>NC_045766.1:140682015-141293557 GCF_008692025.1 Phocoena sinus
GGCCAGGGCTCAGGAGGGGGAGGGAGGGTGTTGGGTGGGAGAGACAGAGCAGTTGGAGTGGATTGGGGGGGGGATGATGAATGCCCAGGGGTGAGGAATGGCAGACAGAGAGGATGTGCCCAGGATGGGGGTGGGGTGAGGCTGGACCACCAGCAGGAAGAAGGCAGAAGAAGGTCGGGACAGACAGCACCAAGAACGAATTCAGCAGACGCCTGTGGATTGCCTACCACGCCAGCCCCCACGGCATGAATGTCACCAGCTGTCTTTGGGTGTTTGTCTGAGTTATACAAGAGCAGTAAAATCACATTTCCTTTTTCAGGCGAGTTTCCTCATTTATGGTTTTCTTGGATGCCACTGCCTTTCTCAACAACTCGTCTGATTTCAGGCATTTACATGGTGCTAATAGGTATCAAAGAAACAGCCTGGAAACCATTACTTCTTCAGTCAAGTTGGCAGTCAGACGTTGACACAAAAGCACACCCCTTTCTTATTATAAGCAAGTGTCTGTGCGCTCCTGCTTTTGCATTGGCGAACTACAACTTTTCACTCTGATTTAAAATTGGATCCAAAGATTTCAGATGTCGAGAATTCCATTACCTGGAATTTGTTTTACCTAAACCACTGAATTGCATTTGCTATCATTGGACTAATTAGCAAAATCAATTTCCCTCCAAAAGCCATGGATGAGTCAAATATAAAGCAAAGGTATTTCTCCTATTTCACAAAGCTTTTCAATGTTTAATATGGTCACCCAAATATAAAGGACTTTTTAAATTTAAAAAACATTCTAATTTTTCAACGTGCTCCCTGTGACGATTTAAGTCTCCCTAAGGTGCCAAGTCAGGATCCCAGGACAGGAGCTATGGAGTCTGATCAGGTAGGGGGTGTAGGGAGTGGAGGCAAATGCCCATGAGAAAATGTTCACTCACCGCACCCAATTCAGATGAATCTTCTACAAGCAGAGGGACCTGCTGGCTGACATTTCCCTTCCTGGGTTTGCGGGGATTAATCATGCCCGTGATTTGGTTGCACAGATAGGTGGGTGGAGAAATCTTGTTTTTTTCACTTTCTGAGGGTGAAAACACATTCTAACTGCTTAAATAGGATAAGCAACACAGCGGGTTTTGTCCTGTTCAGTTTAAATAGAACATCCTTTACATTTTTCTTAGAACTAAATTTTAGTCCTGCTAATTCTGGAGTGACACGAAGGTTATTTTTGTTTATTAGATTCTTCTGCAAAATATTTTGTAGAAAATTATTTTAGTGTTTTTTTTGTAATAATAAAAGTATACAGCCACCATTCCTATGTAATCACTATTCAAATTCTGATATGTTTTTTTTCTCTAAGTGAATTGAAGTTTGTTTTTCACATGGTTGTCTTCATACTCTACAACTTAGTGACTGATTATTTTTATTTAATATGCTATTATGATCATACTTTCATGTCTACTTCCAGTTTTTAAAAATCATATTCCATGTTTTATTGACTCATTTTTCCAACAGTGTTGTTTGGGATATTGTTTTGTAACTTATTTCCTACCACAACTGAACCTCTGTGATACAGTGCATTTGTTTTTAAGTTTGTTTATTGGACTGAAGTCCCAGAAGTGGGACTTATCGGGTATCTTTATTTCAAAAAGGTTGTGTTTCAGTTGACTGTTAATGAGATAGGATTTTTTGGTTATTATTCTTTTAGATGTGAAATCCAATATGGTAATGCAAGGGACTGTGTTTATCCCAAGAAACAAAGAAGAGAGCTCTCCTCCAGTTTTCTTAATATTCTGATTTTGAAGAGATACGTATGAACAGAGTGGTGAGTTATTTGAAGGTAGCAGTGGTTTCACACATTTCTTTCCAGGGCTCTAATACAATCGCTAGTTATCATGCAGAATGAATTGTTGCACCTGAGAAAGAAGCGATGGATTTTTCTTACAAATGAAATATGCACTTTTGATTTCACAGCATGCGGGCCCTAAGAGGTTTTGAAAACCATCTAAAAAGGATTGTGTTGGGGGAGAAATGGGGAGTGACTACTAATGGGTATGGGCTTTGTTGTGAGTGATGAAAATTATCTAAAATTAGATTCTGGTGATGGCTGCACATCTCTGTAAACATACAAAACAACATGGAATCGTACACTTAAAACAGCAAATGTGATGGTATGTTAATTTCATCCCAATAAAGCTGTTTTCATAAAAGTTAGTGTGCTGAAATCATCTCTCGGTTATTTCTCTTTCTAATTCAGTTACAACAGTAGCTTCCTTCACCACGACCACGGTGAACACCACCAATCAATACTCACCACCTCTACCACCACATCTTCACCATCACCATCACCACTACCTACATGCACACCGCCCCCCCCTTACCACCTCCACTACCTCATGCCCCCAAGACAACCATCCCCGTACATCACTGCCACCAACTCCATCACCTGCATCATCACCAACATCCCCACCACCTCCATCACCAGCATCATCACCATCATCACCATCATCACCACCACCACCATTACCCTATGCCACGGCCACCTCTCCCATCTTTACCACCATCCTTATTACCTCCTCCATCAATAAATCACTGCCATGCCTCCAATACATCCACCACCATCACCACTGACATAAACATCACCCTAAGTATCACTATTACCACCATCACCTCCAACACTAACTCAGGGCCAAAATCACTACAACCAGTTACTACTATCCCTCCACCGCCTCCAACACCTCCATCACCTCCAACACCTCCATCACCTTCACCTGTTGAGCACTTGCTTTTCCCAATCAGTGTAATAGGTGAGATGTATATCTCCCCATTTATCTTCACAACAACTCCAAGAAGTCTCATTATCCTTCTTTACAGATGAAGAAGGTAAGTGTAGAGTTGGAATTCTAACCCAGGTTTTTCCAAGAGATGTATTTAGTTTCCACCACTCACAGAGCCCCAGATAACTCTTCTCCTTTTTGCAGCGCTTGCTAATTAGGTTTGTAAAGTTACACTAAGCAAAACATTTTTAATCAAAGAAAAATCTAGCAAATCACATGAAGGGAAAGTATTGTTTTCATGCACAAAAGTAAGCAAAAATTCTAACTGTAACAGGCAAAGTTTAAGTTCTACTATTCATTTGTAGGTTGAATAGTCAGATGTAAATTTAGGAATGTGTTAACATTAAAGAAATTCTTGAGGACATATTAGAAAACAGATCTCTTTTAAAAATCCATAAGTGCAGGGATTTTGTACACTAAGTGCAGGGAATTTAAGGGCTGTGGCGCAAGTTCCAACTTTTTTTGAAGTGACTCTGGGGACCTCTCTGAGTTACATGAACAACAAGCCAGCAGGGGACGTGGGTATGGACCAGTGGAAGCACTTCAATCCATTTGTCTGGTAGTGGGCTTCATATCACCCGAAGACAAGTTAGTACATAATACCCCTTACTTTAAAAGTTGTTTTGGATGATACATTTCTGCTTGGAGCATGTGTCTACTTGGAATAAAGGGAAACAGTTGGCTGATGTACAAAGGGAGACCATCCAGGTGGGAAGGCAGTTGAGGATACTGTTCTCTGGCTGTTCAATAGCCTCAAAGAACAACTGATTAAGTGGGTCAAAAATAATTGTTTGCTTTCATGAAACTAAGAGAATGGAGTTAATGTTGGGGTAGGAAGAAACGTAGAAGAAGGAATCAGGTAGGGGTCTTGAAACACATTTTGAATCTGGGTTGCAAGATATTGGAGAAGACAAGTATCCTAAGAAGCCACTTTGATCATGCCCTCCCTCTCCCCAAATCTCAACAGTGCCTGTTGTAAGATTTGAGCCCTACAGGAGTCTTTCTAGACTAATGTCTCCTGGATGTCCCTCCACCTAGGATTCTCTTTGACTGCTTGATTAAGCATGGGTATTCCAACTCTCTTACACTTTCTCATCTCATGAAAGCCCCAGTCAGAGAATGCACTTCTTCCTTTTTTCCACTATCAATACATGACTCACTCCATGGCCAGTTCCACATCCAACTCATTGGGGAGCCTCCTTTGACTATCTCCATCCAAGGAGTCCTCTCCTTCCTCTGGTCTCCACTGGCAGTCACCCAACCACCATCAGCTCAGCAAGAATCGGCCACTTCCATCTCCTCTATGGTCACCATTAACATATCAAATGTCTGGTCTCCAAGAACTTGACCGCAAGCGCCAAGAGCACAAGAGTTCCTAAAAAAATGTTTGAAATCTGACCCACTGCCTTGTCCAAATCAAGACTTCAGCACAGTGGACATTCTCAAAAAATTTATTGTAGATAAAGAAGACAATGGTTCTGAGCATTTATGAGGTGTAAAAAAGTGATGGGTAAGAATGACCTAAGATTTATATCTTACTGAATAAAGATCTAATGGGCAGGGTATAAGGACGGAAGAGATGCCTGGACTCCAGACCAAGGATGCAGCTGTTGATCAGAGGCCTGGGTCAGTCAGTTCAGTGGGAGCTCTAAGGCAGTGTGCCCCAGCCTGGACGTGTGAGTTCAAGTTGAGAGCTGGCTTCCGTGCTGTCATGTAGCATGGCGGCCAACCTATCAAGATGGGAGATTTAGGCAGCATTGGGAGGGGTCCATTTCATTTCCTAGACCCCATCAGGGAGGAAAATAGCTTCTGAAGAGCTATTTTATCTGGACAATGTTGTCCATTTTTGTTTCCTGCTTAAAACAAGGATTCCAGAGTTTATTCACTTGTCATCCAGCCAGTGGGTCACACATGCTTACAATAAGGATCATTGAAGACCGACCACCAGATTTATAGCAAACCTCTCCCGGCAACCAGCCCTCTTAGTACATATTAGAGGAAGACGTTGGAAAGTAAGTGATTGGGGGAAAGCAAAAAAGCTAAGCAAGTGAAGAAGGGCTCCCTTCACTCCATAGTCAAGAATTCAACAATCTGAGTGTCTTTCCATACAGGATGATGTTGTCATTTACAGATGACTTTGATATGTGAGTGCTCTGGTTTTACCTTTTCTCAAAGCCCTTTGAATGCACTACTATTCTAAGAGAAGGCCTTAGCTATCCACTGTTGTGTTTTTCTTGTGAGGATTCATTGTTTTCCCATGTTGAAACTTCCTCTTCCTTTCCTTCGCCTTTGCATCTAGGAATGATCCAGATTTCTTTTCATTTGTCTCATTTATCTGCTGTCTGTGGTCCTCTCTTTCTCCCCTTCCAGCCCTGACTTTGTTTTTTCTCCTGTGGTTTCCCTAAACAGCTTTCTTTCACATCTGTTGAGGAGCCCTTTCTCCAGCCTCCAAATCCCCCCCGGCCCTCACTTTCTTTAAGAAACCGTCTCTTTTGATCTCCATGACAACAGGAGCCCCGTGTCAATTTCCTTGTGTGGTTTGCAAGTGCCTGCATTTTACGTGTCCGCCCGAATCAGCCTGCGAGCCACCTGTGGCAGGTTCTCCACTCTTTATAGGGAGGGTAGAAACAGGGGTGAGCAAATGCTCAGGGCACCAGGGTGGCTGTGAGTGATTAGAACAGGCACCTCATCTTCAGAAAACCACCAGCCAGGTCCTGTTTCTGGCACGCTCCCCTCCCCCTCACCCACTGCTGGCGGGCGGACCTTCCTCAATGTCAGGGCCATCCGCTGACCTGAGAGCCCAAGGCGTCCACTGCAGAATCCTGCATTCTGGGAACACTGCGTCACTCCGACGTGTGGAGTAATTCAGTTGAAAATGATTTGCAACGTTTCCTTTTAGATTCCTCCAAATTCACTTAAAATGTAGTCTGTCCTCATTTCCCTTTTATTACAGGAGTGGGGGACTGTCTTTTTCATCTCTGTGTGCTTCCTCCAGCTCCTTTCCCTGCTCCCCAATATAAACAGCATGAGCTCCATAACTTGTTCAGTGAATGGATGCATTAACTGTAACAGCCAGCAGCTGGTGCCTCTTCTATACAAGGCATTGCGTGCAGGGAAGATGTGCAGTGAATCCGTGAGTAAAGTGGAAAGTGATGATGGCAGTGGTGAAGATTTGCACAAGGGGCTGTGTAAGGGAAAAGGAAGAGATGCCTTTTCCAAATGGGTGCAGGAGGACTCCCAGAGAAGGGGGGCAATGTTATAGGAAAGTAATCAGTGGACCTGGCTGCAGGTGTTGAGGGAATAAGAGGTGGCTCAGGAATGGAGAGCAGCTCCAGCGACCCTTCAGGGAGGTATATGGGGTGACTGGGTAGTGGTGGAGTGAGTGTAGGAAACCTAGGGAAATGCTGGGGCCCCACCCAGACCTGCTGACTCAGAAACACACGCTGGCTACAGGGAGGGCGTGCTGGTCTGTGTTTTAATAAGCCCTCCCTGGGATGCTGAGCAAGCTCCAGTCTGAGAACCACTGCGGTTGTCGCTCAAAGTCATTAAAAGGTTTAGGACTGGCCTCACTTGGGATGGACTTTCGTTAAAAAGCAACGGCTGCACATTCCCCAATGTTTCAGGTCACCAATAACCCATTTTCCTGGTCTCTGCAGAACAGAAGGGATTGAACGCAAATAGGACCGTAAGCCCTCTGTGGTCCGGGAGTCACACAGCAACAAAGGAACCTCTTCACAGGGGGGCTGGGGTGGAGGGGAAACAGCTGCCTTGCTGGACAGAGCCCTGCTTGGTCTCCCCAGTCCTGGTGGATGGACGGCACAGCCTCTCTGTTTTGCGGTACACGGGCCTCTCAATGTTGCGGCCCCTCCCGTTGCGGAGCACAGGCTCCGGACGGACGCGCAGGCTTAGCGACCATGGTTCACGGGCCCACAGCCTCTCTGGATGAATGGACCATGGGTTCTCAGGGAGAGATGGCAGACAGAGGAGGAGTCTTACGTCGTTGCCTCAAAGCACATTTTCCTTCCTGTCTCTCTTCTTGGATTGGCCCTCCACGGCCACTCTGCCATCCACGGGGGCTCTAAGCTCATTCTCGGCATTGTAGGTCTCCTACAAGGGATACGTGCAGCCATGTGGCTCCCCCCTCAATGTTATTGTTCGTCAAGGGACAGGTAAAGAGCCAAGGGGCCACGTGGTGTGAAATAAAAAGTGGACATGTGATCTGATGATGAGACACGCTTAAGTTACAATGAATGACAAAGTGTTTGAAGTGTGTACTATCTGGAGAGGCCAAGAACTTGGAATTGGAGCTGGATGGTCACCGTAGTCTAGTCAGACTTGGTGGAGGAGATGGTGACCAAGGGTGTGCATTGGCTTGGAACACAAATGCAGAATTTAGAAACATTTTGGAGAATATTGTGGGATGAACTTAAGGCTAACTTCTGTACAAGAGGGTGCCATTTTTTCAATTTCTAAACTGTAGGGTAGCTCCCATTTCATTCACTCATTCACTCATTCATTCATTCATCCCACCAACAAACATTTGTTGAGTAGCTACTCTTGTTAAAACCCTCCGTTTTTGAATTTTTCCGTCCTTTGCAAACCCCATTCTCTGGTAGCCACATAGAGCATTTCTCACCAGCCATAAAGGCTTATCCAGTGGTTTCTGCTGACGCCTTAACAAAGGAATTCACAGAACATATGCAGACTAGGATTGGGTTTACCTATCAGCTCTGAGGTCTCTAGGGACATCCCCCACCTAACATCAGGGCCTCTAGATGCTGTGCATCCTTCTTAAGGTCCTACGTCCAACTCAGGTAGCTGGTAAGGAGGGCACGGTGGCTTCCGAAGCTCAGAGAAGCTAGAGAAGACTTCTGAGAAAGAGACTTTGCCAGAAGGGTGATGGCTCAGTGTGCCAGAGCTTGGGAGTGGAATCAATCAGAAGTGACAAGGAGAGGGAGGTGCCCTGGGCTCAGAGCAGGGGAAGAGCAGGGAGGGGGTGAGGAGGGGGGCTGTGGAAGTTTCCATGGGCCAACAAGGGGTGTAGCCAAGGCCCAGCCAGGAAAGAATCCACCTAGAGACTCTGAGGTTCTGGGAGGCTGGTCCGGTGCCTCTGAGCCTGCAGGTAACGGGAATTTAGGGAAAACAGGGTTTTGGTTTTGATGCCAAGAGGCAGTGTGTACTAGTCTGTGAGTATGAAGGCTGGGGTCCCAGCTATTTAGTGGCAGCTGAGTGATCCCAAAGGACTTGGCTTCCCCCATGCAGACAGGGGTATCCAGACGAGAGGAACTTCCCTGCAGGGAAGGGGTGCCCCCATGGATGGCAGAGTGGCCATGGAGGGCCGGATGGACCCATCAGTAGGCCACAGAGATTTAGGGGGCCACATCTGACCCAGATCTGCTAAGCTAGTGCAAGAGGCAGGGAAGAGTCCCATAGTGCTTTAAATCTCTGCCCAGGGGACCAATGAACAGGCAGCTATTGTGACGAGTTTCAATTGTATGTGGCTGCTTCTTTTGGTATCATCTTGGTTTATTAAACATGGTTGGCAAACTGTGGTCCTGGGGCCAGGTCCTTTAGCCACTTGTTTTTATATGGCTCTTAGTGAAGAATGTACATATTTTTTACATATTTTTAAATGACTGCAAAAAATCAAAAGACAAAGAATAGTGTGTGACATGTGAAAATTATACGTGCTTCAAATGTCAGTGGGGCTGAGTCAGGTTCTACTGGAGCCCAGCTGCACCCACCCAGCTGCGTATTTGCCGTGTCTGCTTCTGAGCTACAGTGGCAGAGTTGAGGGGCTGTGACAGAGACCTCATGGCCCACAGAGTCTAGATTATTTGCTTTCTGGCCCTTGACATGAACAGGTTGCAAACCCCTGTAGGACACAGTGTTGTGGACAGAGCCGCCTGCAGGGTGAGATCCACTCTGTGGGCTGGAGGTTGAAGGCAGGGAGGGATGTGGGGAGATTATCAACGGTGGAAGGAGAAGCACCTCCGAGAGAGGGGGTGTTGGAGAAAGCCCAGGGTTTGGACCAAAGGAGAGTCAGTGACCCTCCCTGCTGGGATGTCAAAGTTCTAGCCTGTGTTCTATCAGAAGACAAAGAATGCCTGCATCCACAGTGGACCTTTGGTCCGGGATATGGTACCTGCCACCTATACCTCAGTGATGGTCCTAAGCATAAGCAAAGGATGGCATTGCTCCTGCAGAGCTAAGTAGAGTCTCTTGTCTGTTCTTGGGTAATGAAAGGCTTTGGCCTCATTTAAAGGCATCAACACTCATGAATGGGTAATGGAGGAAAAGAACATTGAAAAGCATCCAATAGGCTACTCTGCCCTGTCAGGAACATGCTAGAAGCATTTGGACAAGGGCCCCCCCCCAAGGAAAGTTCTGGTCTGAAGTGGGGGGATGGGCCTGACACATTCCCAGGAGCAAGGAGAGCCAGTGATTCTCTCCAGACCCCCGGGAGTGACACCACACTTTCCCTGCATCGTATTTTCCTTCTCTGCGAATTCTCACTTCTAGGAGTCACTGAGAACGTGCCTCCAGAATTCTTCTGTTATTTATATAAAGACAGGGCTTATTCCCACTTTAGATTGTGACAGGGAGGGAAAATGAGAATGAAAATATACTTTTAAAAAGTAGCATTATTCTATTTCCTGTATTTCTGTGATTCCTCAAAGCACAAAAAACATTTATGTTTGGACTCAACATTTTCAAAAGAATGTACCAATGGAAGGACTCCATCACAGGAACTGAAAGGATGTAAAATCAGTTTTCAAAAATTTTAATATGAAGAGGAGATTGACCTTTAAAAAAACTGTGGAAGGTTACCTAGAAATAGAGTTAGTTGGTTACATCTTAGTGCATTAAATTAAATATATTTGTATTAGTGAAATGAATCCAAAAGCATATGCTGTATTTTTCTGTCCTACCCCATGTAACCGTGAAAATGGAATGTGGAAATTAGATGCCCAAAGTCTCCCAAGGCAGCTGACTCCTGCTTTCCTGGCTGGAGTTCTTCCTGCAACAGACCCAGAAGAACTTGGTCCAGCCTATTTTAAATGATAAAAGTAACATCGCATTTCTTCCCTTATCTTAGGAGACATGTCCATACTGGACAGATGTTTTCCTTTTATTCTTTGATTTTTCATTCTAACACCTGTGCCCCATTTACTAATTTATCTACCCTATTTGATTTCTCTGATAAGATGGGAAATATCATCAGCAAGATGGCTTAATGATGGCTTTCTAAGAAAATTAAGCACATTAGTAAATCAATGAAGGTAGAACATACCCTCACACCATATACAAAAATACTCAAAATGGCTTTAAGACTTAAACATAAGACATGACACCATAACACTCCTAGAAGAGAACATAGGCAAAATATTCTCCAACATAAATCACAGCAATGTTTTCTTAGGTCAGTCTACCAAGGCAGTAGAAATAAAAGCAAAAATAAACAAATGGGACTTAATCAAACTTACAAGCTTTTGAACAGCAAGAGAAATGAAAAGACAACCTACAGGATGGGAGAAAATATTTGCAAACAATGTGACCAACAAGGGTTTAATTTTCAAAATATACAAGCAGCTCATACAACTCAACAACAACAAAAAAAACAAACAACCTAATCGAAAAATGGGCAGAAGAACTAAATACATATTTCTCTAAAGAAGACATACAGATGGCCAACAGGCACATGCTCAACGTTGCTAATTATTAGAGAAATGCAAATCAAAACTACAGTGAGATAGCACCTCACACTGGTCAGAATGGCCATCATTAAAATGTCTACAAACAACAGATTCTAGAGAGGGAGAAAAGGGAACCCTCCTACACTGTTGGTAGAAACATAAGTGGGTGCAGCCACTGTGCAAAACAGCATGGAGGTTCCTCAGAAAACTAAAAATAGAGCTACCATATGATCCAGCAATCCCACTCCTGTGCATATATCTGGTCAAAACTATAATTCAAAAAGATACATGTGCTATAATTCAAAAAGATACATGTTCATAGCAACACTATTCACAATAGCCAAGACATGAAAGCAACCTAAATGTTCATCAACAGATGAACAGATAAAGCAGATGTGGTACATTTATACAATGGAATATTACTCAGCCATAAAAAAGAACAGAATAATCCCATTTGCAGCAACATGGACGGAACTAGAGATTACCATACTAAGTGAAGTAAGTCAGACAAAGACGAATATCATATGATATCACTTATATGTGGAACCTAAAATATAACACAAATGAATTTATCTGTGAAACAGAAACAGACTCACAGACATAGAGAACGGACTTGTGGTTGCCAAGGGGGGTGAAGGGGAAGGAAGGACTGGGAGTTGGGATTAGCAGATTCAAATGATTATATATAGAAGGAATAAACAACAAGGTCCTACTGCATAGCATAGGGAACTATATCCAATATCCTATGATAAATCATAATGGAAAAGAATATATTAAAAAAGCATATATATGTATAACTGAATCACCCTGCTGTACAGCAGAAATTAAGACAATGTAAATCAACTTCAATAAAAAATGAATAAAAGAAGAAAATTAAGCACATTAAATAGTGAATATTCATTTATCCACTCACTCAACGGGTGCCATTCAATTCATTTATAATACAGAAGGCCATATTCACTTTAGTTTGGTCTTCTCATTTGTTCTTTGTGAAAAGTAGGTCTACTATTTTATGAGAACCAGTAAAACTACATATGAGCCAGTGTTTTGAATACTTTTATTAAAATTACTACCTATCCATCTATCATTTAGATTATTTAAAATAAAAATTTTATTGATTAATTTTTTGGCTGGGCAGAGTTCATGATATTTACATTTACTGGGAGGTATCTGTTATCAGAAAGGACTGGGCTGTCCAGAGCCATCAGAGGGGCCAACATCCAGGGTAGAGAGAAGAATCGGGGCTGTTACTCATTGAACCAAACTCATATCCTAAAATGCTCTCCCAGTCTCCATCCTCCGTGGCTGTCAAGACAGTGCTGGGCGATGAGTACAGACAAGGCTATGCTGTTAACGATGGCTACTGTTTGTCTGTGACTTAATGAAAAGAACACTCAGATAGGACCTAGTGGAAGGATTCGAGCTTCAGCAATGACAAACCAAGTTACTTGCTCGAGATAATTTTTACTAAATGTAAAGGGGAGAGTAATATCTAATTATGTTGAAGTCTAATCGAGCACTTTCTGTACTGTATCAGAGTATCCGTATTATATGTAATTTACTTGCTGTAGATGCATTTAAATTATGCTAATCCTACTTTATGCAATGTAATGAAATACTGTCAAGTTATACTTTTCATATACTCTTTATTTTCACTGCAAGTGTTATATATTCATAAATGTATGACACGAAGTTTTCATGGCTAAAGTATGCATAGTGTAATTGTCAATAGACAATTAAATAAATTTTAATATTATCCTGACCATAAGCAATTTTTACCTTAATGTCCCAACCTTAGAAGCCAATCCACTTGATAAATGTGATGTTGATGTACTAAATAAAGACCTATGGCTGGTCACCAGTAAATGTCCAAAATGCTCTTTTAGTTCCAACCTCTTGATTCCTACTCACTATTCTTGTTTGCATTTCTGATAATACGTTCCATCAGTCAAGGAAAAAATACCATCCTCACCTCCTAACTTATTGTAACCTAACAGTTCATAACTTGTTTATTTATTTATTTAACATCTTTATTGAAGTATAATTGCTTTACAATGTTGTGTTAGTTTCTGCTGTATAACAAAGTGAATCAGCTATCCCTGTACATATATCCCCCCATGCCCTCCCTCTTGCATCTCCCTCCCACCCTCCCTATCTCACCCATCTAGGTGGTCACAAAGCACCTAGCTGATCTCCCTGTGCTATGCAACTGCTTCCCAATAGCTACTTTACATTTGGTAGTGTATATATGTCAATGGCATTCTCTCACTTTGTCCCAGCTTACCCTTTCCCCTCCCCCATCCTCAAGGCTATTCTCTACATCTGTGTCTTTATTCCTGCCCTGCCCCGCCCCTAGGTTCTTCCGAACCATTTTTTCTGTTTAGATTCCATATATATGTGTTAGCATACGGTATTTGTTTTTCTCTTTCTGACTTACTTCACTCTGTATGACAGACTGTAGGTTCATCCACCTCACTACAAATAACTCAATTTCATTCCTTTTTATGGCTGAGTAATGTTCCATTGTATATATGTGCCACATCTTCTTTACCCATTCATCTGTCAATGGACACTTAGGTTGCTTCCATGCCCTGGCTATTGTAAATAGTTCTTCAATGAACATTGTGGTACATGACTCTTTGAATTATGGTTTTCTCAGGGTATATGCCCAGTAGTGGGATTGCTGGGTCATATAGTAGTTTTATTTTTATTTTTTTAAGGAACCTCCATACAGTTCTCCATAGTGGCTGTATCAATTTACATTCCCACCAGCAGTGCAAGAGGGTTCCCCTTTTCTCCACATCCTCTCCAGAATTCATTGTTTGTAGATTTTTTGATGATGGCCATTCTGACCTGTGTGAGTGGATACCACATTGTAGTTTTGATTTGCATTTCTCTAATGATTAGTGATGTTGAGCATCCTTTCATGTGTTTGTTGGCGGTCTGTATATCTTCTTTGGAGAAATGTCTATTTAGGTCTTCTGCCCATTTTTGGATTGGGTTGTTTGTATTTTTGATATTGAGCTGCATGGGCTGCTTGTATATTTTGGGGATTAATCCTTTGTCAGTTGTTTTGTTTGCAAATATTTTCTTCCATTCTGAGGGTTGTCTTTCTGTCTTGTTTATGTTTTCCTTTGCTGTGCAAAAGCTTTTAAGTTTCATTAGGTCCCATTTGTTTATTTTTGTTTTTATTTCCATTTCTCTAGGAGGTGGGTCAAAAAGAATATTGCTGTGATTTATATCATAGAGTGTTCTGCCTATGTTTTCCTCTAAGAGTTTTATAGTGTCTGGCCTTACGTTTAGGACTTTAATCCATTTTGAGTTTATTTTTGTGTATGGTGTTAGGAAGTGTTCTAATTTCATTCTTTTACATGTAGCTGTCTAGTTTTCCCAGCACCACTTACTGAAGAGGCTGTCTTTTCTCCATTGTATATTCTTGTCTCCTTTATCAAAGATAAGGTGACCATATGTGCGTGGGTCTATCTCTGGGCTTTCTATCCTGTTCCATTGATCTATATTTCGGTTTTTGTGTCAGTACCATAGTGTCTTGATTACTGTAGCTTTGTAGTGTAGTTTGAACTCAGGGAGCCTGATTCCTCCAGCTCCATTTTTCTTTCTCAAGATTGCTTTGGCTATTCAGGGTCTTTTGTGTTTCCATACAAATTGTGATTTTTTTTGTTCTAGCTCTGCAGAAAATGCCATTAGTAGTTTGAGAGGGATTGCATTGAATCTGTAGGTTGCTTTGGGTAGTCATTTTCACAACGTTGAGTTTTCCAATCCAAGAACATGGTATATCTTTCCATCTGTTTGTATCATCTTTAATTTCTTTCATCAGTGTCTTATAGTTTTCTGCATACAGGTCTTTTGTCTCCTTAGGTAGGTATATTCCTAGGTATTTTATTATTTTTGTTGCAATGGTAAATGGGAGTGTTTCCCTAATTCCTCTTTCAGGTTTTTCATCATTAGTGTATAGGAATGCAAGAGATTTCTGTGCCTTAATTTTGTATCCTGCTATTCTACCCAATTCATTGATTAGCTCTAGTAGTTTTCTGGTAGCATCCTTAGGATTCTCTACGTATAGTATCATGTCATCAGCAAACAGTGGCAGTTTTTACTTCTTCTTTTCTGATTTGGATTCCTTTTATTTCTTTTCTTCTCTGATTGCTGTGGCTAAAACTTCCAAAACTATGTTGAATAATAGTGTTGAGAGTGGACAACCCTGTCTTGTTCCTGATCTTAGAGGAAATGGTTTAAGTTTTTCACCATTGAGAATGATGTTGGCTGTGGGTTTGTCATATATGGCCTTTATTATGTTGACGTAAGTCCCCCTATGCCTACTTTCTGGAGAGTTTTTATCACAAAGGGGTGTTGAATCTTGTTGAAAGCTTTTTTTATATCTATTGAGATTATCATATGTTTTTTCTCCTTCAATTTGTTAATATGGTGTATCACATTGATTGGTTTGCATATATTGAAGAATCCTTGGATTCCTGGGATAAACCCCACTTGATCGTGGTGTATGATCCTTTTAATGTGCTGCTGGATTCTGTTTGCTAGTATTTTGTTGAGGATTTTTGCATCTATGTTCATCAGCGATATTGGCCTGTAGTTTTCTTTTTTTGTGACATCTTTGTGTGGTTTTGGTATCAGGGTGATGGTGGCCTCGTAGAATGAGTTTGAGAGTGTTCTTCCCTATGTTATATTTTGGAAGTTTGAGAAGGACAGGTGTTAGCTCTTCTCTAAATGTTTGATAGAATTCACCTGTGAATCCATCTGGTCCTGGGCTTTTGTTTGTTGGAAGATTTCTAATCACAGTTTCAATGTCAGTGCTTGTGATTGGTCTGTTTATATTTTCTATTTCTTCCTGGTTCAGTCTCAGAAGGTTGTGCGTTTCTAAGAATTTGTCTGTTTCTTCCAGGTTGTCCATTTTATTGGCCTATAGCTACTTGCAGTTCATAACTTGTTTATAACCTAACTGTTCTAAAACAGAACAGGGAAAGTGCCTGTCCTCAGATATCTTGTATTATGCCAGGTTCATCAAGGCTCCATGTGAAGCTTTCAGGAGAAACCATCTGAAAGGACTGCAGGCTGATGAATGGAGTTGGCCTTGCTCTGAGTCCTTAGTTGAAGTTAAATTTATGTCTTGTCAGGGTGAATTAGCTGAGAGGTCCAGCCTTTTCCCTGGGATGGAATGGAGACAACCCTTCTAGGCTGAGTCTCAGCTAACTTGTCTTCCCAGAATGCCCAGGTGTGAGCCTGCATCACACACTCTTGGTGGCTCAGCAGCCTTTGGAAAGCTGGCCAGCATCTTCTTGCTGCCCTTTGAGGCTGGGAACTAAGAGGACTGCCTGCTTACGTTGGGAGGCCAGCCAGGACCTTTAGAGCAGGCAGATTGGAAGCTCTGCTCTCGGACAGAGAACTGAGATCCTAGGAAAAGGCCAATTACATTGCTAAACCAAAAGGGCTAATCTGATGGAGAGGTGCGGAGAGAGGCAGAACATATTCCAAAGAAGCAAATAAGAAATGAATGGTTTTATGAAAGGGATCTGTATATTTTATACATGTGCAAAAAAGTAAGATGGTAATATAGTCATGTAGGGCTTATTAAGGTGTCCAGAGGTTTCCAAAGGAAAGGTACCCCCTCTTTATATGCATATTTTAACATGAAGGTGAACAATGAGTGGTCCATGTATTTATTTAACAAATATTGACTGCGCTTCTACTGAGAATATAACAAACAAACAAAATATGCCCTCTACCCTCATAGAGCTTACAGTCTAGTCAACTGTAAGAAGTTAAGAGAGAATAATCCTACTCCCTGTGGATGACCAAGAAGTTCTGAAGTCAGTTTGGATTTTTCTTCTCTCACTGTAGGGGAAAGAGGTAAGACTTGTTAATATGAGAAGGGCTGACAGTTCCTTATCTATTTGTCAGGATTCTTAATAAAACTGCAGAAAATCTAACTCTAGAACCAATTGATTAGTTCATAAAAGAAATGTAAATTTTGTAATTTTTTCATAGCCTAAGGATTAAGCAAGAGTTTAAAAATTAAGTAAAATTAATTTCAAGGCAACCCTTTTGAATTTCAACTGACTTAGGAAAGAAAGATGTCGACTTACTACACCAGTTATGCTAAGGTTAAGTTTACAATTTGGAAAGAAAGTGGTAGCAGGTAAAATGTACAGGTTACCTATTTTCTTTAACCTTCGTGGGGTTGGGTAACATTTATAACATGAGGCTGGAAGGAGTTGGAAGAGGAAATAATAGCTGTTGAACCTTTCCATGTACAAGTGCAATATCGTCATTCAACGTACTTTAGCTCATCAATTGCTTCAAAGCCCGGCAGGCAAAGTCAGATTGCCAAGGTAGGTAGGGGTCCTTTGACAGTCACGAGCCCTCAGATCTTGGGCAAACCCCTGCAACCCGAGGAGGTTGTACAGAACTGGGTATACCCAGCACACAGATCCAACAGTATAATGCATGTAGGAATTGAGCAGGGAGCCTGGCAGAGAGCAAATGGTCAGGAAGACAGGTTTCCCAGGAATCCCAGCCAGGAAATACCAGTGCTAGAAGGTGCTCCTTTCCAGTGGGGTATTCCTTTCCCTGGAGGAAGAGGGATTTAGATGTAGAAGTCAAGTGGCGTCTGCCGTTTATTAAATCATTGCTATGAAGATCACTGGCAATAAGGCAGTTTTGTTTTTAAATGACTAAGCCATTTTCCCATTGTAAGAGCTCTTCTCTGAAACATATACTAGATTGTAATGATGCCTCAATTACTTGGAATTATTGGGGATTGTGGAGGTGTGGTGCTCTAGTTAAAAGTATCCTTCAGATTTCTAAAATTTAATTAAATCCCCAAAAACCCAGTGTTCATATTTTATGGAAATCATGTGTCTTCTGCAATGTTATTCATTCTAAATAAAATCTCAGTCAGAGAGGATGATGCTGAAGGGCAGGAAAGTGGCAAAATCATTCTCAGGATTTTTATCCGGAGTCAGTTTGTTTTCAGCAATGCAATATTTAAGCAGTGGACAGTTTCCTATTTTCAGGATAGCCTATGGCTCTAAAAGATTTCTCATTCAAAACAAAACAAAACATCTACGTCAATAGGAACAAAAGTCTCTGCCTTAAGTTGCATTCTCTGGGTAAATGTTTTGCGATATCTATAGTAATGAAATATTCCAAACTCTGAAAGTTTTATTTAATGAGCATATGTAAATAGCCTTCAAACTGTCCTCAATTTGCATAAAATGGGATCAGTTGATTCTGAGACTGACCAGAAGAGAAGGTGACAGAGACTGTCAAAAGAGACTCGTTCGTTCTGTCAGTGTTTTTATACTTAGGCGAAAGACTAAAATCTGAATTTTCTGAAAAACCAAAGAATTCTAATTCAGTTTTACAGTTTTCAGGTACTTGATTAAATACGTGGTTATCAGTAATCCGTAGCCTTCAATATTCTTTCTGATTTTGAATAACCCCAGCAAAAACATGCAGTAAATTGTATTTACTTATACAAAAGGCTTGTGCAAACTTTCTGTTTTTCAAGGGGTGTGGAACGAGAGCTAGGAAGTGAATTTTATTATCATTTACCTAATTTTTATTTTACTTAGAACTCTTACTTTATCTCTTGAGTTCTTGTGAAGGCACTGCTTAGCAACTTTAAGTAACTCAAAATATGTAAAATTATGGAAAAGCCCTTTCTAAGTCTTCATCTTCCATAATATAGACAAGTTAATATGGTCCCGGTTCTTGGGCACCTTTCTGTGGGCTGACATTTAAGTGATGTTCGGATGCCCATTTCCTCTAAAATGTATCACACTTTTACTGGATCATTACTACCATTTATTTTGCAATCAATTAGAGTAGAAACCCACGTGCAGATTGGCTGGTCTATCTGGGACACTGAATGGGGGTACAGTGGTCCACCACTGTGTGCTCCGGAGTATCGTACTGTAGCATGAATTAGACTCTCGCCAGCTTACAGCCTGGTTTTGGGAGATCCTAAAAGCTAGGGGTCCTTCTCCACAGCAGTTTCTGAAAGACATGTACTTCAGAGGCTAGCGCGACATAAGCACCTGTTATTCACATATGCACTCATTCATTCATTCCTTCATACAGACCTGCCAGCCACGAGGATCAAGGATAAATAAGACTCTCCCTGCCTCCAAGGAGCTCACAAAACAGCAGAGGAGGTGCGACAAAATGGACTGTAGAAAGCGTGTGACAGGGATCTCATGGAGCTATCTCCCAGAATCATGGGTAACACAAGGGGCCGAAAAATTAATTTGGAGATTTACACATCTTCACCAAGGGAGTCAGGCAGGACCAGAGCACTGAGTAAGCAGGACGGGACAGGTTGGGGGTGGAGGGGGGATGCTACAAACATTGAGAGCAGCAATGATAGTTGAGGAGAGAAGAGGACAGCAGGGTCCCCTAGAACTGGGGGAGGAGAGGGTGGTAAACCTGAGACAGGATGCTGCAGCCTGATGCTGGTGGCTGGGCTGTCCTCTGGGGTTTGGTCTATAGCCAGTAAGGCATGTGTCACCTCTGGCGGACTTGAACATTTGAACACTCGAAACTTTTCTTTGGTGAAAGAAATAACCAAGTTAAGCAGGAAAAGTTGTTAATTTCGTTCAATAGAAGGTGTATGTTACAAAAGTGTTGCTTGTACAGGGATAATTAAACACATTTAACTTCTGTCTCTGATGTTATGAAATGTCCGCCAAGCTGCCCCTGACCTTTAAGAGGTTTAGTGTCTAAAATGGCTATATTCCCACCCAAAGCCCTGAGCTGTTCTTTCCTCTATCTCATGTCTCTTTCCTGAGCACATCTTTTACTTCTGATGAGTTTTCTTGTGACCCTCAATGAGTTTCTGCCTCAGTCCCCCCAATATTTCCATCCTGGCTGACAGATGTGTGGCCCCCTCCTTGGGCTAATACAATTTCTTCCTCTTTCCTTACTTCTTTCTCCTCCTTTCCTATTAGCCTCTTTACACAAAATGTAAATCTGGGACTTTAACGCCATAAAATAAAGGCATATTTTATGTAACATATCATACTTTGGATTACCTAGACTCGCATACAGTTTGGTTGAATCAGTGACACACTTTCATGACGCGATCAGGCCAGTGTGAAATGACAGCTAATCAATGGGCAGCCCCTACTCCACTCAGTGGTACCCACATCCTTTTCTGCAGCCTGCTACCCTGTGAGAAATCATGGTTCTGTGAATAGGACGGCAAAACCAGTTCACAGTCTAGTGGAGGTGAGGCCTCCTTTCAATAGCCCACGACTTGTTCATCCTTTTGACATCCAGAAGAAATTTAACTGCAACCTACTGACTTTTCCTGCTGCTTTTCTATGGAGACAGAAAGGATGCAATGGCTTTTAAAGCCTCTGAAGTTTCTATTTTTAGTTGTAAGAGCTCTGGGGACAGACACCTCTCTCCTGCAGGATACAGAAAGCTCTAGGGGCCACCATAATAGCTTTTCAGTGGCAAAAGGCAAGAGAATGCGGAGGGCTGGTGGAGGAAACTTCCCAGTCTTTAACACAAGACAGAGTGAGTCAGCATTCCATTTGCCCAGTGGCTGGGCTGCGTGTGGAGCTGTGGCTTGCTGAGTGCCTTTTATCGCGCAATGTGTGCCTTTTATCGCGCAATGTGTGATGCTCACAGCTGGCGGATGTGCTCACAAAGACGAATGGCCCCCTCCCCACCTGGCTCGGCCTGCCCTGTCTGAGCAGCTGAACAGCTGCGGTGTGTTGCCCGCTGGAATCACAGCTCAGTGGCCGGGCTGTAAAAAGACAGCACAAAGGGGCTTGCTGCCCTACTGTGTGTTAACACCCAAGGCGATATCCACCCCAACTTTGAAAATCCTTTTTTTTGTTATAGAGGCTGGTCATTTTATGAAAGAGCTGATGCTAGAAGGAAAAAACCCAACAAGTGGTACAACGAATGAGGTTTTTAATGGGACCAAGAGGTGGGCAGTTTGAAGACCTCACTGTGGCTCTTACCTTCCTCTCTGAGTGAGAACACAGAAAAAATGGTGAGGAAGGAGGTAAGAAGAGAATATGTGTGATGAGAGAAACCCAGAAGTGGAAAAGTAAGTGCAACTTTGCAGACGTTCTGACCCAGTAACAGCATTCTAGATAAAATGGAATTTGGGCTAAGGCAGTTGGCTCCAAGACCACATGAAGGGGGTGACTAATTCTCAAGCAGTTTCACCCACCACGTCAGTGACTTCAAGATCTCTGGGGCAGCACTGCCTAATGTGCTGGTTTGTGATGAGCTTGGGCCAGAAAATCAATCAACACTGTTTCCTTCACTGAGAAAGTTTTGCTAAGAAGAACATGTCTGCCGGAGGAAACAGCACGCTGAATGGCGTGCTTGTTTGCATTGTGGCTCACGCTTTCTCTTCCAGCGGCTGGCAATGAGCCCTCAGCTCACCAGCAGCCAGTCTGCATCTGCTGGCCATGCTGGAGGGACCACTGCCTGGGATGGCAGCTGGCCCAGCGCCGCCCCCCTTCCCTGGGTGTGTGTGAGGCCACCGCTAGCTAGGGGCACAGCAAGGACCTCTGTCCTCCCTGCCACTTGGTGGGCTGTCTACCACACCATGATTTGCCATTTAGGAAAAGCGATTAGGAAAAGTTTCCACTGGGATGAATGAACAAGTGCAGTCATGCACGTCCGTTTCCCGATTTGCGAGTGGAGAGCAGCGCTTAGGACACAATCACGATTCAAAGACTAAAAATAAGGCCCCCAAACTTCACTCTCTGTAGATACAGAAGTTGCTGTAAAAGTATTCAAATGTGGATACAAATACTGGACTTTAATAAAAGGGCTTTTAATCTAACTCTGCCACATAAAAGTTTCATATGCATAAATTTTCTGTACACCTGAAACTAACACAACATTGTAAATCAACCATACTCCAATAGAAAATAAAAATTAAAAAAAAAGACGGGCTTCCCTGGTGGCGCAGTGGTTGAGAGTCCACCTGCCGATGCAGGCGACACGGGTTCGTGTCCCGGTCCAGGAAGATACCACATGCCGTGGAGCGGCTGGGTCCGTGAGCCATGGCCACTGAGCCTGTGTGTCCAGAGCCTATGCACCGCAACGGGAGAGGCCACAGCAGTGAGAGGCCCGCGTACCACACACACAAAAAAAGTCATCACAAGGCATGATGCCTTGGCATCATAACACTTAACGACATGAGTGAAGTACTCGCCACCCTCCATGGAAAAAGTGCCAAGAAGACAAGTGTTTGCTGAGTTTACCTTCCAGGTGACCCTGATGCTCTGGGATGAGATGGGTTCCAGGCGAACTTCCTGAGGTGGGCCGTCGGGAGCTGTAAAGACCAAAACCCACAGACCGGTTAGAGACAGGTTCCAGAGCGAATAGGAACCCACACAGTAATACGCAGGCCCAGAAGACAGGCCACAGCAGCTTTAGTGGGAAAACCAATTTTGCAGAGTCACTGCGTACAACGTTTACCTCGTGCTCACTCGCTCCTAGAAAAAATAGATGTCGTATTCTTCCTCACCTTGTCCTTGACAACTAGATGAATAAACTTCTCAAGTTAATAAACCCGTAAAACAGGAAGTTGTAAAACAATATTTCTTTGATAAAACTCTATAGTGGCTGCTGAAGACCCTTCTCCTTCCTTTGGAAGTTTTGTTTAGTGACGTGCATTGGGGCCCCTCAGGACGCTCAGAACTACTTAGGGAAGAGAGAAAAAGGCTTCTGAGTCTCTTTGATGGCTTTAGTTCTCTACACTTTCCAATGGGAAACTCTTATTAACCTGGGGCTGCAGCCACAGAGGACAGACACAGTGGAAGAGTGAAACAAAGCATGCAACTCACTCCAAACTATTTCCAGTGGTTGCAGGGGGGCCACTTACCTCCCAGGGACAGTCAACCACTAGGTACTAGGGACGTACCCTGTACTACGTACACAGCATGGAACTTAGAGAGAGGAGACATCCTTCTCCAGCAAGAGTCTGTAATCTAATCAGAACACCGGGCCGAGCACACAGAGAGGAAGATGTGGATACAACACAGTACATACTCAAGTGTCTTCGGAGAAATGGAAGCAGACAGTAACCCAGGGGTCAGCAGGGAGAGACCCCATTGGGTGATCACATATTGTCCGAAGGACAGTTTTTCAATCCCTGCTGAGCTACAAAAGGGCCATTTCTGTGGATGTGGAGATGCCAGGAGGACTGGAGATGAGAAATCAGGAATGGCGAACGGAAACCAACCTGAAGGGTTTGGAAGTGAGAGGAAGGGGAAAGAGAAGGGTCATTTTAGGGGAGATGCGAGAGCAAGGGAAACATGTTTTCTGTTTTTCAGAGAAAGAAGTTTTGAGTGACACCACAGTGCAGTTGCTAAGCTGGTGGCTGTTTGAGTCTTTCTGCCTGAGTTCAAATTCTTGCTCCCTCGCTTAGTAGCTGGGTGTTTTTTTCCAGGTTACTTCATTTTTCTGTGCCTCAGTTTCCTTCTCTGTATAATGGGACAATACAACTTATGTCAGGATTGTTATGAAAACAGTGTGCTCAGAACACATAAGCAGTAGTGATGATTTTTATTCTCACTGGGTGTTTTTACGGGGCAAGTTGGAGAAACAGCCAAAAGAAAAGTTACGCTCCAAGGGACAATGTCCCAGCAGAGAAGCGAGAGGACAGAAGCAGGAGGGGAGGTGGTGGGGAGCCTACTGGGGAGGGAAGGAAGGTGAGCGAAGACACAGGTATGCTTGCTGCTTGCACGGAGCAGGTTCAAACCTGATAGTCTCTCTTTTCACCAAAATCCTAAGGGGCAAAGTCAGGGGAGAGTAGAGGGCACCAGGAACGCAGCAGAGGCTTGCATTGTTGCAGTGGCCTGTGCAAAAGAGTGTGCCCTGCACGTGAGGGCACTGACCCACCGGCGGGGGGCATTTGACCGATGAGGATAGTGTGCGACGCAGCCAGCAGTCCGGTCCCATTGCGGGGCTCTACGAGACCACTGATGGCTGCAGGAGAAACGTCGCTGGGTGGATTGGGGATAAACAGTGACCACGGGAGAGAAGCAGCGGATGCTGGAATTGCTACTTAGTAGAGTAATAAAACCTGAGGGCTGCTCCCCCACAAGAAGGAAGAAAGGTTGGGGGGCAATGCCACAGTCGGGGCTGGTGGGACTGGGGGAGAATGGAAACATGAGGGTGCAAGAGAGGAAGCCGAATTTCCAGAAAAGACGATTCGTTACATTTGAGAAGTATGAATTGTACTGAGGCGTCTGCTCAGCTGCTGGAAATGTTTACAAGAATCAGGGAGAGAGCCAGGTCAGCAGGCTGCTCCCTTCTGCCCGCCCTGCATCCGCAGTCTAGCGAAGCCCTCCCTGAAATCGACTCTCAATGTCTCTGCTCTCTGCTTTCCCTGTCTCTCTCCTCACTGGGGACATAGCCTCTGCCCCTGATACCCTGCTGTAGACCAGCATCTATGCCTGGCCCAGGTGTCAGTTTTGTTCCTAAACATTAATTCTGGTCTTCACTTTACCTCTTTTTTTTTTTTTTTTCTGGTACGCGGGCCTCTCACTGCTGCGGCCTCTCCCGCTGCGGAGCACAGGCTCCGGACGCGCAGGCTCAGCAGCCATGGCTCACGGGCCCAGCCTCTCCGCGCACGCGCGGGACGTGGAATCTTCCCGGACCAGGGGACATGGGCCCAGCTCACGCTTATATCTTCTCGCTCCTCACACTAACTTTGCCCCTCTCTGTGTCCTGCCTTCCTCTGCAGGTGTCTGTTCTGCACACCCCACCTCCACGCACCCTATGTCCCAGCCAGGCCCAATATCTCAGGGGAACCTAAACATACCTGCCCCCGGGCAGATCGGAGCCTGTCTTTTGCCTCCATCAGTTTCCTGCCCGTACCCACAAGCCCCCGCCTCAGCCTGGGGACAGTCTTTCCCTCTTTTCCCAACAGACTTGAAGCTGTGTGGCCTCAGGAACCCAGTCCAGAGAGTCCTTGCTTTGAAGGGTGAAGCAGTGCTGGGATGCTGAAGCTCAGAGCACACTTCTCCCTCCCCAGCAGGACACAGGGTAGTTAGTTTTCTAGGGGTCCTGCAGCCTCTTGGATTTATCGATTCTCCAGGTGAAAAGGCTGGGCTAGCACTGAAGCTAATTTCTGGAACAGTAACCCAGGGAGAGGCTGGCATCCCGCTAATTGTGATCATTGTTTTGCGTCTGCACCACATTTCTGCTCACAGCGTCAAGCCCTTTATGCAGGAACATTTCGATAACAGATTCAAGGAAAGCACGTGGAACAGATTTCTCTCACACACCGAGAGTTCTGTGGTCAGCGAGAAGCCTGTGGTTCATCCATTAAAATCCTTGAAAAATTATGTTGAGGTCTGACGGCTATACTGATGCTTGATTATTTTAATTTAATTATGCTAAATCACATTGAACAAGGAATCTGCTCACTAGAAATCGAAGGCACTGTTGGGGCCCCATCCATTCCACATCCTTTGGCCTTTGCTGCAGCCTTTTCAGGGGCATGGCAGGCAATAGTCACAGCCTTCATTTTCTCGTTGAGACATATTCATAATTATAAACAAAGGTACTAGGAGAGTGTTTAAAAAATGTCCTGATTCTATCAGAAAACATAAAGTGTGAACTGGGGACAGTTTGGTTTTTCAGTCTGGTCTGGTATTTTATGAAGGTCCCCGTGTAGTGATGGAGGGACAGTCCCTGACTCCAGGACAGACATGACTATTTGTAAGAACACAAAACCTTTTTTACTTAGCCTATAAATACTTCTGTGATTTGTTAGTAACTCATTGATTAGTCTGTTTGGTCTCTGAAGTGAATGCACTCAGACCTCCCCTCTCTTAAAAATAAAGTGATAGAAACTATATTAAAGACAGAGACTAAAAGAATGTAACCCATATACTCACAATGGCACGGTGCCCAATATAATTAGGAAGAGTTTCTGTTTGGGTGCTGAAATTTCTACTCTAAGTTTCTGAAACATTATAAGACAAACCCTTTAAAAATGATATTAAAAATGAGTCTGCTTCGAGAATTTTAGTGCTTTCCTTACAACTCCTGAGCAGTAATTTTTTTTCATGGATCCTCATCTCATTGCAGAAGGACAATTTCTGTAAACTTAGAATCCAAGGCAGATTGAATTCCCAATGCTGACATGATTGACGATCAACCACTAGGCCTCCATTGATTTAACTAAATTTGAAAATTGTGTTGACATTTGACATTTAAACATTTATTTAATGCTCTTGAATTGAAGCTGTACTATAAATAGAAAGCATGGTTTTTTCTTCTTTTTTTAAAGCAGAATATTTAGCATTTTTCCTGTGGGAAGAGAAGGCTAGAGGTAAGAATTAATGATGAATGTGATTTTCCCAAATACATAATTTCTGCATTTCTACAGAAGCCAAAACTATTCAGTCTGTAAAAGAATAATAAATGAAGACTATAATTTGCAGTTCCTAATTTTGTTTCTAGGCAAGGCAACTTCTACTAATTCTGTTTGGCTGAAAATACAGGGATGACAGACCCTTCCTAACTGTCAAACTTGAGACGGTCCTCTATCCTTTCCAAGCAGGGAAGGAACGCCAAGACTCAAGCTTCAACACTCCCCTCTGCCCGCAAATTATTCTCTCCATGTATTGGTCTCCTGGCTTCGCCCAGAGGCTTGGGGCTTAGTTGCTTATGGGGCTGTGATGAGCCACCCCAGTGGGAGGCACTCCCAAACTTCTATCTGATTCCTCCTGGGGAATTTACTGAGGGCCTACCGTGTGCCAGGTCCAAAATTGGGCAGAGAATGGGCAAAAATGGGCAAAAAAAGGGACTGACGGAAAACTTCATGATCTACAACCACAAGCTCGTCTCTGACAGAAGCAGTGTGGGGAATTCCCTGGCAGTCCAGTGGTTAGGACTCGGTGCTCTCATTTCCACGAGTTCAATCCCTGGATGGGGAACTAAGATCCCACAAGCCATGCAGCGCGGCCCCACCCCCCCAAAAAAAAGAGCCTGGGTGAACAGAATGTGCAGAATATTCTTTGCTGGGCACAGGAGACCAAGAGAGAGTTCAGCAAAAATCAAAATAAAACCAAGAACAGTTGACCCCTAGATGGGGAAAGGATGAATTCATTTAATGATTATTTATCAAATAAATAGCTTATTCATTTAAACTGTTATTTATTTAGCATCTGTTATGTGCCAAATGCTGTTCTGGGTGTCTGGGACACAGCAGTGAACAAAACAGACGACTATTCCTGCCTTTGTGGGAGGGACCAAAACTATAGGTCCTAACCAAAATAAATCAGCACATTATATGGTATGCTGATGGTATAGAGTCTATTTTCTAAAAAGGAGAGTGTGAAGGGAGGGAGGGGACCAAGCGTGCCTGAGCAGGTGTGGGGACTGACGTTTAAATGGCGGTGGGGGTCAGGGTAAGACTCATTGAGAAGATGCAACTGAGGAAAGACCTGACAGAAGTATGCGGCGGGGGGTGGGGTGGGGGAAGGACATTCCAAACCATTCCAGAATAATTCCAGAATATTTCAGAACATGCCAGGATAGCTGGCAGGAATACACGGAGCATGCATGAGGAACAGGAAAGGGGGCAGTGGTCCATTTAGGCTTAATTTCCAGCGTCTCTAAATGGACGCTGGAGCAGAACGACTATTACAGAAGCAGGCGGTTGAAGGCTCGGGTATCGGGCAATCTTGGTTCTCGGCCGGCAGACCCTGTGCAGTGGACTCTCTCCTTGAATGGCACAGATGATGCCACACGGGGCCCCAGTGGGCCCCTCTATTCACGTGTCTATTGTGCGCCGATGCCTTTTATCCTTAAGCCCTCCGCACATCCCCTTGCCGCAGCCTCCAGCTCAGCACACAGGAAACTCTCCTTCTAGATCAGAGCTGCCTCTCTGAATGTGACGAAGGATGATGCACAGCCTGCATCCCGGACCCGAAGGAAGCCCACCAGCTCCCTGTGGTAAAACCCTTCGCTAATTCTGACCTTCCGTCTCCGATGCGTCTGAAAATTCAGCAGTTATTCAACACGGAATTTTGCCCCGCGTCACTGAACGTTCACGTTCTAGGGGCGGAGTCATGGGTGAGGGTCAGCTGCGGACGTCACATGAGGATCACTGTCAGAGAAACCTGGCCAGTCAGTGCTCTTCTGATCCATTAGGAGCTAATCTCCTTAATGCTTGACCTTGTCTCCACTTTCTCTCTCGACTTCTCCTCTCTGCGGGGGCTAAGGGTTGCTGAGGTGGGTCGGGAGGTGTGCTAGACATTGATCTGTGCTCCGGGGCTATCTCCCAAGGTCAAGTGTATCAGAGGGTCTGTTAATACGTTTGTGAGTCTCACTTGGAAATAACCACACTGTTGTGCACTTGGAGCCATGCTGTTTCGCAGCATTAGCTGAGGCTGCTACATGAGTGGCGGTGATTCCTTCTTCTCTCAGCTTTGCGATGGATGACACAACAGAAATCCAAACCTGAATTCCCATCGTGGCAAGACCCAAGGATCTGGAAACCGTTTCTGTAAAGGGACAGATCCTAAAGATTTAGGCTTGGGCTTCCCTGGTGGCTCAAGTGGTCGGGAGTCCGCCTGCCGATGCAGGGGACACGTGTTCGTGCCCCGGTCCGGGAAGATCCCACATGCCGCGGAGCGGCTGCACCCGTGAGCCATGGCCGCTGAGCCTGCGTGTCCGGAGCCTGTTGCTCCGCAACGGGAGAGGCCACAACAGTGAGAGACCCGCGTACCGCAAAAAAAAAAAAAAAAAAAAAAGATTTAGGCTTTGCAAGCTACATGCAGTGTCTGTGGCATATCCTTCTTCCTTTTTTTTTTTCTTTTTATAACGCAAAAACTGTCCTTAGCATGAGTGTTGTAAGTGGAATTTACATGGGTTGTAGTTTGCTGAACGCTTAACTGCAAGAAGGACGGATGCTGGTTAATTGGGACCTATGGTTTGCCTAAAGGGTAACTGCTACCTCCCCAGCTCCAGCCGCTAGCCGGGATGCCTCCCGTGGTCCTAGTTAGAGCTCCGATGGGTGCACCTTCTCTCTCCTGCCTCCCTCTTTATCCGCCTTCCAGACCTGCCCTGTTGCCTTTCTCTACTTTTCTCTCTTCATGACGCCATTCAAAATTTCAGTGTGGTTTTAATCCTCCATATATTTTCCTCACCGCCCCCCACCCCCCCACACACATACACACTGCTCATTGTGTGTATTTCTAAGACAGTCCTGTAAGGCAGGTTTAAGGACGTTTCATCCACGTATACTGAGCCGTCTCCTTGTGTCAGACACACATGAGGGGTACAAACAGGAGTGGCCCATGGCCCCTTGGAGAAATGATGGCTCAAAGGCTGTTGTCAGAAAGAATTCTACTTGGTGCACTAACATCATCATGGAGACTGGAAAAGGCACCGCACTAGGGAAGATGTTTTGCCTGCTTTCAAAGGAAGAGTACAGAAAAGTAGGCGTAGACCTTGAAGGGCTTCCAGACAGGGGCAGGTGCAGCTCACACACAGAGGAGGGACAGGAAGGGGGCTCATCGCTGATCTGGCCACAGGGAGTCCAGTGTAGCTTCAAGGTAGTGATAGGGTGGGGAAGACCCAGGCCTATACCTCACAGGCTCATTTCCTCAGCAGGTAGGCAGTGAGAGGCATCCTCAGGTGCCCTAGACTTGGGCACTGCATTACCATAAAAACGAGTGGGTCTACGGCTTCCAGAAGCTTCCATCTGGGGATTCTCACTGCTTAAACGATGACCTCATTTCTTCAGGGAAAGGGGGCAGTAAGGGCCAGAAAAAGTTCTCTCGAGGTGGCTTCGGCTCCCTAAAAGATGTGCCTTTGGGGATCCTCGCCAGGAGGTGGCAGAAACAATCTAGGGCCGCCACAGGCAGTGCTACAGAGGGTATCTTTGGTCAGGAGAGCTGCCCTCCGTTTTACGTGAGTCACACATAAAAAAATGACTTTTTGATTTCAGTCATGCAAACCTACACACCAAGACAAAGCCAAATTCTGCTTTGCGGCTTTCCTTTGCACAAGCCTGACCTTTCCTTGCATTCTCTCTTAGTTCATCTGAAGAGTAAATGACGGGCTGTGGTGCTGCCAGAAGCCAGCACCCAGGCGAAACCCCAAAGGCCAGCCCAGGGTCCAAGCAGGGGGCTCTGCATCCGTCTGTCTGCAGAGATGCCTGGGAGTGGGCTGCACAATGGTGACCAGTGACCAGGAGCGGCTGTTCACCTGGCCCCCCGGCTGGAGAGAGAAGCGCTGCCATGGCAACTGCCTGCTTCAGGGAGATCACAGAGGAAATGACAGAATAAGCAAGAGCAGCTGCATTGGTCATGGTGATGGGAAAAGCAGCACGAAATGCACCACCGGAAAAACATTGCTGCCTTGAGAAGGTTGTGGAGATGGGCAGAGTCAGAAAAGTGGCTAAAAGGAAGGAGAAGGCTCAGCCCTGAGCCCAAATTTTCATTTCGGGGCAGCTTATTCTCCCTGAACCCCCAGCATGATGAAATTCCAGGAATTGGTGTGTTGTTTACATAAATATTTAAATAAAATTCTATTTTTGCAGGAGCCTAGTAACACTCATTTCCTACTTATTTCTGAGCAATGCAATGTACTTTCAGAGACTGGGATTTTGTTTTCAATTATCCAACATGTTTGCAGTGAAGAGGAGAAAGGCATCATTATGTGCATTTTGCTGATGAGAAATCACACAGTTTCTGAGGGTTAAAAGTGGCTCACCCTTAGACTGGAGCATAGCGCTACCCTATCTCCCATCCTTGAAAACAATTTTCAAGAACTGATGTGTTCTAGAGTTCTGCAGTTCGGGAAAAATAGTCAACGTTAACCTACTTCCTCAAGGACCATGTTGATTGTGCACAGCAAGGGATTATATTTTTGCATTTGCTGTGATCCAGCAATCCTACTTCTTGGAATTTAACATAAAAAATAATGTTGCAAATGGGAAAAGATACATCAGAAGGATGTTCATCACAGTAGTATTTATGATAACGAAAAATTGAAGAGAAATGCAAATCAAAACTGCAGTGAGGTACCACCTCACCTCAGCCAGAATGGCCACCATCCAAAAGTCTACAAACAATAAATGCTGCAGAGAGTGTGGAGAAAAGGGAACCTTCCTACAGTGTTGGTGGGAATGTAAACTGGTACAGCTACTATGGAGAACAGTATGGAGGTTCCTCAAAATAACTAAAAATAGAGCTACCATATGATCCAGCAATCCCACTCCTGGGAATATATCTGGAAAAGATGAAAACTCTAATTCGAAAAGATACACCCCGATGTTCATAGCAGCACTATTCACAATAGCCAAGACATGGAACCAACCTAAATGTCCATTGACAGATGAATGGATAAAAAAGATGTGGTCTATATATATACACAATGGAATATTACTCAGCCACAGAAAAGAATGAAATAATGCCATTTGCAGCAACTTGGATGGACCTAGAGATTATCATACTAAGTGAAGTAAGTCAGACAGAGACAAATACGATATGATATCACTTACACGTGGAATCTAAAAAATGATACACATGAATTTATTTACAAAATAGGAACAGACATGCAGACATAGAAAACAAACATGGTTACCAAAGAGGAAAGAGGGGGAGAGATAAATTAGGAGTTTGGGATTAACAGATACATACTACTATATGTAAAACAGATAAGCAATAAGGACCTACTGTATAGCACAGGGGACTATTCTCAATATCTTGTCATAAATTATAATGGAAAAGAATCTGAAAGAGAATATGTATATATATACACACACACACACACACACACACACACACACACACACACATATATGTATAACTGAATCACTTTGCTGTACACCTGAAACTAACACAACATTGTACATCAATTATACTTCAATTAAAAAATAAATAACCGGGGCTTCCCTGGTGGCGCAGTGGTTGAGAGTCCGCCTGCCGATGCAGGGGACACGGGTTCGTGCCCCGGTCCGGGAAGATCCCACATGCCGCGGAGCAGCTGGGCCCGTGAGCCATGGCCGCTGAGCCTGCGCGTCCGGAGCCTGTGCTCCGCAACGGGAGAGGCCACAGCAGTGAGAGGCCCGCGTACCGCAAAAAAGAAAAAAAAAAAAAAAAAATAACTGACATACCAAAAAACGTGGGGTTTGCTAAAGAAATGGTGGAAGGTAGAATTACATATTGTAGGAAAGTCCTCAAGAGATGCAGAAGACTGACATCTATGCGAAGTGCCATTAATGAAGGTAACAGAGAAGCAGGTGGTGGGAAGGGAGTCAAGAACAACCCCCGTTGAAAGATGCAGTGACCTCTTGTGGAAGCTTAAACATTTGGGGGTGATCCCCCTACTCTTGGTGATTTTGGAGCTAGGGGTCTGAGACCAAGCTTCCACCTTCCCTGCAGCAGTAGGGACTAGCTGGTTAGCTCTGACTGGAGGCAGGAAAAGAAAAGCTAGGTTTGGGGCTGGACACTCCTTTGCCCCCAAAGGATGAGCCAGGCCATGGTTCCTTACCTTTCCTTCCCCAGAGAAGCCCTAGGGCAGCTTGCATCCTCCTGTCCTGCCAGGAGACGGGTTGGCAGGCAGCGTGCACTGACACTCCCTAACTGCTCAGTCCTCTGCGAACAGGTTATTGCCACCCCCGGCAACCACGAGTGAACCTCCCTGTTGAAGGGTGTGTGTCCCTGTGTGTTCGTGTGTGCATGTGTGGGTGAGCATGCACACGTGCGTGTGTGATGAATAATTTAGTGTGTGATATCAACATATTCATAGGTAGCGCCAGGTGGTAGGATTGTGTGAGCTGTTCTGTCTTCAAAGAGCCTATCTCTACCTTCCATGTCTTCAACACAATAAGAAATACTTTGTAATAGGAAAAAAGCGCGATACTCTTGATGACAGAGATAGTGACATTTCTAGTCAGTCAAATAACCCGTGCCTCCGTCTCCCCCCTCCCCACCCAGAGAATATTCTTGCCATTTCCTAGTTAAGGGATCCCCCGTCCCCTGACTGCACAGCCACCTGAGCAAGACACAGGCTCACGGCTCTCCTGCCCATCTGGATTCCATGCAACCAGACAAAGGGATTGTAAGAACAGCGTGGTTCTTTAAATCTCACCAGCTTGTTAGCCTCATAGGGCTTTCTTTTAAATCTTAGGTGTGAGAACCTTGACCTAGGTCCTGTTTGAAGAGCACTGCCTTCAAAGTAGGCGGCAGAGAGCCGTCTGTGTTTTTGATGGGGCGCAGAGCTATGGAGAGCAGTCATCAAAGCTGTGACCCCACATTAACCACCTGAGTCCCGCGGGCCAGCTCCCAGCCCCTGGGCCCCCGCTGGTCAGACATACCTGCCTCGTCCGCGGTGATGGACAGCTCATTGCTGGGCTCACTCTTGCCAATCCGGTTCTTGGCGTACATTCGGATGCTGTAGGTGGAGGAAGGGTGGATGTCAATGATGGTGGCCGAGTTCAGCTGAGGGGAAACATCTTTGGTTCTCTGAGCAGAATCCCAGGAGTCTTTGGGGTTTTGTTTTTCAAAAAAGAAGAGATAGAGATGTGAGTTTTTTCCCTCTGCCTTTGAAAGTTCCCAAGTAGGAATTTAAAAAAAAACAAAAAAAGGAAGAAGAAAAGAAAAAAAAGTGATAACTCAAAGTGAATTCTTAATGCAATGCTGCCCATGTTCCCACGGGCTGGCTGTCAAAGGGGGTGTGACACCACACACCCGTTACCCACACTGAGGGGGACGGAGGCTGTGGGCAGCTGGGCCCAGGGAGTTTTGTCCAAGGCAACACAACAGACCTCCTGGCAGAAATCGCAGAGGAAAATAGAAGTGGGGGGAGCTCATGCCAGTAAAGTGAAAAACAGCTACTTTCAAGCACTCATTGTACAAGATAATAAAAGAAAGCACAGTTGGGACAACCTTCCACCCAAAAGAAAAAAAAAAATCTCTGGTTCTAAAAGGTATTTGAAAGCCAGCAAAGCCTTTAGCCACGTCAGACCCCTTGTTCTCCAAAAGGAGAGTGGTAAAAAACACATAAAAACTCATCTCACTCACTCTCCAGCATGAATACTGGTTATCAAACGTACTTCTCAATTCTAATTTTTGAAATCATTTTGTCTCCAATCCTTTATTGTAGGAATTATTTTTCAACCACAGCTAATTTGAAAGGCAGCATATGCCTCATACAAAGAGTTACCATTAAATCCATGACAGGGGTGCACCTGCTGGCTTTAGAGCTTCAACCCATGATGAGCACGTCAACAAGTGTTTCTTATTTCAGAAAGAGTTTGGGCAGGTGCTGCTCAGGGGCGGGGGTCAAGAGATGATGTTGGGTGTGGAAGAACCAAGATGCCCCTGAGATGGTGGCAGAGAGGATGCTTGTATACTCTCACCCTCCCACCCCACCCCAGGATCCCCTTGCACTTGCTCCCCTGTGCTCATCACACTTGTAAGAATTTCACTGAGAGTCTGTGTTCCCTCTTGGATTCTAAGTCCCATAAGGGCATGGTCCACGCTGGCCCTGTTCACTGCTGCAACCCCAGTGCTCACACAGAGCTCGACAAATAATAAACGCATGTTTCATAGATGAATAAATAAATGGCAAACATACAGACCTCTGGGCCCTCGGAATGACCCCACTCCCTTTCCACATTAATGATGACCATGGAAGTTCAGAGGGGCTGCTCTGTTCAAAGGTCATCATAAGGGCAAGAGGTTGTCTGGACTTGCAGAAGGAATACGTAGCTTCAAGTATGACTTTGAGTGCTCTCACGTAACAGGGAATGGAGCCTAATGGAAACTAACAACTAATAATCCAACTAAAAGCAAAAGTACCATTTGAGTCCAGATGACTGAAGATGGAAGAAAGTGACATAAAAAGAGAAGATGCTGCGGAATAACGAACGGTGGAAGAACAGAAGGATAGGATTCAATAGAGGACACATGACAGGAGGAAAGTCCATACCAATGGAATCTCGTATAAATAGGAGTCTTGTCCCACAAAGAGAAAGCCAGGCCTTCTGGAGAAGACGCTTGAGACAACAGAGAGGAACCCCAGGCACTGCAAGATGCAGAGACAGTTGCTCACCAGCCCCAGGAGGAACCTGCCACTTGCAGGCGTTGACGGTCCTGCCCAGGTCATTATGGAGGCTTCTGCAACTGACTGAGCTATGGAGACGGGCCATCCTCCCCAAGGGCGTGTCTGAGACGTGGCTGAGAGCCTGCAGAGAGGTAGTGATGGCTACCGCCCACCTCGTCCCCTTGCCAAGGAAGTCGTGTGAATAGCCTGTGGGGAGTGACCAAGGCAGGGGTCTCAGGCAGGAAGTGAGTGGTCCTTGGAGAACAGGCTCTGTTTTCAGCTTCTTTTCTTGCAATGGTTAGACTTTGAAAGAAAAAGATGATGCCCATGATCACGACTCATGACTGAAGGGTAGATTGTTTGGCTAATGATGAAAAGGTTGAGAAAGAGAAAGAATGGGTTATCCCGAAGTGTTTAAAAGTAACTGAATGAAGAAGAAGAAAGTCTAGTTAAATCTCCAAACACACTCTAGCAAGTGATATGGCATCAAAAGAAGAATACAAACAGGGCACTGGCTACCCAGGAGAAGAGCCTGGAAAGGGACTAAAAAATGCTACATCTGATCTCAGATGCTGATGTGCAAATGGGCAGGTCACGGATTAGGAAGGAAATGTGCTTGAGAATACAACACCGGGCATTAGAAACAGTCCCAGCGAGATCCTGACACTTGGGAAAATGAAACTGCAGATTGAGATACGAATAAAACTAGCAAGAATATACCGTAGGTGAAATAAAGAAACTTCTTAGGAGGAGGAAGTCACAAGCAGAAAGGCAACGCCTGGACATCCGAGAGCCGGAGGGTGCAAGCACGGACGGGGAGAGCAGGGCGAGGAATAAGATGGCTGTGAGGACTGACTACAGGTCTCCTTACCCAGTGAAGGAAGGGGGGGTGTTTCTAGACACAGCGAGCACATGTAGCATTGAGGAAGGTTTATAAGTCACACGAAGAAAATCGTTTACTGGGCGTCTTTACCGTGGTGTGGGCTGGGTTAAAGGGACTCGCAGGGGATGCTGAGGTTCCCGGCACCTAGTAAGAGTGGTGAGCATCTCCCTATCGGGGCCAGGAGGGCCAAAGGAGAGGAACCGAGTTTCTGGGGGTGTAGACAGGGCTGAAACCTCAGAATAGGGCCCCTGATGGAAGCTGTGCACACAGAACAGTGATTCCGCAGGAATCTTCTGAATTGTCCTCTGTGTCTGCCACTGGGCCCCCCAACTGGGAGTCAGAGGGAAGGGTAATCTGAACTGTGAGCCACGGAGCTCAGCCTTGGGGAGAAGAGCAGACACTGGGTTTGTGGCGGAAGTCAAGGCAGTGGTCGGAGAAAAGCCAGCAGCAGGGGGAACTCAGGCGCTGGCGTAGCATCTGCTCTCTGGGCGCTGCTCTAGGCATTTTACAAAGGTGACTTCTGCAGTTCCCAAATCTGTGGGTACATCAGAAACGCCTCAGTGCTTTCTGACAACTGTGCTTTCAGACACACGCAATCAGAATCTCTGGGGGGTGGTGCCCCCAAATCCGTGCTTTAAAAAACCTCTCTCTCTGGGTCATTCTGATGCATAGCTAGCGTTTGGACAGACTGCTTTATTCGACTGGGTTCTTACAACATTCTGGCGAAGTAGCGGTTTTTAGTTTCATTGTGAAGGTCAAGAAACTCAGACCCTGTTATCGAGCTGGTGAGAAGTGGGGCTGGGATTTGACCTCACCCGTGTTTTCCCCAAGTTCTAGGCCATCTTCCTGCAGCACACAACCTTCACAGTCTCTGCAGGATGCCTGATGGATGAGACTGGATTTCAATTTTCCAGGTATCTGCCGGAAGTCTCATGTGCTTAGATGAAAACCTCTGACGAACTTTTAACTTGGCTTCCTGGCAAGGAGGATCAAGGCAGAGAGCTGGGTCAAGTGCAAGGGAGGGGAACTTTGCCAAGAATTATTGTAAGTCCTCTGCGTTTGTAGGAGCTAAGGGTGGGAGAGCTGTGCATGGTCAGATTCGTCCCTTGGTTTAGAGAGGAGATGTCAGAAGCATCTGATGAAAAAGTAGGTAGGATTCCACGATGTGCCCTGGAGAAACGATGAGGAAGCTCAGAGTGGCCTCCCTGCCTCTGAAATCCCAATCATTCCCCATGGGAAGAACCGGGGGAGCCCCCAGGAGCGGTGTGGTTGTACTGGGTGCTCGCTGGTGATCCCAGCCTGGGCGTCAGACACCCCGAGTCAGGAGGATGGCAGATTGTCAAGGACAAATGTAGGAGGGTGAACTCGATCTTCAGAAGGGTCGTTAGAGGCCTGAAAGAGTGAGGGTGGCCCAAAGTTTGAGAGACAAAATTATACAAAAGAAGTGCAATGAAGAGGCAGCTCAAAGAAGGACGAGACCTGCGGTGTTGGGCAAGAGAAGGGAGGCATCGGGACCCAGGGGAAGCTGCTTCTGCTTCTTGTTCTCCACGGAGAAGAAACCTTGGTGAAATGGGGAAGGGGGCCTGAGAGAGGAGAAGGGAGGTGTGCAAAGGAGCTAGGCCCGGTCAGTGAGGCCCTGGGGAGAAGGACAGAGGCAGCCCAGAGGGGACGTGGGGACAGGCGGCCTGCCTTCCAAGAGGGGAAGGAAGTAGACGCACCAGACAGCTTCGGCCAGCCGTGCACGGGGGACAAGGTGCTGGAAGGGGATGGAAAGGGGTTCTTGGTGTCCATCTGGAGGAGAAGCGGCGGCCACTAGGATCCTAGTATGTGGCAGACAAAGCAACCCGTGGGACTGGGGCTCCATGGAGAAAGTTGAACGTTCCAAATGAGGGAGGCGAAGGCTCCTTTGTGTCTGTGCCCGGTCAGATGACACCAGGGCTGTTGTCACGGGGCCTGATCAGAGCAAGTGGGCCAGGAGATGGTCCCTGGAGATACAAGCAACGGAACTTGGGCTGTTTTGTCTTTCTTGGCAAATGGAAAATTAAAGAGCATCATCTGTTTTCATATCCTGGAAGGGATGTCATTTGCCAAAAAGGCTTAGGCGGTGGGAAGAGGGCCATTGGCTTCAGGTGCAAGAAATGTAAGAATGTCTAATAGCCCTGGCCAGCCTGGCAGAATCGTGCTTTCTCGGGCTGGTGAGTTTCCATTGCTGGGGTTGGTCAAGCATAGCCTGAAGGATCGAAGGATCACTTGCAGGGACCCACTTTGCTAGGAATGTGGTCATACATTGTGTTCTTAGCAAATTAACAAAAAAGTGGAAGAAAGCATCTTTTAGGGGGATGATTTCATTGCCTAAAACTCAGGTTGAGAGTCAACCAGTCAAAAAATGTTTCTTACAAGTCTAATATGTGTGCTGGTCACTGTAGGTGATGCAAGGACATAGCACAGGGTTCCTCAGATGTAGTACCTACCCTGAGGGGTCACTAGATCCCTCAGGGGGACAACTACTCAGCACAGGAGACAGCTATTAAATAAACAGTCACAAGCTCACCAAATGTTCCAAGGCATACAGGGTGCTCTATGAGTAGAGAAAGTGCATGCCATAAACTGGGTAGTCAGGGAAGCCTTCCTGGAGGAGGTGACATTTAAGCTGTGACTTGAAGGATCAGTTTCTATGTAATCTGCCTATAAATTGCACTCACTTAAATTATGGCTGTACTGTTTATATACCCAAAACTTATTGAGGAAGCAACTAACACATGAAAATGCTAACACTTTTCCTACAGCAGTGACTGTGATTCCTGCCTGCTACTGATCGCTCCTTCCTCCCAGGCCTTTCAAACTGAAAGTGATGGAGGTCCTGGTGCAGACCTCAGGCCATGGCTACCTGTCCATGGGCTTTTCCCCAAGGACCCCTGTGGTGCTCATTCTGACCCTCAGACTGCTGGGTTCCAGAACTGCAAGAATGCCTTAGCCATGAGCTTGGCTGTGTGTGTCTGTGTGTGTGTGTCTGTGTGTGTGTGTGTGGAGTAGAAGGATGGAAATGTATCCCTTGATTCTGACCATCCCCAGCCTCACAGATGAGGAGCTTTCCTGCTTTAATTATGTACAGTCCCATCAGCTTACGCATTTGAAAATGCTGTTGGCTATAAACATAATTCTTAGGTTTGGACTGCACGTAAATTAAATGCCACAAGTATTACTGAGCACGTCTTATGTAGCAGGCACTGTGCTAGGTGCTGGGGAAGCACTGAATCAGAGTCCCTGCCTTTGGGAAACTTACAGGAGACGTGGGAGACACTGAGGATCCTGAATGGGTAGCAAGTAGTTAAACAAACACAGATGGTCCTAGAGGCCTTTTACGTGTAAGCATTTTGGTGCACGCTGGAGTAATACTAAAAACTGCATTTATTACACATTTGCTATGTGCCAGACGGTGAGTTGTAAATGCATTCCCTTCTCAATGAGAATTCACCAAATATCTGTGAAGTGCTGACACATGTTAGGCCTGTGCTAGGTCCAGGGGAACTGGGCAGGGCTCAGCACACCCCAAAGAGCTCCCCGTCTGGTAGGGCTGACATGTTAATAATCATCAATCACAGCTGTCTGACCCCATTCCCCAACTAGGTCACACTGTGCAGTGCCAGGGCTTAGAACTTCACATATTTTTTGATGGACCAGGTAAACCCACAATGTCCTAAAAATGTCAGTTCTCTGTTAAGCTAATAAACAAATTTAATGTGATCTCATTAACAATAACAAAAACATGCTTTTATGGAGCTAAACGTGTTGATCCTAAAGTTATATATGGAAAACTAAGAAAACACTGGAAAGGAAAAGTTACAAGGGTGGACTAGCCTTATTAGATATTAAGACATAAAGCCTCTGTGATTAAAATGGTCTGGTACTGGTGCATTAATAGATAAACCAATGGAGTAGAATAGAAAGTCCAGAAATAGACTCAAGTACATATGGAAAGTTAGTATGTGGTAGAGGTGGCATCTGAAATCACTGGGCAAAGGTGGACCTTTTAATAAATGATGTTGGGGCAACAGAAGACCCATTTTGGAAAAGATAAAACTAGATCCATCTCTCCCAGCATACGGAAGAGTAAACTCCAAATGGTTTGGAGATCTAAATCTTGAAAAGAGAGGGAAAGAAACAACATGAAGTACTAGAAGAAAAGAGGCTGAATTATTTTATGGCCAGAGGTAGAGAACAACTTTTCTAACTTAACTCAAAACCCAGATGTAATAAAAGAAAATATTGATAAATTTGAAAAACAAATACAGAGTTAAATACGTGATCACGCATGATGACACCTGCCAGGAAAGGAAGGGGAGAGACTGTAGGAGCACATGAGAGGGAGGTCTGGCCTTGAATGTGGACCAGGGATGAGTCCCTGTGGAGGTAACACGAGAAGTGGCATCTAAGTATCAGGTGGGAGTAACCATAGTAACTGTGTGGTCCAGGAACGGGAGGGCAGCCTTTGAGGGACCCTTGTCGCAGTGATGCTGTGGGAGCCCATCTCACAGAGGAGGATGGTTTGGAGTGGGTACAGCTGGTAAGAGACAGGGCCACAGCTGAGCCAGGACAGGCTGGGCTGCAAACCCCTTTGAGGAGCCACTGGACCGTCACCACTGGACCGTCACCGGCACCTGGAAATGACTGATGCCCTGAAGACAGGGAGGCACCGAGCTGCTCCCCTGAGAGACTGCGTGGGCACTAGCTCCCAGACGCACAGTCCTTCGGTCAGTGCCCAGCCAGAGAGGCTGGTGGGGTCTGTCCCTCCCTCTGAGGACTCTGCAGAGTGTCCGCATCATGCACGTCTGTGTTTCTGCTGAGTTCTCATTGTTGCCATCAGTTTCCAGGCTGCTCTCCAAGAGAACACGCTGGTCTCACCTAAGAAGCACTTCCTTTACTTCAAGACCTGGATCTCAGAACTTCTCAATCTTGGGTTCCATCCTGACCTTATTTGCTTAGAACGAAGACAACGCCTCCTCTCTTCCTTTGACCCTGGGCAAGCCCGTTGGTCCTGATTCCTGAAAGATCCCTGTTGGGACCAACACTGCCCTCAGCTTGCTCAAGGGGCATCCTTCACCTCCACCTGCAGTGGGCCTGCCACATTTCTAGGGGACAGTGTGACTGCAGTTGCTGTGCTCCTCTCAGGAGGCTTCCTCGGGTCCCATGTAAGCATCACCTCACTTCCAGGTCTCTGGCTGCGGCTCAGGGGACCAAGCCAAGCCATTTCACCTCCTCCGACGTCTTTTTTTTTACGCATTTCCAGCCCGTGACTTATCACCAGCCTCAAGCACTATTGCTGCAACCTCTAGTCTTGGTTGATACAAGTTGTTTTCATCACCATGAATTGCTTTCCTTAAGCCCCACCCCTTAGGCTTTTTCTGGACTTGCTTCCTACTCCTGTCTCACACATTCTCCTGCTCTGCCCCTTGCCCACTCGTACTGAAACATTTCCTCCTCCTGACCTGCCTTTCCAGCTGCCTCCAGCTTAATTTTTTACTCCAGCATCAGCTCCAAAGATACTAAGTGAGTCACGACAGGGTGCTCTGAAGTAACGCACGGTGCCCGGAGAGTGAGAAGCAAGGCCACTTTCCTGGCCTCTGCGGTTCTGTCAACCCTTCACGTGCTGATGCTGCTAGAATTCCTCGTCTCTTTTGTGTCAAAGTCCAGACCAGGAGCCACAGCAGTGGTACCCTACCCTCGGCCTGATGGCTCCTAATGTTCCAAGTGACCTTGTCATTGTCACTTTAAGGCGATCAACAGGCAGGCCTGTCGTGGTCCTGACAGCTGTGGGTCTGTTTCATGTCCGAGCTCCCTGCGGGCTGGCCACTTGCTGGCACAGAGGAAGCACAGGAGTGCTGGCCTACAATCGGGCCCCTGGCCTGTCCCTGCACATCCAGGAGGGCCCTGCAGGGTCAGAGCCCATCTGGAGAAGACGTGGCCCTCTGCGCAAACCACCACCACTCGGCTCAGCCCACAGACACTGAACACAGCTGGTACTCAGGGATTCAGACATGAGGGAAGCAAAGGGAAGCCAGGGAGGTAGAAAAAATAATGACAGGGGCCAGGTCGGGTCGGCAGCAGCCCATGCGGCCATCGGTGGCGACAGTGCCAAAGTGGCCACAGGGAGCAATCACGTAGAGGTCCTGCTGGTTCAAAGAGAAAAGAGGCAGGGCTGACCCAATGAAGCCATCTAGACAGAAAACCACTCCTACCACAGGAAACGTGGGTGTACTTCGTACAAGGAAAGAGACAAACTGGTAAAAAGAGCCCCCTCTGAGTTTCCAAGAGTCCAGGTTCTTCTTACAGGTAAAATCCATTAAAAAGGCAAAAAATAAAAGGGCTTTCTGAAGTGGAAATGAAGTCGGAGGAAATCAAGGACTTACCTGATTTATTTTTGCATTCGATGTCATAGCCCGTGATGGGGCTGTTTCCATCAAATCCCATGGTCCACCTGAGGGTGATTGTACGTGCCTTCACATCTTTGATCTCAATTTCAGGAGGGTCTGGAGGCTCTGTGCAGTCAACAGGAAACCCGGGATCAGTTCAGATATTGTTCAGACATAGACACTAGTGGAAAAGCTGAGGGTGACTCACAAAAGCTTTGTCAGCATTTGACATGGGCAGACGATTATTTTACCTGGAAGTATTTTTTTCCCCAATCCCTTTTGAGGATGGAAAATTTTCACTTATCAAATCTGCCAGTTTTCACAGCACTTGTAAAGCTGGACCAAACATGGAAGATTTCAGTGTCACTCTTCTGGTCTGGCTTGGGATCTATTAACTCAAAAACTAGTTTGGCCCCAGATATTAAACTTTCATTCGGATCATCTAGTATAAGGATCCCTAAAATTGAGCAAGAAAGGCACATTATCAGGGCTGCCCAGTCATCCAAACCCAATTCCTTTACGAACTTTGTTCCCTGTGTTTTGGGGCTGCATCTTGACATAATCATCAGATCTGCAAAATGGTGCTTTTAGCACCAACTTTGTACAGATTCAAAATTTTCTGAGGACTTGGAAGTGTGACACGTCAAGCTGAGGCCACACGGGTTCCCAAGCCTAGGCACACACTTACTGTCCTGAAACAGCCGTGTTTCTCCCCCTAGGCTATGTCCATCCTACCTTGCACTGTGAGCTGAATTATTCCACGGTCCTCCCCATAAGAATTGATAGCGTGACAGGAGAAGAAGCCAGAATCTTCTCTTACCGTTGGCAAAATCTATGCGCAAAGCAGAGAGAAATCCGTCTTACCCAGTAGAACGGAGCGAGGGAACAACTCAAGGGCTTTTGGCTGTAAAAATCTTCTCTCCACTCTCACCCTCCTCCCAGCCCCAAGCACACACGTATACACACTCACACGCACACACACACACACACAGGGACACACAATTCTGAGAGCAAATTATTTCAGCACAATTGTAAATGTGCAGATGGATAGAGGCAATGTAGACGATCCACGTCAGCTGCCAGCTTGTGAAATTGGATGTGTAATTTATGTAGGATGCACGGTCAGGTTGATATATATTCCCCATATACTTTTTTTTTTTTTAATCTCATAGTGGATTTTTAAAGCATTCAAAGCAGCCCTGCCTGAAAAAACAGATCTATAAACACCGCAATAAAGGTTGGTCTCCCAGGACTCCAGGATTGGACCCTGGGAGTGAATCAATATTAGCGTTTCAAACACAGGACTTTTTCTTTCCGTGTGTGTCCTACGGCATCGTTTCTCCCCCATATTAAAAGAATCACCCAGCTAACTGCCAATGGTGCTAAAAGTTCTAAGAGACTGCAGTACTTTTTTATGTTGGGTTTTTCCCCAAGAAGCAAAATATTTTCCTTATAATATTTTTTGTCCAAGAACCCATCTAATTTTTCTTTTTACAGGAAGTTAAAACATGTGCGTAACATACGCTGTCATTCCGCCAGGATTAACTGTCATTCAAAGACTCTGTTTCTCTCTTTCTTTTTATTATTACAGTTGGGTTCCCTGCCATGTTCCCAATAATTTTACTCATAACAATTTTACGTATGATAAGGCACTATTTTGGCAGGCTACTCAGCGATCCCATTATGGGAAGGGGGAGAGACAGTGCTTCGTAGATGTTTCAAAAGCTGATTTGCTATTGGCTACCCACATGCACCGACTTATGTGAAAAGACAGGCTTATTCTGCCCATGAAGGTAGCTTCTCATCTGCCATGTTTGTCATGTTTTACCTGCAGAGTGGAAATCACCTCCTCTCCCAGCTCCTTGACGGACACGAGATAGCGGGCCATTTCGGGGTTAATGATTCTGTCCTCCTTCTCCCAGCGGACTATGATAGGCTTCTCGCCATGGGCCGTGCAGCTCATTTCCTTCTTCTGACCCTGAGTGGCCAGGGTGGTGTTTGGATAGGACGTAATCATCGCAGGAACTGAAAACCCAAAAAAGACACAACTTACTCGGCAAAGCAGGGTTCTCGGCTTCCCCCACTTTAACACGCAGCTCAGTTTCTTTTTTGCTTTCTGGCTGCACTGCGTGGCTTGTGGGATCTTAGTTCCCTGACCAGGGAGCATGGAACCCGGGCCCCCGGCAGTGGAAGCGCAGAATCCTAACCACTGGATCTCCAGAGATTTCCCGAGGAGGTGTTTCTTTGAAATAAAATGCATTCAGGAAACTGCTGAGCAAGAATCATGATCAAGATGGTTGGAAGGCGGCAGAAAAATGAAACTGGACTAAATGAGCCCTAAGCAGAAATTGCCCTGTGGTTTCAGGCTCGTGCGGTGTTGCTCTCTTCCAATCCCTGTGGATGGCAGACCCACATCCCCTAGAACACACAGGACAATGACGTGACTTGCTTATCGGATGGGAAAGGGGGCTTCCATTGAGAATTACACTCCTTCTGTAATCTCCTACATTTCTAACTCTCCTTGTCAGCTATGGGAACGAAACCTTGCTAGTCAACTTAGATGGAGCCCTGGCTGTTGCTAACCAATCCCTGACGTGACCTCTCGACATCCCATCCCACGGCTGGCACAAACTTTTACAGTCACGTGGAAACCTTGGACCTATCCTTCTCCCATCGTTTATAGCAGGGAATCTCATCCCGATGCATTGAGAGAACAGGAACCTTTATTTGTGAAACTTGTCCAGTTCCCTCTCTCCACCTCAAAATCCATCTATAGACTCCCATCCTGGGCAATATACCAGGAGACATGAGGCCCCAGGCCCATGCCACAGACCACCTAGAAATGCTGGACAGTGTATAACAGACACCTTTTAAATGCATACTAAGTTTATAAGAAAAGTGAGAGAAAACCCAGGAGCCAGAAGGACGTTGAAAGGCCCCAGGTATCACAGTGCTGGTGCTTTGACTGCCTGTGAGGCAGGTGATAAAAGGGAAACCTCCATGCAGAGCTCCTCAAAGGGCTCTATCCTAGGAGCAAGACAATCACCAAAAAACCGTCAATACATAGGACAGCACGAAGGCAAAGGGAGAAGCAAACTGCCTTGGCTTGTGTTGCAAATGAAGAAAAACCATCTCCCTTGAGAATTTGTAGATGGTCTGACTCTACATAGGCTTGGAGTCAAATTCCTGCTAAAGGATTGAAGTGATGGTGACCCCAGTTTGGTAATGGGCCTGAGGAATCCAGCAAAAGCAAACAAAAACACACTCCAGAAGGACGGGTCCTTTATCCAGGCCCATTGAGATTCTCCCAGATAAACCTTCTCTAAACATGAACTCACAAAACAAAAATATAAAACACATGAGGAAACAATCTACTCTCGTTGAGAATCAGTGCCCACCGAAGACTTCAGGTGCTAAGAATTACCAGACACAGAGCCTGAAATAACCATACACTAAACGTTAAAGGTATTTTTAAAACATGAGAGAACAACAAGATGTTATCAAAAACAACCAGGAAGATTTAAAAAGAAGTAAAACAAAGTTACATTTTTCGCCTGTTTTTTAACCTCATTTTCCCAATCACGGAAAGAAAGACCCTCCCTAATTTATAAGGTCAAGCTCACACTATGCTCCTTATATCCCACCTCGGAGCCTTCCAGTGCCCCATCCCTGGGCACTTGACCACAGAAACACTGGGCCTTCTCCTGAGACTGGCACATACTGGGGCATGTCTTCCCCAAGGCCGGTCGGGAGGGTTTGAGACAAACAAGCCAGAGATCTACCAGCTTTGTAGCCTAAAACCCCATGGAAGACCCTGCACTGTGACGTTTCTCTACAGTCAGTGGGTGTGTGGCAGAGATAACAAGATGTGCAGTGGGCAGATTCGGAACCTAGGAAAAGACGCACTGTGAGTCCCATATTTTAAAGAAAGCCGCTTACAGCCATGGTGAGATTCCTCTTCCTGCATATCTGAGAATTGGCAGAACTGGCTCTACCATCCCTAACCTTTGATCCTCATCCTCTCTTCCTCTGGCCTATTTAAGAAAATTTTTTATTTTATTAACAACTTCACTGAGGTATAATTAACACACCACACAATTCTCCTGCTCTAAGTGTACGAGTGAGTGGTTTTAGTATTGTCTTCGTGTCCTAGGGTGGCAGTAGCAAATGACCACAGGCTGGTGGCTTACAACAGAAATGTATTTTCTCACAGTTCTGGAGGCTAGTCCACAATTAAGATGACGTCAGGACTGTGCTCCCTCCAAAGACTCTAGAGAAGAATCTTTCCTTGCCTCTTCCAGCTTCTGGTGGCCCTAGGTGTTCCTTGGCTTGTGGCAGCTTTGTTCCAATCTCTGCCCTCACCTTCACATGGGTACTTCCTTTGAATGTTTCTCTGTGTCTTCACACGGATTTCTTGTAAGGACAGCTATCATTGGACTTAAGACCCGTTTTCATTCAGTATGACTTCATCTTAACCAATTACATCTGCAAAGACCCTACTTCCACATAAGGTCATATTCTGAGGTTCCTGGTGGACGTGAATTTTGAGGAGGCACCATTCAACCCAAAACAAGTGTATTTACATTATCCAACACACATGCACACACATTACTAGTACAACCCAATACAAGTATATAGAGTTGTATGATCATCACCAACTCAAATTTTAGAGCATTTAGATTACCCCAAAAGATTCTGCCTGTCCATTTATGGATTCTTTCCTTTCCCACCCCCAGTCCTAGGCAACCACTAATGGACATTCCGTCCCTCTAGATTTGCCTTCTCTGGACAATTCCTATAAATAGGATCCTACAGTAAATACATATTTTTTGTCTCTAGCTTTCTGGATTTTTTCCACTGTGCATGTTTTCAAGGTTCATACATACTGGAGTGTGTACCCAGTACTTTTGTTCCTTTTCATTACCGAGTGATAGTTCACTGCGTGGATAGACTACATTTTGTTCATTCATTCACCAGTTGGTATACATTTGAATAGTTTCCACTTTTTGGATTTTACAAATGACGCAAACATTTCTGTAGAGGTTGTTGTGCTGACTTATGTTTTTATTTTTCCCAGGTAGGTTGCTAGGAGCGGAACGACTGGGTCACAAGGCAATTGTATGTTTAACACTTTGGGAAACTGTCACACTATTTTCCCAAGTGGCTCCACCATTTTGCAGTCTCTATGTAAGACGATTGGACATGGAAAGAATGTTCCCTTTCAACCACATGATGGAGACAGGCTGCGCAGCTGCAACCAGTCTCCTGCAGACACTTCAAGATGCTTGGCCAGAGACAACCTGGAAAAATGCCCCCATATAAGCAACCTAAGCAGCCCCTATTGTGTGCAACTCACTCCGAGTTCACCTGTGTGCTCTTCCACATGTACTTTGCTTCGAATAAACTCTGTCTCTATTTCACAATCTTGGTCTCTTTGCCAAATTCTTTCTTCAAAGAAGACAAGGACTGAGGATAAGCTGCAAGAAGGTGAGCTGGCAAATTCTGCTCCAGCATGCTTCTTGGCTGTGGAAACCCCAGGTCCACCACGGGGCTTCCACTACAGAGGAGTTGAGGGTGGTGAGGAAGGTTCCAGGAGAGGGAGATGTCTGCCACCTGGGAGAACTAAGCAAACACAGGGACCAGAGCTGTCCCTCCTCTGAGATCTTGAAGGCAGAAGGCTTCCAGCAGTGGCCTGTGTAGGAGCATGAGAAGGGTCTATGGTTCTGTGAACCCGGGACGATGGTCCCTTCCCCAATTCTCCTCCTCACTGAGGACAAGGTCTGAAGCCCTGGGAACTCAACGGCCCCAGGTAAAGGAGCCATGGACTGGTCCAGATAGCCACCAACCATGGGGTGCCAGCAGAGAGGAGGCTGGTAAGCACACCACTGGTAGGACCCAAGGGAGGCATGGCACCCTCTTCAAGAGTGCCTCCCACAGCAGGGGAGGCTGGGCTGAAGCTCCAGGAGGAGCAGGGAGCAGAGTGGACCTCTCCCCCCATCTCCCTGCTCCTGCCTTTGTCTTTGCATTTTCTGTCATCAAACAGCTCTGGCTGCTACTGAACACTTTTGAACAGGGGTGTGGAACTTGGACATCTTATGTGTGGATGGAAAGCTGAAAGAGAAAGCTCACAGCTTGACCAAGGGAGACCTGGACAAAAGCTTTGGACACCTGTGCTTGGGGCCGTGGAGCACACCTGCCCTGTTGCGCAGAGCCCCGTGTGTGACCCCAGCCTGCTCAGCGCGCTTGATGCCTGGGATCACTTTCCTGAACCTGGTGGCGGGGAGAGGCCAGGCTCATTTGTGAGGTTCTTTGGACATGTCTCCTTATCAGTTTTCCTTTAAACATGGAGTAAGAATTTTCTTTATAGTGGCATCATTTCAGTAAACCTCAACCATAGGGAATATATTTATGAAAAAATGAAGCAATCATATATCGTGTCTAAGAACCCCAAAATAGCCCCAAAATGTACAAAATGCAAATGTCTCAGCAGCAGGGGAAAGTCCCTGATGCTCTCTGTTTAATGTTTACAAGCAGGACACATGACTGCAGTTAAGTTACTTTCCTGCCCATGGCAGATGGAAACCCACCCTGGGAGAGAGTGGCAGGCTACCAGGAGTGGGACCACCAACAAAAGGGAAGGAATGAAAGAGCTGATATGAAAGAGAGAAGTGTGACAGCACTGAATAGGCATGAACCTCAGGACGCATGGTGATGCGGGGGCCACTTGAGTCCAGCAACTCCAGTGTCCCTCCTCTCCTCACCCCACACTCATCTCAGCCACCCCTGAGTGTTTCCAGGGGCCCCAGAGGACCATCACTGTAGGTTTTTAAATGATGTTCCTGAACCATTAAAAAATGTTAAACTAGCCTGGTGTGGTTGGTTTAAAACGATTTAAAATACTTAAGATTTCCTTCCAAAATGGCTAAAAAAACATTTTAAGTGTCCAAGAGGGTAGGAGAAGTCAGTTCTGTGGGCAATTTACTCTGTGCTCAGGGACTCAAAATCTCTATATAAGCATCCCTGAAGGTCTTCTTTCGAAAAATATACCAGAACAGAAGGTGGTGCTGTCATTTTCCTGGGAAGGATTTAGAGGGACGGCCACTGCCACTGCCACTGCCAGCAGACGACTGCCCTTGGTAGGATGTCCTCAGCAGTGGGTACCAGCTCCTCGAGATGTACTCAGGGATGCTCAGTAACGTGAGTCAGGGTAACTGTTCCTGGTGAAAAATCCTTTTCCACGATAATGGCAAACCCCATATTTGTATATGTTGTAAAATTACTTGTAAATTTGAAACACAGTTGACTTTTTAATTAAAAAAAATTATATTCTAAGGAGGCAAATTATTTGAGAAACTCAAGATGCTTTCTTTTGCTTCTACAATCACTTCATCTTTTAAAGACAGGAATTGGTTTCCCATAGTAAGATTTATTAGATAAAACTGAGGGCTAAAAATGTAGAAGAAGATGGGAAAGTTAATTAAAGTATTCAAGAACAGGACAGTTTATGTTATGTCTGGCCCACGCTGGACAACTCATTGCTGAGGAAGACACATAGGTGACAAAATATTTATTTTCATTTGGATGTATATCCATGTTTAGGTATATTTCGAGTTTGTTTCTTTTCTGGTTTTTTTTAACTGAATGGCAGATTCTTTAAATTCTGTGGTGCTTTACAATTTTCAGAAGTTTCACACACATGGTTTCATATAATCCCATAATAACCCTTTCTAAAGTCCCCTATCCCTAGGTATCTTTCTCTGACTTACTTCACTTAGTACGATCATCTCTAGGTCCATCCATGTTGCTGCAAATGGCACAATTTCATTCCTTTCTATGGCTGAGTAGTATTCCATTGTATATAGGTACCACATCTTCTTTATCCATCCATCTGTTGACAGACACTTAGGTTGCTTCCATACCTTGGCAATTGTAAATAACGCTGCTATGAACACTGGGGTGCATGTATCTTTTCGAATTAGTGTTCTTGTGTTTATTTTGATCTAGACCCATGAGTGGAATTGCTGGGTCATGTGGGAGTTCTGTTTTTAGTATTTTTAGAAACTCCATACCTTTCTCCATATTTTGAATTTGAAGCAGGGAGTTGCTCTGATGCTTTGCCTCCATGGGGGCTGTGACGATGACTATGGGCCTCATCCTAACAGATGCTGAAATAGGGGCGTGTCCATGGGTATGAGGGACTGAGCCACGGCATACAGGTGGGGAGATGTGTTATGCTGGCTGGTGGCTTCCACATCTTAAATGCAATGGAGGGTGGGGACCCCATCAGAAATGCTCATGGCTGCAGGGATTTGGGGTCCTGGGTGGGCTTGTCCGGGATCTCAGGCAAACAGTGGGTTGGTGTGAAACTGACATACAGGGACACTGTGGGACTTAGAAGGTAATGAGTCAGCTCACGTTCACATCTGCAGAGGTTATACATCAGGACTTGGTTTACTGTTTTATTCGTTGCCTCAATTTAAGGAAGAGATGGAGGAAAAGCTGATAATGAAGACTAAATATCTGAAGCCATTGCAGGCTACACAGCCCTAAATATTGAGAAATGATTCTTCTAGCATGAAAGATTCAGCAAAGAAGTCTGATTCACCTGAGTCAGCAAAGAATCACTCACACCATTGCCAAATGAAATCCCCATATAAGTCTTTGCTGTTTCACTTCCGTCTTGTTACTGTAAACAAAAGTACCAACCAAACTTCATGTTGCAACGCTGGTTCATTAGCTACAGGGTGTCTTAGGGGAGCTACAGATGCAAAAGTTCATTGAAAAGCAATAAAAGTATTTTGTGAGCTTGAATTGGCTATATGGAATTGACAATACCTAATATTATATATTTTATTATTATTTATACTTTTCTGAGATCTGCATGTTAAATGTTTATTAGCACGCCACTGGGCATATGAGCAGAAGAATTTACAGGCCAGAAATAAAGTAACAGGAACATCATAAACGAAGTGCGGTCCCATCGGCCCAAACAAGTAGGCGGTTGTTTGAGGACCTGCCCCCCACTTCTTATGCTTCCAAAACGGAGGGACCTTCTATCAGAACAGCACTCCTGACCTCTCTCCTGCATGACGGGGCAGCGACTTACTGATGTGAGAGCTGGGAAGGAACTAACCAGCGAGGCCCAGTCCCTTTGGGTTACCTGTTGGCAGAGGGTGTGTGTCAGATCTGCAAACCTCCCATAATGATAGGGGATGTGTCTGAGCAAAAGGAGAGCTGTGCACCTCCGGCCTGGTCAGGGGCTGGGTGGGTAACTCTCCCTAATTCTAGATGTAGGATTTACAAACCCACATTCTCCAGAAGTCTCCTATCAAACTACGCTACTCCTGTGTCTCTCCATTACTTGATTCTGAACTCTGTGGTATTATTTGGGGGGCCCCTTAAACTCTAACAGTAGGTGTGAACTATTGACCTTGAGCAGATATTTTCAGTTGCCTCCCCAAGCCCATTTTTTCTTTCTTTCCCCAGTTTTTAACAGGAGACACTATTAAAAAATCTATACCTGAATGAAAGAATGTATTTAAGTGCCTTTCTTATAGCCAGGTATTGCCATATGACTGAGATCAAGGCAGTGATATATCTAAAACTCCTGGGAGGCATGCTCAGCTGGTTGTAACCCCTTTAGACTTCCTCTGCCTCCTCCTGTGCCAGCCTGAAATCAGGACCTGATAGCTAGAGCGCCAGCAGCCATCTTGGATCATGAGGTGATTCTGAAGATGGGAGCTTGGGTTTCTGATGACACCCTGAAGCTATTATCCCAGTGTGGCCTGCCTCGCTCCAGAAAAAAAAAAGCTACATGACAGAGAATTGAACTATTATGTTTATCCATTATTATTTTGGATTTTTCTATAATAGGAGACTGAGAATGGTTTTAAGCTGACCTTAACCACGGGTCCAGACTATTTGGGAAAATATGGCATATATTCTATATTGAAAATACAATTTCTATTGGCTGGCTCTGCACAGGAGGATGTAGTGTATGCCTCATATAGTTTCCAAAACAACCACCAGTTGAATACTTGTTGTTGATGGGTTAGTCTGTCATCAGCCTGTATAACACGGTAGTTGCCTGAATCTGAATCCTTAGGTGTGCCACAGGCTCACTGAGTGGCCTTAGACAGTCCCTTAACCATTCTGCGCCTCAGTTTGGGTTTTTGTCAGATGGAGATCATGATTGTTGAGAGGTTAAAGGAAGCCAGTCCACAGCATGCAGTCAGTGTTACATGAGCATAGATCCATGGCCTCTCCGTGTATCTGATGGCAGGGATTTCTTCGTGCCCCAGGAGAGGGGTTCTTCAGATGGAGGATGAATGTGAATATGGGCTTTGACTTGGGGGCTGTGGTCCACTCGGGTCTTTGGGCACATCGTCTTCATGAGGCTTCTTTACTAAAGACATCTTCAATTTGGCCTCATATCCACTAACCAAGAGTTTTTTCTTATAAAGGCTGAGAGCTAAGTCATGATAATTAAAGATCCCAAAGCCACCAAAAGTGACCTCAATTGCAAAACTGTAAATAAATCTGTTGTAGGCCCAAGAAGAAGAAAATATTTACTTCGCATCCTTATCAAAGCTGGGACTTTAGCTTTGGAACGTGGCCCCCTGGTCCCTCCAGTAAGGAGCCTATTTCTACAACCCCCTGTGCTGAGCACAGAATAGAGAAACTCTGGTGGCAAAGCTGTGTTCTGGAAATTAATCCACACTAATGCCTCCCAGTGTCATGCGCATCTAAAGGTCACACAGAGGATTTCTCAGTGGGCGGTATTTGCTGAAAAAGGGAAAAAAGAAATTTGTAAAATGGCAGAGTGTGGAAAAATACAGATTTCCTGTGAGGACATGGTAAGTGTGATCACTTCCCAGGTCTGGGGTATTTAATCGCTCTCAGTTCTTTACATTCCAAAGAGAGTGAATCAGTTCTACAATAAGGGCTTCTGTCCTACCTTATGCACTGCTACGTAGGGGAGGGAGCAAATGCATGGTGAAGGCTGGTGTTCACCCGAATGTAATCTCAAGAAAATGCAGCATTGCTTGGAGAGCTTGCTTGTTTTCTGCCCTTTCCTTTTCTTACTAATGAAAAGCTTGATTGCATTCTACGCAGGAGAAGTGCCTCGACTAAATCCTGGCCCTCTGGTTTATGGTTTGTCCCTCTAACTCTGCAAAATAATGCCTCTTTTTTTACTCATATGTCTCCTTTGGAGGAGTGCCCCACCAAAATGGGTATTTTAGTTCTGGTTAATAGTCAGAAATAGTCTGACAAGCCCATGTTCTGTCCTACCCAAGTATTTTCAGCCCTTTAAAGAAATGGTCAAAAGAATTTTTTTTTTTTTTTTTTCTGTACGCGGGCCTCTCACTGCTGTGGTCTCTCCCATTGCGGAGCACAGGCTCCGGACGCGCAGGCTCAGCGGCCATGGCTCACGGGCCCAGCCACTCCGCGGCATGTGGGATCTTCCCGGACCGGGGCACGAACCCGTGTCCCCTGCATCGGCAGGCGGACTCTCAACCACTGCGCCACCAGGGAGGCCCCAAAATATTTTTTTTTAAAGCGATCATTATCACGTCTCTTTGCAATGCTAATGTCTGAAGGCAAAGGCTTTTTGAAGGTCACAGTCAGGGGTGCTGAGAGATGACAGCCTGTCACTGGAGCAGGGCTTTCTGCAAGGGTCTCTGAAGCATAACGAATGGATGGGGTAAGGTAACAGGGATGGGCGCCAAGGGGAGGCCAGAGCAGCCCTGCTAGTGAGTGCAAAGGAAATCCAGACCAAGAGGGCTTTGTTCAAAGATGGCGCACCGTGTGCTTCTCCTGCAAAATTTCCCATTAAAGACAGTGCTGTTTTATGTCGTTAAGTACCGCTTTATAAATTTCCTTCATAAACCAGGCTATCACCTAACAGCATCTTAATGTTCAGCAAATCTACGTTCTTGGTTTAAGGGAGGCCCATCTGACCTACCTTCTCATAGGGTAGAGATACAGCGGTAGAGTGGAGCCACTGCCACCCCCCCCAGGGTGAGCCGATTCTGCATATGGAGATCAGCTCTGCAGTCCAGTGATGCCATCTATTTAGCTTGAAATTGGCCACGGTGGGAGGATTTACACCACTGAAACTGACAAACGCTAGAAATCAGGACTTTCTTCCCTCCCTCCACCCCCAACAGCTACTTGTTTAACACTGAAGGATTTACCAGAACACTACACAGGACAGTATGTCGCTATGTGAATGCTTTTAAAGGGTGTTCCCATCATGCCAGAAGCACTGAGGAGGTGTGAGTTTACCTAAGAGCAGTAACCAACCTTACTCATAACAGTGAACCCTGCAAATATTAACAGCACATCACTGCATGTTTGGACAGGAAATTCAGTGATAAATTGAGGGACACACTGATTTTTCAACACAAGGAAAAAGAGAAAATAAAAAATTATATTAATAAATCACTGATAAAGATTATTTCCAAACTTTCCTGTTTTATTGACTCTACCAATAATACAAAACTGATCCTAACACAGTTTTATTTCTTTTCTTCTACCTTAGCTCTGACAAAAAGACCACTGAAAAAGAAACAAAAGGAAATACCAGGTGTCCTGGATAAGCCACAACTAGACAACAAGCCTGTCAAGATAGTATGGTTCAATTCCTTCATTTTACGGAGAAGAAAAGAGAACATTAGAGAAGAGGAATGGGTGTCAAAGGCCCAAATGTGAGTCAACCAAGATCTGACTTTAATGAGTCCTATTTTAAAACCATCATTATTATCAATAACGACTCCCATAGAGGACAGCCAATCTTCCCAAGTGCCCAGGACCTCCTGAGTTTGAGCAGGAAAGACCTGCATCCTGGGGTGTCCCTCAGTCCCTCCACGTGGTCAGAACAGAGGCGGCAGAGGACGGTGTGGAGCTAAGAACAAGGCAACAAGGTTGCCCCAACACCCAAGCTGGAAACCACAGTCAGGGACACACAGTCAGGGACACAGTCAGGGTTGCCAGCTGGGAGGGCTGCGGACAGAGATGTTCTGAGACATGAACACTTTTTGTTTGTTTGTTTTTTTGTGGTATGCGGGCCTCTCACTGTTGTGGCCTCTCCCGTTGCGGAGCACAGGCTCCGGACGCGCAGGCTCAGCGGCCATGGCTCACGGGCCCAGCCGCTCCGCGGTATGTGGGATCTTCCCGGATCGGGGCATGAACCCGTGTCCCCTGCATCGGCAGGCAGACTCTCAACCACTGCACCACCAGGGAAGCCCTGAACACGTTTTTTAAGCTACTTACTTCTTCTTCCTCTTTTTTAGCTACTTCTTCAAATATTTTTTTACGTCTTCCCAACATTTGACCATAAACATTTTCAAACATACAGAAAGCTGAAGAACCATATACCCACTGCCTGTGTTCCACAATGAACATTTCATGCAGAGATTTGAATCAAAATGTATTTTCATTATTATTTCATCAGTCAATCAAGAGTTACTAAACACCTAATTTTCATTGTTCTGAACACATAAAATAGGCTTAGGTGAAAATGTGAATCCGTGAGTGTCGCAAAGATCAGGTGCTAAGATGGCAGCTGTCTTCTTGAATTCTGCTGCTCAGGTTGGAGACCCCCTGGAAGTGCTTTACTCTGGACTCTGCAGCTGTGGTTTGGGATCTGGTGGCCTTGGGTTACAGCACTGGTCTTCTCAGAGGAGGAGAGGAGAAAGGGGCCCAGGAGCAAGGAGGCTGGGCTCCAACCTCATGCTATCCATGGACATGATACCATGACAGGGCAAGAACATTGGCTGCCCTGGGACTTGGTTTTCTCATCTGATTTATAGGTGAGCTGCATGGGACCAGGTGTTCTCAACCTGGCCTGCATCTCAGAAGTTGGAATCAGCTGAGGAGTTTTAAAAATATAACAAGTGTCTAGGCCCTACACCAGATCAACTGAACCAGAGTCTCTGAGGGTGGGGCTTGGGAATGGATTTATTTAAAACTCTTCTAGTGATCCTCATATACATCCTGGAGTGAAACAGCTCAACTGGAAAGCTCCAAGGCCTTTCCAGTTCTGACTGTCCTCCTGTTTCCATTTTCCTTTCTAATCTCCCCTTCGCTCCCTCCCTCCTTCTCTCCTACCTTCTTTCCTTCCTTTCATCTTATCCCTCTTTCTTCCTCTTTCTCCTTCTCTCTCTCTCTCTCTCACACACACCATCCTATAATAACAACAGTTAACTTTCATGCATCCTGACACTGTGCTGGGACATTTTCCATATACCGTGCAGGTATTCAATACACACAACAACCTGATGGGATAGAAACGCTGGCCATAGAAGTGACCCAAGACATATTTACAAGTGCCATTTTAAGTACCTTCCAAATTATACTACAAGTAAGTGTGAAAGATGTAGAAATACCGATTCTAGCAGATTCATCGGATTTAAATTTATACGAACAGATGTCTGTGCAGATGATCGAAGAGAACCAGACACTAAACACCTGTTTTGAGGGGAAAAAATTAAGATTAAAATATAAGAGAATCTGAGGATTCATTTCATATGTGACATCTTGTTCCCTTCCTCTTTATTTGTAAGTAAGGAAACAGACCTGGAGGGTTTAAGGCTGGCTAAACAAGAACCTCTTCCCTTTCTGCCCCTCTCCTACCCCTAATCCAAAGCTCCAGTGCATCCAGTAAGATTAAAAAAATCAATATCATCATAAAATTAACACAATAAAATTATCTTTACTCCCTAGATAAGGAATCTTTCTCTCCTCTCTCTTTCTTTCGCCAGGCTCTGGGGAAGCTAAGTGGGTCTAAGCTAAACCTCGTGAGGTAAATCATGCATCTGAACCTCTGTATCCTGCCAAGTTTCAGCTCAATTTTACATCCGTGATCTCACAGTGACATGCGTGTTCTCAGCAGAGAAGGACATGCTTAATTCCGTGTACCCATATACTAAAGCAGAATCACGGCAGGTAAACAGAATTGGAGTCTAAAGCCATGCAACAAGTCAATCAAAGACCTACAAGGAGAACCCGGGCCTTATGGACCCAAGTGCAAAGCCGCTTTTCCTGACCATAGCTGAGGCCCCAAGGCTGGTCCACAGGGCACAGAACTCTGCCTGCTGGGGCGAGGGGTTGCCAGAGCATCCTTGGAAGCCCCTCCATCTGGGGCTGGACCCATTCAGGGGAGATTTGCCCTGACGTCCTTGGTGGTTCCCTTTCCTCAGCTGCAAAATAAAGGTCTCAACATCCCTCCTGCAAGCTTATTGCCTATTTGAGAGGTGAGGTCGACAGGACAGGCTCCATGATCTGTAGGTTCCAGAGCAAAACGAAAATGTGGAGACTTTTGTTAACAAAGCAGGGAAGGGGTGCCATTAAAGTTATAAAATATAAAGTCTTTTTTCTTTCTTCTTCTGTCTCTCTTTCTCTCCACGTGTCATGATGGAGATTTTTAAAAAATATTAAAACAGCTTTTTATTTGTTAATGTCACATAAGAATTTTAAGCAGGTTACACTATCTTAAGAAACACAACTAATGCTTTTTAGGAGAAACCCTTCCCTCCCCTCACCCCCCTCACGAATTAAGAATCTAAGAGAAGAAGTAACCATAGAACAAAGTTTTGCGGAATCCTTCATCCAGCGTGCTTACGTGATGATTAGGTTAATATTGCCTTCTTACAAAATTTCTCTTTTCCATTTAAAAATAATTTGTCACCTTGATTGTTTATTACAAAAAATTCAGTACAAAAGTTTGATGCATTGAAAAATGCTTTTCCCCGTTTTATATACAGCACAGAATCATCAGCAGTAGATTGCTAATCCAGATGGAGTAAGATTTTCTATTTACTGTCGCGTCAACCCTCCCAGGCACCCAGGACACACCCTGGGACTTGCAAGCACATGTGTGCATGCTACTAGCTCAGGATTCCCTTCCCCCCCAGGCCTTAGATGGGTGACCCCCAGGTACCGCACATGGCCCTCTGAAAGCTCTCTGGTGCTGCTGTCTCTGGCAGGGAGGCTGCCTTTATACCCCACGTGGGGCTGCCATGGGTAGCCTGACCCCAATCTTCCAACACACACCCAGGTCCCCATGGGGTGGAGGACGGCAGTGAGGGCTGGGTGGGTACAGCGAAGGGGAGGCCTGGGGCCCAGGAAATGGGGGGAGGGAAGGCAGCTGAGCATGTGAGGCGGCAGGAGGTGGGATGACTCAGGAGCTGAGTCTTCAAGTCCCCAGTTCATGCTGCATTATGCCATCGGACTGCATTACAAAACACATTTAAAGATGAAATTATTATTAAGACCCTCAAGAGAGCAGCTGAAGAAGCTTAAACCCCAAGTGCAGGGTCCCTTGGGAGCTGGGAACCCCATGCAATGGCACTGACTGCGTACCCTGGGCGCTGGCCCTCGATGCTGGTAAGTACCCAGTCTCCTAGGCAGACACAACTGTTACCAGTAGACAAGAACAGCTTGGTTACCTGCAGGGGGTAACAAAGCTGGGAGGGACAGTCTCTCGGGCAAGGCTCGGGCTCACCTACCGCAGCCTTGAACATGGACTGGGAGGCAGCAGGCTCCCCTACTCCCATCACCAAGGCAACCGTAATGAGAGAAGGGGTTGGTCCTCTTTCCAACACACTGCCAACCTCCCAATGTCATCTTTCCCTGTCACCGAGATTCCTATCCTCACATCACCTGGGGGCCACCGAGGAACCCATGGTCGCATGTCCCAGTCACAGCAAATGCACGGTATCCTCAGAATTCTCCTTTTCTTTCTTTTTTTCCTTTTTAAATTTTTATTGGAGTCTAGTTGATTTACAATGTTGTATTAGTTTCAGGTGTACGGTAAAGTGAATCAGTTATACATATAGGTATATGCACTCTTTTTTGGATTCTTTTCCCATATAGGCCATTATTACAGAGTATTGAGTAGAGTTCCCTGTGCTCTGCAGCAGGTCCTTATTAGTTATCTATTTTATGTATAGTAGTGTGTATATGTCAATCCCAATCTCCCAATTTATTCCTCCTGCCCCATTTTGCTCCTTTTCAAAAAACTGTGGTAAAATATTCATAACGTAAAGTGGATCATTTTAACCACAAGTCCAGTGGCGTTAAGTGCATTCACATTGTTGTACATCGTTTACCATCATCCATCTCCAGAACTTTTTCATCTTCCTCAACTGAAACTCTGCCCTCCTGGAGCAACAACTCCCCGTCTCCAGCCCCTGGCCCTCTACCTACCCCCTAGCGAATATGGCAGTTTCAGGCACCTCCTATGAGCGGAATCAGACAGTACTTGTCCTTTTGTGATGGGTTTATTTCACTCAGCATAATGTGTTCAAGGTTCACCCGTGTTGTAATATGCATCAGAACTTCCTTTCTTTTCAGGCCTGAATAATATTCTGTTGTGCGTAGATACCATATTTTGTTTATCCATTTGTCCATCGATGGACTCTTGGGTTGCTTCCACCTTTTGGCTACTGAGGATAAGGAGGCTAGGATCACTGGTGTTCAGAGCACTGTTCTTGAAAATGTCTGTTGCCCTTTGCTAGAGAAAATGGTTTGCAATTCTGTGCCTGCTTCTTTTCAACGTTCAAAGGCCGAGTGGATTTTTCCCAGTTTGGGGTCTCTGCCTCTCAGTTGTATCTCTGTTTCCTCATCTGTAAGAACAATGGGCCCTCCAGCCTCCCGAGGCTGTGGGGAGGATTAATGAGATTATGTGCGTGGAACCCACTGAGCGTGTCCCCAGAAAGGCCCCGCAGAAACACAAAGTGTTATTATCACTGCTACAGAATCAGAAATTCCTCCTGTCCAAATACATATTTTTCATAAAAGTTTCAGCAAGGAAGACTGCCTACCAGGCAGCTCTAATCCCCATAAAGAAAATGATTTCTCCAGCCAGGAATTAATATGTTCTTAGCACATACTAAAATATGTCCTCAGCTGGGTTATTATGCTTACATAATGAAGTTACTTTGATTATAACCATTAATCAAATATGTGTTTCCAGGCTACAGTGAGCTGTATTTGATGTTAAACTTTAACAAGAATGACAACATCTCCACTTCCTGGCAGCTTTGTCAGGGCCCTGTGACATGATTAAACTTGTCAGGGTAAAGACGGAGGACATTTAGGGTTTATATTACATTCACTCTGAACTTGTTTCAAGTCACATTATTGGAAGAAAGTTGATTTATTTTGCATGACAAGTATAAGTATTAACCAATTCGCGTAGAGATAGGTCAGTCATTTCTTCCTTTTTTTTTTTTTTTTGGTCCTGTCCAGTCATGTCTACAGAAGCTACATTTTGTCCAATAAGAAAACTTCCTAATAATTAGGTAGAAAAAATCTATTAAGTAGACTTTGATTTTCTGCCAACAGTGAAAGTAAAAAATAAATTAAAAATTGTAAGAAAATAAACCGTGCATCGTGAAAAATTAAGTGAAGTCCAGAATATTAATCAGAAAAATAGTAATAATCAGCCATGTGCTAGCCAGCCCCCAAGGTGATCCCTGGTGATTCTTGCCTTCTGGTATGCAAACCCTGGTACAGACCCTCCCCGCATTGTACCAGGGAGGTTGGTCTGCACAGCCAATAGAATACTAAGTGGTAGCAGTCACTCTGAGATTAGATTATAAACGACTGCACTTCCACCTTGGGCACTGGAGTCCTGCCTCTCTTCTCTCTTTCTGATCACTGAGAAAAGCCTGCCATCGTGTCACCAGGACACCCAGTGGCCCACAGAGAGGACCACGAGGAACGCAAGGATCTAACCAACCACCCATGAGGATCCAAGGCCTGCCATCAACCCCGTGCAGGAGCGTGGAGGTGGATTCTCTCCCGGCCAAACGTTCTCCCTTCTAAAGTATTCAGATATGGTTCTTGAAAGGCAAGGAGTTTCCGTGGCAACAGGATCAGCAGTTTCCCTTGGCTTAGGGATGGATACACAGAGCAGTTTGGTCTAAAGCAGTGTTCTAACTTTTAAGCTGGTGCTTCACATACAGCTGTTTTTCACGGAGAAGCAAAGGGAAGGAAGATAAACCGTCATCCCCTTTAACGCTTTTGGTGGTGACCTGTGCCTCACTCTGCGGATACCAGCAGCCACGCCTATTGCCCTGGGGTCCCTGGAATTCAGGGCAGTGTCTTCTGGCAGCTGTGTTCATGCCACCTCCCTCTTCAGGGCATCCCAGCATCTTCCTCCACTTGAAGAATCTTGTCCAAGACAGGCCAATGACCATGACTTTGATCCTGCCTTGGGCCCTGCAATCCCCACCGTAGTTTAAAATTTCTGATGTTTGGCCTTTTGCTTGAAGCCATTTTGACCACTTGGTCTCCATCCTGTGTCAGTATTCATTTCCCACAGTACTTCTTCATTTAGCCACTAATGAGATCTTCCCATGTGCTTGCAAGCAATGCATATGTGTTTTCGTTAAGTTGGTTAGCTGGATTTGGTTATAATATTTGGGTTATTTAATTTGATTATCATTTTTTCCCTGCATGTCTTTGTCATTTGACTCTGCTAGTATGAGGGACACAAAAAGTCCTCTTAAAGACACCTGGTGTAATAATGATGATGATAATTGCAGCTAACATGTATTAAGCCCTATGTTAATCATTTTATTAGTTTTTAATCTTTACAGCAACCCTAAGAGGAAGGTGCTATTATTATCCTGATTTTATGAGCACAGAAATTGAGGCACAGACAGACTGAATGACTCATTCCAGGTCACACAGTAAGGGGTGGACCTGAATTTTAACACAGTCATACCCCTGGGGTATGCAACTATAAGCAACTGAGTTTAGTCTTGCCTGGTTTTGAATTGTATATATAATAGGCTCGTGCTGTATTATTTTCCGTCTTCCATCTTTCATTCTTTGTTATGATTGCATGATATCTGCTATGTGTATTATATATTGAATACATGTATACACAATATAATGTGTATGGGGCCTGCAGGTGTCCTCATTGCTGTGTAATAGCTCTTTGAATGAACTTTTATGGTTTACTTCCTGGGGAGGTTTCAGAATTTGGCCACTGCAAACAATGTGACTATCAGCATTTTTGTACATGAACCACGGTCACTTATCCATGAAATTCTTTAGAGAACATTTAGAGGAATTACATTTCCAGTCAAGGTATATGTGTATCTTTAAATTTATGAGACAATGCTAATAAACAGCTTTCAAAAAACAGTTGTACAAATTTACAGTCTTGCTGCAATCTTTGTTATTAATTTGTTTATAACAGTGGTTCTTCAAGAGTGGGCCCTGAGTTAGCAGCAGAAACATCACCTGGGAACTTGCTAGAAAGGCCAGTCCTGGGGCTGGCAATCTAGAATTGGACTGTCAGTGCTACAGGTGATGTTGGGTCATGCTTAAAGCTGAGAACCGCTGCTTTAGACTGTTCTTGGCATTGCCCCTCCCTTGCCCCCCAAATCACCTGGAGCCTTTCTCCAGCATCCTGTGGAGGTGTTGTGGAAAAGTGCAGGATCTGAAATCTGAAGAGCTGCCTCTGAGTTTTGGCTCTGCCAGTTTTTTTTGTTTTTATTTTTGCGGTACGCGGGCCTCTCACTGATGTGGCCTCTCCCGTTGCAGAGCACAGGCTCCGGACGCGCAGGCTCAGCGGCCATGGCTCACGGGCCCAGCCGCTCCGCGGCATGTGGGATCCTCCCAGATTGGGGTATGAACCCATGTCCCCTGCATCGGCAGGCGGACGCTCAACCACTGCGCCACCAGGGAAGCCCCCTGCCAGTTTCTGAGCTATACACTTAGGTGAGTGTTGACACTCTGAGCCCGCTTCCTCAGTGGGTACCATGGTGACGTCTCCCTTTGCACAGAGCAACTGCAAAGATCAGACACATGAAAAGCCCTTTGGAGACTGTGTAGGGTTTATAGTGTTAGTTATTTTTACCCAGCTAACATTCGTATCCATGAACTTGCTTTCTCAACTAGATTTACATTCCACCAAGGCTAAAGTGCTTTTCATATATATGTATATAGGCCAGGACCAGAAGGGAAAGACACAACAGTGTTAGGATGAGGGGATCTTAGAGCTTTTAAAGATTTAAACATGTTGTATGGTTTTTATAAAGTGTAAGCAATTAAAAAACATGTTTAAAAGTAAATGTAACTTTTGTAGGTCCTAAATGAAGTATTAATAAATTTGGTAAATAATATGTATCCGTCATATCGTCTAGAACACTGACCGCACAGGTTAAAAGAAAAAGAAAGGTGGCTTTTTCAAGAGCTAAATTCTGGTAACTTGATATGAAAAGAATGGGGTGACAGTCAGCTTGCTCTCCGAAAAGAGGTTTTGAGTGGTGTTTTCAAAGGGATTATTGACACGGATTGATAGAAGGGTATGTATATGTGTGCATGGGTGCCTGTGACTGTGTGCATGTGTATGTATTTTTCTATAAGTGCCAGAGTGCATGTGTGTACAATCATGCATGCATCACACACATGTGCATGGATGAGCACATGTGAGCACGCCTGTATGCATGTGTGTGTCTTGGAGGCATATAGAACAATTCCTGGCCCCTTGGAGCGTTTAAATTATCCTGAATTCCTTCTCCAAAATTTTATGTGAAAGCCAAGGTGATGTATATTTTTAATAATGCTTATTAGAAAATAAATACACAATTTTATATATATATATATATATATATATATATATATATATATATATTTCTTTCTTTCTTTCTAAAGAGCTTTCTCTCTTAAAAAGGAAAAATCCAAAGGGCTCAGATGGTCTCTTGCCCTGTTTTATAGGTTTGCTAAAGCAATGACCGATAGGGAGGTAATGGAGGTGGAAAACAACACCAGTGATTCTGCAGACAGGAAAGCACCTTTTCTGAAGGAACAAGCAAACAGCTAAACCCAGCCCTGCGCGAGCCTGAACTACCCACCTTTTCCTTCTTAATGCAAAGTGGAAGGGATTCTCCTCACATACTGAACTGTAGGATTAATAATGCTAGGGAATGGAGATCGTGCCCTAGCCTGACAGCAAATGGCAGGATAAGTCAGTGCACACATACACACGTGCCAAACACGCATGTGCACACCCACCCACATGCACTAGCACGCCACCCCCCTTACACACCGGCACCTCAAATCAGTGCTTTCCCTTGCCTTGTGCTGTGGGCTTATGAGTTTCAGATCCAGGCATAAAATCAGGAAACCCTCAGTTGGCACATTTGCAGGGATATTTTCATTGTCACTACTGGCAGGTGGCATCTCTTGGGGTCTCCTGTTTATGGCAGTTGATAAATCTTCCACAGGAAGAAATAGAAAGGAGCGAGGGGTTCTTGGCAAACAGCGCCGTTAATCAGAAGATACTTTATGACGCGGCGGCTCTCTGGGGGATTTTAGATTTCAGAGGCTTGTGAAGTGACATGTGTAACTGTCCCTCTCAGGGGAGATGAGCAGGCACTAATTGAGGCATTGACAGCTCTAAATGAAGCAGAAACCTACTAGAAAGACTCAGCTCCAGTGGAAATGAGCGCTATCAAGCAGGGCACACCGGGGCGTTAGCGGGTTTCATTCACTGCTTGTTCATGCGAGCAAGTGAGCATCAAGCACCCTGACTTGGTCTCTTACACCACATGATCGGAGCGAAACAGCCACAGATATGAGGTTAAAGATTTAAAAACATCTCCTTTATGATCTTCCCAATTCACTGTCTTCATAGATGGATATTTATATTGTGTATTTTCCGCTTTCTCAGATGCAAAACAGGTATAGGAAGTATTTAAGCACATCTCAAAATCGCCAGGCATATCCAAGAATGCTTAATAGCATCACATCCAGCTTCCCATGAAGAAAGAGTGTAGCATTATCCTCTCCATCTCATGTGGAGCACGTTCATGCAACAGGCACTGGAGGTTCTGCCTCATTTGACCTTTCGTATTTAACGTGGAAGCATCTCACCTGCAGACCTACAGAAGCTTCTGGGAGCTGGTAGCAGCACCTGCTTCCTTCTCAGAGCCAGAGGCGAGGAGACTGTGGGTTGTGACTCAACATTCAATCTGTGCTTTAATGGTGGCGCTCTTTCTAAAATCCACCCAGTTCTCAGAGTAAGTGACGTCCATGCACGCATGTAACTGGGGCTTTAAGCAGGTGTGTGTGTTTGTGTATGCGTGTTTGAGCTGGAACTAAAATGTCCTCATCTGAGTGGGTGTATCCCTAGTGACAGGGAGAGAATGTAAGGTTTAAACCCCTGGAAGCTTCTCTGCGGAAATGCACGTGAGGTCGGGGGGGCAGCTTTGTCCACAGTAGTCAAAGTGGCTGCTCATCAGACTTTAGCTCCTCCAGCATCACCCGGTGGCCGGGAAGAAGCACAGATGACTGGGCTCAGCTGAGTGTCTGACGCAGCAGCTCTAGGGAAGGACCCCAGCCCCAGCACCCATCAGACAGTGGTTCTGCTGTCGGTGACCCACCGGCCAGAGGAATGCATGACTCCAGCACCCAAACAACATCTCCTGACCCGCTCCAATACGGCTACTTGGATGTGTTACATCAAAAAGTATAAATGCAATTTCTTTTAGTTCCAAATATTGTGTGTAGCAAACATATTTCACCCTTGCTTTTCCCCTGGTAATTACAAAATTTTCAAAGAAATTTAGGTGAATATTTTGGGAAAAAGAAAAAAAATGTGCATGGTATGCAAGCCAGAAACAATGAAGCAACAATTTAAGAATTCTGGGGCTTCCCTGGTGGCGCAGTGGTTGAGAGTCCGCCTGCTGATGCAGGGGACACGGGTTCGTGCCCCGGTCCGGGAGGATCCCGCATTCCGTGGAGCGGCTGGGCCCGTGGTCCATGGCTGCTGGGCCTATACGTCTGGAGCCTGTGCTCCATGGTGGGAGGGGCCACAGCAGTGAGAGGCCCGTGTGCCGCAAAAAAAAAAAAAAAAAAAAAGTATTCTGTATGGCAATAAACAAGCGAACAGCTAAGCAAGACAAAATGAAAAGGACCATGGCCAATTGGAAAAGATATTGTAATGTATTATAGAGAAAGGATTATCATGTGATAACAGGAACTTTTAAATATTAAGAAAAACAAAGAGTCTTTGAAATAAAATGAAAAAGGATACAGAGAGGTTATTTTAAAAGGAGAAAAGGAAATTTCAGTAATGAAATATCAAGATATTCAACTTCTATTATGAAATTAAATGATCATTTTTGCTTACAAATGCAGAGCAGTTTAAGGACCGAACATGTCCAGTTTGGGAGGAGGTAGGGCACTGGCTCTCAAATCCTGCGTGTGGTAATGCCAGATGGTACAGCCTTTTGGGAAGCCGGTGTGGCCCCCTGTGACACGATTTGTTACCAGCACAGCTTCTCACCCTACAATTCCATTCTTGTATTTTATCCTAAAAATTGATTTGATAAATGCACACAGTTTATGTGCAAAGGTGTCCCTAGCAACCCTTTAGGCACAACATAAATGTTCATGATTATTTAAATAAGTAATCACATAGTCACAGAATGGAATATTATTTAGCCATTAGAACACTGAAATTTATATTTAAAGTCCCAGAAAGATACCTGTATTAGTTTGCTCGGGGTACCATAACAATATACCACAGACTAGGTGGCTTAAAGCACAATTTATTTTTTCTCACAGTTCTGGAGGCTGGAATTTTGAGATCAAGGTGTCTGCAAGTTTGGGTCTCCCCTTGGCTTGCAAATGGCCATCTTTTCACCACGTTCTCACGTGGTCTTTTCTGTGTGCACATGTATTCCTGGTGTCTCTTACTCTTCTCATAAGGAAGAGGGTCCTGTTGGATCAGGGCCCTACCCTTATGACCTCATTTGGCCTTAAGTACCTCATCAAAGACCTTATCTCCACATACAGAAAGATGGGGGGTGGTTAGGACTTCAACACATGAATTTGGGGGGGACTCAATTCAGTCCATAATATTACCAATAATATATTATCAATCAAATAACAAGGCCTACAAGGCATAGTCATTTTTTGTTCTTAAAAACTGTATTTATGAAATTCTCTTTCTCTCTCCCATCACCCCCCTCTCTCTCTTTGTATATAAACACATCTAAATATCTACATGTCAAAATACAGTAAATATGTTAACAGTGGTGAATATTCACTTTCTACTTTATTTCTTTCAGATTTGTCTGAATCTTTCATAATAAACACATTTACTTTTATAAACAAAAATTTTAAAGTTCTTTGTTTTTGCCATAATAAATAATATGAGCTTACTGGCTTGCGTTTAATGCCCCGTTAAAATAGCCCAGACTCAAATATGAACAGCACAGCGACACCCTGAAGAAAGGTGCATCAAAATGTCTCAAAACCCTGGCTGAAAACTCTCCCAGAGGCTGTGTGGCTGGGCTACATCAGGCCACAGCTCCATCATCTGAGCAAATGGCAGCAAATCTCAAAGGTTTCTGGTTGGACACATAGTCTCTCCTGTTGAGCTAGTGCTTCACAGATGTTGCACATTTTTTTTTCAGGGAGCTCAAACTGCTGCATACCTTCATATTGCTGAATGGTCAGGGATCCTCAAACAGCTGGGAAAAGCTGGGGAAAGAAGCAACATTTTCTCTCCAGCTTGCACGTGAAGGGACATTCGATCATAAGGAGACCACGCAGAAAGCTCTCCTGAGCAACTGCTCCCTGCAGGATGGTCCGATTTGGCACCCAACGAAATTCCCTTTGGGCACACAGCACAGATATGGAGAGGAAGCTGTAGCCTCCTGCTTGGAAAATATCCCATCTGGGCCACTCCTCCCTTCTCTTCTCACCCTCTTATTAAAAACCAAATAGTGACATGAAACAGGCTTAGATCTCTATGGAGACTTAAGAAATGTTTGCTGGTGATAGGGCACATCCCTCCACCTCCAACTAAGGAAAAAGCCCTCAAAACCAACAGTGCCAAAGATAAGGTCTGAGCTATTGTGATTTCTTTCTGGAAGCTCTAAGTACAAGGAAGCTGACAGCTAAATGAGGTGGCACGATTTTGAGAACTTGCAATCAGGATTAATTGTAGAGATGATGTTCTGTGGGCTTAGAGAGGCTGCCTGTAGCCACTTGGACAATGAATGATTTTCCCCTCATCTTCCTGAACCTGGGATACTTGGAGCAGGTTGCTATAGCTGATGGTACACCTGCTTCTGCCTTGACAACAGCCCGTGGCAGGAGCTTGTTAAGGAACCAGTGGGGAAGGAGTGCAGCCAAGCCTGGACCTGTCGAGGATGACGTCAGGCTTTGAACAGAACGAGAAGAAGAAGGGCTAAGTGAAGAACTGCTTCTTACTTTCTAGACTTGTATCAGGAGTGTCTGCACAGGTAAGAGCTTCCACACTGCTCCTTCATTCTCCGCTTCTTGTCTACCTTTCCCTTGGAGAACCTTGCCATCACCACAAAAGAAGTGCCTGTTGCTACCTCTTTGTGTTTGCACCTGGCCCCGTACCGACCTCTCCCTGTCCCCCAGTAACCATTACGTTATTTCTTCATCTCTGCGGTTTTGTCCTTTTGAGAATAAATGTAACTTTTCGAGATTAACTGTTTTTACTAAGCATAATCCCTTGCAGGTCCTTCCAGGTTGTTACATGTATCAATAGTTCATTTCTTTTCATTGCTGGGTCATAGTATTCCATTGTATGGATGAACCAGACTTTTCAGCCATTCCTCTGTTGAAGGACATTTGGCTTTTCCTCAGAATTTGCCTATGATAAGTGAAGCTGCTGTGAACATTCAAGCACAGGTGTTTTGGGGAATGTCACTCTTCCTGTCTCTGGGATAAACTCACAACAGTGTGACTGCTGGGTCATGTGGAAAGTGCATGCTTACTTTTATAAAGAACTGCCAAACTCTTGCCACAGCAGTTGCACCATTTTATGTCTCCTCCAGCAATGTATGAGAGACCCAGTTTCTCCACATTTTTGCCAGCATGTGGATTTAAATAAAAGTTTTTGCTGCTCTTATAAGTGTGTAGCAAGACATTACATTTAAAAAAAATATTTATTTATATTATCTATTTATTTTCCTTAATTTTTGGCTGCATCAGGTCTTAGTTGTGGCACGTGGGCTTAGTTGCCCTGCAGCAGGTGGGATCCTAGTTCCCCAACCAGGGATTGAACCAGCGTCCCCTGCATTGGAAGGCAGATTCTTTACCATGGACCACCAGGGAAGTCCCAAGACATTACATTTTTAACGTGCACACCTATCTGCTCATAAATCTGTAGCTGGACTGCAGAGAAAATGTCAAGAAGGGTTAAGACTGAGGCCTGGGGCAGGCCACAAAGGACCTTCTTCTGGGCCAGGTCAAGGTGTCTAGGTTTAACATGAAGGAAGTGACAAGCTAAGAATTTTAAGCAGAAATCAAATATCCAATTTTTTGTACATTGTAGTCAAAGAGCATAGCCCATATTATTTGATTATTTTTGTCTGAAGTGGAGTTTTTCCTTACTCTTTGATAGTCTTCTATTAACTTTACTGATTACATTATTTAAGACCTCTGTGCCTTTCTCCTTTCCTCTCCTCCCTTCCTCCCTTCTTCCTTCCTTCTTGACTTTATTTTTTAAGAGCAGTTTAAGGTTCATAGAAAAATTGAGGGGGAAGTACAGAAATTTACCATATAACACCTGCCCCTTCCTTATTTTTCATTCCATTTGATCTGTCAAAGGTTGAGAAGCCTGTTTCCCTCAGCATTTTGTTTCTTTTGCCTTCTGTTGTATTCTAGCAAGTTTTCTTTTGTTTGGGTACAACGGTCAGTATAAAGGCTCCCTATCACACTCAGTGAATCATCATCTGTCCATTTGGTCAGTATAGGACCATCTTATTTGTCTGGATAAATGCTTTCTTCCTGGGACTCCGTTTCACTTGAAATAAAGATTGCATTAACTATCTTTTTGTGTGTGCATTTTTCCCTGGCTTGCCTTTTCCCATTGTTTCTGAGAAGCAGTTTTCTCCCCAAAGGCTTTTTGCTTCTGATGTCTCAGATTCTCTGAAGTACAAAGAAGAGACATTGTTCCTTGGAATCTTCCAGGTACTAAAGCTCTTCTGAGTTCTTTACCAGAAAGTGCAGACTGCTTCCTTCTCTCCAGTAATCAAGTATCCACTCCACCTGATGGGCATGCTCTGTCAGAACTGAATGTATTTAAATGTCAGCAGTTGTTGTAGCAGGTCAAGCTGAGCTTCCTGCTACTCAGCCAGTCAATGACATCAGCAGAGTGCTCAGGTATACCAGATGTCCATGAATGAGTCAACAGCTTTCCTACAGGACTGCTATGGCTCGCTGGACATTACTATGGTGGGAATATGGGAGATCACATTTCCCAGTAAAAACATGAATACGTACCAAATTTGTCCTATTTTTATATTGAATGCGGTTATGTGTACTTTTAGAATTTATTAGGAAATATTTCATTCCTATAAAAAGAAATAGAGAATAATAAATGAACATCCATATGCCCTAATGGGTAAACATTGCCATCATGTAACCTGAGGTGACTCCCTGTCTTTACTGACCTTCAGTTTTTATTGGAACATCAAGGCCATGTGGTCTGGGTGCTACACAGTGAGAAGCAACAAGGAAATTTATTTATGGATGTAATACTCTCATGTGACTTCTTTTTTTGAGATGCTTTTAAGAGCAGATTTAGGTTTACAATATAATTGAGAGGAAGGTACAGAGATTTCCCATATACCTTCTTCTTCCACACTTCATAGCCTCCCCTACTATCAGTATCACTCACCAGAATGGTACACTTTTTACCAAATGTACCTACATTGGTAGATGTAAGATGAACCTACATTGACACATCATTATTACCCAAAGTCCACAGTTCACCTAAGGGTTCACTCTTGGTGTTGTACATTCAATGAGTTTGGACAGAGGTATGATGACATGTGTCCACCACTATAGTATCATATGGAGCATTTTCACTGCCCTGAAAGTCCTGTGTTCTGCCTATTCATCTTTCTCCCCACCCACCCCTGGCAACCACCAATCTTTTCATTGTCTTCATAGTTGTGCTTTTTCCAGCATGTCATATAGTTGGAATCATACAGTATTTAGCTTTCTCGGATTGTCTCCTTTCACTTAGAAATATGCATTTAAGTTTACTCCATGTCTCTCCATGGTTTGCTAGGTCAATTTCTTTTAACCCTGAATAATATTCTATTGTATGGGTGTACCATAGTTTATTTATCTATCTATTGAAGGGCATCTTGGTTGCTTCCAAGTTTTGGCAATTATGAATGAAACTGCTGAAGAACATCCATGTGAAGGTTTTTGTGTGGACATAGTTTTCAACTCCTTTGGATAAATACCAAGGAGTGCAAATGCCAGATAGTATGGTTAAGGGTGAGTTTAGTTTTGTATAAATATCTCATACAATGTATGATAATTCCTGTTGCTCCACACCCTTGCCAGCATTTGATGTTGTCAGCGTTTTCTAATATGTGTGTAGTTACATCTCAGTGTTGTTTTAATTTGCATTTCTTTGATGACATATGATGTGGAACATCTTTTCATAGGCTTTTTGCTATGTATATATATCTTTGGTGAGGTATCTGTTGTGATATTTGGGTTTTTTGTTTTCTTATTGTTGATTTTTAAAAATTCTTTATATATTTTGGATAATAGCTCTTTATCAGATGTGACTTTTGCAAATATTTTCTTCCACTCTGTGGCTTGTCTTCTAATTCTCTTGATATTGTCTATCACAGAGCAGAAGTTTTTTAATTTTAATGAAGTCCAACTTACCAATTAATTACTTTCATGGATCATGTCTTTGATGTATCTAAGAAGGTACCACCATACCTAAGGTCATGTAGATTTCCTCTTATGTTATCTTCTAGGAGTTTCATAGTTTTACAATTTACGTTAAGGTCTATTGTTTATTTTGAGTTAATTTTTGTGAAGAGTGTAAAGTCTGCGTCTAGATTCTTTTTTTTTTTTCTTTGCAGGTGAATGTCCAATTATTCCAGCACCATTTGTTAAGAAGACCATCTTTGTTCCATTGTATTATTGCCTTTGCTCCTTTGTCAGAGATCAGCTGACTATATTGGTTTGTGTTTATTTCTGGGCTCTCTATTCTGTTCCATTGATCTATTTGTCTTTTCTGTAACCAATACCAGACTATCTTGATTATTCTAGCTTTGTAGTAAGGTTTGGAGTCAGGTAGCACCAGTCCTCCAACTTCATTCTTCTCCTTCAATATTGTGTTGGCTATTTTGTGTCTTTTGCCTCTTCATATAAACTTTAGGATCAGTTTGTCAATGTTCACAAAACAACTTGCTGGAATTGTTATTTGAATTACATTGAATCTATAGATCAATTTGGGAAGAACTTACATCTTGACAAAAAAAGGTCTTTCTGTCCATAAACATGGAATATATCTCCATTTATTTAATTATTTGATTTTGTTCACCATAGTTTTGTGGTTTTCCTCAATTAGATCTGTATTGATTTTGTGAGATTTACCTAAGTATTTCATTTTTTTGATACTAATGTAAATGGTATTGTGTTTTTAATTTCAAATCCTACTTTTTAATTGTATGTATATAGGAAAGCAAATGACTTTCATATATTAACCTTGTGTCCTGAAACCCTGCTCTAATCACTTACTAGTTCCAGGAGTCTTTTTGTCCATTCTTTCAGATTTTCTACAGAGACAAACATGTCATCTGCAAACAAAGGCAATTTTATGTCTTTTTTCCCCAATCTATATACCTTTTCTTTCCTTTTCTTGTCTTATTGCATGATCTAGAACATCTAGTGCAGGAGTGACCAGAGGGGACACCGTTACCTTGTACCTGTTCTTAATAGGAAAGCTTTGAGTTTCTTACCAATAACTATGATATTAGCCAAAATTTTGTTTTATAGATAGTATTTATCAAGTTGAAAAACTTCTCCTCTATTGCTAGTTGACTGATTTACTGAGAGTTTTGTCATGACTGTGTGTTGGATTTTTGTCAAATGTTTTTTCTGTATCTATTGATATGATGTGATTTTTTCCTTTTTTAGCCTATTAATGTGATAGATCACATTAATTGATTTTCAAATGCTGAATCAGGAATAATATCATTTAGTCATGTTGAATAATTCTTTTATACTTTTTGGATTCAATTTGCTAATATTTTTTGATGAGTTTTGCATCTATGTTCATGAGAGATATTGGTGACCAGTTTTATTTTCTTGTAATGTCTTTTCCTGGTTTTGATATTAAGGACAATGCTGGTCTCACAGAATGATTTAGGAAGTATTCCTTCTGTTTCTATTATCTGAAAGAGATTAAAGGAATTGGTATAATTTCTTCCTTAAATGTTTGATAGAATTCACTGGTGAACCACTCTAGGACTGGTGCTTTCTGTTTTGGAAGGTTATTAATTATCAGATTGTGTCTTTCAAGAAATTGGTCCATTTCATCTGCTTTTCCCAGGCAGACATAAATTAGGGTGGTTAGGAGCAGAGAGAACTGTTTTTTTTAGATTCCATATATATGTGTTAGCATATGGTATTTGTTTTTCTCTTTCTGACTTACTTCACTTAAAAGAGGACATCTCTTATCCCTTTCTTGAAAGTGTAATGAAGATTTTCATCATTTCGAGATTACTCCATATTCAACAACTCAGAAGGGAACATATACCTCATAATAGTTTATTATATTTCTTGATTAATTTTTCCTGATGCCAAACTCATAGAAACTTGAGCTAGAAAATTTGGAAAATGCAGAAAAATGTAAAGATGTCTTAAACAGCTTGGGCTACCATTACAAAATACCATAGACTGGGTGACTTAAACAATAGAAAATAATTTCTCACACTTCTGGATGCTGGAAGTCCAATATCAGGACACCATCATGGTCGGGTTCTGTGAGGTCTCTCTTTTTGATATGCAGACAGCATACTTCTTGCTGTGTCCTCACAAGGCAGAGAAAGGATGAGGTCTGGTCTCTTCCTCTTCTTACAAGGACACTGACCACATCATGGGGGCCTCACTCTCATGACCTCATCTAAACCTAATTCCCTCCTAAAGGCCCTACCCCCAAATGCCATCATAATGGGGGTTAGGGCTTCAACATATGAATTCTGGAGGGACACAAACATTCAGTCCATAGCAAAGCACAAGAATGTATAACCCATAATTTTAATCTATAGAGTACTGACCATTTTTAACGCTGACATTTCCTCCTCATCTTTTTGTATGCTTTTCTGCACATTGGCAAGATCATACCATATGCACATTTCAAATCCTGCTTTTTGAAAAATTTAACTATAACATATGACTTCCCTCTACATTAAGAAAACTTATTTAAACACATTAAATTATTAAATAGTAATGAATTAGATGGGTAAGCCATAATTCATAAAAGCATCCACTTAATTTGGTTATTTAGAGAGAAATTTTTATTATTATAAATAGCTATGTTGACTTTTTTTACATAAATCTTTGTCTACACATATTATTTCTTTGATATGGATGACTAAGGATGAAAATAGTGGATCAAAAGAGATGAAAAATTTCTGGCTTTTGTTACATGAGGTCAAATTGCCTAATAGATATTTTCCTGCCAAACAGTATACTAGAATGCATATTTTTGTGCATCTCTGCTAGCATCCCATATTATCAATTTTTTGTTTCCCTACATGTTTACTAATAAAGTCAATGCTCAGGAGAGGGGAGGATTAATTCGGTGTTTGGGATTAGAATATACACACTACCATATATAAAATAGACAACCAGCAAGGACCTACTGTATAGCACAGGGAACTATACTCAGTATCTTTTAATAACTGAGAAAAGAATCTAAAATAGAATATATATGTATATATGTGTATAACTGAATCACTTTGCTGTACACTTGAAACAAACACAACATTGTAAATTAACTATATTTCAATAAAAATTTTAAAAAAAGAAAAGCAAAAAAAATGAATGCTCAAAAAGTTGTGAAGCTAAGTGAAATTCTTTTTAGATAGTATTCAACTTCATATACAATATACCTTTTATGAATTAATACTAATGTCAATATGTTGAAATCTGCCATATGTTTGATTGATATTTTGTTATATATACCAAATCATATTTTTTGGATGTGTTTGGTGCAGATCAGACATACATTTTCTTTCTCTCCGTAAAAGATACTGAATAGTTCTGGGGAAATTAGCTTTAAGCTTCTATGGAACAAAATCTCCTGGAAAATCATCATCGTGTTACTGAACCCTGATCTCCCAGTCACATTTAATAATGAGACACAGGAAACTGAAATCACTTGAATCCAAAAAGTTAATGCCTAAAATTTCTTCTAACAAAGAGCTATGAGCTCTTTACAAAGTTTGGTTGGTTTAGAATTTATCTTCTTTTAACTACGACATGGGAGACTGAGCAATATTTATTTGCCTTTCAGCATTCCCTTGTCTTTTCACCCTGGTCCCCTGGAATTCTGGAGGCAGGTGTTGGCAGATGTGAGTACCATGTGCTCAGGCAAGAAGGAGTGGGTATTTGTGTGCAGCCAGCTACTTTCTTCCTCCATAAGCTGCCCTCAGGGGCTGTTTTCTCAACATAGCAAAGTCAAGAATCAGAGAAGTTTCACGTAACATAAATACACACATTGGATTTAATAAGCAAAATGTAAAATAAAAATGCTAGATTAAATGGACAATAAAATATCAACTGAATTCATACTTTCTCTCCTCCAAAAATATTGTAGATTAGTAAGTGCAGTCTCAGCCTGAGTTTGAGGTGAGGGCATTTGGTATTCTACAGGGAAATTAGTTAATTCTGCCTTTTAATTAAAATTATTTTTCTCCATGACCCATAAGTTTATTATAAAGGAACTGGATGCTCTGCAGATTCTGCTATGGTAAACTCTAATGCTTTGTAACTTGATTAAAAATCTCTTTAATTTTGGTGACACACAGTGATGAGGAAGTATTGGAGTAGCTATACGAATTATATGGGACTCTCCCCAAGAGAGTTCAACTGCTCTGTGACTGAGGAAACAGGAGGGACCCAATTCTTCCCTGACACCCCAATGTGGATAGGGGTGTTTGTAAACAGAGTGAAAGCTGGAGGAAAAGGAGCAGCCTTCACCCACAGGCCTGCCTACCACCCAACCGAAAGATGGCCTTTATCCTGTCCATGCTCGTCTCTGCATCCTTGGACCCTGAGGCTGGACCAGCCCACTTTTACAACCCATCCTCTGAGGTCCCTCCATCATGAATTTGAAAAATCTCATTAATCTTCAAACAATCCTAAAGTTACCTTTATACTACGCCATTTCACAGACGCAGAAACTGATGCTCAGAGATGTTCAGACACACACTACATACAACTCACACAGCTGGTGAGAAGCAATGTCAGGATTTCAATGCATTTTCGTCTGACTGAATATCTCCGTTATTTATTATACAAAAGGTAGGCAGTCTCATTAATATCACAGAATAATAAATAGGTCTCTCCCGCGCTACAGCCTGCAGAGAAGACTGAAATCCACCCTGGATTTCAGATTTGAGATTTGTATAACCTGAAAAAAATATGTATACATTTGTATTTATATGTATTGTATCTATACATGTTTATGTATATATACATATATTTATATATATACATATATTTATACATATAAATGTATAAGCATATAAATTATGAATATATTTACATATACATATATATATATATATAAATTTGTGCACATATAAAATAATCACAGTGTTGTTCTATATCCACTGTTCTCAGATGATCTCAGGTATGGTTGGCAGGTACCTGGGATCCCTGAGAATTTCTCAGGGGATCTGTAAGATTAAAAGCTATTTTCAGAATAATACTAAGATACTATTTGCCTTTTAGAACTGACAGATCAAAGCAATAGTGGGACAAACTGCTGTGGCGTTAGTAGGACTCGAGGCAGTGGGAGCCGACGGCACATCGTCCCGGTTGTCCACCTTCACACGCTTGCCGCAAAAACAAATGTGTCAATTGCCACCTTCCCTTGAGCATGTCCTCGACAAAGCAGTAAAACACATTTCATTTCTCTTCATCGCATGCCTTGAGGCTGTGTCTTTTTAATAGCCTGTGAGACAGAACAGCGAGAACTTACAGAGTACGTGTGTGCCAGGGCTCAAAAGGAAGCATGGGTGTGAGGTTGGGTGGGAGCTTGTCTGTCATCTGCTTTTGTCATAGGAAACCATGCTCACTTGAAAGAAAAACTGACACACATACAAACAAACAAACAAAAACTTTGTTTGGGTATTTGACAAACACTTTCTCGAAATGAATGAAGTGGGCATTATCACTTCAAGGAAAACAACTGAGAGTATTTGTTGCCAATGATAAAATCTGAGCTTTCAAATCAAAATCAGATTTTTGAAAATGTGTATAGTCCATCACACAATTAATATATCTTCCCAATATTTAAAGACTTTTAGGATGACATCAGTGGTGATATTAAAAACTATGCTTTTAAAAAATATTGTATAATGAAAACATCTCATACAACTCAATAACAAAAACAAACAAAAAACCCAATCAAAAAATGGGCTGAGGGCTTCCCTGGTGGCGCAGTGGTTGAGAATCTGCCTGCTAATGCAGGGGACATGGGTTCGAGCCCTGGTCTGGAAGGATCCCACATGCCGCGGAGCAACTGGGCCTGTGAGCCACAACTACTGAGCCTGTGCATCTGGAACGTGTGCTCCGCAACAAGAGAGGACGCTATAGTGAGAGGCCTGCACACCATGATGAAGAGTGGCCCCCGCTTGCCACAATTAGAGAAAGCCCTCGCACAGAAATGAAGACCCAACACAGTCAAAAAATAAATAAAAATGGGCCGAAGATCCAGATAGACAAGTCTCCAAAGAAGACTTACAGATGGCCAATAGGCACATGAAAAGATGCTCAACATTGCTAATTATTAGAGAAATGCAAATCAAAACTACAGTGAGGTACCACATCACACCAGTCAGAATGGCCAGCATCAGAAAATCTACAAACAACAAATGCTGGAGGAGGGTGTAGATAAAAGGGAACCCTCCTACACTGTTGGTGGAAATGTAAGTTGGTACAGCCACTATGGAAAAGAGTGTGTGAAGTTCCTCAAAAAACTAAAAATACAGTAACCATATGATCCAGCAATCCCACTACTGGGCATGTATCTGGACAAAACTCTAATTTGAAAAGATACATGCACCCCAATATTCATAGCAACAATATTTACAGTAGCCAAGACATGGAAGCACCCAAAACATCCATCAACAGATGAATGGATAAAGAAGATGGGCTTCCCTGGTGGCGCAGTGGTTGAGAATCTGCCTGCCAATGCAGGGGACACAGGTTCAAGCCCTGGTCTGGGAAGATCCCATATGCCACGGAGCAACTAGGCCCGTGAGTCACAACTACTGAGCCTGCGCATCTGGAGCCTGTGCTCCGCAACAAGAGAGGCTGCGACAGTGAGAGGCCCACGCACCAAGATGAAGAGTGGCCCCCACTTACCGCAACTAGAGAACGCCTTCTCACAGAAATGAAGACCGAACACAGCCAAAAATAGATAAATAAATAAATAAAAATTTTAAAAAAATTAAAAAAGAAGATATAGTATGTATGCACGCACACACACACACACACACACACACACACACAAACATTACTCAGCCATAAAAAAGAATGAAATAATGCCATTTGCAGCATCATGAATGCAACTAGAGATTACCATACAAAGTGAAGTAAGTCAGAAAGAGAAAGAAAAATACCATATAATGTTGCTTATATGTGGAATCTAAAATATGACACAAATGAACTTATTTACAAAACAGAAACAGGTTCACACATATAGAAACAAACTATAGTTACCAAAGGGGAAAAGGGTGGGGGAGGGATAAATTAGGAGTTTGGGATTAGCGGAGACAAACTACTGTATATAGAGCAGATAAACAACAAGGTCCTACCGTATAGCACAGGGAACTATATTCAATATCCTGTAGTAAACCATAACCGAAAAGAATATGAAAAGGAATATATATATGTAACTGAACCTCTTTGCTGTATGTCAAAACCTAACACAACATTGTGAATCAACTACACTTCAGTTAAAAATCATTGTATAATGAAATGTCTCCACATTTGGCATATTCATATAGCTAAGTAAATCGATATTTTCCAATAAACCAATGCTGGGTGTTAAAAACCCATACATGTGCAAAAGATCCATTCAAAGTGCAAAATAAGATGATATATTTTAATGTAACAAGGTATGAAATGGCTGTCGATAAGGTTTCTGATTCTGTGTGGCAACTAACCTTTAAAAGCTACCACTTGGGTTGCTCACTCTCAGCACTATTATTCAACATAGTTTTGGAAGTTTTAGCCACAGCAATCAAGAGACAAAAAAGAAATAAAAGGAATCCAAATCGGAAAAAGAGAAGTAAAACTGCCACTGTTTGCAGATGACATGATACCATACACAGAGAATCCTAAAGATGCTACCAGAAAACTACTAGAGCTAATCAATGAATTTGGTAGAGTAGCAGGATACAAAATTAATGCACAGAAATCTCTGGCATTTGTATACACTAATGATGAAAAATCTGAAAGAGAAATTAAGGAAACACTCCCATTTACCAATGCAATAAAAAGAATAAAATATCTAGGAATAAACCTACCTAGGGAGACAAAAGACCTGTATGCAGAAAACTATAAGACAGTGACGAAAGAAATTAAAGATGATACAAACAGATGGAGAGATCTAACATGTTCTTGGATTGGAAGAATCAACATTGTGAAAATGACTATACCACCCAAAGCAATCTACAGATTCAATGCAATCCCTATCAAACTACCAATGGCATATTTCACAGAACTAGAACAAAAACTTTCACAATTTGTATGGAAACACAAAAGACCCTAAATACCCAAAGCAATCTTGAGAAAGAAAAACAGAGCTGGAGGAATCATGCTCCCTGACTTCAGACTATACTAAAAAGCTACAGTAATCAAGACAGTATGGTACTGGCACAAAAACAGACATATAGATCAATGGAACAGGATAGAAAGCCCAGAGATAAACCAACATACATATGGTCACCTTATCTTTGATAAAGGAGGCAAAAGTATACAAAGGAGAAAAGACAGCCTCTTCAGTAAGTGGTGCTGGGAAAACATTTAACTAAAAGAATGAAATTAGAACACTCCATAACACCATACACAAAAATAAACTCAAAATGGATTAAAGACCTAAATGTAAAGCCAGACACTAGAAAACTCTTAGAGTAAAACATAGGCAGAACCCTCTATGACATAAAACACGGCACGATCCTTTTTAACCCACCTCCTAGAGGAATGGAAATAAAAACAAAAATAAACAAATGGCCTAATGAAACTTCAAAGCTTTTGCACAGCAAAGGAAACCATAAACAAGACCAAAAGACAACCCTCAGAATGGGAGAAAATATTTTCAAATGAGGTAACTGACAAAGGATTAATCTCCAAAATATACAAGCAGCTCATGCAGCTCAATATCAAAAAAACAAACAACCCAATCCAAAAATGGGCAGAAAACTTACATAGACATTTCTCCAAAGAAGATATACAGATTGCCAACAAACACATGAAAGGATGTTCAACATCATTAATCATTAGAGAAATGCAAATCAAAACTACAACGTGGTATCACTTCACACCGGTCAGAATGGCCATCATCAAAAAATCTAGAAACAATAAATGCTGGAGAGGGTGTGGAGAAAAGGGAACCCTCTTGCGCTGTTGGTGGGAATGTAACTGGATACAGCCACTATGGAGAACAGTATGGATGTTCCTTAAAAAACTAAAAATAGAACTACCATATGACCCAGCAATCCCACTGCTGGCAATATACCCTGAGAAAACCATAATTCAAAAAGAGTCATGTACCAAAGTGTTCATTGCAGCTCTATTTACAACAGCCAAGACATGGAAGTAACCTAAGTGTCCATCGACAGATGAATGGACAAAGAAGATGTGGTACATATATACAATGGAATATTACTCAGCCATAAAAGAAACTAAATTGTTATTTGTAGTGAGGTGGAAGGACCTAGAGTCTGTCATACAGACTGAAGTAAGTCTGAAAGAGAAAAACAAACACCGTATGCTAACACACACACACACACACACACACACACACACACACACACACACACACATATATATGGAATCTAAAAAAAAATGGTTCTTATGAATCTAGGCACAGGACAAGAACAAAGACACAGATGTAGAGAATGGATTTGAGGCCATGCGGAGGGGGAACGGTAAACTGGGACGAAGTGAGAGAGTGGCATTGACACATATACACTACCAAATGTAAAACAGATAGCTAGTGGGAAGCAGCCACATAGCACAGGGAGATGAGCTCTGTGGTTTGTGATAGCCTAGAGGCTTCGGATAGGGAGGGTGGGAGGGAGATGCAAGAGGGAGGAGATATGGGGATATATGTATATATATAGCTGATTCACTTTGTTATACAGCAGAAAGTAACACACCATTGTAAAGCAATTATATTCCAATAAAGATGTTTTTAAAAAATACATTTCAAGACAAAACAGAAAAAGCTACCACTTGTCAACTTTTTGTATCAAAGAGGAACAGGCACGTTTATCTCAAAAGCCTTTAGGCCTCCCTTTTCCAACTAGTTCTCAGTGTATGGCTGTATTTTCTTCACATCCTCCAACCAAAACAACATGTCACAACAGATTGAAGGCAGATGCAGCTACTCTGTCCTGCTGTAAGCCAGACATTTAAAGAGACTTCCCAAAATGTAAAACAATGCCTCCCTCCTCACTAAATGTTTTTGCTTGTTTTTTTTGTTTGTTTTGGAAAATATAGTCAGTTTTCATTTAAAAGTGCTCCTTATGATAACAGTGTGGGTTCATTATTGTCACTTACTTTTTAAAAAATTTCTCAGTTGATTTTCCAATACAATAAATACTGACAAGTCTAGGCCACATGAACAAAAGCTCTTCAGCGTTCTCAATAATTTTTTTTAATTTAATTTACTTTTTCAGATTCTTTTCTAGTAGAGGTTTTACAAGGTATTGAATATATGTCACTGTGCTATACAGTAAATCCTTGTTGTTTATTTTATATATAGTAGTGTGTATCTGTTAATCCCAAATTCCACATTTATCCTTCCCCTCTCTTTCCCTTTTGTTAACCATAATTTTGTTTTCTATATCTGTGAGTCTATTTCTGTTTTGTAAATAAGTTCATTTGTATCATTTTTTAAGATTCCACATATAAAGTGATATCATATGATATTTGTCTTTTTCTGACTTTCTTCACTTAGTATGATAATCTTTAGGTCCACCCATGTTGCTGCAAAACCTGGATGGACAGTTTTTTAAAAGCCATACCAAGACCCAAAGTTTGAGACATGACTTTCTGTATAAATTGAGGAGAAAATTTCAAAATCTGTTTTGATGTGCTTTCAACGCTTAAAGTCAGATGGAAGTTTCTTAGAACGAGGGCCAAACCTCCAATGAAACTTTAACCCCTGGGAATGTTCTCTGATATCCTCTTGCCCTCTAGCACTCAGTCCCCCAGCACGCACCTTAGTCATCATCATGTCCCAACCTTGCCTAGTCATCGTGTTCTCCTTCTTATGTGTGTCAGCTGTGGCCTCTCTAGGAGGGTCTCCATGTCTCCTCCTCCCCTCGCCACAGTGGGAGCCATGCTGGGCAGCCTTGCTGAGAGCCCTGGGCTGCACTTCCCCGGATGCCCGGTAACACCTGGGTATCGTCTTCATCCTGGCACCACCCAGAGCGCAGCCCATGCTCAGCCTGGCCTCACACGTCACCATCACCACTTTCATACCAGCTGCTCCATCCTAACAGAAATGCCATTTTCAGCTCTTAGAAACTTCAACTTTCTTGCCTCATGACATGTGGGTTTCATAAAAACAGGTGAAGTAACTAAAATAGGTAAGGACAGCTATCTCAGAATCAGAAAGGTATTTTCAAAAATCCTCAACCAGAAACCAAATTACCTTTACAGCAGTTATATCACATTTAACCTGTTGTCCAGTTGACCCCTGAACTATGTGGGTTTGGGGTGCCCATCCCCTACACAGTCAAAAATCTGTGTATAACTTTACAGTCTGCTCTCCATATCAGAGGTTCCAAAACCTGGGACTCAACCAACTTTGGACTGTGTAATACTGTAGTATTTACTATTGAAAAGTATCTGCAGATAAGTGGACCTGTGAAATTCAAATCTGTATTGCTCAAGGGTCTACTGTAATTAGAAACACACATGCACAGACGCATCTGTATAGCTATCCAAATGGATTTTTCCCTATTTTCTAAACCATCAAGAATGATTATCAGCGTGACCTAACAAAATGCCTAAGCAACATTTCAACGTCAAATTTTTCAAAGTCACAACATTAGTAAAAGTTTACTCTCGCATATGATTAGGAGGGTTTTGGATGTGAAGATGACATGAACTATAGGAACACACTTAAACGTCTCACTAAGACAGATGATTCTCAGAAAAGTCTTATCCACACTTCCCACCTTCTCAGACAGACCGGGCACGAAGGTTGGAGAGTTTCCAGACACTCCCAACCTGCACGCTGGGGGCTCCTGGGAACTGCATTGGCATTTCTTAGATTTCTGATAAATGAAGAGTAAAGGCATCGGGAGGAAGCAAAGTGAAGTTCTCAAAATAACCCACAGCGTCATAACAACATCTGTCCTAGGTAATGAGAAAACATTTGGCTAAATACAAATATGATGTGGTTTCTTTTTTTTATGCGTTACGCGGGCCTCTCAGTGTTGTGGCCCCTCCCGTTGCGGAGGACAGGCTCCGGACGCGCAGGCTCAGCGGCCATGGCTCACGGGCCCAGCAGCTCCGCGGCTTGTGGGATCTTCCCAGACTGGGGCACGAACCCGTGTCCCCTGCATCGGCAGGCGGACTCTCAACCACTGCGCCACCAGGGAAGCCCTGATGTGGATATTTTTTAACTGAAAAAGAAAATCTCTTTCAATATCCTATAATCCAGTCTATTTTCCTCTCCATCAAATTGAGGCATATAATCTTTCATTAACTAATCGCTGATGCACTATTTAACACCTACACTGTTTCAAACAAAATTTGGTTAAATTACATATAAGAGTACATCTGGTGACACATAGTTATATATTTAAATATCTCCCACAGTTTCGGACTTAGTCAACAGTTTAAGTGAATGTTAAGAAGATAGGAAACAAATAGATTTGATCCTCTATGGAAACAATTACAGTTATTTTGCAATGTGTTTATCTTTTATGTCCACATTAAATCAGAAATGTAAGGTGTCAAGACGGAGGCTGTGACGTCTGATGGGGAAAGATGACTTGAGGTACCTAGCTTTCCACTATATACACCAAGATTATCTACAACATCAATAAATATGAGCTTAATTCCATAAATAAATATTGACGCTTAAATAGGCAGAGTGCAGTAATTGGCAATAAAAAAATCTCAGATCCTTATTGGAAATTAAAAAGTTAAAAGCTGACTTTCATAGTTTCTAAAATGAGTATCTGAGATTTTATATCACTTCAAATGACACTAATTGGGACAATTATCTCAAAGGTTAGATACACACACACACACACACACACACACACACACACACACACACACACCAAAGAACTTCCAAACTAATGATGCCACTCACTTCAAAAAGAGAATAAGTCAATGTTTCTTCTCTTAAACTGAATTATCAGTCACTTAAATATTCAATTCCAAGTATAGGTGCCCATGGGATCTTGATACATGTAAACTGGATTGAGTTAAAGACTATCTTTTTAAAGCGGGTATGGTGTGCGCGTGACATACACGTATCATACACACCTACACACTCAGGTTGTTTATTGGTAAATGATGAAAAAATCCCAGTCAAAGGGGGTCTGAACAGACCAAATGAAGGAAAGACATTGCTCAGACACAGACCTTCCTTCCAACCATGCCCATAAGTAAATAACTAAGTGCATATACAGACATATATTTTCCTCTCCTATTTACTGCCTTTGTTCCTGTTTGCAAAACCTGCCCTGACCACTTGACCTTTTGGATCAAGCCCAAGAAGTCTGCCTTGTGTTTGGAAGCTCATCCCCAACCCAATCTCTTCCCTCCAGTTCCCTCAGGTACAGCCTCTCAAAATCTCCCAGCCACTCTTTCTCCCACTCTCAGATATTCTACAAATTGTCATTTTCCCACCCTCCACCCCTAAGCATATCTTCAGAATGCCTAAAATCAACCAAATGTGAGAGAAGTTGTGATGCCTTCTTCCCTCCCACCTCCTGTCTGAGTGTGGGCTTGACAGCTGCCCTCTTGGACCCCTCAGTTAAGTGGTTACCCCATCAACCTAGAGATAAAGATCTGCACATCACATGAGGTAAGCTGCTTCTTCCTCCCTCATTCCTACTCCTGTCAGCCCTAAGGTCCACCTCATCTTCACTGGGACAACGGTGAGAAGACAAAGATGGTGGCCCCTTCCTCAACTTCCTTAGGCTCTGCTGTGCCAACGTGAGGGGAGAAGGGGACAGAGGACAGGGACTTGCCTCTTCTCCCCCAGAACCTTCTTGGAATCAGCTACAAGTCTACTGGTGCTTCTCCAGCAGTCACAAAATCCTCAGTGCCATCACTGGCTTTTGAAAGATGATGATTCCAACATGGAGACACATCTATTCTCATATGGGTTTGATAATAACCTCTTACATGTAAATATAAGTTATTTTATGTGTAAATAGAAGTGCTTTACATAGATCATCTCTTGTATATCCACATATCAATCTAATAAGATGGGCTTTTCAATTATCTCTGTTGTATAGTTGAGGAAACAGGCAGAGACCTGGAGTATAAACCCAGGCAGTCTGGTTCCTAGAACCTGTGCTCTTGACCTTATCTCCAAATGGTAGCTACCTCAAAAATAAAGAAGGAAAGTGAGGTGCACGGGAAATCTGCAGACAAAGTATCTGCCTTTGTATGAAAGCTGCAGATATCAATGTGGAATACATCTTTTCACTTATTACATGGTAGCTAATTCTTTATAATTCAGTGGGTTGTCAATACTTTCTTGGGTAGAAACAGAAATTTCTCCCTTGAACCCTGACTTTCTAACAACTTGGTTCACTATCTTGCATTTCTTTAGAGCTCTATTTCACTTCTGAGAGACCTATCAAGCAGCAGAAAAGATCTTACATTAAAAGGATACAGATTCATTTGGTAACAATATGAAAGAAAGACAGACACATGTAAGAGCTGGATGAGGAGACCTGGAGGCAACAAAATGTCCCAGACCTATGCAGTCATCCACAAAGCCCTGACTGTGTCAGGTTGTAACACATGAACCCCAATCATACTCAAATGTCGAGATGCCTCTTTGAAGTGCAGCAGTATATACATATAGAAGTTAATTAGTCATTTTTGTTTTTCATATTTAAGCAGTCTCTAGGCTTTTTGGAGGGAAGCAATCACTTAAGGAACAAGCACCAATGCTTGGATGAAGTGTGTTGTGATGAACCGCGGCCCAGGCTGAGGCTCCATTCTTGAAGATGTAGCACTTAAGTGTTTGGAGGGCTCCCAATAAGTGTTTGGAGGGCTCCCAAGTCTCACCACTCAAGGACCACAGCGCAATGACACAGCCCCTCAGCTCAGGCTTACTTGAAGACAGAGAAAGGTAGCTCATAAAATTTTAACCAAGCCTTTGGAAAACGGCCATTTTTGTGGCCTAGCACAAACTGAAGTTTATGGGAAATGCTATTTGGCCAATACCAAACCACATTTAGGGTAAATTGTTTTCTAAATGCCCAGTGGTTGTCTCGAGTTCAGCCCATCATATTTCCCAGAATTGGAAATGCTTCCATTCTACTTTGAGATCATATAGGTATTCTGAAGTCTGTAGTTATGAGGCATTGCCTCTTGCCCCCAGGGCCACCCTAATTCATCCACTGGGGAAAGATCCCTCCTCCTCTTTTCTGTTTTTGAAAAAAATAAACTTTACATTTTAGAATGAACTTAGGTTTACAGACAGGTTGTGAAGACAGCAGAGGAGTTCTCACATTCTGCACACCCAGGATCCCCTATTAGATACATCTTACATTACACAGAGACACTTTATTGACTGAAGTCCATACTTGATACAGATTTCCTCGGTTTTTACCGAATGCACCGTTTCTGTTCTAAGACCTCATCTAGGACACATCAGGGCATTCAGTCAGCATGTCTCCTGGGTTCCTCTTGGCTGTGGCGGTTTCTCAGATTTCTCTTGGTTTTGATGAAGCCTACTGGTCGGGTATTTTGTAGGATGCCCTCATTCCACAAATTGGGATTTGTCTGGTATTGATATTTTCCTCATTGTTAGACTGAGATCATGTGCTTTTCTGAGGAGAGGACCCCAGAGGTGAGGTGCTGTGCGCATCACATCACACCAAGGGTCCACGCGATCAATATGCCTGATCGCTGCGCAGGCTGACCTTGATCACCCGGCTGAGGTCATGTGTCAGGTTTCCCTGCTGTCAGTTACTCTCCCTGCTTTCTCTATATTCCTGTCCACTTTGGAGGCAGGACCATGCACAGCCCACACCTGAGGAGCAGAGCTGTCCTACACTACTCCGAGGGGGTGTGTCTACTTAAACTAGGTGGAATTCTTTCACCAGGGAAGTTTGTTTCCTTTATTTATTTATTCAATTGTCTGTTTATATTCATATGAACTCACAAATATTCATCTTACACTTTGAATTATAATCCAATACTACTTTATTTTATTGTTTAAATTTGCTTCAGATTTAGCCATTGAAAGCTCTTTCAGTCAGCTCCTGTGTCCTTCTGAAATACCACCATCACTGGGTTCTTCCTTTGTTTCTTTTCCTTTTTATTCCCTTTCCTCCCTTCCTTCCCTCCTTCCTTCCTTCCAAGGTTAATAATAGTACATGGTAACAGAATGGAATTGTACTGGCATTGTATGGCACATTATATTGGCAGCCCTAAACACTGACCATGAGTCCAATAACGTCACGCATTGTGTACAGAGCTACTGAATTATATTTGTTGTTATAACCCTAAGGACAAGAGGAATATGGAAAAAAATTCAAGTATAATGGAGCCAAAAATGGATTTGTTGAATCAAATTGAGTGGCTTCGCGCCCTGAGAAGGAGTGACTGATGTCCGGTGCAGCCACAGAGTCAGACAATCAGTAACGTGGACCTAGGGAGAGTGGAGCGTGACACACCCCATTTGAAGAGTTTCCATGGAGCAACCACAGAACAGGGTGGGACTGAGGTCCAAGAACAAGAAACCAGTCACTGTCCCTACATGGGTCTGCCCTGGTTGTTAAGAAACCTCAGTCGACTAAGAAAATATCCCTGGGGACTTCCCTGGAGGTCCAGTGGTTAAGACTCCAAGCTTCTACTGCAGGGGGCGTGGGTTCAGTCCCTGGCTGGAGACTCCTGCATGCCACGTGGTGAGGCCAAACAAAATTAAATAAATAAATCTGGGGTGGGCGGAATGTGAGGACTCCATATCTACTAAAAAAAGAAAAAGAAAACATCCCTGAAGATGCTGAAGAAGCTGGCCTCACACTGTTTACATGTCATGTTTCCTCAGCAGATAATCACTTTCTAGCTCCAGAAAGAGTTAGAATTCAGTACAGAAATGTTTTAGAGAAGAAAACCCCAATATTACTATTTTTATGATAAGAAGTTCATGCAGTTTAAATGTTTATGAGTATATTAGTGTTTCACATCAGATTTGTAATACAAATTTTAATGTATAATTGAGTAACTGATTTGGCTAAGTGATATTAGCTGAACCACTTACTGGGCTAGACACAACAGTGTAACATTTAAGAAATTATAAGAAGAACTAAATTTACCTGTAAGTTTAACTTACTTAATTTATAAAAATTATTTGGATTCCAGGAAGTTATTGTCAGTCCGATAATTGGAGTACTTAAAAAGGAAATCAAATATATTTAATTTATAAATATAGTTCAATCTGCAAAAATGAATAAAAAAGCTAAGTTTATAAATGGGACTAAACATTAATCAAAAATCCCTTAAAAGCACTTGTTCAGATTTGCTAGATATATCTGTAAGTTAATAAGATTTGTGAGTTGAACTAAAAGTTAAAGGAAGGACACATTTGAGCATGGTGCAGAGCCTAGGCTCAGGACCCAGAAAAGGCCTTGGGGGAAGGGCCTCTGCTTAGGACCCTCCCAGAAGTGGAGAAGCAGCATGTCCAAGGGGCTGCCTGCAGAGTGTGGAGTTCTGGAGTTTGGAGCTGACTGGTTGCTCCAAATTTTTAAGTATTTACCTTCTCACTTCAATCCCGTTCCATAACCTCAATAAGAGGGTAGAAAAAGACTACCAAGGAACCTGGGCAGGAGGAGATAAGCCAATATATCTGCCTGTAGAGCCTACAGTTAAAAATAATTATAGAGAACATGGTGATCCTTCAGAAACTGTCAGATACATCAGAAATACATCTACACGTGGAACAACTCCTACAGAACACCCACTGAACGCTGGCAGAAGACCTCAGACCTACCAAAAGGCAAGAAACTCCCCACGTACCTGGATAGGGCAACAGAAAAAAGAATAAACAGAGACAAAAGAATAGGGACGGGACCTGTACCAGTTGGAGGGAGCCGTGAAGGAGGAAAGGTTTCCACATACTAGGAAGCCCCTTCAAGGGCAGAGACTGCGGGTGGTGGAGGGGGAAAGCTTAGGAGTCGTGGTGGAGAGCACAGCCACAGGGGTGCGGAGGGCAAAGCGCAGAGATTCCCGCACAGAGGATCGGGGCCGACCGGCACTCACCAGCCCGAGAGGCTTGTCTGCTCACCCACCGGGGTGGGCGGGGCTGGGAGCTGAGGCTCGGGCTTCGGTGGGAGCGCAGGGAGAGGACTGGGGTTGGCGGCATGAACACAGCCTGAAGGGGTTAGTGCGCCACGGCTGGCCAGGAGGGAGTCCGGGGAAAAGTCTGGAACTGCTGAAGGGGCAAGAGACTTTTTCTTCCCTCTTTGTTTCCTGGTGTGCCAGGAGAGGGGATTAAGAGCACAGCTTAAAGGAGCTCCAGAGACGGGCGCGAGCCGCGGCTAAAAGCGCAGACCCCAGAGATGGGCATGAGACGCTAAGGCTGCTGCTGCCACCACCAAGAAGCATGTGTGCGAGCACAGGTCACTATCCACAGCCCCCTTTCGGGGAGCCTGTGCAGCCCGCCACTGCCAGGGTCCCAGGATCCAGGGTCAACTCCTCCGGGAGAACGCACGGCGCGCCTCAGGCTGGTGCAACGTCACGTCAGCCTCTGCCACCGCAGGCTTGCCCCGCATCCGCACCCCTCCCTCCCCCCGGCCTGAGTGAGCCAGAGCCCCTGAATCAGCGGCTCCTTTAACCCCATCCTGTCTGAGCGAAGAACAGACGCCCTCCGGTGACCTACATGCAGAGGCGGGGCCACATCCAAAGTTGAGCCACGGGAGCTGTGCGAACAAAGGATAGAAAGGGAAATCTCTCCCAGCAGCCTCAGGAGCAGTGGATTAAATCTCCACAATCAACTTGATGTACGCTGCATCTGTGGAATACCTGAATAGACAATGAATCATCCCAAACTGAGGAGGTGGACTTTGAGAGCAAGATTTATTATTTTTTTCCCCTTTTCCTCTTTTTGTGAGTGTGTATGTGTATGCTTCTGTGTGAGATTTTGTCTGTATAGCTTTGCTTTCACCATTTGTCCTAGGGTTCTATCTGTCTGTTTTTTGTTTTGTTTTGTTCTTAATATTTTAATTAATATTTATTTTAATAACTTTATTTTATCTTATTTTATCCTCTTTCCTTCTTTCTACTTTTTCTGCCTTTTATTCTGAGCCATGTGGATGAAAGGCTCTTGCTGCTGCAGCCAGGAGTCAGTGCTGTGCCTCCGAGGTGGGAGAGCCAACTTCAGGTCACTGGTCCACAGGAGACCCACAGCTCCACAGAATATCAAATGGCGAAAATCTCCCAGAGATCTCCATCTCAACACCAACACCCAGCTTCACTCAACGACCAGCAAGCTACAGTGCTGGACACCCTATGCCAAACAACTAGCAAGACAGGAACGCAACCCCACCCATTAGCAGAGAGGCTGCCTAAAATCATAATAAGTCCACAGACACCCCAAAACACACCGCCAGATGTGGACCTGCCCACCAGAAAGACAGGATCCAGCCTCATCCATCAGAACACAGGCACTAGTCCCAGAAAGCCTCATCCACCAGAAAGCCTACACAACCCACTGAACCAACTTTAGCCACTGGGGACAGGCACCAAAAACAAACGGGAACTACGAAACTGCAGCCTGCCAAAAGAAGACCCCAAAGACAGTAAGACAAGCAAAATGAGAAGACAGAAAAACACACAGCAGTTGAAGGAGCAAGATAAAAACCCACCAGACCTAACAAATGAAGAGGAAATAGGCAGTCTACCTGAAAAAGAATTCAGAAAAATGATAGTAAAGATGATCCAAAATCTTGGAAATATAATAGAGAAAATGCAAGAAACATTTAACAAGGACCTAGAAGAACTAAAGATGAAACAAGCAATGATGACGAACAATAAATGAAATTAAAAATACTCTAGAAGGGATCAATAGCAGAATAACTGAGGCAGAAGAACGGATAAGTGACCTGGAAGATAAAATAGTGGAAATAACTACCACAGAGCAGAATAAAGGAAACAAAATGAAAAGAATTGAGGAGAGACCTCTAGGACAACATTAAAAACACCATCATTTGAGTAATAGGGGTCCCAGAAGAAGAAGAGAAAAACAAAGGGACTGAGAAAATATTTGAAGAGATTATAGCTGAAAACTTCCCTAATATGGGAAAGGAAATAGTTAATCAAGTCCAGGAAGCACAGAGCATCCCATACAGGATAAATCCAAGGAGAAACATGCCAAGACACATATTAATCAAACTATCAAAAATTAAATACGAAGAAAACATATTAAAAGCAGCAAGGGAAAAACAACAAATAACACACAAGGGAATCTACATAAGGTTAACAGCTGATCTTTCAGCAGGAGCTCTGCAAGCCAGAAGGGAGTGGCAGGACATATTTAAAGTGATGAAGGAGAGAAACCTACAACCAAGATTACTCGACCCAGCAAGGATCTCATTCAGATTTGATGGAGAAATTAAAACCTTTACAGACAAGCAAAAGCTGAGAGAGTTCAGCACCACCAAACCAGCTTTACAACAAATGCTAAAGGATCTTCTCTAGGCAAGAAACACAAGAGAAGGAAAAGACCTATAATAACAAACCCAAAACAATTAAGAAAATGGGAATAGGAACATACATATTGATAATTACCTTAAATGTAAATGGATTAAATGCTCCCACCAAAAGACACAGACTGGCTGAATGGGTACAAAAACAAGACCCATATATATGCTGTCTACAAGAGACCCACTTCAGACCTAGAGACACATACAGACTGAAAGTGAGGGCATGGAAAAAGATATTCCACGCAAATGGAAACCAAAAGAAAGCTGGAGTAGCAAGTCTCATATCAGATAAAATAGACTTTAAAATAAAGGCTATTAGAAGAGACAAAGAAGGACACTACATAATGATCAAGTGATTGATCCAAGAAGAAGATATAACAATTGTAAATATTTATGCACCCAACACAGGAGCACCTCAATACATAAGGCAAATACTAACAGCCATAAAAGGGGAAATCGACAGTAACACATTCATAGTAGGGGACTTTAACACCCCACTTTCATCCAAAATGAAAATAAATAAGGAAACACAAGCTTTAAATTATACATTAAACAAGATGGACTTAATTGATATTCATAGGACATTCCACCCAAAAACAACAGAATACACATTTTTCTCAAGTGCTCATGGAACATTCTCCAGGACAGATCATATCTCGGGTCACAAATCAAGCTTGGTAAATTTAAGAAAATTGAAATTGTATCAAGTATCTTTTCCGACCACAATGCTATGAGACTAGATATCAATTACAGGAAAAGATCTGTAAAAAATACAAACACATGGAGGCTAAACAATACACTACTTAATAATGAAGTGATCACTGAATAAATCCAAGAGGAAATCAAAAAATACCTAGAAGAAAATGACAGTGGAGACGTGACGACCCAAAACCTATGGGATGCAGCAAAAGCAGTTCTAAGAGGGAAGTTTATAGCAATACAATCTTACCTTAAGAAACAGGAAACATCTCGAATAAACAACCTAACTTGCACCTATAGCAATTAGAGAAAGAAGAACAAAAAACCCACAAAGTTAGCAGAAGGAAAGAAATCATAAAGATCAGATCAGAAATAAATGAAGAAGAAATGAAGGAAACAACAGCAAAGTTCAATAAAACTAAACGCTGGTTCTTTGAGAAGATAAACAAAATTGACAGACTATTAGCCAGACTCATCAAGAAAAAAAGGAAGAAGACTCAAATCAATAGAATTAGAAATGAAAAACGAGAAGTAACAACTGACACTGCAGAAATACAAAAGATAATGAGAGATTACTACAAGCAACTCTATGCCAATAAAATGGACAACCTGGAGGAACTGGACAAATTCTTAGAAATGCACAACCTGCCAAGACTGAATCAGGAAGAAATAGAAAATATGAACAGACCAATCACAAGCACTGAAATTGAAACTGTGATAAAAAATCTTCCAACAAACAAAATCCCAGGACCAGATGGCTTCACAGGCGAATTCTGTCAAACATTTAGAAAAGAGCTAACACCTATCCTTCTCAAACTCTTCCAAAATGTAGCAGAGGGAGGAACACTCCCAAATCATTCTATGAGGCCACCATCACCCTGATACAAAAAGCAGACAAGGATGTCACAAAGAAAGAAAACTACAGGCCAATATCACTGATGAACATAGATGCAAAAATCCTCAACAAAATACTAGCAAACAGAATCCATCAGCACATTAAGAGGATCATACACCATGATCAAGTGGGGTTTATCCCAGGGATGCAAGGAGTCTTCAATATATGCAAATCAATGTGATACACCATATTAACAAACTGAAGGAGAAAAACCATATGGTCATCTCAATAGATGCAGAGAAAGCTTTCGACAAACTTCAACACCCATTTTTGATAAGAACCCTGCAGATAGTAGGCAAAGATGGAACTTTCCTCAACATAATAAAGGCCATATACGACAAACCCACAGCCAACATTGTCCTCAATGGTGAAAAACTGAAAGCATTTCCACAAAGATCAGGAACAAGACAAGGTTGCCCACTCTCACCACTCTTATTCAACATAGTTTTGGAAGTTTTAGCCACAGCAATCAGAGAAGAAAAGGAAATAAAAGGAATCCAAATCGGAAAAGAAGAAGTAAAGCTGTCACTGTTTGCAGATGACATGATACTATACATAGAGAATCCTAAAGATGCTACCAGAAAACTACAAGAGCTAATCAATGAATTTGGTAAAGTAGCAGGATACAAAATTAATGCACAGAAATCTCTGGCATTCCTATACACTAATGATGAAAAATCTGAAAGTGAAATCAAGAAAACACTCCCATTTACCACTTCAACAAAAAGAATAAAATATCAAGAATAAACCTACCTAAAGAGACAAAAGACCTGTATGCAGAAAATTATAAGACACTGATGAAAGAAATTAAAGATGATAGAAATAGATGGAGAGATCTACCATGTTCTTGGATTAGAAGAACCAACATTGTGAAAATGACTCTACTACCCAAAGCAATCTACAGATTCAATGCAATACCTATCAAACTACCACTGGCATATTTCACAGAACTAGAACAAAAAATTTCACAATTTGTATGGAAACACAAAAGACCCTGAATACCCAAAGCAATCTTGAGAAGAAAAAACGGAGCTGGAGGTATCAGGCTCCCTGACTTCAGACTATACTACAAATCTACAGTAATCAAGACGTATGGTACTGGCACAAAAACATAAATATAGATCAATGGAACAGAATAGAAACCCCAGATATAAACCCACTCACATATGCTCACCTTATCTTTGATAAAGGAGGCAGGAATGTACAGTGGAGAAAGGACAGCCTCTTCAATAAGTGGTGCTGGGAAGACTGGACAGGTACATGTAAAAGTATGAGATTAGAACACTCCCTAACACCATATACAAAAATAAGCTCAAAATGGGTTAAAGACCTAAATGTAAGGCCAGAAACCTTCAAACTCTTAGAGGAAAACATAGGAAGAAAACTCTATGACATAAATGACAGCAAGATCCTTTTGACCCACCTCCTAGAGAAATGGAAATAAAAACAAAAATAAACAAATGAGACCTAATGAAACTTAAAAGCTTTTGCACAGCAAAGGAAACCATAAACAAGACCAAAAGACAAGCCTCAGAATGGGAGAAAATATTTGTAAATGAAGCAAGTGACATAGGATTAATCTCCAAAATTTACAAGCAGCTCATGCAGCTCAATAACAAAAAAACAACAACCCAATCCAAAAATGGGCAGAAGACCTAAATAGATATTTCTACAAAGAAGATATACAGAGTGCCAACAAACACATGAAAGGATGCTCAACATCACTAATCATTAGAGAAATGCAAATCACAACTACAATGAGATATCACCTCACACTGGTCAGAATGGCCATCATCAAAAAATCTAGAAACAATAAATGCTGGAGAGGGTGTGGAGAAAGTATGGAGGTTCCTTAAAAATACTAAAAATAGAACTACCATACAACCCAGCAATCCCACTACTGGGCATATACCCTGAGAAAACCATAATTCAAAAAGAGTCATGTACCAAAGTGTTCATTGCAGCTCTATTTACAATATCCAGGAGATGGAAACAACCTAAGTGTCCATCATCGGATGAATGGATAAAGAAGATGTGGCACATATATACAATGGAATATTACTCAGCCATAAAAAGAAATGAAATTGAGTTATTTGTAGTGAGGTGGATGGACCTAGAGTCTGTCATACAGAGTGAAGTAAGTCAGAAAGAGAAAGACAAATACCATATGCTAACACATACATATGGAATCAAAGAAAAAAAAATGTCATGAAGAACATAGGGGCAAGACGCAAATTAAAACACAGACCTACTAGAGAGTGGACTTGTGGACGCGGGGAGGGGGAAGGGTAAGCTGTGACAAAGTGAGAGAGTGGCATGGACATATATAAACTACCAAACGTAAAATAGATAACTAGTGGGAAGCAGCCGCATAGCACAGGAAGATAAGCTCGGTGCTTTGTGACCACCTAGAGGGGTGGGATAGGGAGGGTGGGAGGGAGGGAGACGCAAGAGGGAAGAGATATGGGAGCGTATGTATATGTATAACTGATTCACTTTGTTATAAAGCAGAAACTAACACACCATTGTAAAGCAATTGTACTCCAATAAAGATGAAAAAATAAAAGTTAAAGGAAGATACAGGCTTTTTGCATTTATAACTTTAATAAATGGCTATATTAATTTTTAAAGCCAAAGTAATATTTTAATGTTTTTTCTTCACTCAAAAAACTTACCAGAAACTTAGAGAAATAGACTTAAGTTTGAAAAAGAAAATAAAAGTCCACCTAAAACTCAACCACTTGAAGCAATTACAGTCACATTTTTGCCAACCTGTTTTTCACGGCACTCTTTACACACACAAGAACATGCACATAGGCACGCAGAGGCACGAGCACACACACACACACACACACACACACACACACACACACTTAGGTAATTTTGCATAAAGAGAAACACATCATACACTGTGTATTTAATTACAGATATTTCTGCCCCATCCTTATATTCTCTCCCTCCCCTCCACATAAACACACTTAGGCCGACTCTGTTATAATGCTGTGTATGTCCTTTCATAGTTTTCTCTGTAATCATACAACCCTCCACACAGATGCACGCACAGCACACACGTGGGCACAGCGCATGGTCTGGGGTCACAGTGTATTTGGTTACGACCATCTTTCTCTGCGTTACTTCTCTCATGCAGAACTAGCTCACAGCATCCCCAGGTAACCTGGCACCGCTCCCGCACCCTCTCTTTCATGGCTAGGCGATAGTCCTGGAATGTTAAGACGCCCTCATGCTTTTGTCAACACCTGACAGCCTCAGGTGAGGGCCGCACACCCCTCCCTCTCGGCCTCGCTTTGGCCTCTGTGTGACCCACTTGCCCCGGCCTAGTCTGTTTTGCTCTTCACACCTCAAATCTCAGTTCCCAGCTAGAGACTCCTGCAGTCCTTAACCACAAAGTACAGTGGGGAACAGCCTTTGCACAAAATCCTCACACAGAGCGCGGGGACGTAATGTGTCTGTGTTCTCAGAATGTCACGTTTGTCTTATTTCTCCCTTTTAGGCGTGGAGTCATTTGGGGGATGACATTGTTATGAGTCAAAGCAAACTCAGTTAATCAGCTAAGGCCAGGTGAGTTGTAAAGAGGGCCGACTTTGAACCTGTGCAGCCCTGATGGCAAATCTAGTCCATGGCACAGGACAGCTCTGTGGCTTTGGACAAGTTGCTCAATATCTCTGAGGCACAATTTCATCATCTGTACAATGGAGATCAAGGTCCTGTCTACCTCAGAGGCTGATGAAAGGATAAGTGGGGATTCTATAAACAAAGCAGTTCCCACTGGGACTGGCTCTTAGTAAACAATTAGTAAATGAAGCTATTACATGTTTTTCCACACTTGGTAATATTGATACAAGATGTGGCTGAATTTGAACTTTTATAAAATAAGGCAGATGGAAAGTTATGTGACCAGCTTCACTCCTGTCCACCGTGGCCTTGTCACTTCTGTGTCCTGCTTCCCCTCTTTGTTCGTTGCTCTCCTGTGATGTTCTTCTCAATCCAGTTCCCTGCCTCCCTCTTCTCTCCTTTTTGCTTTTCTGCAATCTCATGGTCCCCGCCTTTCCTGCCTGGAACATTTAAAAGCATTCAGTTGGCAATTCTCTGGTGTACGTGTGTTTCTATTTTTATGTGATATTACCTCACACAACCCGAACTGTATCCCCGGGTTGATTTTCCTAAGGTACAATGTGAGGGAGACATGTATCCATGAAGCCCAGGACTGGAGGGAGGCTGTGAACCCTGAGTGCTGGTCCAGCCTGAACTTCAGTCTCTTCTTCTCTCAAACAAGAGGCTTGGGTTTGCCAAACCCTTAGTCTCCTTCCAGCTCCGAACCTTTATATGCACATCAGAGCTATCATGACTTAGTTGTCCGAAGTCTCAAATCACTATCAGCTCTCTTTGTTTTTATGCGAAACTAGCCTCTTCAGAAATGGAACAGTGTTAGGGATAATTTACTTGCTATGTAGCTGAAGAATCTGCTATAGACTACACGCAAGAGACAACAATCAGCAGTGTCTGTTCTCCTGTCACTCTGTGCCAGCAGGGATCGTTTTCTATCCACCACCACCCTACTACTGAGGCAGCGGGACAGCAGCCACATGGTATGAACCCAAACCATCTGCAGTCCTGACTTAGCCGATGTTGCATAGTAACCATCTGGAAGAGCAGCTACAGAGAAATACATTTTACTTACGAAGTAGGAAGACACAAGAGAGAAAAATGTCAGGCTTGCGAAAATATGGAGCCGTTCATTTTCTCTCATATTTAACTTGAAGAATGTTACATAAATGCCAACAATTAAGACTAAAAGAGTTGCTACTGAGGTCTGTGTAGGACTCTTTCTGACCTCTGGAACCACCTTGGTTCCTCTTCAGCAAGAAAGATCTGTCAATTAGATGGGAATAGAGTTGAGTCCATTTGGAGGGACCATTTGGAAGGAAGAAAATGGTACCATATCATGAGGGTCAAAAACCACCTTCCATTCAAATCTCACCTTCTCATTCCCTGCAAATCTCACCTTCTCATTCCCTCATTCATTTGCAGGCAAATTTAGCTGTACTCTCGACAATGCAGCCAAAAAGTTAATGATGATGCAACAGGCTTGTATTTCTTTTCAGAAAAAAAAAAAAAAAATCAGATCCATTTACACCCACTAGAGGCCATCATTATTTTATAGAGAGCTCTCTCCCATCAGATACAGTAGACATATGTTTGTATCATCAAGAGTAAGGAAAAAGCTCAGTATTGCATGGGTGATTTTTTCCATTATTCAAAAGAAAGGTTGTTTTGCTAAAATAAAAATTACCAAAGCCTAAGTGAGGATGTCCAATGTGGCTCTATTACCAAGCACTACATCTGGGGTGGAAACACTGTGATTGAAAATAATGTTCCTCTGTACATTTGCTCTGATCTGCATACCTAAGTATAGAACAACTAGCTTCTTCCTACACAGCTGCATAGATTACAAAGTGATTCTAAACCTGGCCCTGGCTGCCCCTGTTTTCTGCCCACATTCTGAAAACAGCTCTTCCCGAGGGCAGGAAGCAGGCTGCCTTGTTCTGTGGGGTGTTCCAAGCACGGAGCCCAGGGTCTGGCCCAACAACTGAACATCTGATGATTGAGTCAAAACGTGCTTCCCAAAGTGCCCACGAGGAAGAGCATCTGAGCTTCCAGCATCTTTTCACCATGTTGCTAAGTCCCTTTAGCTCATGGCTTTCTGCTCCTTTCCTATTCTGATGAATCCCCCAGGTGTGGGCTAGTTTATCATTTCATGCTTTTACAGAACTTCTAGGTCTGTAGGGTTTTATTTCAGTGGGACAAAGGATGCAGGGTAAGAATCTAGGCCTCTGTTGCCTGTGGTTAAAGAAGGGAATGCCCCAACCCAGGGGGACACAGCACAGTGAAGATTTGGATGGAGACCCTGGGAATAGGCTGCTCAGACATGCATCCTGGCTCTGCTCTGTACAAGCCCCGTGGTCTTAGGTAAATTCTCTGAGTCTCAGTTTCCTCATCTTTAAAATGGGATTAACAACAGTACCCATGTCATAGTGTTGGAATAATAATTCAGCAAGTGAATATTGATAAAGAGCTTGGGAGAATGACTGGTACACAGTTAGTACTAAGTAAGTGTCTGCTGGGTCACAATCAGATAATTGAATCACATATGTTCCATCTTAACAACATTGGAGAGGCAGCCATGGCTGCCGACATCATTGAGCTGGGTGTATGGGGAGAAGTGGACAGGAACCCATGGGACAGCTTTATTATACCACTGCCACCGAGCTTCTCACAACAACTGAACTACAGTCCTCCAACTCTCCTGTTACTCCTGCAGCTTAGAAGCCCCAGTGCCCATCACTCACCCCTAGAGCCAGCATGCTGTCTGTTGCGTAAAAACTGCGCAATCAGGGTTTGCTGGAAAAAATGCCGCAAAAATGCTAGGAGGTTGTGTGAGTTTTCTATTTCTGCTGTGACAAGTACCACACACTGAGTGACTTAAAACAACACAAACGTATCCTCTTACAGTTCTAGGGGTAAGACGTCTAAAATCAGGGTGTGTGCAGGGGTGTGTCCCTTCTGGAGGATCTAGCAGTGAATGTGTTTCCTTGCCTTCCCAGGTTCTAAGGCACCTGCATTCCTTGGTTCATGGCTCCCTTCCCTCTCTACCCTGGCCTCTGGTTCCACTGTCATGTCTCTTTGTTTTTGGACTCTGACCCTCCTACCTCTCCTTACAACAAACACTTTGACTACACTGGACCAACCCAGATAACCCAGGATACGCTCTCCATTATCAAGACCCTTAACTTAATCACGGCTGTGATGTCATGTCGCCCTGCAAGGTGACACATTCACAGGCTCCATGGATGAGAATGTGGACATCCTGGGGAGGGGGTGGTCCTGACTCTGTCTACCACAGAGGTGTTTGAAAGTTTGAGAGAAAAATCAATTCAGATGCGGGACCGTGTGGGAGCAAATGATGGAAAGATGATCCCGGAAGGACAGGATTAACTCAGAGCTGACCCTCCCCTGGTCAGAACCTTCCGGGATGGATCTGAGGCCAGAGTTTCCTTGAAGCCATAGGGGGTAGTGTGGGCTCGTCCTCTGGCCCAGATGGCACCTCTTTGCAAAGGAGAACAAAACTCCCCCTTCCTCAGGATCATAGACTGCCTTCTGCCTGACATTGTAACTGCACCAGCTACCATGACCCTGGTCTGAACAGCACCCGTGAGATGTACAACCTCATGCCGTGGCCCTGGAGAAATGGAAATATGAGCATTAAAAAAAAAAATAGACTTAATTGTTTTAAATACATACTTTGTTTTGTTTTAAAATAGATCCAAAAGAAAAAAGCTTCCAGAGCCTTAAAAAGATGCCAGATCCTATCATCTCTTTGTGCAAATGTCAGAAAACATGGATTTCTCAAAGTAGTTGTGCCCCAAAGTCAACTGGGGAGCCTCTGAGGATGGAAATGTGAGGCTCCAGCCCCAGAGCCTGACTCCACAGGCCTGGAAAGAGCCTGACTCCACAGGTCGGGAGCAGAGTCTGCATTCTTACTTAGTTCCCTGGTCCTCTAATAAACTTGGACAAACACACCTGGGATGTGGCCCCCCAGAGAAAAGAATTGCAAACTGCGCCAGGCCCCGGGTCATGAGATCCTCCTGTTGAAGCAGTCCTGCCTCTGTGGTTTAGAACCAGGTCAGTGGGAGAGCTGGTAGATTTTGTGGACATTGGGCCTAACAGTGAGTAGGGGAGTAGGGGAGAGGGTGGAGATATTTACCCCAAAGTCCACCCAGAGCTGGAGTCAACGTGAAACAGGTGGGGTTGGCCTAGCCCACCTCTAGGAGGGAGAGGATGAAGGTCATTCAGTGCTCCCCATGGGTGAGCTTGTGTCTTTTCGCATTCACCCTGTGTGATGCTTTGAGGCAGCAGGAAGAAAGGAAATTAACTAGTTCCTGTGTTGTCTAAAGGAACAACGGACATCAAGCAGCATGTCCTTTCTTTCCCGCACCTCAACTGCATTTAACTACAGTTGGCCCTCTGTATCCACGTATTCTGCATCTGTGGATTCAACAGACCCAGGATCAAAAACTGGGAGATTGGGACTGACGTATATAGACTACCATGTGTAAAACAGATAGCTAGCGGGAACCTGCTGTATAGCAAGGAGCTGAGCTTGGTGCTCTGTGATGACCTGGATGGGTGGCATCGGGGGAGGAGGGGAGGGAGGTCCAAGAGGGAGGGGATATAGGTATACATATAGCTGATTCACTTCATTGTACAGCAGAAACTAACACAACATCGTAAAGCAACTATACCCCGATTTTTTAAAAAATTGAGAAAATAATTCCAGAAAGTTCCCAAAAGCAAAATTTGAATTTGCTGTGTGCTGGTTAACTATTTACATAGCATTTACATTGTATTTTCAATTAGGAACAGAGTATTTACATTGTATTTACAACTAAGGACAGAGTATTTACATTGTATTAGGTATTATATTTAATCCAGAGGTGATTTAAAGTATATGGGGGATGTGTGTAGGTTATATGCAAAAACAACATCCTTTTATATAAGGGCCTTCAGCATCCATAGATTTTGGTATCTGTCGGGGGTCCTGGAACCAATCCCCCACAGATATACAGGGATGACTGTGCTGGCTTTATGTGGCCTTAAATAAGTGCTGCTGTTCTTTTCGGTGACAGCTGCCAGAGGTGACAGTGCAGTACGTGGGAGGAATTAAAAGCCCTTCCATGATTTTCTAGAACCTTACCACTTTCAAGTGACACAATGACTGTGCCCTTCTCACCTGAATCTCTGACAGTGATATAAGACCCCATACAGGGTGACTTTCCCACTCCCTTGACAAGAAAGGCAGCTGCAATTCCTCTCTGAAATAGTGGATTCTCATATGTTCATCACATGGGCCATTCACTGTTTAATTTGTAATCTCTTAAATTCTCCCCATGAACGACTTCAGAGATGGAGAACAGTTATGGGTCCTGAGTGGAAACAGGCAATTTTGGTGGGTTTTCACTGACTCCCCGCATCTCTAGAAGATTAGTTTCAAAGGCCTTTCTGCAGAGAAGTATATACAACATTTCAGGATGTCAAAACCCTATCTGCCTTAAGATACTGGAAGATAATTTTGGACCTAGTAAAGGAGAGGGAAATTAGTTTCTGGTTTTTTTTTTTTCCCAAGTGGAGAATAAATAACAACAGTAGATATTGGAAATAGAATTTTTGACATTTCTCAGGAAGAGAAGATAGTAATAAAAAGAACATCCATAATGCTGCTTTAAATCATAAGATGGAGAAGTGGGTCTGTTTCACACAGGCTGTTCTGGAGACATGCCCTCTTATGAGGTATGAGTTAGTCACCTTATGTGCAAGATAAAATCATCAAAAACCAACACTGAACTAAGGGGCACATTCTAAATTTTTAATAGAAATAAATGTGTAGCAAAAAAAATGTAATGCCTTTTCCATCCTAAGGTGAATTATACTGTTTAGATGAGTAGCTGTTTACACTGGGAAGAACTTATTTAACTGAACATAAGTGCCTAGATTCCTATAAGACACTTGGAAAGGTGCTTGATTTAGAAGGATGGACGAGATCCACTATCACAGCTTTCCTCAGAAGGTGGCGTAGGTAAAGGGGTAATCATTTAATCCAGCCTCTGAAAGAGTCTACAAAGCACACCAAAATTGGTAATTGCAAATGGAGAAAAACTTAGACGTTTGAGATATTTTTATAGTGATCTTAGATGCTCTTATGCTGGACACTTTGAACGTGTTTGGTATTTGCCTACGACCTGTCAATTTCAGGAGTTCATCTGAGACCCCAGTTATACCTCCACCAGGTCCTTGTAAGAACATCGGACAAGAAGGGTAACACCACTGCATACCACCCACACCTATGCTATGGATTAAATGTTTGTGTCCACCTGAAATTATGTTGATGCCCTAACCCTCAATGTGATTATATTTGAAGATAAGGCTTTCAGGAGGTAATTAAGGTTAAATGAGGTCATAAATGTGGGAGGCTAAACTGATGGGACTGGTGGCCTTGTAAGAAGAGGGAGAGATATCCCCCTATGCCCACCCCTCTCTCCCCTCCCCCACCATATGTGTGCACTGAGAAAAGGCCATGCGGGGACAAAGCAAGAAGACAGCCATCTGAAGACCAGGAAGAAAGGTCTCTCCGGGGATTGAATTGGTTGGCACCTTGATCTTGGAACTCTAGCCTCCAGAGCTCTGAGAAATAAATGTCTGTGGTTAAGCCACCCAGTCTGTGGTGTTTTTTTATGGCAGCTGACTAACACCCCATAGCTGCTCAGACGTTACCGGGCACACACATCACCCAGGGATCTTGACAGGACACAAATTGTCGGGGACCCCCTTGGAGAATTTGCAGATGCTGTCACTTGGGTCCCCAGACCACACCTGGAGTAGCGCTGACCTACACAACCCTAGGAGGGAGGCATCACGATTAGGACTCCACTGGAGCAGCTGAATGCTGCCCACCTGCAGGGGCCTGTCCCACAGGGCCTGCCACCTCAGCAAGGGCTTTATCTCCGTCAGCCCCCGCGGGAGAGGCTCATCTCCTCTGATAGTTAATTTCGTGTGTCAACTTGCCTGCGACAAGGGGTGCCTGGATCACGCAGTATTTCTGACTGTGTCTGTAAGGGAGTTTTTGAATGAGCTGGGCATCTGAGTCAGGGGACTCTCTACAGCAGATGGGCCCTGCCCTACGTGGGTGGGGCTATGTGGACGCCCTGTGTGGAACTTCTTAGCCTCCATGATCATGTCAGGCAATTTCTCATAATAAGTCTGTTATTCAATCTCTCTATATCTAATAGGGTATATGCATATATCCTACTACTTCTGTCTCTCTGGAGAACCTGACTAGTATAGCTCTGTTCATGCAGGTGATCTCCTTTCTCTTAACCCTTTGACTTGAAAGGTCAACATTACCGTCACTGCCCCCTCTGTGTAAGATGCAGGGGGTGGCACCTGCTCGGGGGCAGGCCCCAGGCTGGACATGGCATGCCCTCCTTCAGTGCCACCTGCTTCCCTCCTCCCTTGCTGTCTGGTCACTGTCAGTCCTGTTGCCTCTCCCCGCTGACAGCTCTTACCCTGCCCTTTCCTTCTTACTCCCACTTGACCCGTGGTCAGTAGGTGTTTATCACCTTGTGTCTAGACTATTGCAACAGTCTCTCTACTGGCTTTTGCCTTCATTTCTCTTCTACTCCATCCGTTTATTCCGATCCATCAAGCATGTAGATATATGTTCATTACTTTCCCATAGACACTTCTCTGACTATATTTTCTCGGCTTTCAGTGGCCTTCAACATCTCCCACAAGTCAACAGTAAATTACCTGTGTTCCTTTTCCAGTTAAAATATCTCCTGTTTTCCAGCCCCCAGGATTTCGTTCAGGCTGTTCCCCACTGAGGAATGCCTTCTCCCTTCTCTTCCTCGTCTCTGCTTATCGCAACCGCATAAATTGTTAATATGGAGCTTCAAGGTCACCTCTCCTCTATGAAACATCACTGATTGTCTTTTGTGAAAATGCTGGTTTCCTCCTCTAAATTCCCACAGCAAATCGCTTGCATGATGTTTGTGACACATGTCCTGGATCCCCTTCTCACCAGGTATGTGAAGCTCCCCCAGTAGATATGAGCTCCCTGGGGCAGAAACCCTGATGACTCCACCAAAATTACCTCAACATCTTGCACAGAGTAAAGGACCATTTTGTAGGTGGACTCCTGGAGGAATGAATGAACAGATGGATGGAGGAAAGGTCAAAATAATCAAGTGAAAAAGTCATATTCTAGGCTCTGTGTGGTCAGGAATGCTGCTCATCACATGCTTCAGATTCTTTACCTTCTGTGCACCTGGGAGACTGGCTCTTTCTGGTCCCTCGTGGTTGGATGGGGCCATGTGCCTTGCTAGAGCCAATGAGTTGGGAGCAGAAGCGGCTTCTGGGCTGGACCATCTGCTTGTTGGGATAAAACCTTCCAGAACCCACTTGTCCACTGACATTGTGACAGGCAAGTTTGAGAAGGTGCCTGCTTCATCAGGCTGAGAGTCTCTCACTACAGTGAGCAGACCCCCACACTTCCTCCCATGGTGGGTGTACTGTGCGCTTGTTCCCGGGGCGCAGCCTCTCTATCCTAACTGTACAGACCCCTGGGTCTCTCTTCCTCACTGCCCATGTTCATCTCGTGCTCACAGCTTCCAGCCATGACCACGTCCCTCTCTCCCCTACCTTGTGATGGTGACCTCTTATCACCGATCTTAGTTTAGTAACCTTATAGGACTCCCCTGTGTCTGAGGCTTTGCTTCCTATTTTCTGTTTACAGCTAATGACCCCTGAGGCCCACAGCTCACAGTGGGGGCCATCTGCCTGAGCTCTGGGCTCATTCCTGAGTAGGGATGGCTCACATTCTTGTGTGTTCACAGTGACTCCGGAACATGGATGCTCAGGAGGAAAAAAATCTTCCCGTTAAGAGTCTTGGCGCATTTCACAGTTTAGAATTAAAGCAAATGAAGAAATCATAGAGAAAGAGAAAAAAATGACAGTGGGTTTTTTTTTTCAGATAAAAATATTGAGCCTTTGGAGGAGGAGATTTGGTGTGGGAGGGGTGACGCATTAGGTTGGTTCACTTGTTTTGCTTTTGTTAATGAGACCTGGGACTCAAGGGCACAGAATCTTTGGGATTAACATATACTCACTACTGTAAATAAAACAGGTAAACAACAAGGACCTACAGTATAGCACAGGGAACTGTATTCAATACCTTGCAATAACCTACAATGCAAAGAGTCTGAAAAAATATATATAACTGAATCACTTTGCTGTACACCTGAAACATTGTAAATCAACTATACAATTTAAAAAAGGCTCATAATCTATTCTTTCATGTACTTTTTTTCTTTTTTGACTAGTGAAATGTAGTGGAGAAGGAAAGAAATGAGCGCTTTTACCAAGGCTACTTTCACACGCGTCACCTGTAAACAGGAGATGTAACTTGCAGGGCCCAATGCAAAGTGAACATGTAGAGGCCCTTGTTCAAAAACTATTCAGAATTTCCAGACCAGGACAGCAGCACACTGATTTGAGCATGGCCTTCGCGAGTGCGGGACCTGAGTGAGGCCAGGGCTGCTCCCTCAGGAAGCCAGCCCTGCCTGTCACACGGTACCTTTCAAGATTCTAGAACATTTTGCTCTCACGCACTGTGTTCCTGCATTCTATTCTACGCCCTTGGAGAGCGCAGGGTGATGACAGCTGAGTTAGACCAGCAGCCTGAGGAGAAAGAGATGATGCAGAGAAAGAGAGGAACTCCCTCGTCGGCAGCTACCGCAGTGTCACAGGGAGGGCTGTGACAGTGATCCACACAAGGAGCAGAGGGAGGGACCTCTCAGGGGTCTGCCTTGCTTGCACTTCCCATCTGTGATGTTCATTTAAGCCTGTCAACCCCAGTATGCACACACATTAGACAACACCTGGGAGAGGCCATTTCTCCTCGGGTGTGCTGACATGCGGAAACGGACCATTCTCTAATAAGGGCCCAATAGTCTACATCTTTTATCATACAGGCTCCAGCAGAACCGTCATTAAAATTCACGATTGTGCTGCCACCAGCGATTTCCTGTTTAGTCACTTTCTTAAGACCCTGAGCCTGTTTTGCGTTTCCTTTCTCGCCACGCATTCCTGAGGGGTCTCAAAGATAAACTCTGAAGGAATGAGAGCCACTGAAGGTTTTTTTTCCACCAAAGCTCTGTAAACAGGAGCTTCAGCGACGAAGGAGCAGCCCCCAGCAGTGGGAACCCTGCTTGGGTGCCGGGGAGTTGGTTGTCTGGGGGCGTGTTGCCCGGGGAGGGCAAGGCAGGCAGAAAGGCCATGGACGTGATAAGACGTGCATTTTATAACAGGTCTCATTTTTCTCCAGCAGCCAGGGGAGGGGTGGATAAAAGCAGCGTTTTAAGAAGCAAGAAAGCTCAGTGCTGTTGCGATCTGCATGCAGAAGTGCTTGAAATTTCGTCGTGGCGATTATTTAAAAGACAGCGCCCAGTCCACTGATGATCAGGGGCTCGACCTCCGGACGGTCTGGCAAGGTGCCTGGAATCCACAGGAAGGAAGCCAAGAGAGGGAAAGAGGGGTGCTCCTGCTTTCCACCAGCTAGCTCCAGCCCTCTCCCTTCCGCCCCGTTGTCCTGAGGATGCCGAGCAGCTGTGGAATAGCTGGGAGGGAAAATCAACAGAGGATCGCTCCGCGACTCCCAGCGTGATTTATTAGAGCGTGTGTCTTGCGGCTGCAGCTGCCTGTCCAGGTAATGACACACGAGGCGTGATTAAAGTGCGCGTCCTTAAATCAAAGCTGTGCCGATGGTCGGAAAAGGCAGCAAACGGCCCTGGGAACTTGCTCATCCCTCTGATGGGAGGACGTTATTAGGACAAAAAGGGGCCTGTTATCCTAACAAGATCAAGCTTTGCATGGGGAGCCTTCTCATGTCTGCAGGATTTACCTGGGCTCCTCGTGGAAGCCTGAGAACCAAAGGGGGCTGGAAACGTGCCCAACACAGCTTGCTGGGCATCTGCTCTGCCTCTTGCAGGGAGGCCCGTGGGGTAAGGAACAGGCAGGGAAATTTTGCTAGGTGCCCGTGGCCCAGTCTGCCTCTCCCTGTTTCTCTCCCTCCAGCTTGCTGCTGGCAGGTAGGGTGACTGGGCAGTCAGAGCTCATAAATTCCCCTTCCCTTGATCCCAGGAGTAAGGAAGACTTTGGACATGGGGCCTCTCTGAGCAGGGAAAGTGCACCTCTGGTTTGCTGTGGGCTCTATGCCCCCCAGCCTTCTGAAACTGGACAGACCAATGATGCTTTCGGCTGTCAGACTGACCTAGCCACGAGGGGGATGGGAGTGGCAGAGAGAGAACAGTCTTTGATTTCGGGTGAGATCCAGGTTCCTGTCCCTTAAAGATTCAGTAAGAAGCATGTCCAGGGGATCTGAGTAAACTCGGGCAGGAGTCCCACTGTCATTTTTCCCATGTCCAACAAGGAGCATGGGTGTGCCGAAGCGGAGGCCCCAGCAGAACGGGACTTTGGGGTGAGTGGGGGTACCGAACTCAGGACTTGGGGGCAATGAGAATTAACACGGAGGAAGAACACAGAACAGTGATTAAGGCTCTGAAGAGCACAATGAGAAAAACAGGCACAAGTCATAATGTGTAGGCTGGAAGAGCAAAGGATTAAACCTCAGCTTCTTAACTTCCCGCTGTGGGAGGACTCCCGTGGACACTGAAGTTTTAATGCTAAAACCAAAGGTCTCAGGCAAACCAGGACAGCTGGTCACCCCACATGTGACCTTGAGTCCATCTTAACCTGCAAGAACATGAGGTTTATCATCTGAAATATGGCAAAGAGTCACCCAAACTGCAGCGCTGTCGGCAATCAGCATATAACTATATTGAAAGCGTCTAGTATGTTTCTTAGAAAAATGTAGGAATTCCATAATAGTATTATAAAAAATAATATTCAGGATATTTCAACTAGAACAAGATGCCTGTAAAAGTAGTGAGTTCTCCATCAGTGGATGCATTCAAGTCAAGGCTACAGGAGATTTTCGCCAGGTCGTTGGAGGGAGTTGAAGCCTAGAGCAGGACCAGGGGACTGGGTGAGGACCCTCCCTGCCGGGGAGTCCAGACTTCCCAGACTGAGAGTCTGCAGCATTGCAATCAAGGCCATATAAGGAGCCAGTGTTCCCAGAGGTTCCTGGAGGTTGTGTGTGAAGGCTGCTGTCTCTCTGAAGCATGGGATGTACTGGGTCTCCAGGGCAGGAGTGACTCAGGAACTCTCTTCGCAGCCTGGGATGCTGGCATTGCAGCTTCGGGGAGCCCAGACTTGAAGCGGTCATGACCTGATGGGGAAACACAGAGGTACCGTGCAGCCACTGAGTGATGGAGAGGGAAACAGGAGCCCCAGGCCAGGAAGGGGCACAGTGCCTGTCTGTGGCGACAGAACCCAGAGGTGGTGCTGGCTCCTGAGCAGCCCAGAGGTGGTGCTGGCTCCTGAGCAGGAGACCCCAATCCCACCAGAGCCTGCATCAAGGTCGGCGCTTGGAGCCAGGCCACTGGCACTGTTCCCTGGAGGAGGGAGGCCTCTGTGCTGACACAGGTCTCAGGCCTGGCAGAGCTGTTCTGACTAATCACTGTGGTCTCCTTGTTGATTTTTAAGCCCTAGCGCGCTGACACCTCCTGTTTTTGCCGATTCTATTCACAGTGACCTTGACCTCATGACCTTTGCATTTAAATCCGAGACTGCACATGTATTGATACTTGCAGGATTCTGCAATTCCAGGGCTCAGGCAGACAGAATGACCTAGGGAAGGCTGGGAATTCATGGCCTCTGTTCTGAGCTTAATCCATGCGGCATCTGGGAGCCTCAACATTCTTCCTGTGTCTGTGTCTCTGAAATATTCCTACAGGGATAAAAAGTTTTGGTGTTTTGAGGAAAAGTCAGGGGCGTGGGTTAGGAATGTGGGGAAAGGGAGAGGAAGACTACTGCGTTTAAGGATAGATGGGGGCAGGAAAGGAGGGTGTAAAGAGACGGGAGGAGGTATATGGTACTGCATGGTGAGCTGGAAATGAAAAGATTTAAGTTATCTTGGTGCATCTTCTGTGGTTTGTTTGATAATTGTTTTTACATTCCACACTCATGGTGGACATGTGTGATGAATGGCCTGCTAATGTAGTGTAAAACGTGGACATATTACATTTCCTCAAGAAGAATCAACTCAGAATTTCTGAATCCCCAGACAGCCTCACTGTGGCCACCTTTTTATCTCTGCGGCTAATCTGAAAGGGCAACTCTCACGTTAAGACGCCGCTGAAGTGCCGGCGATGGCTCGGTGACGGCTGCTGCGCTACGCGGGGTCGGGCTGGTGTTCCCAGCCTCACTGCTAATGAGAACATTTGAAAGATTACTGACAGGCCATGTCCATGGAGGTTGCTGGAAGTAATTAAGCACCGCTTCAGTGAAGGGCTGCATCGGCACGTTCAAGACTTGAATGATACACGAGTGAGAGGCTGGGTTGGGAGCGTGTGTTACCTGCCCCGGGGTCTCCAAGACCCTCTCCTTCCTTCCTGGCATCCTTTCCCTGGCAGTCAGGTCAGTTTCAGGGACTGCTGAGACCAAGCACGAGCTCAGTCTCCATCCTGTGATACCACGGGATGTGCAAGGGAGGCCTCTCTGCAGATTTCTGGGCTCCCACATCCTTGTTCTGGAGCATGTTGCCTGCTCTCTCTTTTGGCTCCCATGAAAGGTAATGTAGGAAGCTCTGCTGCTGCTGCAGCTTTGGAGATGATAAGAAGGCAAAACTGGCCACCAAGGACGGGGCTAAACCGACACAGGACCAGCCAAGTGATGGAGAGTGCAGACCACTAAAAAGCACGTGGCAGAAAAATACTGAATGATAGAAAAATGTCGACCATATGTAGATGAGAACAAAGGGTAGGTTATTCAAGAGGAAGTTCAGATGATTCTAGTTATAGAAAAATGTGTAAGCACATGTAAGCAGGGAGAAAAAGCAGACAACATCCTTGTAAGTATTTGGAGAGGAAGGCTGTTTCCCACTACTCCTGCTGGGTGCCTCCTCGGGGGTCAGATCTGTCGGTGTAACTCTCATCTCTCTGTCACTTCAACTCAAGGGAGCAGTGACTTACGCTTAGTAGTGAGTTTGGATGGAGGGACCAGGCATATTTTGCTCCATCCTTTTCTCCGCGTTTTGCTGGGAGCTGGCAGAAACACGCACCGTATGGTGGGCAGGTTCTCCCACCAGTGATCCTGCCTCTGACACCCACACCCTCAGGGAGCCCCTTCCTCTTGAGTGTGGGGTGTCACTTCCGTGCTCAGGTTATATGAGATTCTAACTCCCGACGTGAGACTCTCCGCTGCCTCCTCAGCTTGCATGTTCGGGGGAAGCAAAGCAGCCGTGGTGGAGACATAATGTGCTCAAGGAATTAAGGGTGGCTTCTGGCCAAGAACCAAGTGGGAACTTGCAACTGCAGGCAACTCAGTTTTGTCATCCACCACATGACCTCAGCATCAGAGCCTTCCCCAGTGGAGCCTTCAGACGAGACCTCGGCCACGGCTGACACCTTGATGGCAGCCTTGAGAGAGACACTGAAGGAGGCTCAGGTTAGCTGTACCTGGACTCCTGACCCAAGGACACTAGGAGATGATAAACGTGTGCTGCTCTAAGCTGCTAAGTCTGCGGTAATTTGTTGCAAAGCCATTAGTTACATCTGATTTATATTAGATGACTAATACACCCCTTCATGCTGTAAAGGATGCGCAGCGGGTCTGTGCTTTGGTACGGCACAAGGACCAACAGGGTTCCAGGGCTGCTCAGGACCGCCTGTGTGCAGTGTTGGATTCCTGGCACAAGTTAGGAAGCTCCTTTGCCCAGAGATGTAAACAGCACTGTCTCATGACATTTTGGTCAGTGACAAATGAGACATTATTTTTGTTTGTTTGTTTTCTTTTGTTTTATTGTGGTTTTTCAGGTAACACTGATTTATAACACTATATGAGTTTCATGTGTACAACATTATATTTCTATTCTGTATAACTTACATGCTCACCACCAAAAATTTATTTTCTATCCATTAGCAGTTGATCCCCTTTACACATTTTACCTTCCCCCCACCTCTTTCCCTCTGGTAACCACTACTCTGTTCCCTGTTCCTACGTGTTTGTTTTCGTTCCACTTGGTTTGTTCATTTATTTTTCTTTTGTTTGTTTTTTATATTAAGCGTGAGTGAAATCATACGGTATTTGTCTTTCTCCACCTGATTTATTTCACTTAGCATAACACCCTCAAGGTCCATCCGTGTTGTTGCAAATGGCAAGATTTCATCTTTTTTATGTCTGAGCAGTATTCCATCGTGTATGTATACCACATCTTCTTTATCCATTTATCCACTGATGGGAGCTTCAGTTGTTTCCATGTATTGGCCATTGTAAATAATGCTACGATGAACATGGGGGTGGAGATATCTTTTGAGGTTACTGTTTTCATATTCTTTAGATACCCAGAAGTGGGATAGCTGAATTATATGCTAGCTCTGTTCTTAACTTTTGAGGAGAGATGCTACTGTTTGACTCCTTTGTCTCATTCGCCTTTTTCAGACCTTGGGCAGGCAAAAGAGAGATACTTCTCGGAGATCTACTTTAAAACACCATCTTTGAATGTTAGGATCAGGCGAGACTTTTCTACTTTTTCACTTATTCCATTTAAAAAGATCTGGGAACCTGTACAATTATTATAATCAGAAAAAAAGTATTTTACTAAAAAGGACCAGCTAAGTGGCCAAGAAAATACAAGTCGGTGCTAAGAAGGACTTTCATTATTGCCTTTGATTTGGTTTCTATGACACAAGCTGTCCTTAAACCATCTAAAGAATACTAGGACCACGTTCCTCCCCAGGGCTTACTAAGCTCTGCTACTTCCATCCATCACCCCAGTCCCCATTCCTTCCCAGTGCATAAAACAAAATTGGGATAAATAGGGAAGAAAGAGGAAATAGTCTTGAGTTATGAGAGTGCTATGATTTGTGTCACCTGTCCCCCCCAAACCCAAGTGAGGGGGGCTGCAACAGAATCACTCATAGAGGTCAGAGTGCCAAGAGGGTAGGAGAATGGAATTCACACTCCCCAACGGCTACTTTCAGTGGGAGGTGACATGTTTATCTATCTTACACCTACCTGAGCAGGGAGAAGTAAATCAGAGGGAGAGAGATGTCAGATGGAGAGAAAACCAGGACAAGGATGCATGAGGTACCACGGCACTGCAGAAACTGTTTGGGCTTGGTTGATACCTTGTCTAGGATGGCTGGTTACCAGTAAGAGTCCAACAGCAAAAGCTGCTGTATGGGCTTGGAGAACACCAGAGAGGAGGGAGCAGTGATTTATCTCTTTGCCATCCCCCTGAAAATCCCCTGCCAAATAAGTCACACATATTCTCAGAATGGAGCCAGTGTTGTCTGTGTAATATAATAAAGAATATATCTTGTCTTTGGCCCTGGGTCTTGTCATGGAGCTTCAAAATCCTTGGAAATTTCGGAATGCAGAGAATGTCTTTTGTTATTCATAATGAACTCCTTTCTGCCCGACCTGAGTTTATCCTAATGAGGTAACTCTAGGTGGGCCCTCTGACAGTTTCAAGGGAGGGGCTGGTCCTGCCTGAAAGACAAAGCACCTGATTAGTGAGTGATTAGAGGGCTGGAACTTTCAGTCTGGGGAAGGGAGAGGGGCTGGAGATTGAGTTCCACTATGATGTAATCAGTCATGTCTCAGTGATGAAGCTTGAATAAAAACTTTGAACAATGAGCCTTGGAGAACTTCCTGATTTTGAACATATCGCTGTACTTGGAGGGTGACATGCCCGACTCCATAGGGACAGAAACTCCTGTGCTCAGGACCATTCCAGATCTTGTGCAATGCACCTGTTCGTCTGCCTGTTCATTCATATCCTTTTTACTAGAACACTGTTAAGCATAGCACTTTCCTGAGTTCTGCGAGTCATTATATCAAATGATCAAACCTGAGGAGGTTGTGGGAAGCCCCTAATTTGTAGCTGACCATGCAGAAGTATGGGTACCCTAGGGATACCACTTAATGCTGGCATCTGAAAAGAGGACAGTTCTGTGGGACTGAGTCCTTTAACTTTGTGGAATCAGAAACCAGGTGTGGGTAGTTAGTGTCAGAATTGAATTGAATTGAAGGACACCCAAGTGGTGTCAGAGAATGGGGTTGGAGTGTAGGCTATTTGCCACACAGAGAACTTTGATGGGTAAGTATTAGAGAAACACTGCAAGAGTGAAGATAAATAAGGCTCCTTGGTCCCTCACCAACTCCTCCTATAATCCAACTCAAGACAAGAAAGTGACCCAGAATGAAAGACCAAACCTTTCAGCCATGGGGAGGGTGCAATGTCACAGTTTATATCAGACTGGCCATTATGATATGAGGAAATAGAAAATTCTGGGACCTGTCTGAGAAGTTGTCACAGTAGATTCAATGGAACCCAGTTGAAGGTAGTCATGGGGGAAAACAAAAATTGATTCATTATGTTTCTCTCCACCCCATCAAGACCAGACCTTTCAGTAATTCTCATCATCTAAAATGTACAGTTGACATTATTCAATGTATTTGATTGTTATAATCACAAGTTTTTCTAATCACTAAAAGCATACATCACACCAACCTTCAAGGGATGTGAAGCCCATTACAACTTAACACACAGAAAGAAGGTGACTGGGTGGTGCAAAGCCCAGGCTTCCAGCCTCAGCACAAGACAGTTCTGAAGGGCCAGATCAGCTTCAGAGCTCTCAGTAGGATCAGCAGAGGCCCCGCTCGCACCTGCGCCCCAACTTCTCCCTCTGTACTTCTTACCTCTTGCCCTCCCTCAGAGGTGCTAACCACAAGCGCTCTGCAATCCGCTTCCTGCACACAAAAACAGCAGGTATCCAATGCATTTTCCAACTTTAAAATGGGGTAGTCCCCAATTAAAAGTCAGCAGACCCTGAGCGTCCGTCGAGAACGTTCTCAGTTCTAATTCTGTAAAAACGTGAGAAGGCAGCCTGGAGGTAGAATTCCTTCTTCCTCTGGGCAACTCAGTCTACTTTCTCTAAGGACTTTCAACTGATTGGATGAGGCCCACCCACATTATAGAGGGTAATTTGCTTTTCTCAAAGTCTATTGATTTAAAAGCTAATCTCATCCAAGAAATACCTTCACAGCACTATCTAGACTGGTGTTTGACCACACAACTGGGCACCATTGCCTAGCTGAGTTTACACATAACGTTGACTGTCACAAAGTCACCCCTTGTCAACCCGGCACCCTTACGCATTTCTTTACACCACATTTATTCTCTGAATAAAGACAATAGCAAGCTCATACTTCCACTTGGCCTGACACAACTATCCTGTGTAAGACCACAGACACTCTCTACTCTGTTCCTCAGAAGAGGATGCAAAGTACCTGGGGGCTGTTCACTCTCCTCTTTGATATCTTGTAACTTAAATACGATAATTTAAAGTCAACGCATCTTATATTATACGAGAAGGAGACAAGAGAGAGCAGAACACAAAAGTAATCGTTAGACACACACACTTACACAAACCCCAAACCCACTGCCTGACACCTGTCCCTCATGAGGGACAGGACTGCGTGAGCAGAAGAGATTCACTTAGAATGTGTACAACAACAATAACAACCCGTGAAGAAATGACTCCTCCTCCTTTTTACAGCTGCAGGAGTCATTTAAAGGGGCGCTTAAGAAGGGGAGGCTTATCGGAGGTCTCAGGAAGTGATCCCGGAGACAATTATTTTATTAGCCATAGGCTTATACTGTCCTTTCTCCTGCCTTCAACACACAGCCAAGGTAACAAGGTGTGATGACAGTGGCAACAATCAGGGGATTCTGCACATGTTAATGCAATTGATGTTCTCCGAATGCCCTTTTCTCCTCATTCTTTTCACAAAGCAATGTGCCTTCCCCTTGTTGCATTATCAACAGGCTTTAAGCAAAAGTGCTTTCTTCTCTCTTTTTCACATTTAAAACGAATGGCTATAGACTCAGAATTGCAAAGCAAGTCTGACTCTATTCTGTTTCCCTTTTCTAGCAACGGTCTGGTCCATTCTGTGCCAAATCTATAGATGAGCCACAGAAGACTGGGTGTGTGACCTAAGTCTCTGGGGAGAAAATACTATTCTCCAGTAGCCCTCAGCAGTATATGAAAAGTGAAGAAATGATGAAAAACTAAAAGTATATGTTCCGAAACTTCTACTCAGGGTCTTCAATGGTCTGGCCTCAGCTTTCTTGCTCATCCCCTCCTGTGTTCCTTCCTGCTGCAAATAATGGGGAGAAAGAACTTATGAGGCCCAGAGTGGGTTATTCTCAAAGGACATGAACACATGAAATTGTTTCCAAGCTGAATGTCCAGGAAAAGAATGGGTATAAAAGTGATGCCAAACCACAGAGGGAAATATGATGCACCTGTTAAAAAGAGTGAGATGGAACTATGTATATTTATCTAGAAAGACAACTAGGATTTATCGTCAGCCAAAAAAGCAGATGCAAACCGATAGATCTCGTGTGATTTTATTTTTTTTAAAGAAAAAGCTGACATGTACAAATACACCCATGAGGAGAAAGGACAGAAGAAGGGGTCATGCAGCTCCTCCAGAGGGCAATGCAGTCCTTATCATCTGTAAGGACTTCACCACCTCTTCCTGGAGCTCTGTTCTCTACCCCAACAGCATCTCTGAAGAGACCCACCAAGCTTTCTGTACTTCAGGCCTTTGCACTGGCTCCCCTCTCATTGACAGTAAAGACTCCACTCTAAGCAAGTATAGAGGCTAAAGAATAAGGTACAGGAAGCAAGGCAGGGACTTCTCGGTACAGGCCAGATCCCAAGGCACCACCCAGAGATGAGAATCAGGCCACCCCAGCAGGAAGCGATGCTTCTGGGGCCATAAGTGATGAGTGCTCTTCATTTCCTTAGAGAGAAGACTAAAATTAGAATCAGCTAAATACTGTTTATCTCCCAGTTCTTCTTAGAGAAAATAAGAGTATTGAGTCAGCCATTCTCAATGATGTTTCCTCTGCCATGCTTATAAAATCTCGTGTAGTCCTTCAGTGTATAATATAAAACACTGACAATTAAAACCATGGCTCTGGTGCCCAGAATGAGCTAAAAATCAGGTATCTGTTCTGCTCACACAGCCTCACACAGAGCGAAGAGGATCTTACCTGCCTGTGTGTATATGGGCTGTGGTCCTCCATAACAGCCCTTAAAATCAGCAGCTAAACGGATAGATGCACACATGTGAACACCTAACTTGAGGTGCTGGAATCAACTGGCTAAGGGTGTGGGGATTTAAATAGAAAGTGGGAAAATATATATTCAAAGGCTCACTGTCCACGCCCTCTCTGTCCTTCTGATACAGCCATGTCTGGAACTGCAAAAAGTGGATGGCTTGTCACTGCCCTGGCGGCCGCGGGCATCCCTCCATGACTCGCCATTGCATAACAAATGTTCATCAGCGACTCTTCTCTGGGGCTGTTGTCTTTGGATGCATCCTAACATGAGTAGTTCAGGTTGTCCCTGCAGAAGGCCAAACCCGGGAGTCCCTAAGACACGAGTGAGCACCACAGCCCAGATACCCACACTCTACATGGTATAAATCGTCAGAGGGAAATCTCTAAGCCTCACCTTTCTGTAAGCTTATTTCCATGCACCTGTTCACAAGGACCATGACAGATCAGATGAATCATAAGCTTGTTTCAGCTGAGCTCACAATAAAAGTCCAGTAGCCCTTGAGGACAACATTTATCTGTAGCTGCTTTTCTTAAGTTATTCCTAAACAAAACCATCCATTGTCTTCTGCATCCTTTTCCAAAGGAATTATGTTAAAACCAATGACCTGACAGCAATGATTAAGAACCACGAGAGAGAGAAAGGCAGCCCCTGATGTCCAGGAGCTGAGCTGGCTGGGGGTTCCCAGCTGGGTCTTTGGTGTTCTCTCGTTGAATGTAAACAACTTCACAGAACACCAAAGCAGACGAGGCCACTCTGTGACTGAGATGGATCAAGACGAAGCAAGCCCACCCCTTCATCATATCTGAATACAGACAATAGCATGAACGTTATCCAAATATACAACAAAATGGCCAAACAGCCCCTCTCCTGGGTAATATGAGCGACCACTGCATCTTTACTAACCACAGCTACGGGCTGACTCTATCCCTCCTCACTTATGGATGAGATTCACTAAGACGCCCAATCATAGAGTCACCCCCACTGCCAACAGCATCCAATCCAGAGCCACGTGCTGCTTCCTTGACCCTTCCCCAGATCACCTGGCATAGGCCCATGTATATAATACATCCTTTCTGACACCTTCTTAAGACACCTCACTGGTCCCCACGGTGTGTGTTCTCCCTCAGGACAAGAATAAATCCAACTTGTTCCACTACCTGTGTATAGCTGGTGGGCCATGGATGGAAGGCATGGACAGAAACGAGGTGGGAGTGCAGAGGTCTGAGAGCCCAGCCCAGATGCTCGACTGACTGCCTGGTACGTGCAGGAACTCAGCAAATGTTTTTGAATGAATGAAAGAACTAGTCAGCTAGGGTTGAAACGGCAATGCGTGTATCTGTGAGTCTTCCTGTCACAGATCATCTCACCATGAAGCTTCTAATGCTGAAAAAGCATTCAGACATAAACTGGAGTCCAATAATAATATGAAATTATTAAGATCTGGGGACTCAACTATACAAGTAAAAGGGAAAGGCAAAATATCTATTTAAAATAGCATAGGGGCATTCCTGGTGGTGCAGTGGTTGAGAGTCCACCTGCCGATGCAGGGGACATGGGTTCGTGCCCTGGTCCGGGAAGATCCCACATGCCACAGGGCGGCTGGGCCCGTGAGCCATGGCCGCTGAGCCTGCGCGTCCAGAGCCTGTGCTCTGCAACGGGAGAGGCCACAGCAGTGAGAGGCCCGCGTATCGCAAAAAAATAAAAAATAAAAAATAAAATAAAATAGCATATACAAAATTCAAAATTCTGTGGGGAAGAAAACAATAAGACATGAATGTGTTCCAAATGGAGAAAATTTACATCCTCAATAAAGGACACGCACGTAGAAGAGGGAAAATGGGGAGAATTTTACATCCTCAGTAAAGGACACACAAGTTGAAGAGGGAAACTGGGGAGAAGTTTCCTGTTTCTGGGTGTGAGGACCCAGTGTTATAAAGATGTGTGTCCCCCACTCCAAGCTATTCTATAAATCAAATGAAATTTTAATCACCCCCCCATGATCGTTTTTGAAATAGACAAAAGCTTATCTGGAAGAAGAAACACGTGAGCAGAGCAAAGACAACATCAGGTAACAGAGACGAGGGAAGGTTGGCCTTGGAGCCATCAGAAGAGAGGCAAGAGTTGCCCTATCAAATCTTTACTGTGTTGTACTGATACAGTTATTTAACCACAAGACAAGAGTGTAGAAATTAAAAAAGAAAACAAAACAAAAAGACAGCTCAATGCAAAAGTATCCATGAGCATTTAGGGCCTGAGTGCAGCAGCTTCCACTAATGAAGAGCTTATCTTTCCTCTTTTTCAGACACTTTGCTGTCAGAATATTCTATCACTTAATTCTCCTAGATTTAGACCAGGGGTCCCCACCCCTGGGCCACGGACCGGTAGCGGTATGGGCTGCACAGCAGGAGGTGAGCAGCGAGTGAGCGAAGCTTCATCTGCCTCTCCCCATTGCTCCCCATCGCTTGCATTACCGCCTGAACCATCCCCCACCCCTCCCCGGTCCATGGAAAAATTGTCCTCCATGAAACAGTCCCTGGTGCCAAAAAGGTTGGGGACCGCTGCTTTAGACAGTAGGCACAATTATCTCCATTTTACAGAAGAGGAACATTGGGCTTGGAAAGGTTAGAGAACTTGTCCAAGTTTACATAACTGAGAAGCCATGAACCTGGGGTTTGAAACCAGATTATCTAACTTCAAAACCTAAACTCTTAACAACCATTGCACAGGTTCACCTGAAGTTGCTAGATAGTCTAGAATTTTTAAAAATAGTAGCTTTATTGAGTATAATTCACATACCATAAAACTCGAGTTTCAAGTGTACCGTTGAGTGTTCTGCAACCTTCACCACTCTCTAATTCCAGAACATTTTTATCCCCCCAAACAACACCTTGCTCTCATTTGCAGTCACTCTCCACTGGCCTATCCTCCCAGCCCTCAGCAGCCACGAATCTTTTTTCTGTTTCTATGGATTTGCCTATTTTGGACACTTCACATAAATGGCATCCTATGCTATACGGTCATTTGTGCCAGGTTTCTTTCACTTAGAATGCTTTCAAGGTTTATCCATGTTGCAGAATATATTGCTACTTTGTGTGTCCGTAGGACTGAATAATATTCTATTATATGATCTACTACATTTTGTTTATCCATATACCAGTTGATGGACCTTTGAGTTGTTTTCACTTTTTGGCTGTTGTGGTTAGTGCTGCTTTAAACATTCATGTACGAGTTTCTGTGTTGACATATGTTTTTATTTATCTTAGGTATATACATAGGAGTGGAATTGTTGGGTCATACGGTGACTGTATGTTTAACTTTTTGAGGAACTGCTAAACTGCTATCTAAAGCACCTGACCATTTTACATTCCCACCAGTAATGTACAGTGTTCCAATTTCTCCACATCCTTGCTAACATGTCTGTTTTTTTTTGTTTTGTTTTTTGCCATCCTTGTGACTATGAAGTGGTATCTTATTGTGGTTTTGATTTGCATTTCTCTATGACTAATGATGTTGAGCATCTTTTCATGTGCTTAGTGGTCATTTGTGTCTTCTCTAGATAAAAGTCTTATCGAATCCTTTGTCCATTTTTTAAATTGGGTTATTTGTGTTTTTATTGTTGTGTTGTAAGAGTTCTAGATGCAAGTAGCCTATTAGATATACGATTCACAAATATTTTTACATTCTCCAAGCTGTCTTTTCATTTTCTTGATGCACGAGTGTTTTTATTTTTATAAAGTCCAAATTATGTAATTTTTCTCACGTCACTGACATAAAAATTTACTCCAATATTTTACTCTGAAAGTTTTATAGTTTTAGCTGTTGCATTAAGTCTATTATCTGTTTTGAGTTAGTTTTTGTATATGGTGTGAGGTGGGGATCCAACTTTATTCCTATGTTTTGGGTGATTTATATGTTTATACTAATTCATTTCATGCCCATAACAACAGTCTGAGATGACTGGAGAAATAAATAACTAAAACACATAAAGCTTATGTAACTTGTCCAAGGTACACAGCTAGCAATTAGCAGAGCTAACCAGGAAGTTTGACTTGAGATCTCATTTTCTTAAATATCTTTCCCTCAAATGAAATTGTTATTTCAGAAAGTAAGGACAGGATGAAATGCTCAATGAATGATGTTAGGACAACTGACTAATCATGTGTGGAAAACATATAAGCTCTGACTTATAATTTACATCACAATAACTTTTCCCTGAAGGGAGAGCCAGTAATGACTAAAGTAGATTAAACAATATGCAATCTGCTGAGAGAGAAAAATGATGGAAGAAAAATGATCCAAGTACCAGAAATCTTGATATTGGGACAGTATCAAGTGGGTTAACATATGTGTCCTAGAATAAGAGGCAAGAAAGAATAGGACAAAAAAAAAAGAGAATTACTGGAAAAAATGATGGTTGTAAACACCGCAGGTTTGAAGAAAGATATCAGCTTAAAGGTCCAAGGAACTCCTCAATCCAAATCTACACAAATACAAAGGAAACAATGCTCAGGTACATCATAGTCACACTCTGAAATCCCAAGAGAAAGAAAATCTTAAAAGCGGCCAAACAAAAATGACTCATTAAGTATAGGGGTGGTGACCCTGAACTGACACTAATTTTTAAAGAACCAAAAGACTACCCTGGCCCAACAATCAGGGTAGGGGCTTTTTTTAGGTCAGGGAATCAGTATGTTTTGGTTTAGGGCCAGCTTGCAGCGGACATAACAAATCTTCAAATTCATCTTGTGGTTATTTCCTCAGTTCCAGGATGCTTACTTGGAATAGATAAACCCAGTAACCAGCAAAATAAATACCCACATGGTTCTCAAACTGTTGAGTGAGGTCTATCATGATAGGAAAGGGTGGTGGAAACCACTAGCACTGCTTCTTGCTATCAGCTTAGTAAACTAGAAGCAAGAGTGCAAATCTGGACAGACTGCAGAAATGTGTACCAGGTGAACTGGGGAAGTAGGTGGGGTTAGGGGTGGGGACGGAGACTCAGGAGAGAAGGAGAGCTGGTCACGGGTGAGGGTCTCCTAAAGGAACCCTGAGCCCTAACAGCTCAGAATGGGGCCTGGAGGGACCTGTATGGGTTCCTGAGCAGCGCCCCTCTAACCACAGGGCATGAGAAGTAGAGTCGGAGTGAATGCCTGGGACACTGTGGGAGATGCAACCTTCCCAGTCTCCCCCTGGGACAGCGGCAACTGTTCCCACCTGCTCTGCTGGAGACTCCCTGGCCTCTCTCTGTGCCTCCTATAAGTCAGACATAACCTACAATTATGAGTTTTATTGTCCAAATTAGATAAGGGCTTAGAATAAGTTGTAGCTATAGTTGTTATAATGTTTTCCCTCTGCTCAAAATCCTCCAGTGGCATTTTATCACATTTAAAATCAAGTCCAAAGTTTGACCATGGATCTAGCCCCTGCCTAGCTCTATGGCCTCATTTTGTTCATTGCACTCCGAGCGCAATGGTTTCCCCACTAGTTCTCAGATGTAACCCACTTCTACCTCGAAACTTTGCACTTGCCATTCCATCTGCCTGGGCTGCTCTCTCCAAGCATGTGCACACCTCGTTTCCTTACTTCATTCTGTTCTCTGCAGGGCATTATGTTACATCCTCATCTGCATGTCCTTCTCCCCATGGGGATGTATGCTTCATGCCGGTAAACTTGTTCAAGGAATAAGCAGTGTCTAGTACAGTCCCTGACATCAGGTGATACTCAGTGAATACTGCTGATTGGATAAGCGAACAGGTCTGACAAGGGGCAGCTGGGGGACCAAGAGGGGCTCCTGTGGGTCACTAGGCAGTGACCCCATGGCCAGAGACCAGATGGGACTGTAGGCATCTCAGCGGATGCCAGCACGGAGGGTGACAGATAACTGAGGACCCACAGCACTGATGCCACCGCCCCCAGGAGGCCATGGGAGAGGAAAGATCTTAAATCAACTGAGAAACCTTGAAATAGCAAAGATTACCTCAAACTGGCAGAAATAACTTTCCAGTGGCTGGGTAGAAGGGGGTCTCCAAACAGAAGAAGGAAAAATACGTAAGTAAGTAAGGGGAGAAAATACACGTTCTTTCCCTCGGAGGGATACCGGCCCCAGTAACATTGAAGAAATGCTGCTGGTATTCACCACTCTCCCTCCACCAGGTACCGACCTCCCTGCTCTGGGATGTGCCCGAGACCTTCGGGTTGCCACTGACCCTCAGCTGTCATTCCTCCACAGACCTCTCTTACCCCAACCCAGAGCATCATGCTATGAATGCCAATTTGGATGGGGCTCCTCAACCCAAATAAGACTCCTCAACCTCTCAGGGGTATTGAGCTCAGCCTGACTTGCTGGGGGGAGCAGTATGATTGAGCTGAGCCCCATTACCTGCTGATGATCTGTCCACTTCCTATTTAGTTTGGATGCCTCCAGCCGCAAGTAAGAAAACCCTGACCCACACCGGCTTAGACAGAAAAGCAATCAAGTAATCGGTCCTCTCACAGTGATGAATTCAGAGGCGAGGGGGACTGCAAATGCAGTAGCTTAGGGATAAATCTCAACTTTTCTGGTTTTCTTGACTCTACCTTCCTTTATGTTTTGGTTTATCCTCAAGATGGTGCTAAAATGGTTGCCATGATAGAGTATCTGGAGGTATCACCTCCAGATAGGGCCAAGAATTAAGAGATGAACATCTCCTGCTGAGTCTACAATTAAGATTAAGGAAATCTTTTCAAAAATATCACAGAAGATTTCTTACATTTCATTGACCAAAACTGGTCACATGCCCATCCTTAAACCAATTATGCTCAGAGGGAGAAGGCTGCCCTTGGTTGGTTCAGACTAGAGTTCACATCCACTAGTGTAGACAGATTAGGATTTACCTGCTGGAGCAGGTGACCTAGCTGTGGTGTGCTTCCCTCAAACACAAGATTCTGCAAAAGATCTCTGTTATCACTGAGTGCATTTGTGTAACAAAGTACCACAGACTGGTGATTTAAAGAACAGAAATTTATTCTACCACAGTTTTGGAGGCCAGAAACCCGAAATCAAGGTTTTGGTAGGGCCATGCTCCCTCTGAAGACTCTAGGGGAGAATCCTTCCTGGCCTCTTCCAGCTTCCCTTGGCTGTGGAAGCATAACTCCAATCTCTGTCTTCACAAGACTGATTCACTCCACGTCTGTGCCCAAATTTCTCCTTTTTGTATGACATCACTATGATTGGATTGAGGGCTGCACGACTCCAGTAATACCTCCTTCTAACTCATTCCCTCTGCAAGAAACCCTGTTTCCAAATGAGGTCATATTTGGAGATACTAGGGGTTAGGACTTCAATATATGAATTTTAAGGGGACACGAATAAACACTTAACACTGAGAGAGGAGGGGAACTGAAATGGGGCTGGCAACAAATAGTAGCTGCTCTAGAAGCCTTCCCATCTGACAGATCCCTTCTTAACCCCAAAGACTCTTTAGCTGGGAGACTCTCAGGCTCACTGAAGAAGAGAAATGCAAACGTTTAGCTGCCCTACCTGGAAGGAGCCACCATCCAGCATTGGCATTACAGCCACTTGGGGTCTCCCACCAGCTCACAGGTCCCCCTATGTTTTTCCACACTTCCTTTCCCATGCATGTCCCCATCCTCTACTTCTGAACACGGACAAGGCCATGAAAGCTGCAGATACTTTTGACAACTGGGCTTCAGACTATGAGTGCGTGCATACGTGTAAGATATGGTCAGGGGGTTGCTGGTGGGCTCCACAGTTATGAAAGTGTGTAAACTGGGTGATTTGGACTCAGGGACACCTTGTAGTCTCTGACCGGCACAGATGTGTCTCGGGCGCGGGTGTAATTTTGGAATGATGATGATGACAATAACACCAGCATTCACAGCCTCCACCTAAAGAATACCTGCTACTCGCCTGCACCCACCTAATACCTAAGCTCTTCTGTGTGATGGCTCACGTCAGCCTCACAGCAACCCTGAGAGGAGAGAGAGGTCTGTGGTTGTCTCTGTTTCACGTAGGCTTGCACAGAGGGTGAGTCACCTGTCCCAGGGCACAGGGTTGGAAGGGGCAGAACCTCCGCAGTGTGAGTCTGGATCCAGACTGCTGACCACAAGTGTATATGCCTTTGATTCATTTATGTTTCTTCTGCTCCAAGGCTGCAATAAGAGTGTGGACATGAAGCAAAGCTGATGAAGTATTAAAACCCAGTTTTCAGTAAAACCTAGTTTTCCACTGATTCATGGCTCTTTATTCCTCCTCAGCTCTTGTGACCCTATTGTCGTGTACTGGTCACTTCCATCCGGATGCTCTGAGATACCCTGCATGAAAAGCACGACACACAGTCTTCATTTCAGGCCATCCCGGCCGTGATTTTCTAGAACAGTCGTGCTGACCTTGTTTTGCATCAGGAATCCCTTTTTTTTTTTTTTGTGGTACGCGGGCCGCTCACTGCTGTGGCCTCTCCTGTTGTGGAGCACAGGCTCTGGACATGCAGGCTCAGCGGCCATAGCTCAACGGCCCAGCCTCTCCGTGGCATGTGGGATCCTCCCGGACCGGGGCATGAACCCGTGTCCCCTGCATCGGCAGGCGGACTCCCAACCACTGCGCCACCAGGGAAGCCCAGGAATCCCTTTAAAGATATAAAGGCTACAGTGTTTCTTCCCAGAAAACACACACATTTTTTCATATGATTTCAAGGGATAGCACAATCCCACAGGATCAGCTACAACCTTCCGGGGCCCAGGAGCCAAGGTTCTGAAGGCTTCATTTAGAAGCTCTCAAATTAAAATAATAGAGGGAAAGCAGCATTAGACTGAGATACACACAAGCAATCTTGACAGTTTAAGGAACAAAAAAAACTGTAATTTAGTGTTTTTATGTAGGCAAACTTTACTCCCGCTACTTCTGTGAGCACAAAACAAAGGAAAAAAACAAGCGTGTATCTCTTGTTCTTAAAAAGTGGCCTTTACAGAGTGACAAGGAGGAAACTGGGAGCACCCTGTGGAAGGGACTGAGGCCACCGCAGCCTCACTGTGGGGCAGCCCAGGGTGGCGCCCCTTCCTTCCCTTCAGAGACCACAGAGCAGCAATTCAGGTGTTCCCGCAGATACCTGTACATCCCAGAGGCAGCACATGAGGGCGGGAAGTAACAGAGGGTGGATGGACTATGGAAGGCTGTTTATGGATTCTTTTATTTTACGGGCGGGGGGGATGGGTTATTGTATTCCAAGCCCAACACCCACTCTGGCAATAGCAGGACATGAGGTGGCCTGAAGTCAAAGCACATTACTGAGGTCTGTCCAGAATTGGCCAAGGCCTGGGGACTGTTTGACCAAAGCTGACTCAAGCTGGCACGTGCACATGCCGTGCACACGCATGTGTCCCCACACGGGACCCAGGGACCTGCCCAGAGGGAGGCCTGAGGACCAAGGCTGGACGGGAGCCCTTCCAGGCTGGCTCCGGAAGCCAGAGACGGGGAGATGGGTTCCACAAATAACCGACTCTCCAGGGAGGCGCCTGCTCCTGGTTGATAAGGGATGCTCTCCTACACGGCACGCGGGGATCAGAAGGGACCTGTGCATAGCAGCAGACAAAAGAAGAGCTGCCTGGGCATCGTGGGCCACAGATCCAAACAGAAAGATAGCAGGGTTCCTGGAGACACACAGGCTCAGACCAGCCAGGGGCAGAAAGCTGGGATGGTGAGGATGCGATTTGGGCACCTGGGAGAAGACAGCTCAACTGCCTGAAAGATTCTGCAGTTTGGGGAACTATTTTCTTAGCACAAAAGACCACGTTCCCCAAGTGGGGAGGCTTCTTTTATTTTCCCCAAGTGGTGAGGCTTCTGCAGCCTCTGGTGGGCCTGGGGTGAGGGGCACAGTGCTGTCAACAAAGGCCACATTTGATTGAAAGTGGAGTGCAGTTCCCCTGTCTTTCCTGCCAAAGGTCCTTAACATTTTCTGATGTTTGGGGTCCCTATTCCTGGGATGATTTTTCGTAAAGGATAAATTAGAATTGAGATAATGTAGAACCAGAAGCAAGAATACCAACAAAACCGGGAGGATTTGCACTGATTATTTTTCTGTCTCATTGATGGCTTTCCATGACCACTCCTTCCAAACTTGGTTGCCTTCTGTCTTCCCTGCCCACAGTCTCATCATGCCTGATTCCAAAAAAGGGTCGGGGGCAGGCATTCATTGTTAAGTTGCTTTATCATTAGATTAGCGAGTTTTGAAAGCATTGGAGTCGTGGTAAGAAAACTTCCCAGAGAGGAGACCCAGCCAGTGCCAGTGCATGGTCCCCAGTGTCCCCAGTGAGACCTCAACACTAGGCTCTATCAGCAGAGTTCGGGTCTTTAAAATACGTGTAAAACCCAGCACCAGCCATCCTGGGCTGGAGTTCTCATCTGAGAAGCTGTCTTAATTTCCTGACATGCCTTATCAGGCAGAAAGTTCTCTCCTACTGCATTTAAAAATATTTGCAGACCAGTTTTTTTTTTTTTTTTTTTTTTAATGACTTATAGAAAAGGGAGAGTCCTTACTATTCTTACGGAAAGCAGTGCAATTTCTTTTGAAACATTAAAGAAATTGTGCCTGATGTAAGCCTGGGTAGCATCAGATGAGAAGAGCCTTGCTGCAGTGCCGGGTATAATCCCGTTACCAGTGCAGCGACATACAATCTGCTTGCAGCCAGGCACCTGCTCTGTCCCCGGCAGGTCAGAACCAATGCTCTCCATTCCCACTTCCTCCCGTTTTCTCAGTAAAAGAGCTGTACGCCAAGTGGCAGGTCTCCCATTGCCATGTGCAGAGCCTAAACGTGTCAGTTTTCATACCCTTAACAGTCTTGCCAAGCAAATATACAAAGAACAAGCGAAAGCCATCCCTGTGTTAGCTATTGTTTTTGTTTAAATGGTATCATTTGAGCAACAGTTAGAGATACTGTATATCTTTTGTCTTCGTGTTTCTATATCTCTTTATTAAATTATGTTTTTACTTTTCAGAATTTAAATATTATGATTTTTTTAACATCTTTATTGGAGTATAATTGCTTTACAATGTTGTTTTAGTTCCTGCTGAAATTATGTATAAAGCCACCGGAGGGTTATCAAGAACTGGTAAAATTAACTGTTCCATAAATGTGCCTCTCTGCTAGCAGTTTGTATAGTTTGAGAGAGAGAAACTAAGATTGACAAACCCTAAGAACAGTTTTCTTTGACGAACACTCGCTTTAAATGTTTCTTTCTCTAATCCCCTCTACATAGCGGGTAGAGCATCCAAACACAGTTACCTCTTGCCTTGAGTCTTTTGATTTCTTGTATCTGCTCTCTCTGTTCTCTCTCCCTTGAGCGCCTCTGTTTACCCCCAACAATTCTATCTTTCGAAATCCACTGCACCCTTTAGGACTGAACTCAGAGGCCATGGGTACCATTCTGTAGGCACTGATTCTCCAGGGGGTGTAAACCACGCCCTCATCTGTGCATTCCCAGTGTCCCATGCTCCATCCTGACACCAACGCGTTGTGCGTGTGTGGACAGAACTGTCCACACCCAGGTCTGATGGACCCACAGGAGAATAAGCTCACTAAGGGCAGGGGGACATCTTTGTGGTCCCACATCCACTACCAGCATCAAAGGTATGGAGAGAGGAGATGTGGGGAAATCTTCAAGTTCTACATTTTCAAATTCTACCCACTTTTAAAGATTTTTTTCCCCTGACACTTTCCTTAATCCGCTCAAAATGATGGTTCTGTCCTCCTTTGAAAGGCACATCTCTGTGCACCTTATTCCTTCCCTTGCACTATGATTAGCAGGCTGCCTCCTTTCTCAAGACATAAGCTCTCTCATTCATGAAGGTAAGGTCTATGGTTGATTGTAGTTACATCCTTCATGGGGCACTGTATCTATTAGAGCTTAGATACATATATGAGTGCGATAGAAAAAAATGCTTTATAAATTTTAAAAATGTTAAAGCAATTGCAAAATACATTTCTTTTGTTGGGGAAAAATGGATCAACATTGGTCAGTATTGGTCTTCAGATCTTGGGTTTCCTTAATATTTCACCAACTTAGTTTTAAAAATTATGATTTCAACTTTGTATTTAAGTGATATGACAATTTTTCTTCAGATTCTTGAAAATCAGTTCCTCTGGAGTATAATATTTAGAAGTCAAAAGTATGTATTGGATATGTCCACAATATATTTCAAAGCAACCTTATTTCAGAACTTTAATTTGTCTATGATATAAAAGTATACCGAATAGACAGCTTGATATTTTCACTGTCCTATTAGAAAAAATGGGTTAACTAGAATAACTTCTTAATAAAATAGGATGGAGACTAGTCTGTGTGTAGCTAGCCTTTAAATCTCTCTCTCTCTCACACACACACACACACACCACTGGAATTCACTTTTAAATACAATCTCTCTAATAAATGATATGATAGAGATCCTTGACAACCTACAGAAAGCATAATTAAAATAAAAAAGAGGAAGTCCGATCAAAACCTTGTAGTCAGGAAGAAATCACAATCTATCCAGTAGCAAAGAATACAAACGGAGAAAGACATAAGTCATTCACTTAAACTAGATGTACAACCATTTGCTAATGAGCAGTACTCAGTAGAAGTTGGTCTACTTTGGTTCTTTCTTTGGTGGTTTAGTTAGCAAAGTATAAAAATAATTTCACTATAAAGTGCCCTTTCCTAAAAAATGGGTCAGCAACACAGACCCTAAGCATAGTGCTACGTGTTCTTTGTTCTTGTAGATGTGTGTGTTGATAATAAGTTTTCTGCTTTCTGGATTTCAGAAGGATCTTAAAAAGGAAATCTATGGACAAGCCAGCTTGCAGATAATAAAAAGCATGAATAGACCTCTGAAAGGAACACATCTGAGAGCGTGCACTGGGCTTTTCCACAATGAAATCAACAGGAGAGAAATGTGGGTGCCAAAGGCAGGGACCCACTCGTCTGCTAGTTTACGCAGAGCCTGTAGCCACGGCCAAGGGACCCATAGGCTTGACAATCGCTGAACTTCTACCGTCCTCTTTAACTATATTTTTAGGACAGGAAACCCCCAGCTGCAGCAAATCACATTTTGTTTTTGTTGTGTTTTGTTTTTAAACAGTATGCATGGAGACCACTGAAAATGGAAGCCCCCAAAGCCCTATTTAGGTAAAACGAAGTGCTCTTCTTCCTTACTTTTCACCGTGAGGTACATGGACTTGCTGACGTCCGCGCCCACATCGTTGCTGACCTTGCACAGGTAGTAGCCACTGTCTTCTTCTACCACGTGCTTGATCAACAGAGACCCGTTGCTGAGGACCTGAATTCGGCCATTCAGGGCAATCGGTTGGAACTGGGGAACCCCAGCACCTGCAACAGAATAAAAAAGAGGAACGGTGATGCTAACATGAATAAATACAGGGAGACAATGAGCTCAAGGACACCAGACCAATGAAGGGAAGTGATGGACGCCAAACACACAGCCTAGAGGACAGGCATCAGATACACCAAGAATTTTTTCTTTCCTCCGACGATGAAATTCTTGTTTATGGAGAAACATGTTTATTTAAAATGACAGTATTTCAAACTCTGAGATAAAGAGTAAGAGAACTTACAGATAGTTTCTACAGTTCATCAAATTTGATGAGCATTAAGCAGTTGATAAATTATTCACAGAAATCACAGTAGAATGACTACAGAAGTAGACATCTCTTGTGTAACTAAATACATTTTTTGTGTCCCTAGGGACTTAATCTGCATGTAAACAAGGAGTGCTTCAGGGACAAGGCATTTGAAGACCTCACAGGATGAGCACCTCTGAGACTACAAGGAGAAAACTAATACTGCAGACTTCCCTTCTAAGTGTGGTTTATTCCAGTCTAGAAACACCATGTACTATCAGCATCATTGAATATTATTAAACAGATAAGTCAGATCACTGCACTAAGACAGCACAAATTAAAACACTGCTCTCCTCTGAGTGCTTGCATTCAAGGAAATAGTGGCCCAGATGTGGTATGCTATTGTCATAGATGTGATGTGATCCACATAAAAGATCCATATAAAACTAATTTAGAAAATAAATTTAGAAATAATAAAACAGAGGATTAAGGCCTCGGGAGATTTCTGGGAAGATGGTAGTTGGATGAATCGGATGAATCTGCTATGTTGTTTGCCCCTCTTCTGGGACTAGGAGGGTGTGGTCCAAGCCTTGAAAGGCTGACAGAACTTCTCCATCTTCCTGGACCACTCCATCTTCCTGGAGAAAGCTCAAAGCATGGGCCAAGTGTGTGTTCTAGAGAAGAGCTGCTGGTCTGTGTGTCCCCAGAACCTACATGGGACCGGAACAGGTGGGTGGTCACCTGTTCATGCAGAAAACTTCAGACTTTGCATCTGGGGAAGTGAAATGAGAGGGGGATACACTTCCTCCTGTTGTCTCCTCCCAAACTGACCATTTACCTATTGGTATCCCTCAGGTCACAGTGGCAGAGACTGTGGCTATGCCTTCCCTTACCTATTTCAGCTCCACCAAAGAGACAAAGGAAATTAATCATGTATCTGAGGGGACCTTTCATAATGAATTACAAGAACAAGCAGAATCCCTACAACAGATGGTTTCTATCAAAACACAACTGTTAGAGAGTATATATGGAAACTTGAATTTAAAAAACAGAGTTCTATTTCTGCTCAGGATGGAGAAAGACACAAAAGAATATCACTTCCATTCTAACAACAAAAAAGAGACTGTTAATCTACAAAATCATGCTTTTCTTTGAATGAATCAGAAAGTGGAAGTCACAGGCAACTGGGTAAACTTAGTTACAAAGAATTAAAAGCCCTACAAGGAGATAAGGTACAAGTAAACAATTTCATCTTTGGGACAGGGTGAGAGGAAAAGGACCTGGGCATACAAGCAGGTAGGAAGTAAAGAACTAGAAATAAGTATAACCTACTTCAGTTGCTACTCTTTCATGCATCATGACCAAAATTCAATAAAATATTATGAGATGCACAAACACAGAAGCAAGAAAAAAGAACCAGAGAAGAAATGATCAATAGTTTTGAAATCTTGGTATGGAACTATCAGACAGGGACTTTACAACAACTATGGTTAATGCCCATAAACAGGTGGGGATTCAGAAAGAATATTAAAACTACACAAAAGAGACAGACAGATAAATAAAATGTCAGAAACAACAAACACAATATTAGATCGAAAGAATTCCTTAAGCTAATCAGCAGATTGAACACAACAGAGAAAATAGTGAACTTGAAGCTAGGTCAACAGAAATTATCCAAATCAAAACAAAAAGTGCAAAAGAGTGAAAAATACAGAATAGATTGTCCTAGAGCTCTAGAACAATATCAAATATTCTAACATTGAGTAATTATAGTTTCAAAAGGAGAAGAAAGACAGGGGCAGAAGAAATAATATTTGAAATATAGAAGGCTTTAATACCACTATCACTCAGTTTGACTTAACTGACATTTATAGAATTCTACACCCTGCAGTAGCAGAATACATACTGGTTTCGAGTGCACATGGAACAGATATCCAGAAAGACAATATTTTGGGCCATAATACAAATTTCAATAGATGTTCAAAAATAAAATAATACAAATCACTTTCTAGCTCCATAGAAAAACTAAAATCGAAATCAATAACAGAGGTATATCTGGGAAAACCTCAAATATTTGAAACTTAAACAATACGCTTCTAAAAAAACTCATGAGTCAAAGAAGAAATCACCAGAGTAATTAGAAAAAATATATTCTGAGTTGAATAAGAATGCAAAAACAACATATCAAAATATCTGAGATGCAGCTAAAAGCAACACTTAGATGGAAGTTTGTAGCTTTAAGTGTTTGTATTGGAAAAGGAAAAAGATCACAAATCAATGATCTAAGCATCCCTCTTAAGAAGCTATTACAGGAAGAGCAAATGAAACTCAAAGTAAGGAGAAGTAAGGAAACAATAAACAGGAAAACTGAAATCAGTGAAATAAAAAACAGAAAACTGTAGAGAAAATCAATAAAACCAAAAGCCAGTTCTTTGAAAAAAAAAAATACAAAAACCTCTAGCTGGACTGATCAAGAAAAGAGAAGAGACATTAGTTACAAGTAATTATAATGAAAAAGGCCATCACTGTGGTCCCTACTTGAATTAAAAGGATAATAGGAAAATATTAGGAATAACTTTGTGTCAATAAGTTTAAAAAGTTATATTAAATAGATAAATTTCTGGAAAGACACAAACTCTTAAAGATCACTCAAGAAAAATTAGATAAACTTAATAGTCCTGTATCTATAAAGTTAATTTGTAGTTAACAGCTTTCCACAAGGAACAATCAAAGCCAGACAGCTTCATTAGTGAATACTACCTAACACCTAAAGAAAAAAAAAATTTTTTACACAAAGTCTTTCAGAAAATACAATAAAACACTTTACCACTGATTTTATGAGGCCAGCAACACCTTGATATCAAAATCAAAGACCTTAGAACTAGAAACCAATATCCCAACATAGACATAAAAATCCTTAACCAGCCAAGCCAGGACTGGGAGCTGGGAGCAGGGAGCCAGCCGGGCTCTTGGACAGGCCTGGTGAGCATAGTGGCGCAGGATCTTTGTGCTCTGCTAGGTGTCAGGCCTGAGCCTTTGAGGTGGGAGAGCAGAGTTCAGGACATTGGCCACCAGAGACCTCCCAGACCCTCGTAATATCCATCGGCCAGAGTTTTCACAGAGATCTCTGTCTCAACACTAAGACACAGCTCCACTCAACAACCAGCAAGCTACAGTGCTGGACACCTTTTGCCAAACAACTACCAAGACAAGAACACAACCCCGCCCATTAGCAGAGAGGATGTCTAAAATCATAAAGAGGTCAAAGACACCCCAAAACGCACCACTGGCTGCAGCCCTGCCCACCAGAAAGACAAGATCCAGCCCCACCCATGAGAACACAGGCACCAGTCCCCTCCACCAGGAAGCCTACACAGGCCACTGAACCAACCTTATCCACTGGGGGCAGACACCAAAAAACAATGGGAACTACAAACCTGCAGTCTGTGAAAAGGAGACCCCAAACACAGTAAGTTTACCAAAATACACAGCATATGAAGGAGCAAGGAAAAAAGCAACCAGACCAAAGAAATGAAGAGGGAATAGGTAGTCTACCTGAAAAAGAATTCAGAGTGATGAGAGTAAAGATGATCCAAAATCTTGGAAATAGAATGGAGAAAATACAAGAAACATTTAACAAAGATGTTGAAGAACTAAAGAGCAAACAAACAATGATGGACAACACATTAAATGCAATTAAAAATTCGCTAGAAGGAATCAATAGCAGAATAACTGAGGCAGAAGAATGGATAAGTGACCTGAAAGATAAAATAGTGGAAATAACTACTGCAGAGCAGACTAAAGAAAAAAGAATGAAAAGAATTGAGAACAGTCTCAGAGGACTCTTGGACAACATTAAACTCACCAACATTTGAATTACAGGGGTCCCAGAAGAAGAAGAGAAAAAGAAAGGGACTGAGAAAATATTTGAAGAGATTATAGTTGAAAACTTCCCTAATTTGGGAAATAGTCACTAAAGTCGAGGAAGCCCAGAGAGTCCCATACAGGATAAATCCAAGGAGAAGCATGCCAAGACACATATTAATCAAACTATCAAAAATTAAATACAAAGAAAAAATATTAAAAGCAGCAAGGGAAAAGCAAAAAATAACATACAAGGGAATCCCCATAAGGTAAACAGCTGACCTTTCAGCAGAAACTCTGCAAGCCAGAAGGGAGTGAGAGGACATATTTAAAGTGATGAAAGGAAAAAAATCTACAACCAAGATTACTCTACACAGCAAGGATCTCATTCAGATTTGATGGAGAAATTAAAACCTTAAAAGACAAGCAAAAGCTAAGAGAATTCAGCACCACTAACCAGCTTTACAACAAATGCTAAAGGAACTTCCCTAAGCAGGAAACACAAGAGAATGAAAAGACCTACAATGACAAACCCAGAACAATTAAGAAAATGGTAATAGGAACATACATACCAATAATTATCTTAAACATAAATGGATTAAATGCTCCAACCAAATACACAGACTGGCTGAATGGATACAAAAACAAGACCCATATATGTGCTGTCTACAAGAGACCCTCTTCAGACCTAGGGACACATACAGACTGAAAGTGAGGGGATGGAAAAAGATATTCCATGCAAATGGAAATCAAAAGAAAGCTGGAGTAGCAATTCTCAAATCAGACAAAATAGACTTTAAAATAAACTCTTACAAGAAACAAAGAGGGACACTACATAATGATCAACAGATCAATCCAAAAAGAAGATATAACAATTGTAAATATCTATGCACCCAACACAGGAGCACCTCAATACATAAGGCAAATGATAACGGCCATAAAAGGGGAAATAGACAGTAACACAATCATAGTAGGGGACCTTAACAACCTACTTTCACCAATGGACAGATCATCCAAAATGAAAACAAATAAGGAAACACTAGCTTTAAATGACACATTAGACAAGATGGACTTAATTGATATTTAGAGGACATTCCATCCAAAAACAACAGAATACACTTTCTTCTCAAGTGCTCATGGAACATTCTACAGGATAGATCATATCTTGGGTCACATATCAAGCCTCGGTAAATTTAAGAAAATTGAAATTGTATCAAGTATCTTTTCCGACCACAATCCTATGAGAGTAGGTATCAATTACAGGAAAAAAACTGTAAAAATTACAAACACGTGGAGGCTAAACAATATGCTACTAAATAACCAAGAGATCACTGAAGAAATCAAAGAGGAAATCAAAACATACCTAGAAAAAAATGACAATAAAAACATGATGACCCAAAACCCATGGGATGCAGCAAAAACAGTTCTAAGAGGGAAGTTTATAGCAATACAATCCTACCTCAAGAAACAAGAAACATCTCAAAAAAAAAACCTAACCTTACATCTAAAGCAATTAGAGAAAGAAGAACAAAAAACCTCCAAAGTTAGCAGAAGGAAAGAAATCATAAAGATCAGATCAGAAATAAATGAAGGAAACAATAGCAAAGATCAATAAAACTAAAAGCTGGTTCTTTGAGAAGATAAACAAAATTGACAGAACATTAGCCCGACTCAAGAAAAAAAGGGAGAGGACTCAAATCAATAGAATTAGAAATGAAAAAGGAGAAGCAACAACTGGCACTGCAGAAATTCAAAGAATCATGAGAGATTACTACAAGCAATTCTATGCCAATAAAATGGACAACCTGCAATAAATGGACAAATTCTTAGAAAAGCAGAACCTTCCGAGACTGAACCAGGAAGAAATAGAAAATATAAACAGACCAATCACAAGCACTGAAATTGAAACTGTGATTAAAAACCTTCCAACAAAGAAAAGCCCAGGACCAGATGGCTTCACAGAAGAATTCTATCAAACATTTAGAGAAAAGCTAACACCTATCCTTCTCCATCTCATCCAAAATATAGCAGAGGGAGGAACACTCCCAAACACATTCTATGAGGTCACCATCACCCTGATACAAGAACCAGGCAAAGATGTCACAAAAAAGGAAAACTACAGGCCAATATCACTGATGAACATAGATGCAAAAATCCTCAACAAAATACTAGCAAACAGAATCCAACAGAACATTAAAAGGATCATACACCATGATCAAGTGGGGTTTATCCCAGGAATGCAAGGATTCTTCAATATATGCAAATGAATTAATGTGATAAACCATATTTACAAATTGAAGGAGAAAAAAACATATGATCATCTCAACAGATGCAGAAAAAGCTTTTGACAGAATTCAACACAGATTTATGACAAAAACCCTCCAGAAAGTAGGCATAGAGGAAATTTACCTCAACACAATAAAGGTCATATATGACAAACCCACACAACCAGCATCATTCTCAATGGTGAAAAATTGAAACCATTTCCTCTAAGAACAGGAACAAGACACATTTGCCCATGTCACTACTATCAGTCAACACAGTTTTGGAAGTTTTAGCAATCAGAGAAGGAAAAGAAATAAAAGGAATCCAAATCGGAAAAGGAGAAGTAAAACTGCCACTGTTTGCAGATGACATGATACTATACATAGAGAATCCTAAAAATGTTACCAGAAAACAACTAGAGCTAACCAATGAATTTGGTAAAGTAGCAGGATACAAAATTAATGCACAGAAATCTCTTGCATTCCTATATACCAATGATGAAAAATCTGAAAGAGAAATTAAGGAAACACTCCTATTTACCATTGTAATAAAAGAATAAAATACCTAGGAATAAACCTAACTAAGGAGACAAAATACCTGTATGCAGAAAACTATAAGACACTGATGAAAGAAATTAAAGATGATACAGATGGAGAGATATACCATGTTCTTGGATTGGAAGAATCAATATTGTGAAAATGACTATACTACCCAAAGCAATCTACAGATTGAATGCAATACCTATCAAACTACCAATGGCATTTTTCACAGAACTAGTACAAAAAGTCACACAATTTGTATGGAAACACAAAAGACCCTGAATAGCCAAAGCAATCTTGAGAAAGAAAAACGGAGCTGGAGGAAACAGGCTCCCAGACTACAGACTACACTACAAAGCTACAGTAATCAAGACAGTATGGTAGTGGCACAAAAACAGAAATAGAGATCAATGGAACAGGATAGAAAGTCCAGAGATAAACCCACACACATATGGTCACCTTATCTTTGTTAAAGGAGGCAAGAATATACAATGGAGAAAAGACAGCCTCTTCAATAAGTGGTGCTAGGAAACTGGACAGCTACTTGTAAAAGAATGAAATTAGAACACTCCCTAATGCCATATACAAAAATAAACTTAAAATGGGTTAATGACCTAAATGTAATGCCAGACACTATAAAACTCTTAGGGGAAAACATAGGCAGAACACTCTATGACATAAATCACAGCAAGATCCTTTTTGACCCACCTCCTAGAGAAATGAAAGTAAAAACAAACAAATGGGACCTAATGAAACTTCAAAGCTTTTGCACAGCAAAGGAAACCATAAACAAGATGAAAAGACAACCCTCAGAAAGGGAGAAAATATTTGCAAATTAAGCAACTGACAAAGGATTGATCCCAAAATATACAAGCAGCTCATGCAGCTCAATATCAAAAAAACAAACAACCCAATCCAAAAATGGGCAGAAGACCTACATAGACATTTCTCCAAAGAAGATATACAGATTGCCAACAAACACATGAAAGGATGCTCAACATCACTAATCATTAGAGAAATGCAAATCAAAACTACAATGAGGTATCACCTCACAACAGTCAGAATGGCCATCATCAAAAACTCTTCAAACAATAAATGCTGGAGAGGGTGTAGAGAAAAGGGAACCCTCTGGCACTGTTGGTGGGAATGTAAATTGATACAACCACTATGGAGAACAGTATGGAGGTTCCTTGATAGACTAAAAATAGAACTACCATACGACCCAGCAATCCCGCTACTGGGCGTATACTCTGAGAAAACCATAATTCAAAAAGAGTCATGTACCACAATGTTCAATGCAGCACTCTTTACAGTAGCCAGGAGATGGAAGCAACCTAAGTGTCCATCAACAGATGAATGGATAAAGAAGATGTGGCACATATATACAATGGAATATTACTCAGCCATAAAAAGAAACAAAATTGAGTTATTTGTAATGAGGTGGATGGACCTAGAGTCTGTCATACACAGTGAAGTAAGTCGGAAAGAGTAAAACAAATACCGTATGCTAACACATATACATGGAATCTAAAAAAAAAAAAAAAATGGTTCTGAAGAATCTAGAGGCAGGACAGAGATAAAGATGCAGACATAGAGAATGGACTTGAGGCCACGGGGAGGGGGAATGGTAAGCTGGGACGAAGTGAGAGAGTGGTATGGACAAATATACACTACCAAATGTAAATTAGACAGGTAGTGGGAAGCAGCCGCATAGCACAGGGAGATCAGCTACGTGCTTTGTGACCACCTAGAGGGAGGGTGGGAGGGAGACACAAGAGGGAGGGGATATGGGGATGTATGTATACATATAGCTGACTCACTTTGTTATACAGCAGAAACTAACACACCACTGTAAAGCAATTATACTCCAATAAAGATGTTAAAAAAAAAATCCTTAACCAAACCCTACCAAATGAGGTTTATCAATATATAAAAACAATAATATATCATGACCAAGTGAGTTTTATTCTAGGAATGCAAGGTTGGTTTCAATTCAAAAATTAGTGAATGTAATTTATCATATTAACAGAGCAAAAAAGAAGCACAATATGATTACTTGAATATATTCAAAGAAAAAAGAAAAAGTATTTTAGCGTTAAAGATCCTGATAAAATCTCATAGTGAGCTAGTCATAGAACAGAATTACTTCATAAAAGGTTTCAAAAGCCTTACAGTTAACATCACACTTAATTCTAAAAACCAAATTATTTTCCACCAAAGATCAAGAAAGAGACAAGAATGATTGGTCTGGTCCTTTTATTCAACATTGTTCTGAAGATTTTATCAAGAGCAATTCAAAAAGAAAATGACATAAAATACATATGTATTAGAAAAGCAGAATATAACTGTCTTCCTTCACAGATGACATAATTATGTACATAGTTAATGAAAGAGTCTACAAAAATGTTGCTAGGATTGTAAATGACTTTAGCAAAGTCACAGTATACATCAAAATTCAAAGTTAATTTTATTTTTATATATTAGTAACAAGCAATACTGAAATTAAAAAAAAATAAATTTGCATGAAAACATGAAATATTTACAGATAAACTTAACAAGATATTTGCAAGACTGGTCTACTGAAAACTGCAAAAGTTGTTGCTCACAAGTAAAGAAAACCTAGATGAGTAGAGATGGGGCATTACACCATGTTCATGGATAAAAATTCTTAATATTTTCATGCAGTTATTGGAAATCTTGTATAAAAGGCCAAATAATAAACATTTTATGGTTTGCAAGCCATACAGTCTGTCACAATTACTTATTTCTGTCATTGAAGCATGAATGCAGCTACAGAAAGTACATAAAACAGCACAATTATGTTCCAATAACATTTATTTACAAAGGCAGGTTTTGAGAAGAATTTGGCTTGTGGTCTATAGTTGGCTGACATCTGATTTAAAGGTATGTAAAAAAAGTATATAGGTGTAAGATAATTGTAAAGTTGGAAGAGGGTGCATATACTAATAATACTCACACACTTGGATTAGTTCCTTATCTCATCTGGTGTGAAATATCGTAACATCTTTCTAAGTAGAAAAATGGTTTTAATTTATCTTATTCAAAAAGAATTCAAAATCAGGGATGAAAAATTTTAAAAACATAAGAGTAGTTTTTAATAATTTCAATATGTTGATTTCCTCAGTATCAGCTACTGACTATTTTATAGAATGAGATGAAATGAACAAAATCATTCTTATCCTTACACCTGTTCACTCCTTGGGAATAGTCAAAAATTATCAAAATGTATAAAATGAAAAATTACAACAGAAGCATATATAATATAGATCATTTAAAACTTAATCCAGGGGCTTCCCTGGTGGCGCAGTGGTTGAGAGTCCGCCTGCTGATGCAGGGGACATGGGTTCGTGCCCCGGTCCGGGAAGAGACCCCACATGACGCGGAGCGGCTGGGCCCGTGAGCCATGGCCGCTGAGCCTGCGCGTCCAGAGCCTGTGCTCCGCAACGGGAGAGGCCACAACAGTGACAGGCCCGCGTACCCCCCAAATAAACTTAATCCATATGAAAGTTCACGGAAGAATTAAAGAAACGTTTGATGGATAATGAACATATCACTAATGAATGGTTGATTTTGGAAAATAATTGATGAAAGCTATCTCCAAGTTTACCTACTGGGGTTTAAAACACGAGAATTTCAGATTAGGAATCTGTGAATTTTTGGTCAAAAGTTTAAACAGTAAAAAAGTAACTGCCTTCTTTTTCTTCTCAAGCTCCCATTATGTTGAGGAGAAAAGAAGGGACTATAGCCTTCCTAATTTTTTATAAGCACATATAAAATTGTGCTTTGTCTATACAAAATGGTGTTTATTGTCCAATTACTAAGCACCTAGTCTGTAGTGGATCCAGGGCCAGTAGCTATGGTCACAAAAGATGGTGGCCTCTTTGCCAATCTCTCTTTGAGGTCAGAACCCTCACTCTGGGAAAATGTGAGTGGCCATATTGTGAGCTTTCCTATGGAGAGCCTTCCATGAGGGTGTCCCCCAGCCAACAGTCTGTGAGAAGCTGAAACCTGCCAGCAACCACCTGAGTGGGATGAACCTTGAAATGACTGAATCCCTGGCCAACAGCCTGAGTGCAGTGCTGGGAGACACCTTGAAATAGAGGACTCAGTTAAGCCATACCCAGATTCCTGCCCCACAGAGATCATAAATGTGCTTTATTATTGTTAAGCCACTAAGCTTTGGGGTAATTTGTTACACAGCAACAGATCCCCAATACACTGTGAAAAACTAGGTAATCAGGAATCCTTTTAGTTCCTCAGTTTCCTCACCTGCAAAATGGAGATAATAATAGATCCTCCTTCATAGGGCAGTGCAGGCATTTAAATTCTTAAGCTATTGTGTGACACACAGTAAGCACACACTATTGCTGTTTATTTCTACCTTCTGCTTCTATTTATTTAATCAGTTTATGATTAGTTGACTATTTCTTTCCGACTCCACAAGGCTAAGGACAATGTTGCAATGAACCTCTCTACTTGTCAATCAATCCATCAATAGAAAGAAAGATATAGTGGTAGGAACTCCACTGGATAAATACTTGGAGTGGAATTCTGCACATCCAAGTGTTAAAATATATTGCTAAGTTGCTTAGTAAAAGAGCAATTTTATTTCCTGGGGCTGGGGTTAATTTTTTCCTCACACATGTACACTATTAATCTTTTTGATCTTCATCAATATAGTATATATCCCATTATTTTAACTTACATGGTTTTACTAACTTGTATATTTTTTGGTTGCTTTTGCTTATAGATAAGTCTGAGCATCTTTTTATAAATGTATCCGTCATTTGTACTTGTTCTTTGGTGAACACTCTATCTATATTCTTTGCTCATGTATCTATTGAACTTTGTCTTTTTCCTCTTCATTTGCCAAAGCACTCTGGTTCCTAAAAGTGATTCTATATTCCTATTTTACAAAACTTTACTTTTGTTTGTGTTGTTTCAATCAGGGTTGGATGTTGAATATTATCAGCTACCTTTTCATCATCTATTGAGATGATCATACTTTTCTCCTATAAAAATTTACTGTATCTTTTAAGGATCTGGTTTCGTAAATTATAAAATTCCTTCTTAAGGATAATAGTTTCTTTGGGGTAAGGATAAAAAATATTATTAGAAATTAAAAATCAAAGAAAAAGCCTTTGATTTTTATTTAAGTGCTTAAATTTGGTTGACAGTATCTGTAAAGGCTATTGATACCTTTCTCAAAGTTAACTGCAAGCTAGGAGCCAGATCTAGACTACTACATACAACCTGGAAATTCAGCCAAACATAGGATTTAAGAAATGTCTCCATAAGGCAGCAAACCAGGAAATCTGAAAATGCTATGGGATTTACAGATTCTGTAAAAATGTGTTACAAATCCCTGAGAACCTAATAAAATGCTGATAGAATGTGAGAAAGTTATACGATCGTTCACATCAAAAACACAAATGTTTTCTTCTCCTCAAAGAATTTTCACCAGAAAAATACTTACAATATTTGACACATTTATAGTAAAGAATTACAAGATAAAATTTAGCTACATTGCTAAGCTTTCTCAATTAAATAGCTGAAAAGGATTATCTATTAACTCCTATCTTGACCGAGAGAAGCCTCTTCATTACTAAAATGTCCTAATGGAGACAGAGATAAAGTATAAGTGCAGTTGAAAACCATTAAATCTTTTTTTTTCCATCAGAAGATGAACCTAACTTGAGGGGATATACCATTTATAAATGTGACCATGCTTGCTAAACAGAGTAATTCATCCACCATAAGGACAACAATCCCAGCGAAGAGTACTATTTAATTTGAGGGAAGTGGACTTGGCCATATAATTTGGTAGAATTATAGGTCATCTACTTCAGATTCATCGTTATGGTAAAGAACAAAATTTAACACAGTGCGCACAATATTTCAAAATTCTGCAATCTTGTTAGCATAAGGTAAGTACTTTGCATAATTAACTAGAAGATACACTTATAGCAACCAGAAGCCATTAATTAAAATGATGTCAGTTTTCTGTGGATAGCTGGGGTCAAGTGGGGAAAATTTTAATGTTCCGTTACATGAAAAGCAAATGTTCACACATTATGTAAGGTACCCACAGAACGACCCACAAGAGGATGGTTCATATTGTGTGACCTTTATTATTTATTGAAAAGATACACATAGCAGGACTCTCAAGAACTGAGGGAGTAGGAATAATGGAAAAAGAATAGCTGAGTATCACCAAGTGAGCCCACTTTGAAGACAGCAACAAATATGGCCATTGTTTCATCTTTTCTTCCCTCTGAAGTCTTTGCTGATCTGAAGTGAGAGCACTTGACTAAGAGTCAGCAGAATTGGGCTCCTATGCTATCTCTTAAACTTAGGAGCTCTGCCCTTGAGCAAGTAGCTTATTCTGTCTGCATCCTTAATGTCATCATATATGAAATGGGAAGGAATTCATTTACATACTATATAGATTGTTCACAAGAAAAGGAACAAGACTGCATGAATGCAAATGGGTGTCAATGTCCACATGCTGAGACCAGAAGAAGTTGGCCAATGAGCACATGCAGAGAGTCGCCTGGCAGGTGGAAGAACATTGTTTTGGAGGGGAAGAGAACAGGAAGAAGTAGATCACTTTCTACTCCATGGGCTGCACCCAAATAATAAGCTATTCCTTCTCCCCACCAAGGAGTCAAAACACAGTCCCTTTCATCCTTATGGACAGGGCAGTGTTTTCCTGAGGAATGAGTTTGTTTTCCTTGCCCAGGGAGAGGGCCCTCTGAGAACAGTTGGTGGGCTGAAGGGAGTGAGTAGCTATAAAGATGGGTGGGGATAGGACGAGGAGAGAGCAAGTACCCAGAGAAACAGCAGGTGCACCTATTTCAGGTGTGGCCGCTGGGAAGGGAACCCTTGATCAGTGACAGAGGGCTGGGTTCTGGGTCCTGTTCCAGAGAAGAATCCCAAAGAGGACAGAGGCACAGTCCTGAGACATGGGTCCAGTTCCAGGATGGAGGGCTCTTCCCAAGCCCAAAGAAAGAAGCTTCCACACGGTACACGATGTGCACATCATGTTTTGTCTATATGTTTGCATCAGGTATTGTCTGTTGATCTTAGCACTACTGCTGCACTTCTAAAGTCTTCCCTAAATTTCAGGGATGGGAAGCCTGAGAAGAACATTTCCCCAGCTGATTTGTCACAGTTCTAGTTTAAATTTCACCAGTGAGAGGCACTTGAATGCGATTTGGGAAGTGCAAGGAAGGAGAAATCATCGTTCTCCTTTAGAAGCAGTAAGTCGATGCATGGGCAGATGCCAAACATCCAAGGCCGGGAGAACAAATTTCGTTCTGGAGCAGCTGGAACCACAGATGGAAGTGGCCTCTCCTGGCTCCCACATTTGTCAAGTTCCTAAAAGGCAGTTGAATTCTTCCCATCCTTCTAAAATATGCATGCATCTAATTCCCTGTATGAAATTCCTACTTGATAAAACACTGCACCATAACTGGGACAGCATCAAGGTTACTTCTTTTATAAATTTGCATATAATTATGTTCTCTGTGCAATTCACTTTTTTCTTTTAATCTCTTTATGTCTAACCTGAAGAATTCTACCCAATGAAAACAACTGAACTTAGGTGGCCTAGACTGGTGCCTGCCGAGGGGTTGTTAGAATTTGGTGGTCCACTAGTTTATCATGCTCATTTCATGGCTTTTACTCTGTACCTAATCTGCAAGCATCTTTTTTTATCATCAAGATGGAACACTGGTCCCTTATCAGAAAATGGAACCATGAACTGCCACGATTCGGCACTTGTTGATGGGACATGCGATACCAGAGGCAGTTTGAATGGCTGGACTTTGCTGATGCCATCATGGCTTTGCATTGGGACCATGGGCTGCGAGCCGCCTCTGCAGCTGTGTCGACCATACAAGGTTTTCAGTTACCACTTCCTTGGAGCAAGAGATGCCCAAACATTTGTCCTCAGTCTGGCTCTCCCTATCCACAAGAGGATGGTTAGAAAGTTCCTGGGGAAAGACAATGAGAAAAAGGACAGAGGAGTGGAGATAAAGAAGGGAGGGCCAGATGGACCCCCAGGGCTATTGTCCTGGTGACTCTACCAAGGCTCGGGGTAACTGCAGTTTCCTTGGGTGGGGGTGTGGCATCTACGATGGTCCTGATGAAGCTCCCAGAGCCACGGAGACTCTGCTTATTTTAGCACAGGGAAAGGCCGAAGCCTTCCATTCCTCGTGAGTTTTATTCTACCATCAAAAGGAAATACACCAATATGATGAACATTCATTCTCTCCATTCTGCTCACCATCCTTTTCCAAGAACTCATTATTGCTCAATGAGACCCATTGCTCCTACCTGGGAACAGACAAGCAGAGCTGCTTTTGTTGTACCTGAGGGAACCACATCTGACTTTGAAGTTGGGTTTATTTTCACCACTTACGTCACAGGGAGGTGTCACTTTCTCCTTTTTAGATTCTTTGAGCTCTTTCTCTGCATTCATTCTAGATTCATAGCTTGTCACCTATTTGCATGGGGACAAGAAACACTGGATGATAAGTGGGACTTGATAGCCTCGACAAGCCTGGTGCAGGAGTTTGGAGCAGGTGTTGCTGGAAAGACCCGAGAGGATAACTGCAGGTCCACTAAACCAGTGGACAGAAGAGGTTGGATGCATGGGGATGGGGGCTTGGGGGCATCCTAACCCACACAGAAAGCGGGACAGTGGTGAGTCTGGGAGCAGGCGTGGTTAGAGCTCTGGGTGGTAATCAGACAGGCAGGCAGGGCGGTGAGACAGGATTAGATGACCAAGGGCCAAGCAGATGACCAAGACAGAGATCCAGTTTCTAGGACAGGGGTGTGAAAGCAACACTTGCTCTGAGCAAAGTCTGTGATCTGGCATTCAAGGTCAGAGTGTAAGTGGCCACGAGGGTAAAGAAATGAAGCTAAATGCCTTGAATGCTAAAACAAGAAGGAGGCTCAGGCCCGAGGTCAGGACAAGAGTGAAACCTGCAAGGATACAGGAAATAGGATTAAGGGACCAGAGCTTAGGAAGGAACTTTGTGGGTCCAGAGACCCAAGGACAATCCTGACTGGGCCTCCCCATGGAGTTACTTCAATAGGAAACCTCCTGTTTTCCTACGGGGGAAAAGAGGAACAATCTCATTTAAGGGACTTATTATTATTTTGTTTTTTGGTCTCTTGATTGTTTGTCCCCATCTGGACTTATCTTTTGAATGGAAAGCAGGGGACCTGCAGTGGGGGCCATCTCTTGACTGCTGAGGAAGAGGTGGCTCTGGCCAACTCAGCAGGGAGGTCTGGAATTGGTTTTGGTAGAAAAAATGTCCTACAATTAACATACTTGAGAACTTGGGCTTGTCCCATGCTACACATTCTTCATGGCATTTGGAGACATAGGCCTTGGGGACTGTGGAAGGTGCTGGGATGTCACCTTGACTGTGGGAGAGAGGGTGTGGGCAGGACCAAGCTGAAGCATTCCAGGGCAAGGCCCTGAGGTAGGAGGAGGCTCCAGAAGGGTCACCTGAGCACTCCGACCAGGTGTACTGAGCACACATTTGTTTCTCAGTCTAGAATTGAGTACATTGCATGGAAATATCCAGAGAACTGTTGTGAGTGTCAGATTTTTTCCTATGGATTTCTGAACAAAGGATTGAAGTCCCTGTTGGCCCCTATAAAGAGTCTACAGCTTCTGCTAACAACCATCTGAACCTACAAGTGGATCCTCCTCCAGTTCAGATGAGACTTGGCCCTGGCCAACAACTGCAGCCCAATGAGAGATTCCGAAACAGAGCACCCAGCTAAGATGTGCCCAGACTCCTAATCCACAGAAATCATGAGATTTTTTTAAGTTGCTTTACAAAAAAGAAAATAAAAGGAGTCTATGGCAAGATGGGAGGGTTTTAGCAGGTGGGTTGATACCAAACAAAAGAGGACACTTCTGGGACCCAGGAGGTAAGGGACATCCAGGACCCCTGGTAGAGTATACCTTGTGGGAACAAAAGGACAACTTCCAACAGCTTTCTGGGGACAGAGGGAGATGCCTGAGCAAAAGCAAAACTATTGTGCACCAAATAGTGATGGATTCTTGGATGTCTCCAGGAAAAACTAGAGTTGAGGAAACTTTGGTCTCATGTGAATGTGCTACAGGTAAGAGAAGGAAGGGCACAGGGAGGGGGTGAGAGAAATAGGCAGGAAATAGGGGGTCCTATCCCACTGCAGCCTCTCTATGTACTAGAGAGTGGAAGAAGATAGGAACTCCCCCCAGATTAAGGAGCACTTCTTCCTTGCTTGGAAAAGAAAGAGCCATGGACAGCTGCAGAGAGTCAATAAAAACTGGCTATAGATGTAACACCTTTCCACCCAGAAAACCAAAGAGGATCAGAAAGAACTATCAGCAGAAGCTTATAAATACTCACTACCACAGACCATAGTAAGAAAGCAATAGAATTTATAATGGGCATATAAAAAGATTTGAATAAATGGAAAGACTGTCCATGATATTGGCAGGGAAGGCTCAATAGTTTAATGATATTGATGTTCTCCATGCTAACCTTTACATTTATTACAGTGTTCCAAATTTTTCAGAATATTTTTTTGGAACTTGATAAAATTAGCCTAACTTTCATCTAGAAGAAATATGCAAATAAAAATCCATGTGAGAAATCTAGGACATTTTTGAAAAAGAAAAAACAATGAGGGGAAGAGTGTTGTATGAGATATTAAAACATATTAGGAAGAGATAAACTTCTAGTATGCACGGTCCTGATGCCAGACAGACAGTGCAAGAGAGAGAGGGATAAAAAGTGGATTTCAACAGACACATTTCTTTCATAGACTATAAAGGAATTAAAGTTAGTGGGAAAAGGTTGGGCTAGGAAATAAATGGCTTTAGTACAATTGGGTAACTGTGTGAGCTGAGATGATGACGACAGTGATGATGATGATAACAGCGAACGTGTATTGACTAATTGCTATGCCAGGCACCTTAATAAATACTTTCTATGAACCATCTTATTAAATCATCGCATTACTCCCCTTATTTCATTTGCTTCCCATATGAGGGATCTGTGGTTCATGCAGGCTAAGTAATTTTCCTGGAGTAACACAGACAGATGGTGTGTGTCTGAGGTTTGAACTCAGCCCACTCTCTTAACTGATGATTTCTACTACTTCTCTTTTACTTTTCTGAAGTAAAGTTCAAATTTAATAAACCTTAATACATAACAATAGGATTTAAGTTCAAAGGGTTTAAAGATGGTAGCATAAAACCAGCATTAGAACATTATGGAGGTTCCTTAAAAAACTAAATATAGAATTACCATATGACCCAGCAATACCACTCCTGGGCATATACCCAGAGAAAACCGTAATTCAAAAAGACACATGCACCATTGTAAAGCAATTATACTCCAATAAAGATGTTAAAAAAAAAAGACACATGCACCCCAATGTTCATTGCAGCACTATTTACAATAGCTAGGTCATGGAAGCAACTTTGTTATAAAGCAGAAACTAACACACCATTGTAAAGCAATTATACTCCAATAAAGATGTTAAAAAAAAAAAAGGTACATGCAGAAAGACAAGGCGAGATGGACCACGGCTGGAACTCTGGGCAAGCATCAGCAGCATATGCATCGTGAAAGCGGGGAGCACATCTGAGGGGCAACAGACATCAGCGACCATGGTGTGCACAGGCCGGGTGAGGCAGCAGCTTCTGTGGACCTGCTGTGTGTCTTAGATCAGTAAAGGAGGGTTCAGGGAGGAACCAGATACTTGCACAAAGCAATCTGTTCCTGGGGATATGCATTTTCTTCAAATGTGAGCACTCAAAAGGAAGCCAGGATCTAGCAAAGATACTACAAGGAAAATAAAATAGAGACAGAAATCTATAATGAAATCTCCTCAGAAGAACGCCATGATTGAGGTGAAAGCTGTGAATAAAATAGCTACTTGTCTATGAAGCAAGAGCTCAAGAGAGAATGAAATGTGATCTGGCAGAACTGGAGAAAGAAGGGAAAATATTAAATCACAAAAATGAAGGCAAAATTGGAGAGAGCACAAAGGAGAACAGACTTTGTGGGGAAAAAGATGTAGAGAATAAACATGAGAAAATATCCAATAAAGTAAAATTGGAGTAAATCAGTTAAAAAATCAGAGAGAAAATGACACCCTCTGGAAGACAGGTGAAAGGAATCTGATGGCACCGTAATCAGAGACCCAGGTCACCATGCTACCTCCTGGGCAGAGGCAGAATACCCGGATCTTAAAGGAACAAAGACAGAAATCTATTGAGCACCTTAAAATGTTTTCAAAAATACCTGGGAACAAATCTGGAAATTAATTCCATAACTTTGTTGACATGTTGCAAAAAGATGACTTCTGCACCCTAACCCTTGAAAAGACCCAAATTGGTGCCAGGTGTCACCCATCCCCTTCTCTCGGAACAAAGTCAGTTCATTCTGTTGTCTTAGTTTGTATATTTTCTGTGACTTGAGATAAACTTTGAATATACACACCCACAAATGCAAAGCACGGAAGAGAACAAATATTTACAGACATGATTCGAGAAGAATTTTCTTACATAAAAGATGATTTGAATCTACATATTAAATAGGCACATGACACATCTGGGGGAAAAGTGACCCCACATGCATAACATCAAGGCGTAGACTATACATTTACTGGACTTCAAAGTCAGCTCTTCGGTGCATGCAGGCAAAAAAAAAAAAAAAAAAAAAAAAAAAAAGAGTTGTTTCTAAGGAGAAATCAGGCAGCTTCTGTTCCCTCCCAGGAAATAATGCAAGTTACCAACTCCTACAAGCTAAACTCACTTTATGTGCAAAAAAGGCAAGAGGCAAGCCATTGTGAAGAACAAACCTGGAATATTCCTTGCTGGAAAACTGTAGCTAAAGGACTAGCATTGAGCAGGGCATCAATCTAACATAGAATTGAGGTGATACCAAAGTGGGGCATACACTGGCTGAGCAGAACGTGGAAGGGATAAGCCCTGACCACGGAGAAGGCATTTATTGATAAAAAATTAGGATACTTAGAAAATGTATCATTGCGTATACTGAGAATTTGGTTGTGTCTACAGAGAATGAGGCCCAAACTTCTGATCTTGATCCTGGGCCGATTTGCTCTCCTGACATTGCTCTGTCTCAGTAAGTGGCACTTCCACTGTCCTCAAAGACCTGGGCATCCTGTTGGACTGCTACCTTTCTCTTCGACATCCAGTCCATCAGCCAGATGAGTTCAGAAATCAACTACTCGTCCCTTCTTGACAGCTTGTCCAGGCCACATCACAGCAAAGGCCTGCTAACCGGTCTCCAGCTGCAATTCCTGCCTTCCACCTAGGGCCGACAGGGTCCTTTGAAAACTCTAGGCAGAGCACATGGCATCTCTTAATTACTCCAATAGCCTGCTAAGTTCTGGTGTCCGCAGGGCAGTAGAAGAAAGGAGAGCGCCGCTGTCACAACTCTGATCCACTGCCTGCATTCCCCCCGCCCACCCCTGCCAGGCAAAGCCACATCTTTAAGGTCATCGATGAGGAATCTGACCTGCTGGGACCTCCAGAACCTCCTTTCACTCCACTGCAGTGAGTGAGCAGGACCCAGCTCCATTGTCCACCTTGGTGCTTCTGGAACATTCCAGGTATAAACCCACTTCTGCCCCGGCTTTGACCCCTTGACCTTCAGTGCTCCCCCAAGATATGCACATGGCTCATCTCCCATTTCTTTTAAGTTTCTGCTCAAACATTACCTTCTTCTGGGGCCTTCTCTGATAACCCTATTTTAAATATAAACTACTCCCCACTGCTCTCCCACTCTCTACACCAGGCATGCCCTGACTCTTGTCCTTGGACATTCCTCCGACCAAAGCATCCCTGGAGGTCAGAAGTGGCCCTATTTCTGGATGGCCAGAGAGCAAAAGATGTGCAGTCAGCCCCTCTTTCCCCTTTAGCAGCTAACAAGGGGATGATCCAGGTCCCCAGGACAGCAACTGAAACCCACTTCCTCCACTATAAATGACATACATTTGCTTAGCTATCGACTTCTGTGAGCGCAGGTAAGGCCCACCATGGTATTAAACCCTGATTTTTTTTTTAAATCTCTTTTTGACAAGAAGCCTTGTTTGTTCATGTAAAAAAAAAAAAAAAAATCAGGAGACAGAATTGAATGTCTTAGACTTTGTGTATCCAGACCCAAGGTCAAAACTGTAATGACATTATTTTTCAGGAAAGATTGTTTCATTTCTGCAATAGCTGCCCTTAAACCACTGCAATTTACTCTGGAATTCTGAAGCTTCAGGATTAAATTGTATCTCTTGGAGAATGAGTCTGGGGTGTGCGTGTGTGTGTGTGTGTGTGACATAGAACTGCACTTATGCTCTTAGTGACTATTTGATTATGGGAAACATATTCCATAAGCAAGGCTAAATTTTTCTTAAGAAACATCTTTGCTACTTGCATGATTAAAATAATAATATACCACTTCCCCTATTCTATTGAAAAATATTAAAAAAAAAACAAGCATAATACCTGGCATTTCTCATCATAAGAAACAGGCACTACTATAAACTGTGGGAAGGAGTGTAGATGAAAAAAGTGATGACAAGTGGCTGATACGTATTGAAATCTATAGAAATTGCTTACTCTTTGAACCATAATTCTACTTATAGGAGTTTATCACCAGAGAGAAAATGGACACGTGTACAGAGATCAATGAGATAGAAGTCACTGTGACATTTTTACGATAGTGAAAAACTGGGAAAAAACAAAATATCCAACAGTAGTGTTGGACACACCTGGTTGCCAAGCATCCATCCTCCCCCTTAGTGAAATAGCCTGGGTTGTAGTCACGACGGCCGTATGCTTAGCTATAACACAACTTGTAGAACCCCTGTGGCGAGGGCTGACCTGGCCGGTGAGACATGAGCAGAATTGATTTATCACACAGTCTGGAGAGGTCCTTAGAGGGAACTGACTCAGGTGGCTGTGAGAGCCTTCTCTCTGTGGTCTTCCTCGTCCATGGAAATGTGCAAGTGGCCACTGGACCTTAGTAGCCATTGACTGATGGTGGGAGATGCTTTCGAAGAGTGACAGAGAGATAGATGTAAACAGTGTGGGTCCCTGATGACTCAAGGGAGAAAAACTAATCCTGCCCTATCTACTCCCAGACTCCTCTTATGAGAAGGAGTAAACCCTTGTGGCATTAAGTCATTGAATTCAGTCCTAACAAAGACAAGAGAAATTAGATGTATTTATTGATGTATGAATAGAAACTCAACAGAGACATTAAAAAGTCACAGTGAACACCCATATTTGTTGCCATGGAAAGACATTCATAGCCTATTATTAACTGAAGAAAGGAGGTTGTAGATCAGGAAGACTCACATGCTCGCAATTTTTTAAAAAACACAAAATTATATGTATATCTACAGATATATATATTTGCCAGGGAGACAGGTCTGAAAAGCTAGATGAAAGTTTACAGTATCGGGACTTCCCTGGCAGTCCAGTGGTTAAGACTTCACCTTCCAATGCAGGGGGTGTAAGTTCAATCCCTGATCAGGGAACTAAGATCCCACATGCCTCGTGGCCCCCAAAAAAACCAAAACCAAAAACATAAAACAGAAGCAGCATTCTAACAAATTCAATAAAGACTTTAAAAATGGTCCACATCAAAAAAATATCTTAAAAAAAAGTTTGCAGTATTTATCTTTGGTTATCTTTGAGTGATGTTTTTAAAGGGGGATTTTAACTTTTAAAAATTTGTTTGCTGCAATTTTTAAATTTTTCCTTAATGATTTTAAATTGCATATCAAGTTCAAAGGTAAAAAGGCTTCTATAATTTAATTTGCACATCAGTGATGGGAAGGAATAAGATGTCTGTAACACCCATAACAGACAAAGGGTTATTTAATCTATGAAAAACACTCTTTCAAATAAATGAGACATGGAGATGAGTGTGAGAGTAACATGAATGAGAAATTCTCCAAATGGGAAAATGAAATGGTCTGTAAACAAAGGCTAAAACATTTTCAATATCATTAGTAATCTAAATTTGTAAATTAAGACAGGAATTTGTAAATTAAAACAATTCACCCATCACATAGTAAAGACTAAGGAAAAAAGGATACTATCTAGTTGGCAAGGGTGCAATACATACACAGCTTCATACTACTGGTCAGTGTGTAAATTGCCCTAATATTTTCCAATGTGTCCTGGTCCAGGGCAGACCAAGAGCCTTCAGTGCGATCACAGTATTTCACTTCTAGGGATTATACAGACATTTCTCTAACGAAGACATACAGATGGCCAACAGACACATGAAAAGACACTCAACATCACTAACTGTTAGAGAAATGCAAATCAAAACTACAATGATGTATCACCTCACACCAGTCAGAATGGCCATCATCAAAAAATCAACAGACCATAAATGCTGGAGAAGGTGTGGAGAAAAGGGAACCCTCCTACACTGTTGGTGGGAATGTAAATTGGTGCAGCCACTATGGAGAACAGTATGGAGGTTCCTCAAAAAAAAAAAAAAAAGAAAAGAAAAAGAAAGCAACCACACATATGCACATTGAACTAACACACGAGGATGTTCACTTCTGCAGTGTTTGTAATAGTGAGAAATGGAAAACAACCCAAGAGAAAGAAAGAACATCCACACAATGTCAAGCATTAGAAATAATTTTGAAGAAGATAAGCATCATGGGAAATGTTTGTAACATCTATATAAACTCCATGCACATCGATATAAAGCACATTAAATCAAATGTATGCTATTTGTTTCCATGTAATGCAACATAGGGCTACAAGTATGGCCCCAAATAAAAAGTCACGCGGGCAGATACTCTGAATAACGGGCTTTTATTTTGGGATAAAGTGCTTTTCACATGGACAATGTATGTGGCATGCTACAGGGGAGTAATCTCAGGGATTTAAAACAAATTTAATTGATTCTCCCCCCAACCAAATGGTATCTATCCCTCTCTTTCCTCCCTCTGCTCCTCCGCCCTAAAGGAAATACACCAAAAGGGAACTGTGGCAAGTATGCCGTTTGTTTTTTTCTGATTGCTGTTACTTTCACAATAAGAAAATGCAACACAGTATATACCTTAAGTCTTAAGATTGTTAGGAAAAAAAACATGATTTATTTATTTGTTGTTTGTTCATCCTATCAGTATATAGTTTGCCCTCGCCTGTTTAATAAATTGCTGAAGGAAGTTATGTGAATGAGAAAGGAAAGAGAATTTCCAACACGTTCGTAAGCATAGCTAAGGAAACTTTCCTGGAGAAGGTGATAAGATAGAAATAAATTATTTTTACCATGTCTAGAATGGTTCCCTCATTAGTTTCCAACACTGCTCATTTTAATTTATGTAATGTTTACGGTGTTACCTTAATACTGGGAAACATTGCTTTGCCTTTGAAGAGAAAGCAAGATTAAGGGTGAAATTTTGCTTTTAAAAAGAGACTACCAAGGAGATGATAGGTAGTTTTTTATATCTATGGTATCTAGGTAAATAAAACAACCAGAAGTTTTATTTTAACCTTCTAAAGCCACTTACCCTTACTTATCTAAATACTGGAGAAATAATTTTCCAACAATGAGTAATTCTGACAATTTATACTTGTTTTTCCATGTGTATGGGCTTGCAGGGGTCCCCAAGAAGATCATGGTCATCCAACATAGGTAGTCAAGGTAGAGCTTTCCCAGGTAGTCAAGGTAGAGCTTTCCCAGGTGCTGAAATAACTTACATAAACTGCCTCCTCTACCCAGTCTTTCCAAGGGCATGTTATACAAGAACATTTCATGGCCCAAATGAAAACACTTAGGTGGGTTACTAGGGGTGTATGTGAAGGATGGATACACTTGATGGAGGTGGGGATGTATATATTTGTAAGAAACATCTCTGCAAGAAATGCTCATCTCATCCTTTAGAATATAACATACATTTGGTAGATAACAAGCAAATCAAGTAACTTCATACCTTTAGAGAATTTCCACACGATGGTGGGTACAGGATAACCCTCAGCTGAGCAATTGAGGATGACAGGCTTGCCATAAATCCCGTCTTGGTCCCGTGGCTGGACCACAAACTTGGGAGGAACTGAAAAGAAAGAAATGCCACCAGTAATTCAGACAAGACTGTGGATTATTAAAGCTGTGATTTTAAGAAATCCAAGAATTTTAACAAGCATGAAAACACAAAGAATGCTTTACATATATGTGAAAATAAAGCAGAGGATTTGTAATTAGGGGCCAATTAAGGAAGCAATTTCAGTGCAGGTGATTTTTCTTATTATATCAATGATCTGATGCAGATGGAAGTTGCTTTGCACTGGACTCTGGAGTGTGGCAGCTTGACTAAACCAAGGGAATGTGACATTCTGTTTTTGATCTGTTATGGAAGATCTTCAGGGATCCATTCTTGGGTATGAAATGTTTTTAAAGCATCCAATATCTATTCTTCCTCTAAGAGGAGATGAAGGGAGAATTAATAGTCTCTTCCTAAAGGCAGTAAAGAACACAACATGGTATTGAACATTTCCTAAAAATCTGATAAAGACACATAGACCATTATTTCTGACATCAGTACCCTTCTGAGCCAAAAAGGGACTATGGAAACCAGTTGAAGGGAGGTGCCGTGAAGGCTTTATAGAGTACCGATTTGAAAAAAAAAAACAAACAAACAGATTAAGTAACTGCTTATTTGGTGAGTTTTGTGAGATGCTGAAAAAAACACCAGCCCTACCCAAAATATACACATGCACTCTGCTTAAAAAATACCTGCCAAGAGAACATAAATGTTTTGAGTTGTTCTTGTGATTTTAAGAGTATTCAAGTCTTCTCTTAAAGAGAAGATACAGATTCTTCTAAGAAAGGTAGCATCTAAAGGTGATAGGATCCAGAAATCTTTTCCAGCAGATCAGTGACTAATTACAGGATGGATTTTCAATGAGACTGTCATGAGACTAGGTGAGAGGACGTAGATTATGTCCACCATATATCAGATACTTAGCAAATGTGGGCATTCTTCCCCTCCTTTCCACAACTCCTGATAAGGCTAATCTTTTCTGCATTGCAATTTCCAGAATTCTTCATTTTGAGGCAAAAATGTGGTCCTATGTGTTAAAGATATATAGGAATTCCAGCCACCACATGAAATGGATGGGGGAGAAGTTTAGAGTCTACACTAGTTAGGATCTTAGGAGCATGTTGAAATGGCATGAGCCATAGTGAACATCACTTTGCCCATCAAACAGCCAAGGAGGGGGGAATAAAATCAAGACAAGAAGCAGCTAGAAATGGAACTCACTGCTGTGTTTCTGGAAGAAACAACAGAGAGTGATGACTAAGAGCACAGAACCAAAGGCTAAACACCTGGATTTGATCTCCAACTTTGCTACTTCTAGGTTGGTCATCTTGTGTAAGCGGTCAAATGTTTCTTAGCTTCGATTTTCTTATCTGTAAACTGGGAACTCTTTTTTTTTTTTTTTTTTTTTTTGCGGTACGCAGGGCTCTCACTGTTGTGGCCTCTCCGTTGCAGAGCACAGGCTTTGGACGTGCAGGCTCAGCGGCCATGGCTCACGGGCCCATCTGCTCCGCGGTATGTGGGATCTTCCTGGACCGGGGCATGAACCCGTGTCCCCTGTATCGACAGGCAGACTCTCAACCTCTGCGCCACCAGGGAAGCCCCCTTATCACTTTTTAAAAATATATTTACATTCTATAGACTACATTTGTCTCAGAATACCACCTAAATGGAATAAAATTGCTCACTATGAAAAGACCCATTGGCTGTGCAAATTATTTAATTAAATAATGTGCACGTTGGAAACTGTGTTTATTAATGATGTTAAAGCTGGACACACCTGCATTTACTAAATTAACCAACACTCCTACAACACTTCATATCTTCCAGGCACTTCTGACAACTTTTATAATCTTAATTCATGTTATCCCCATACCAATGCTATAAAATGAGTTCCCAGGTCTTCCCTGGTGGCGCAGTGGTTGAGAGTCTGCCTGCCGATGCAGGGACCATGGGTTCGTGCCCCGGTCCAGGAGGATCCCACATGCCGTGGAATGGCTGGGCCCGTGAGCCATGGTCACTGAGCCTGCGTGTCCAGAGCCTGTGCTATGCAACAGGAGAGGTCACAGCAGTGAGAGGCCCGTGTACCACAAAAAAAAAAAAAAAAAAAGTGACAAGGTGTGTCTGTCTCATGGTGAGCAAATTATTCCTAGGAAAAAAATGCTGGAGATATTATAGAGCAAACTTTTCTAGTAAAATTAATCTAACAACCACAAGGGTAAATTGCAAAGTTTAAGACATCATGTCAGAATCATTCTGTCCAGGGTGGAAGGTAAATATGCAATCATGTACATTCTATTTGGCTCAAATTCTGCTAAGAGCAAGGAATCTCTTGTCAAATGGGCAAGGTAGCTAATCTCTTGCATTTCCTCTGGAAGAATGTCTAATTATAATTGATCCATGATCCCTCCCCTCGATTTGGTTCTAATCCAAAGCAATATTATTTAAAAACCAATCACAGAGGTTTACATGGAAAATAACCACTGACATATTGTAAGTGTAAGGCAATTACTGAAGGAAATGGCCCATAAAATTGAGAATTATCTTTCATATGCCCCTCTTTAATCTCCTTGTATCAGGTACTGATGATTCTTTCTTGCAAATGTGTCACATATCCTCAAATTCTCTTCATCTTCATTGCTGTGTCCTAGTCATGATGGGTAGACAGGGTGTGCGGTGAAGTGCCTCCATCCATCTGGTTTCAGCACCGCAGGGTGGACAGCTCCATGCATTTTGCCAGGGCACCACACCAAGAACAGGAGTCTCTCTTTGCTGTCTCAGGGCCTTCTCTAAAGTAACAAACACTCACCTTCATGGGTGCAACCAGTGAGGGGTGGGCATCGGGATAAATGCCCTGCGTCTCCATCCTCCAATCCTATTGGACAACTCTAAGGTGTGCTCTATGTCTGTGCTTCTTAAACACCAGAGGGTGTCAGAATCACCTGAAGAGTTGATTAAAACCCAAGTTGCTGAACCCTGTCCCTAAAAGTTTTGACCCAGTAGGTCTGAGGCAGGATCCAAGACACTGCCTTTTCTAATAAGCTCTCAGGTGACGCTGAGGCTGCAGGTCCAGAGACTACCTTTGAGAACAACTGTTCTGTGTGGTGCCTTGGAAGGTTCCCAGAAGGAATGAGCCCCAGTTGCCCACAGCAGCAACTAGCTCATTAAAGCAACTTCTACTGATTTTTTCCCCCTCCTTTCCTAATCTCATATCTCTTCATTCTTTCACTCTGGGATCCAGGAATTACATCTCAAATAAGTGATCTACAGCCAGTCCTATACCTCACACTCTGCTTTCAGGGGGACTTAACCTGAGATAAGGCTAAAACTGGCTTTTATCTGGATTTATGAAACAGCTTTCTAACTAGTCTACCTGCTACCTACTGGCCTACTCGAATGCCTTCTGCACACAGTGGCCTGAAAGATCCTTCTAAGAGAGAAATCACATGATGTGACTTCCCTGCTTAAAATCATCAGTGCCTTCGCATTGTCCCTTGACATAACTGAAACCCTTACAATATTTTGAAGGCTCTTTATGACTTGGGTCCTTGCACTCCAGCTTCATCTCTTGACATTTCCTCTTGTAAGCTTTGTTCCAGTCTATCTATTCTCCAGCTCCCCCTAGGTCTTCACATAGGCTTCTGTATTTCTTTGTTTAACAAATTATCAGTTAGTTGTATTTACATCTCAGCTCAAATTTCACTTAGTGTGGGACACCTTTTCTGATGCTGTGGACAAGACTGAGTGCCTCCACAGAATCCTGCGTTATCATGTCATAGCCTTTACCACATGTTTGGTGTTGCTGGTTTAAATGCCTGTCTCCCACATCTGGCTGCACACCTGGGAGAACAAGAACCATGCCTTTCTTGCAGACCATTGCATCCCAGCACATAACACAGTGCTGGAACATAGAAAGTATTCTGCAAATATCTGTTGAATGGACAAATCAATAAATGGATATTATTGTTCCAATTATAAAGACTAGGAAACAGACCCTATCCAAAGTAGCAATGGCTCCGTTAATAACTCAGATCAGAGTGACCCCAATGCACAAGATCTTTGAGGAGTACGGGTCTAGAAGCACCATCTAACAGAAGAAAGCACAGAGAACTGCAGGAGGATTTTGGCCAACGAGATATAGAACTGAAGGTGGAAGGATGCAGAGCTGTCAGCACTGTCATGATTTTAGCCAAAACTTATGATAGGACCTAAAGACTGAAGACTCTGTATTGTCTTTGTTATAATTCCTCAAAGTTGCTGGTTTCCTTTTTTTTTTTTTAACTATATTTTGGTTTCCTTTTATTTGCAGAACACTTTATTTGTGGTGAACATATCCACCAATATAGCTGGCTTTCCAATAGAGAGACTTTTCCAGTGGGGACTAGGGTGATTAAAGAGATAGAAGGGATGGGTTCAACCAAATAATTATGTCACATCCCCAAAAGGCAATGCAGGCCACTGTTGCCATACATTTCTATGAATCATAATTGTGTGCACATGCAATACTCCTGTCGCCCTAAAAAGAGTCACGCGAGATGTATATGTTCTAAAATACCCAAACCCTGTCATGGGACCCATGTAGCCTGACACTATCTGAAATCTTGAAGGGATTCCTTTGAGAGAGTTGCCTGCTTCATGATGCTTAAGATGAGGGTTGTTTAAAATATGTGATTTTTGGCTTTGGTCTGTTTATTAAAGGGAAGAATTATTTTTGCTGTTTTTAAGGGAGTAATAGGACAGGTATACAATAGGACAGGAATTTTTCAGTGTTAGGTGCAGTCCAGTGTTTTATGATTGGAACTCATGGCCTCTAAGTAGCTATATATTTCCAAAGAATGGATGTAGGTTTCACTAACTGTCAACAGGGACAGGGATTCAGTTTTATTGAAGGTAAACAGGAAGCTACTTGGTGGTGGCAGCGGAAGACAGGGGTCTTGTGTAGATAAATATTGCCATTCTCTGCTGTATGGCATTTAGTCAAGATAGTAATTGATCAAAGTCTAGGTAAGAGTTAATTTATGACACTGGAAATTAACCTCCAGTGGCTTCCTGTCATACCCAGAATAGATAACCGCCACCCCCCGTTCTCTCCTACTGAACAGTGAGCACATTGGTCTCTTGCTGTACTTTGAACCCCCAAAACCCACTCCTGACTCAGGGTCTTTGTACCTGTTTGTCTCTCTGCCTATAACTCGCTTCTTACAGAGAGACCTGTGACTCACCCCCTCACTTTGGTCAAGTCTCTTTTCAAAAATCTCTTCAGAAAGGCTTACCCTGTGCATCTGAAAATTCCATTCCCTTATCGCTGTCAATCCTCCTATCAAGCTTTACTTTTCATACCACAGGTAGACACCTGACATCGCTTGTGTGTTCATTGCCTCTCTCCTGCTCTGAAAAATGTAAGATTTTTTTAACTTTTTACTTTATATTGGAGTATAGTTGATTAACACTATTGTGTTAGTTTCACGTGTACAGCAAAGTGATTCAGTTATGCATATACATATGTCTCTACTGGTTTTCAAATTCTTTTCCCATTTAGGTTGTTACTAAGTTTTATGGGGCAGGGACTTGCTCTCTGCGTGTTGATCACCGTGGTACCCCCAGTACTCACAGCATCTATTATAAAATAGGTGCTTGACAAGTATTTGTTGGAAAAATGAATGGATGAATGAAGCAAAATGATAGCATGAATATAGTATCATAAATTGGGTCCACAAACAGCAACCAGATAGTGCCCTTGTATAAGTTTTCTTTTTCCTGCCAAATAAAGGTCAAGTAAGGGCTTTTTAGATAATGCGTTTGTTTCACTGTGTGCCAGCTCACCATTAAAAGCCAGAAACAACAGACCCGTCATAAGATATAAAGAAGTGTAAGAAAACTGACCTTTGGAATCGCAGATAGGAAATCACAGTGTTGGTAGCTTTCCTCGCAGTGGTGCTGAGCCAATAATAGAACCAAAGGGCAGGTGTGTTTTGCCATTAAGTTCAGTCCTTTCCCTCAAAGCGGCTTCATCTATGCCAAGGTCACCCAACTGAGTGTGACATTAGGGTGATCATCCATCCACTGCCCGTGTAAGTCATGAGGCACATGCATAAGTGCCAAGGGTTTTTTTCTTTTAACTTCTTATGATAACAGCGAATTTATTTTAAATTAAGTCTTTGTAAATCTTCCCAGTGACCCAAACTATAAAAATGTGCTTAGCTTTACAATGGCCCAAGGTCATATGACTCTGGTGTAAGGAATAACCAGGAACTGGGTTCCCAAATTCCATTTCAATCCTACCTTTTTATCCTATACCTCAGCCTTAACGTCTCAGTTATCACCTCTACCTTCCACACACAATTTATCCCCAACTGCTTCAGCTTCTGCAAAAATATATTGCACTTTTACCTTTTTGACTGTATTCCCTAGGCCATCATTCTAATTAATTGCCTGATACTTGGGATTACCCCCAGCCTCTTCTATGTATTGTGTCCTCAATCATGTACCAAAGTCATGCAGATGTGAGTGGAAGGAAGGGAGAAACAGAAGAAGAGCCGGAAAGGGAGTTACCACCTGCTGGCTTATTATGTGCTAGTTGCTGTGATAAATACATACTTTTTTTTAACCCTCAGAAAACACCTATTGACTATTCTCCCATTTTAGGAATAAGAAAATTGGGGTAAAAATAGCTTAAGGAATTTACTCAAGATCACACAGCTAATAGGTGTCCAAATTGTGATAGGGATGGAAGGAAAAAGAGAGGCGAGGGAAGCAGGGATGGGGTCTGGGGGGGTCAGTTGACAGGCCAAGGGGTCTTCCCTGGGTTCCCTTATCTGTAGAGACACAGCCCACTGACTGCTACCAGACTGGTCTCCCACCCCCAAAGGCAATCAGTTCCAGGACTTCTGAGGTTCCCCATCACTTCCTACATCAAGCATGTATTTGTTCAAGGCAACAAGCAGGCGGGCTAACTATGATAATGGCATAACAGCAGCTCTGTTTACAATAGCCAGGACATGGAGGCAACCTAAGTGTCCATCACATATGAATGGATAAAGAAGATGTGGCACATATATACAGTGGAATACTACTCAGCCATAAAAAGAAACGAAATTGAGTTATTTGTAGTGAGGTGGATGGACCTAGAGTCTGTCATACAGAGTGAAGTAAGTCAGAAAAACAAATACCATATGCTAACACATATATATGGAATCTAAGAAAAAAAATGTCATGAAGAACCTAGGGGTAGGATGGGAATAAAGACACAGATTTACTAGAGAATGGACTTGAGGATATGGGGAGGGGGAAGGGTAAGCTGGGACAAAGCGAGAGAGTGGCATGGACATATATACACTACCAAACGTAAAATAGATAGCTAGTGGGAAGCAGCCGCATAGCACAGGGAGATCAGCTCCGTGCATTGTGACCACCTAGAGGGGTGGTATAGGGAGGGTGGGAGGGAGGGAGATGCAAGAGGGAAGAGATATGGGAACATATGTATATGTATAACTGATTCAGTTTGTTGTAAAGCAGAAACTAACACACCATTGTAAAGCAATTATACTCCAATAAGGATGTTAAAAATAAATAATGGCACAGCCTCTGTGTCTTAACTGGTGCTGTTTATCCCTCACTGACCTCAGAAAATATGTCTGAATGCCTCTGTCCTCCTTCTACTCATTCATTAAATGAAGAGAAACTGGAGAGCCCTGCTACTATCTGGGTGCTAAGGACATAGCAATTGTTACCTGATTCAATTCTCTCAGCAATTCCAAGAGGTAAGTCTCATTATTTCCATTTTACAGATGAGAAAACTGAGACTCAGAGAAACTCAGTCATGTTTCCAAAGTCATATAGAAAATGAACAAGCAAAAATGTGGACCTTGGTTTACTTACTGAAAATTTTTTAAAATTAATGTATTTAATTTATTTACTTTTGGTTGTGTTGGGTCTTCATTGCTGCCTGCTGGCTTCTCATTGCGGTGGCTTTTCTTGCCGTGGAGCACGGGCTCTAGGTGCATGGGCTCAGTAGTTGTGGTTCATGAGCTCTAGAGCACAGGCTCAGTAGTTGTGGCACACGGGTTTAGTTGCTCTGCGGCGTGTGGGATCTTCCCGGACCAGGGATTGAACCCGTGTCCCCTACACTGGCAGACGGATTCTCAACCACTGTGCCACCAGGGAAGCCCTGTTGCTATATTTTTTATTTTCTTTCTAAACCTTACTTATACATCAAGGCTGATGGTGCTCACTCCTTCCATGAAGTCTATCAAACGGCACTGACCTCTCCCTTATCAGAGGTCGTTTTGCTCTTGTCATTAGCAGTCTGCCACTTGGAGACTTTCCAACCACCCTCACTGCGACAGGGCAACTTCAAGGTCTCTGAACTCCTTATTCTATTTCTACTTTTCCCAAGCTACATCTCAGGCCAAAAACTTTAAAGCCCCTAAGAGGAAAACATTCTCTAATTTGAGTTAAAGATTTAAATAAAAATCCATATAATTATTCTCTAACATGGCTTGCTATTTTAATGTGGGTTTTGTTTCTCCAACTACATCTTTGCATAGTTTTCATGAATCAAAGGACAGATTATGTTCCAAAGTTAGTGAGTCTACAGTGTGCAGTATGGAACACTCTTCATTCCAAATGGCAATAATAAATAAGATTCTTCATTTTACCAAAAAAGATCTATTTAGCTTATCCAGAATGTGGTCTAGCTGAAGTGGTGATAAAATTCCAGTTCTTGACCATTCAAACTGAAATTTGAAATTCTGAGAGCAGCTGCCTGATCTCTAGCTATACAAGAAGACAAGCTGTCACCCACGGCAGGCATTAGTCATGCAGGGAGAAAGTGCCCTGCTCCAATCATTGTGTACTAAGGGCAGAGGGGAAACAGATGAGTTGGTGAAATGTTCTACATCTGGAGCGACTCCCCAACCCAACACCCAGCACAGTCCTTGGCCAGAATTCTTGCACATCTGTCCTCAAGGCTTCTCAAATATTGCCCTCACACATTTCCCTCACACAACTGGCCATTAAATCCTGCCAAGCATCTTCTGTTTTGCCCATCCTATGACCACTTTAGCTACAGCCATCATCACTTCTCATGGGGACTACAAAGACCTCCCCTTCAGGCGTCCTACCTAGACTCATTTTATTCCAATGTGTGACTCGTCCTGTCATGAACCATATGATTTTTCTGCTTTAAAACTCTGCATAAATTTCCATGCCCTCCAGACCTCTTTCATAGGACAGAAAGCCTTCAAGATGTGGACCAGACTTAGCTCTCAAGTCTCACCCTTCTTCATTTTGCCATTTTTCACACCATTCCCCCAGACACAGATGTATCTGCCCTATCAAGCCCTCCTGCCATTGCAAGTAACAGACCTTCTTCCAGGAACATGATGTCTTCCTTCCTCTCCTCTTAACTACTTGCTATATTTTCCAATCCTTCAGGATTTCTCCCTCCCTTCTGGAATCTGCCTCATTCCCACTGGAGCAGGAGTTCTCAATGGGAGGAAATGAGCTTTCATCATCCCAGTGACTCTACCCCAAGGACTGGCAGTTAGGAGTATGTGTTAAGTCCTCTGTTGCTTCATGATGCAATAAGGGAAAGATGAAGCAATGAAGGACAGAGCAAATGCAGTCATTTGGGAGTGGGTGTAAAAGTTTATATCTATCCATTGATATTTGGAAGACATCAAGCTTAGTGATTTTTTTGTTTTCTTTTGCAGACAAGTAAGACACAAGAAAATACTGAACTCATGGGACTGTTAAGTTTTTGAGAAAAACAAGTAAAATAATGATTGCTGGGCTTCCGTGGTGGCGCAGTGGTTGAGAGTCCGCCTGCCGATGCAGGGGACGCGGGTTCGTGCCCCGGTTCGGGAGGATCCCGCGTGCCGCGGAGCGGCTGGGCCCGTGGGCCGTGGCCGCTGGGCCTGCGCGTCTGGAGCCTGTGCTCCGCAACGGGAGAGGCCACAGCGGTGAGAGGCCCGCGTACCGCAAAAAAAAAAAAAAAATAATGATTGCTACAGACAAGGACTTTAAAATAGAGAAAGCTTCATTAGAGAGTTAGGGTTATCTTGTAATCCTTATTTAATTAATTCATTTTAGCCATTGCCATTCCAACTGTAATTAAAAGAAGAGTAGGCCCAGAGAAAGCTGCCTTGACTTTATTAAGGTTTATTTAAAGGTGATTATTTTCTGAAATCAGCATGATGATCTACTATGGTATCTCTGCAACATGAGCTCAAGAATTGGCCCAGGTTTAAATTTTAATTCAATGAATCATAAACCCATCTCCATTGTAGCATGGGCTAAGGAAAGTTGTGTACCTTATGTGCCTTATATATTCCATTAGATAGAATTAACAAAGAGATATGTTTACTAAAAGTCATGCTGAAGTTAGAATATTTTCCGTATGTGTTATAAAATATGATATAGCCCGTGAGGAAGGAGTGCAACTAAGAGCCTTTAACTTTAAATCATTGAGCCTTAATGCCAGAAGGGAAACTACTCTTTATTGAGGCCAGCCACTAGGCTGTGACACCTATTTCATGCAACGTCTTTCAAAATATCGTTCGGCTTTTGATAAATGGTGTCTCCTCCATTGTCAGGAAAGTTAATATTTTGTGAAGGGAATTATTTCATTTTTGAAGAATTTTGAATCTTAGAAAATATACATTTAAATTTTTAACAAATTGAGGTGCAGTTTATATACAGTAATATTCACAGGTTTTAAATGTACAGTTTGATAGATTATGCAAAAATCTGTAAAATCTACACCCTATGATGTGCTATGGCATGGTTCTTTCTTTGTGCTTATTTTACTTGAATTTCATTAATTATTTTGACCAGTAGATTTACATTTTTCACCACATTTGAAGATTTTCAAGTTATTACTATTCAGATCTATGCTTTTCCTGCCCTTCTTTCTGAGGCTCTAACTATGTTTATATTGGACTCCTTGACATTACTTCAAGCTCACTGAGGCATTGTTTGCCATTTTAAGTCTTTTATCTCTCTAAAAAATTTGGATATTTTTCTCATGCCCTCTTTTCAAGTTCAGTTATCCTTTGTTCTGCAGTATCCAAGATCCCACTTAATATATCTAGTTAGTTTCTCATTTCAGATATTGTGCTTTTCAGATCTAGAATTTCCTTTTGGTTCTTTTTAAAAAATGTTTTATACTTCTTGCATTCCCTATGTATTCACTCATTGCACACATCTTTTCATTTGAATTTTTGAAAATGTTTATTATAGCTACTTTAAAACCCTGTCTGCTAATTCTAACATCTGTATGCCCATTAGGCTGTTTCTTTTCTTTTCTTTTTTTTCCTTTTATTTATGGCTCACATTTTCCTATTTCTTCTCATAGTCAGTAATTATGTGCAAGGCATTGCAGATATGCTATGATATTGAGAGTCTGGATTTTGTTGTCTTCCTTTTAAGAACACTGAATGTTATTCTTGCAAACAGTCGATTTACCAGTGAAGAAATTTAATCCTGTCAAGGCTACCTGTAGGCTTTTTATTAGGGCTGGTCTAGAGTAGCCCTTATCCCAGGGCTAGATTAGGCCTCTCTTAGTGTGTGGCCTCTTCTGAGATTTTAACTGAATTCCCTGTGTGTTCTCTACTCTGGCTAATCAGAACTCCAATGTTTCTCAGGACTGTGTGACTGCTGGAAGCTGTATTCATCTCACATACGCCTGGAAGTTGTTCTCTGCTAGATTTCATAGGGTCTCGCCCTATGCATGTGAAGTGTAGTATTAAGCTAAAGACCCAAAGGGAGCCCTATACAGATTTTTAGAAATCTTTCTTTGAACAGCTCCCCACTCTCTAGTACTCTGACCTGCAATATCCAGCACCTCAATGGTTCTAATGGTTCTTTGTTTTTCTTCACCATAAAAATCACCATTATCTATTTGGGTTCTGCATCTGTCTATCATGGTTTGGAAAGTGCACCAAGAAAAAATATGGGGTGAATTTGGGGCTTAACTCATATATTTCTCTCCTCTCTAGGACCACAGCCCTGTGCTGCCTGTTTCGTATTTGGAAAATGGTTACTTTATAAAGTTTTGTCCAGTTTTAATATTGTTGATGGTAGGAGGATAAATCCACTGCATGTTACTCTCTGATGACCCCATTGGATGAATTTTATATTTATCTTTTAAGTTACTTGACTCAAAATCTGTCTCATTGAAATTTCCAACCATTTCTGTTGGTTCTACTTTCTGGAGCCCCACCAAGATTATTATTACACTAGTTTGTACATATTCCACTGGTTCAAAGAACCCAATTAACTAAGTCAAGAACTTGGATCCTGTAATTATCTCTTTATCCTGCCACATACTTTTTTCCTCTCTATTGGCTCATTCCCATCAGCATGTAAGCTTCCCTTGTCCCATGTCCACCTTGCCTCCTGTCATACCAACATTCCTGAAAATCCAAAAATAGTTGTATTTTCCTGAGTTCCCACACATTCACCTCCCTTTCTTTGTTCAAGCCCCACTAATCAGGGATTCACTGTAGCCACGCCACTCTACAAGGTAACAAACAATATCCATCTTCCTAAAACCCAATGAGCAATTGTTGGTTCTCCTCTTTTTCTACTTTCAGTGGGATTTGATATACTTTATCACCTATCTTTCTTGATTATTTCCTATTTTGCTTTCAGGACCCCACAGTCCACTGGATTTCCTCCTATTTCACTGACTGCTCCTTCTTCCTGTCTCCTTTGCTGATTCCTCCTCTTATTCTGGAACCTTAAATTTTGGAATGCCTTGAGTCTAGACCTTCTTGTTTCTCCCACATCATTCTTTCCCTTGTGACAACAGCTATTCCTTGTATCTTCTCCACTTCTGTAGAAGACACTTTCATTTACCTTATTAGGCAAAATATGTACTTCATTTAACAATTCCTCTTTCTCTCTCTTTGCAACATTCACTATATATACATGCTTTGTTTGATTCGTCTCCAAAACATATTGCAAATTTGTCTGCTTCTCATTACCTTGACTGTGACCACCTTGACTCAAGGCGCTTTTTATCTTGCCTCGACTTCTGAAATAGCTTCTTACCTACTTGCTTTCTGGACCAATCCATTCTTTCCACAGCTGCTAGTGTTATGATTAAAAACATAAATCAGACCATGCCACTAGCCTAGTTAAAGTCACCAATGGCCCCTCTTTGCATTTAGATAAAAAACTCTAGACTTCTAAAATAGCTGCATATTCAAATTACCCAGGGTGCTTAGACTTAAACTTGGTTGCATATTAGAATCAACTCAGGGATTTTACAAATTCCTGGTGCCTGGGTCCCATGTCCAATGATGGTTATTTAATTGGACTTCAACCTGGACATCAGGAATTTTTTAAAGCTCCCCACATAATTTTAATGTGTGACACAATTCAAGAACCACTAACAGGTGATTTTGAATTGAAAAAAAAAAAAAAAAAAAAAAGGATAATGCCCCAGAGATCTGGGAGATGGATATACTCCCAGAGATAATGATTTAGTTGGGCTTAGTTAGGACCAGAAAATGGTCATTAGTGTTTTCTTAAATCTCCCAGGAAATTTTATGGTGAAGCCTGGATTGTGAACCACTGCCCCCGCACATTACCTTGTCCTTGACTATTTCTCCAGCTACTGACCTGCTTGTGAAGCACATTTCCTTTCTCGGGGCTATATCACCTAACTAGTGACTTAATGTTAATTTCACAGAACCTTATTTAACATATTTAAAAAACAACCACACGGAGATACTAATCAGATTGTGATCCACTACATTATCCTGATTGGCTAGGCTCAATTCCAGGTCATCTGACCTTTGCCTTGGTCAAAAAAGTCTGGTTGCATTTCCTGTGAAGGCAAGTGATTCACAGAACACTCATGTACATTTTTATGTAGCATTTCTGTTCTCTGACCTGGATCCTTCAGAGCAGATTATATCGGAGACAGGCTAATGTACTCACTGCTTTGCCCTTCACAAATGATAGTAAGAGTCAGTTCTCCTTATAAGAAAACACTTGGGAAGCAGTACTAGATTGGCTCCCATTTTTATATATCTTCAAAAATGGGAAAAAAACATTTAATGTATCCCAATTTTATTAGCATAAGGCCATTTGTACCTTTGTTTTGTATCTAACTGAAGGTAGATTTTCTTACTCACTCAGGGAAAATCTTTTTCACAAAGTTGGTGCCTTCATATGAATTCTAAGTATGCTCCACTTAATTTTGTTGGCAAGTAGACAGAATGAGCATTACTCTTCAACAAGAAAGGAAGGAGAGGGGTCATGTGGACAGGTTGTAAGGACTGAGGAAGGACATGGGAACCTATTGCTCAAGAAAGAGTCTGCTTACATCTATTGACTGTCTTGAAGGTAATGGAAATCATCCCCTCCTGATAATTACAGTGAGAGCCCTGTGTTCAAGGACTTTAAAATGCAAACAATCAACATTAATATACATCTTTAATTTCATACATTTACTTTTGCAATGTGGATGAATATTCTACTGGTAGATGAACACCTACAACTCTAGGAGAACCATAAAGTCACAGAACATCCATGTTCAACAGACACTGGAGAACACTAGCTCCTCATTTTGAAGATGGCAAGTGTGAACCTTGATGGGAATTTGCTGACTTGCAAAGAGATTTGAAATAAGACTGTTGCTTACATTTTAGGTGCATTGAGAGCCCTGGCAAAGTTTTCTACAAGTTAAGCCATCTTATTTTAATTTTTTTCATAAATATTGTCACACTTTGCTTAATTTAGTAAATGTTTCAATACCCTTCCAAGATAGACATTTAATGCTCAACAGAAGGGAGGAACAAAGAAAACCACATTTCTAAAACTAAAATAAAAAAATATAAAAAGCTACTATTTTTTGACTTCAGAAAAACTGTGACATATGGCTTTGGCAAATATTTTTAAAAGCCATCAATCTAGGGCTTCCCTGGTGGCGCAGTGGTTGAGGGTCCGCCTGCCGATGCAGGGGACGCTGGTTCGTGTCCCGGTCCGGGAAGATCCCACGTGCCGCGGAGCGTCTGGGCCCGTGAGCCATGGCCGCTGGGCCTGCGCGTCCGGAGCCTGTGCTCCGCAACGGGAGAGGCCACGGCAGTGAGAGGCCCGCGTACCACACACACAAAAAAAAAGCCATCAATCTAGATGATAATATAAAAAGTGCTATATAAAATAAATATAACACAGCATGAGCTCATGGATTTTGGGCCTCACAAGTCACTGGGTTAATGCAGGGAAGCCTTATTTCAAGAATTAAATCCCATGGTCGCCACATCTCATTCACACATTTCTTCTCTGCTAATTTTCTGAAACTTCACATTTTAGGTAAATACACAGTGGCTTGGAGTTTAGGGGAGTTCATAGTTGGCTTCTACAGGTGTGTGTGTGTGTGTGTGTGTGTGTGTGTGTGTTTGAACGGGATGACAGGGAATTCTTATGAATTCTGGTTATTTTCATAACATTTCAAGGAAACACCATTGGTGAGTGCTGTTGAATCTGACTGCATAGGTGCCATGCATCCTAAGTGTCTCCTCACCTCTCACAATTAGTTGGCTTTGGTGCTCCACAGCTGCTGCCTCATTGCGGGCTATGCAGGTGTAATTCCCATTGTGCATCAGAGAGAGGTTGGAAATCCTTAAGGAGCTTGTGAAGTCAATGTTGTCAATGGTCACCCCGAGGCTCGCTGGGATTGGCCGGCCGTCCTTCTGCCAGGTGATGGTGATGGGTAGGTCCCCTGAGACCACAACACACGGGATGAAGACCCGCTGTCCAATGGAGAATCTTGGAAACTCAAAAGGTTGGATAAAAGGTGGAACTGAAAGAAAAGAAAAGAAAAAGTAAGAGAGGAAAGATGATAATGAACTGTGTAAATACTCTATATTTTTTTCTTTAACCCTTTTGCATGACACTGAAAGAGTAATACAAATCACTGCTATAGCATAAAAGTATATGAACTGGTAGAAGATTGGAAGTTGTGCTCTTTTGTTATTTGAATTTTCTCATTGTTCTAAATGAAAAGCATGGCTTAATTTGTACTTCAGCAAATATGCTTAATCACATTTATTTTGATAATTTTTTTAAAAATTCAATAATCATTTTTAAAGGAAACATTTCAGATTCTGCACTTTTCAGTGTAAATACTCTTAAAGAGGGACCTGGGTTTGGTTTTCTCTTGGAAGCTTTTAAAAATAATGTGTACAAGAGATTTCTTTCCTGCTTTGCTAATATTAGGAGTAGAATTACTGTTCTCTCTTCAATCCATTCCACATCTTGTTAATACTTTAACCCTATTGAAGAAGCAGAGATTCCAGTTTAATTGTTAACATTTTTTAATACCTAACATCCAACTAATAGCAAATGTTAATTTAAAAGATTTGTGTTAGGATAATTGCATCATTACTCTGCACTCTTCAATTTTACACATTCCTTGCACATGACCTTAAGTTATGAACTGGTCTGTGGCCAGTTTTCTGAGTTGTGGAGATGTGTTGCTACTGAAGATAAGGTTATATAGTCTTCAGCTTGGCCAGCCTTGGACACAGTGAAGCTCAGTCTGGAATGTTCTTTTCTGATTTAATTTCCCTAATAAATTCTTATTCATCCTTCTTATTTGTCATGGGGTCATGGGCTAGTTATCAATATCCTCTTCTTATCAGCCTTTTGGGGTAGTTATTCATAGATTATTAAGATTATTAAGCCAATAATAACCTAATATAAACCAGTTATTATATTAGGTGATTTTACAAAATGAAGTTATTAAACAGCAGGATGTCTGCAAAGTTTATTCTTTAAATCAGTCGTAGTCTCCTTTCAATTATCAACTCAGGGGAGACAAAAGGGATCCAGCTGAGAAACATCTGAAAGGAAACCATTCATGCATTCATTCATTCACTCAAGAAGTGCTTACTGAGCACCTGGTACGTGCTCAATACTGCACTGTGTGTGCTGGTCAGACAGCAATGAACATGATATACCATCTGTACCCAGTGCAGCTTTCATTCATTGTCATAGGCAGTGGATGTCAACAAAGTGTAGCAGTGGTTTTTCTGTAAGTTAATATTATTATTACTACTCCTGTATGCTTTCAAAAGAAGGTGGAAGTTAGAATTGCAAGTTAGTCATTAGCAAAGTTGCAAATTAGTCAGTTAGTAAGCAGGTGACTCATGTTAGGTTTTATGAGATAAACAAACAAACAAGCAAGCAAGGAAACAGATAGCTGAAAGCACAGACAAGCATATTCAATGTCAAAACTGCTGTGGATCCTCAATGTAAAGTTAGAACTTTGGGTCTGCAACAAGTCGATCTGACGCTAAGAGAAAAAGATCTCAGGATGAGGTTCTACCTGGTGCTTATAACCAATGAGTTAGTGATATTTTAGAAATGTGGATAGTATGAATTTTGTTTCTGTTTTCTTTTTAAATTCTGATCACTCTGTAGCTAATTCTTGCCTCTGTTCTTGAAAAGTAGAGCCCTTTCTCTATCCTGTAACTTTTTTCTGCTATAAGAAGACATTCTTATGCATAATAAACATTGACAGCCTACACCCTGCATAGATCAAGTTGGATTACACTGTGTTTGTTCACAGTTGTTTGTCATTAGGCAGGGAAAGTGCCAAGTTGTAGCAAAAGTGCTTGTATTTCTCTAAATCTTGCCCCAAGTGTTACGAATGTTTACTCCATATTAAGTATTAACACTTAATACGTTGACATTTTAAAAATAAAAAGTAACTATGTTTCTTCTTCTTTGGTTTACTTACACACAGAAACCTAATTTTGAGTCTACTCAGACAAACCTAAGCACCCATTGTTGGCTTGGTACTTTTTATCTGAACTGCAGATCATTTTTCTAGGATAAGAACTTTGGAGCCAGACTACCTGGGTTTAAGTTCAGCTGTGCTACTAACTAAAGTCATGAGCACCCCTACGTGCCTCAGTTTCCTTATTTGTAAAATGAGGGGGCTTCTGTGAGCAGTGAATGAGCACAGGGGTCACAGATTTTCACATGCACCTGACTTGGTTTCTTAGCACTGATTCTATTTCATAAGCCTTTAATATGAGGAAAAGAACAGAACGGTTAAACAAAACATTAGTGGGCAAGGGAAAGGACTCCATTTCCCTTATTAGTTACAATACGGAGAAGAAATATATAAGGACTTACTTTCTAAGCCCCAGATCAAGAAAGAAAAATAAGGGTTTCCCTCGTGGCTCAGTGGTTAACAATCTGCCTGCCAATGCAGGGGACACAGGTTGGAGCCCTGGTCCAAGAAGATCCCACATGCCACGGAGCAACTAAGCCCGTGTGCCACAACTGCTGAGCCTGTGCTCTAGAGCCCATGAGCCACAACTACTGAGCCCACGAGCCACAACTACTGAAGCCTGTGCGCCTAGAGCCCGTGCTCCGCAACAAGAGAAGCCACCGCAATGAGAAGCCCGCGCACCACAAGGAAGAGTAGCCCCTGCTCGCTGCAACTAGAGAAAAGCCCACGTGCAGCAACGAAGGCCCATCGCAGCCAGAAATAAAAATAAATTAATTTAAAAAAAAGAAAGAAAGATAAGATATAGCACCTCTGACCTATCTATTTAATAAGAAAACAATATGGGCTGTAGGCCATTAACAATTATTAAATACAAGAGTGTCTTTTTATAGCAGAAGAAAGTTATAGGACAGAGAAAGGGCATATGCATATTATTTCTGAAGAACAGAGGCAAGAAGTAGCTATAGGTGAATCAATTTTTAAAAATTCATGCTTTCCATAATTCTAAAATATATGTAATTCACTGGTTTATAGAACTGTAAGAAGTATAATTATAGTTAAAGAAGTAAATTTCAAAACGTTTAGGTATAAAGTGACACTGCTGGAAATGAAGGTTCCAAACCAGTAAAAACAAAGGTCAGAAAGTCCAGGCACTAACCCTCACTCACGTCACTCAAAGGATAATCCCTCTCTCTGAACATCGTATTTTAAACTTCTGTGGCACCCTTATTATCTCCTTTCTTGGTCTAAACCAGATGCTGAGAATTCAGACATATTGATGAGGGCTCAGTAAGAAGCCACAATTGGTAAGGTAAAGGTGGGGAGAAACGAAGCATAAACTATAGAGTAGATACAATGCAACACACACAGCACCTGGGGACATTTTTTGCTGGGGCACACTGTTCATAATAGCCAGCTTTTCTGCAATTAATACAATATCATAGTGCATAATTAAGACTCTGACTCATAAGTTATTGTTAATATATTACAGGGGAAAAAGATAATATTTAAAATATTTTAAAATGTATTTATAAACAGAAACTATCCAAGATAGTTAAAATAAAATTTTCATGATGAAAGGAAGAATTTAGTTAGAGGGAAAAGTCACTTTCCCAGAATAATGTCAAATCAGGTTTGTAACTTCTTATTTTGCCTGCCACATTACATTGGGATGCACTTTATTTTTTTAACACAAATTAAAAGACCTGTGTGTCATGTCACTTCTTACTACATGTGTTGCCTCCCTTGCTTCAGCCACGAAACACAAGTCTGCTGTACAAAATGCTTAAAAATATTTTAAGGGGTCCAGAATCTTATATTTTACATGTATAAGATATAAAATTAGAGGCAAAAAGTAAACCAAGTGATTCAAAAACTCTTGTAATGATTTTGGTGAAGCCAAATCACCTGTTTGAGGTGCATTGCTTATTGTGTCTGAGTCATTATGTCACCTTTTAAGGTAAATTCTCTGAATCTTACTGACAGTAAAACCTTGTAACAATACAGGAGCAGAAATTCTGAATACGACCTGCGGCAGGTTTCCACGTAACCGTCCTTCATAAAGTATATAGATACCTGCTAAATGTCACTTCTTACCAGGCTTGTGTATTTTATTCTACATAATGCTGGGGGTTCCTTTCTCTGAGGCAGTGCAGAGCCCTTGAATACTGTCAGATGTTAGTTTAGATTCTTATTCTTTCTAAACCTGAACAAGAACATTAAATGAGGCTAATACATTTCTGTGTCTTGTCCCTCAAAAATTAACTAACTGTATATTCTTCTTCACAGGGGACAAAACAAGTTCTACTTTCCCCCTCACCCAGAGTGGAGTATGACATACTGAAACAAACATAGTTGTGTGTTGGCCAGTCTTGAGTAGTTAGCAGTGTTATCTCGATCCAGTTTTTTTTTAACTCTAAGATTCCATTTCTTCATGTGTAAACTGGTGACAGTGACACATTCATGAGTGTCAGGAGAGGGCTTTATGTAACATGCCAGCCCCAGAGCCCAGGTGGTACCTAGAAGTAGCTCAGTTTAGCAGCCTTCTACCTTTCCTCTTCTTAACTCTTTTTTTTTTCCTTTTGTCCCAAGGCCCATAATTCACTGGGAAGATCAAATACATTGCATGCATGTTGAGACATATAAGGCTCTAGTTCCATTGCCATATATAATTCCATCAATTCCAACATTTCGTCATTTCACGTCCACTGGTAATTTAACTCCGTGAGTCTCCATACAAAAGTCTCAGGTTGACAGCTTTCGGTATCAGGCTGCTCAGGGAGCCTGCCTCAAGCCAAAGTATTCTGAGTCAAGGCTGTGGTTATTTTCATCTTTCTAGCTCCTCTTCTCCATTCTGTTTAACAAGCCCTTTCTTCCCATCCTTTAAGGCATTTTCTTTTTATAACATCTTACATGTTTCATCCAAAAATTGCATCTCCTAATCCTGCCCATTGTGGGAATGCAAATCCCATGGCTGATCTCTGAGAGTTCAGTCCCAATTACACACCCATTTTAGAATCTGTATGCCCATCAGGGATGCCTAGAACCTGCGTAGGCTCAGGGCTCTGTACTGTCCACGGCCACTGAGCTGTGGCTCAAAAACCGTGAGGCTGGTGAACACGTGTGACTTGTGGGTCGAGCACATCGCTTAATGGACTGTCTACCCATAGAATTGGTTCTTTGTCCAATTCTGCTACTTTACAGTATGCTTTAGAGTACAGAATTGTAGATCACGGCCCCATGTGATACAGTCCTCCATTCTGTTCACACAACACAATTAAAATCTTTCTCCACCCACCCCAAGAGCCTGTTGTTCAAGATTTTATAATAAAATATATGACATGTGAATATAGTGATCTATGTATAAGGCTGTTTCCTAAGTAGAGTGACCCAGGAGGCAGGAGATATATAGAGTTTATCTTTTTTACTTCTCACAACTAGTGGAATAAAGGGTGCCTTGTACATCTTAACTGCATAATAGTTTTTGAAAATACCTTTTAAGAGGTGATGATGAACACGTGTCTACATTTTGCACATTAGACAATCCTGAAGTTATGAATACAAAGAGAGATACATCCAGGACATAACAATGATGAGATGGTGAGATGGGAAGGACAAAGGTGAGGCTACTATTCAGCCTGAGTAGTCTTGGGGCCCATGAAGTTTATGACGTGATTGAATGAGCAGACTAAGCAATTCCCAAGTGGTTGGGCACTAAATCTAGAAACTGAGAGGCATGCATACTTCTATCTTGTTCTCAATCATATCATCTAATAAATCACTAAATCCCTCAAGATTTCCTGGTCTAAATCTCTTTTGAATCAGGACCTTTCTATGCATTCCGACTTCCACTGCCAAGAGTCCTCTCTTATCTCTCACCTGTACCAAAATAATAATTATTTTATTCTCCCTGAAATGCATTTCCCACATATCCATCACCAAAGTGTTCTGAAATGCAAAACCCGCCTGAAAACCTCCAAGTGCTCCTAGAGTATAATTTCCAAGATCCTTTACCCTCTAAGATTGTCTAATATGCCTACTTCTATACCTATCACTCTTTACTCTTTTTGCATTCATGTTCTCACAACGACAAGTATTTTCCGTGCACACATATTACATGCCGCATGTCCTAGGGGCCCAGGACTTCTAACTAGTGGACCCGCTGAGCCACCCCTCCCCCTGCTGTTAGGGCAAGCTGGGGAGATAAAGTCAAGACCTGGCCTTCCTTATTCAGGTACGGCCACCGGTGCCAGCTCTGAACCACTGCGTCAGCTTGTTCCCCTGAGCTGAGCAACTTCTGCCAGAGCTGCTTCTGGCTCACCACGAATTGGGCTGCCGGTCCTTGGCCTGTACCTGCTGAAGTGAGAAGGGCATGACCAGAGCCCTCCAGAGCTTCAGGAGGGTACAATGCGCAAGTAAGAAGGGCATTGCTGGGAGCCGGCAGGTGCTAAATAAACAGAGGCTTAAGCATGTGCACATAAATGTGGGCTTCTCTGCAAGCCCTTCTTGACCTTGCTCTCTAAGCTTCCTTGGGGTTCAATATGAACTGATATTAACTGACACTCAAACACTGACCCAGAAATAAAAGGTGGGAGTGAGCTAGCAGGGTGCTCTCTGGCGCTGCTGCTGGGTGGGAAAGGCAGAGAAGGAGTGACTCATTGTCTCTCCCGTGTGGTAGGACGGCAGGCATTCAGGGTCCATCTCTAAAAATTCCCTTAGGGAGCTGTATCCTGGGCATATTTTCAACAACCCAAGCCATATAAAACGTAAAAAATTAAATAGGTTTTCTTTAGCCAGAGATTGAAATGACCACACTTAAATTTCTGTGGCTGAGTTATTTAAGTAGGCGGTTTGGGTGCATTTAGGGAAATTCACTCCCGTGAATTATTTAAGCCGTGCTCAGGTAAGGAGAAGAATCCCTGTTTGGCTTAGAACTCTTTAAGACAGGTGTCATAGCAGAAACATAAATTGGAGTTTCCGAGATTACTCAGCTCTGGCTACATTCTCAGTGATAAACATTCTCCTTCATGGACAGAAAACAATAGGGGAACCAATCACACATATTTACCCCAGTTTCAGAAAGTCCCAGGTTCAAGACACCTGCCGTGACTTGAAGGCCTGTTTACAAGTGAAACAAACAACATGCAAAATCATGTACACGAATTTCCCAGTTCTCGCTCAAGGTGAGCACCTGCTTCACATTGGTCCTGCTGTTGTTAGAACACCATCTGCTGCAGATATTCCTGTGATAAAACACATCTTTTCTCAGGTTATGTTGCAGGTTTTACAGTGAGTGGAAACTATGTTGCTTTCTGGTACTATTTCCTAATGCATGTTATTTTGTCCATATAGAATATTGTCCTCATTTTACTCAACAAAGGGTCCAATACAGCCAATGAGGTGCTAGGTTTTTTCAATTATTAGAATTGAATTACACAATGTTTGTGTGATCAATGTGATCAGAAATTATCTATATATCTCTCTATATGACTATGGACTAGTAATGTATTCTCAGGAATAATAAATGTTGTCACCATCTCTGCTTGCTTATGGGTATTTATAAATCCTAGACAGATGGTTTATAAGATGGTTTATAAGAGTTCATAGATCCCATAGCAAAGGGATAATGAGGGTAGGCACCTCTTCCACTTGAAAAGTTCACACAAAGTAAGAAGGAGATTGAAAACCTTAAATAAATAGTTCAGCGATTCAGAGGAAGACTCTGTGCCCCTCACTAATGGAGACGTTGCTCCTCAGTGCCCTGGTCTGGCTCCCTCCCCCTGTTTCCCTGACGGTGTCACCTACAGCCTCCCTGCCAGTTATGAGCGTGAGGCAGTGGTTTGCCTTATCAACATCTTCATCCAAAACTCCTTCCCAAGCTTCCTGCCTACTTGTTCAGCTGTCCGCTAAGACCTCCAACTGGATAGCCCAGAAGCATCTCCAATCCCAAACCAAACGTGTCGTGTTTCCCCTTAATCTAAGCTTCTCCTTCAATTCTCTAGCAAAATCTCCCAGCTGCAAGAAGCTCAGAATAATAAATATTATTACATTAATGTTATTTATAATATAACATAGTATGATATGATACGATACGATTTTGTATAATATTCCTAGCTGTACATTTCTCTTTATCTCCAACCCCTCTCACTGGCTGTGATGTCTTGTCTACTCCACCTCTCAGTACCTCTTGCATCTGGCTCTTTTTTTCCCCAAGCATTCTTCCATCATCTTTATTTTTTTAAATAGATCTTTATTGGAGTATAATTGCTTCACAATCCTGTGTTAGTTTCTGTTGTACAACAAAGTGAATCAGCCATATGCATACCTCCCACCATCTTGTATTAAAACTTTTCAATTGTGTCCTAATTGGTCTTCCCATTTGTTTTCTTTCTGAAGTATAATCCACCTCATAGACCTCAATCAGATTAGTTTTCCTAAAACACTTTGTATCTCCCTCTGCTTCTATCACTTCGCTGCCTTTAGGATGGCGCAGGAGGCACCGAACGCTACGAGATCTGATCTGTCTCTGTGCCGACTCACACCATTTGCCTACAGTAAGTGTCCTTTGGTTCAGCCACATTGACTCTGAATGTCAAGGGCTGCACCCTGTCCCTCTTTCTGTCCCCCGCCCCAGCAGTGCCCATTCTCACCCCTACCAGCTTAAAGTGTGAAAACTCAGCTCAGCTGTTACCTGCTTTGGAGATTTTTTCAGGCTGTAAATCCCTTTGAGACTCAACTCAGTTTCTCTCGGAAACCTTTTTTTTGACTCCAGAGTTTATGCCCAGAACTAGCTAGATGTCCATCTTCCCTACTTCCAAAACACCTCCCATATATTTCTTTGATGGCATTGTGTTGAAATCAGTGACTTTCTTATTTGTCTGCCCACTCTACTCCCATCACTAGTTGAAATGATTTTTTTCTCACCCTGTGCCACTTCCCTCAAGACTTGCTACCTCCTCTCATGTATTATAGTTGTCTATAGGTCCTTCCACTGACCCCAACCCTGTGTTGGCGGGGACCATCCTATTATTATTTGATCTCATTAACAGTAGATGCACCGATATGGCCTGAATAAACTAAAGAAATCATAGGAATCAAAGAGATTCTTTGAGTTAAAAATTGTTTTGGTAACAAAACATCTAGTCTAATGATGCTACTGCCCTACACTGTGACAGTTTTCATCTCCTATCTGAAATATTGGACTAGCGTTATTAGAGAAAGTGGGAGCAATTTAATGAAAGTTATTATTTTTAGGAAAAGGTATTTAAGATGCACATCGATAGCTATGTAACATCTGCATAAGTGGTAGGATTTGATGTACGTGAAGACACGTGGCCCAGGTTCCTTCAAGGACATGAGCCCCAGATTCTGCGAGTGACCTCAGGGGGCACCCTTCAGTCATCAGCTGCTTCAAAGGTGGGCTCAGCTGCAGAGATTTCCTCACCCGAGTGCAGGCCCTTCCAACGAGTGGCCGAAGAGGGCAATTTTGCCCCAACTCAGGACAACTCTGAAGGAACACTCCAGAGACCCCTGCAGAGTCAGATGAGGCTGTCATGGGCCAGCACATCTTCTCCCTGTGCCCAGTCCCTCCCCCTTTCCCTTCTTCCACACGTGTTGATGGTAAGGACACTCCCTGGTAAACATCCTGCACACCAAACTCCATCTCAGAGGCTGCTCCCGGGAGAATACAACCTGCAGCAGTTTGCCTCATCAAAAATAAAAAAAAAAAATTGATCTACTATTCATAACAAAACCAGGTCTGTTTGTCATACTGTCTCTGTATACTGCATCCATCCATCCATCCATCCATCCATCCATCCATCCATGTTGCTTTTATTCATTTTGGACTGTGACCAGGGGAGAATTATCATGTGTGCTGGGTTCTCTTTTAGTAAGACCCCTCTGTACGTGATTATCAGTATTCTCCTATTCTCCTGCAGAACAAAAAAGGGATGACAGAAGCAAGGGAAAAAATAGTTTGAAAAGTTAATTTTAAGAATGCTGCTCGGGCTTCCCTGGTGGCGCAGTGGTTAAGAGTCCACCTGCCGATGCAGGGGACACGGGTTCGTGCCCCGGTCCGGGAAGATCCCACATGCCGCGGAGCGGCTGGGCCTGTGAGCCATGGCCGCTGAGCCTGCGTGTCCGGAGCCTGTGCTCTGCAATGGGAGAGGCCACAGCAGTGAGAGGCCCGTGTACCGCAAAAAAATAAATAAATAAAATAAAAATTAAAAAAAGAATGCTGCTCATTACCTTCAAAAAGTCTGTATCTGTTTATTCACTTGTTTGTTTTACTCATTTACCTGTCCTAAGCTCAGCCAGTGCTCAGCATGGAACTTCCATCTTTACCTTTAACATGGGGCTGTGCATATTCACAAGCTCAGTAAGTGTATATCCAAGAGTACAAAACTGAGGAAGAATTCAATGCCAATATCTGAATTAGAACCCAAGAAATTCCAGAAGGCTCAACTTAAAAACACAAGAAAACCTGGCAAACATTAATCACACACACACACACACACACACACACACACACACAAATACCCAAGCACGTACACATACTGCATGCACTGGATAATGGGTTCCCAGTAGATGAAGCCAAAAGCATAGGTAGGGTTCATAAGCTAAATACAACCCAACAGAATAGCACAGTTGACATAAGAATAGTGTAACTTTGGAATAAATCAGAGGTGAGTGTAGCTAACTCTCCTACTAAGATTTTTAAACAAGGTCGTTCTTACGTAGGATGCCTATTTTGGACGACCAGATTATGAGAAGAACTACGGAGCCATAAATATGACAACATAAGTATAAAGGTAAGAGAAACTTTTAAAATGTTTTAAAATACCAATTAAGTCCATGGGAGAAAATACACTTAAAACATTTTAGGAAGAAAAAAAAATCCTTAAGGCATAATGTAGAATTATAATAAAGAGAAACAGGAACTGTTGTTTTCATCAGCTGGAAAGACACATATTAGATATAAAGAGAAGACAAACTGCTTGAAATTTTCGGAAATAAAACATTAAAACGAGCCATGAGAAACATGACAGCATCTTCTTCCAAGGCACTCTCAGGAAAAATGGACCACCTATATAGATGCCTGTAGTGGGATATAGGGGTAGGAATTGGGTGTTTTTTTCAGGGGATTCTAGTTTTTAACCATATAAGACATTTCTTCAAGGATTTTCATGGAAGGCATTTGATAGCCATAACCATATGTTGAAATAAATAGTTTCTTTAACATTTAAAACTGGTGAACACCTGCAGAATTCATGAGAATTTCTGTATTTAACAGTAAGAGTCACCTTGGACTGAGGAGATAGATAGGCAGGTTACTCTTCTCCTGGTTGGGGTCAATAACATGGTTACATAGAGATTTGGTAATAAAACTGAGTAGTTTTCTGATTTAACCTAAACTAACTTGCATGTCTAATATTTAAAGAAAAGCCATTTGAATCATAATGGCATCAAGAAAATGAAACATAGCTCTCATGTTGTACTAACCCAGGTGGAGAAAAGACTCTTCCAGATGGGTTGCACTTATTTTGTTTTTATTTCTATGGACTATTAGTGCAGGCAAAGCCATGGGACTCAAACTAGAGGTGATGCCGGCCAGGCTAAATGACAAGGACAGCCAAAATTCACAAAATCGCTGGCATTCGTTTTAAAGCTTACCTTCTTTTCCCAATTAGCTTCTTTACAAGAATTGCTAGTAATAGCAAGGTATTTACTTGAGAAATATTTTTCATGACCTTGGCTTAGAAAAGGTCATCCTTCTTTAAAAGCTTGGTTATTAACTGTAACTGACTTCAGGTGGCTGTATTCTTTTTTATGAAATACGTCATAGAGAAGACAAGGATATAAAAATGTAACTATGATATTTCAACAAAGCTGTACGTCAGTGAAATTATTTTGGCAAATTTCAGGCATTGAATTAGTGATATAATGAAGGAGGGATACTGTTAAATGCATGAATATACACCAATGAAAGATATGTCCCTCTATATTCCATCCACCCAGTAGTCACATCAGCATAGATCTATGCAAAACTAATTATACAAACCCCTCTCTACACTTTCAGCCACCTGTGTGTCCCTCCATGAGTCTCCTCAATTTTCGGGGTCTCTAATTCCTCTTGATAAGACTCAGACAAGATGGCTTTCAGCGCAGACATGTTCTGATTCTTTGAAAGGAAGGTACAGAGTGAAATCTTCCAAGCATTTTTATCACTTGTGGACAACCTGGAAGATTCAGGTCTGCAAAACCAAGGTATTTTATTGCCACACCCAGATTAATACACATCATAAGCAACTGGCTCTTTCTTGAAGAAATTAACAAATTCTTTCACTGAATTGAACAGTTAGTACAGGGACGTTTATGCGGTTGGAGATATGATTGCAGCATATTTATGAGCACTTAGTATCAACAGATCTTTTTGTAAACCTAATTATCAATACTTGAGTGATCCTGTTCAGTGCCAAGTGAAGAGAGAGAACAAGAAGTAGAGAGTAAACGGAAAATATAAAATAAGCTGACTAAAACAACTTTTGATATAAAATCAATTCAAATAAACATATATGTGTTAAACACGCATCAAAAGTCACACACACACACACACACACACACACACAGACACACACACTGGATTAAAAACCGGGTTCAAGCAACATCACAGAATAAAAAGCTACATAAAAGCAGGAGTTGAAGAAATGGGCAAAGATCTACCAGGCACAAAGAAGGAAAGAAGAGTAATTATCAATCATATAATAGATAATATAAGACAAAACATTACCAGAGATTATAGCAGAAGATAGATAAATCAATTACATTTGGTAATATTAACATCCACTTTGATCACTGGTCAATGAAAGGAATAAAAAAATTGTCAAAGCTAGAGATGAGATATAACACAATTATTAAATTTAATCTAACACATACAAACCTATGCCCAACAAATATATGAAAAAACAGACATTTATTAATATATGAAAAATCCATAAAGAAAGTTTCAATACATTTCACAGAACGAAAATGACCTCTGTCCACACCACCATATCTTGATATATGTAGAAGAGTGGAAAGCATGGGTTATTTAATAAATGATATTAGGAATACTGACTCAGTCAATAAAGAAAAAATTGGACACCCACCTCTACTATATCCCCAATCCTCAATGTGGACTGAAGACCTAAATGTGGACAGTGGAATGTAAACATAGAACAAATATAGAAAAAAAAAAAAATGTAGGCATGGATCTTCCATGAGCCCAGAGTCTTCTAAACCAGATCCCAATGAAGACAATCAAAGATAGAGTCAAGAGACCTTGGAAAATATACTCACAACTATTTATAAGTAACAAGAGATTCATATTTACATTAAAGAACTATAGCAAAGCAGGAAGAAATAGCAGGAAGACTGATGGCAAAATGGGTAAAGGAAATTCATAGATGGGACACCCAAATACCTAAAAAGAATATAAAGAGATGCTCAACCTCAGTAGTGATGGAAGAAATTAAAATAAACATTACATCCATTATATTGCAAAAATTAGAAGGGCAGATAATATTAATTATTGGCAAAGATATAGGGAACTGTGACCTTCTACACATGGCTGGTGGCGGCATAAACTAGCATAGGAATTTTGGAGAGTGCTATTCAGTCATTAGTGAAATTAAATTCTATGATGTAACAATTCTATTTCCTATCCTATACTTAGTATTACATATAGGCACATCTACAAGGATATTCATTGTAGCATCATATATAGAGTCAAAGATCTAGGAGACAACCTAAGTGTTTACTTTTATGGCTTTATCTTTATCTTAATAAGGGCATAGAAAGCGTATTTAAGATAAATATATGCACCACATCTTCTATATCCATTCCTCTGTCCATGGACATTTAGGTTGCTTCCATGTCCTGGCTATTGTAAACATTGCTGCAATGAACACTGTGGTGCATGTGTCCTTTTGGACTCTGTCTTTCTCCAGACATATGGCCAGGAGGGGGATTGCAGGGTCATGTGGTAGCTCTAATTTTAGTCATACAGAGAAAGAGAAATACCATGTGATATCCCTTATATGTGGAATCTACAAAGAAATGATACAAATGAACTTATTTACAAAACAGAAACATACAGATTTAGAGAGCAAACTTATGGTTACTGGGGGGAAGGATGGGGGAAGGGATAGTTAGGAGTTTGGAATCGACATGTACTGCTGTATTTAAAATGGATAACCAACAAGGACCTACTACTGTACAGCACAGGGAACTCTGCTCAATGTTATGTGGCAGCCTGGATGGGACGGGAGTCTGGGGGAGAATGGATACATGTGTATGTATGGATGAGTCTCTTTGCTGTGCACCTGAAATTATCACAACATTGTTCATCAGCTATACTACAATATAAAATAAAAAGTTTTTAAAAAGATAAATATATTAAGTAAACATAAATATGTGGCATGGAAACAGGGAAGAACAATACCAGAATTGGTGAATGGTTTAAAACAAAAGATAAAGCAAAATAGGGAATTTGTATGAACTGATGATAAAGGTGTGGTATAAACCAAATATTGACAAAACAGAACAAAATTCCCACCTGACCAATCAGCACCTGGGTTTTTGCTCTTGAGCCCAAAGGAACGTCTCAACAGTGGGGACTTGGGTTGTAACAAAGAAGCCTTATCTTCAGGATCGAGGTGATATTCTCTTTTCCCTCTTTAAGACATTAGACAATTCCTAGAAGGCTTGTTTCTCTGAGAGCAGACGGACACATCCATGTGTCCTTACAAAGGAAACCAGTTTCTGAGCTTTGTTGTACACAAGACAGTTGAACGAATGAGGATGTTAAAGATGGTGAGTCAGGAAGGCAGTGGCTCATCGTTGCCCACATTGGGTAGTTTCTATGGGGAAGGGGGAGAGTTCCTCTGAGCTGCCCCAGAGGAAACAATGGGACCAGAAAGAAGAGGAAGAATTAGAGAAGACAGATTTGTATTCAACAGGAGGAAGAAATGTCTGATCATCATGGCCAAGCAGAATCAGAAATGGCTTAGAGCTCATTGGGGGCACTGCAGAGACCCCGTGCAGACAGTCTGGAAAAATCTGAGTACAGTCGAAGAGCAGGTTGAGTATCACATGGGATGCTGGTCTAGATGAACCCCAAGTTTATTTATATCCCTAAGGTTCTATCCTTGTATCATCTGTTTACACATATGTAGGTATATTTTATATATACTTAAGTCCATCTACATTTGAATATAACACACATAAATATTTACACATGATTTCAACACATACGAATACTTTATGTGTGAATGTAATATCTTTATATTTATAAATAAATGTAATAAGTATTTGTTATATATTGCATGTACATAAACTACAAATTCTGTTGAACATATATTTTGACAATTACTTGTGTTTGTACTAGTCCATATTTAATGAGTTTAAATTTTTCTGATTAAAATATTATCAGGGCATTATCACTTTGGCACTACCAAAGGAATTTTTTTCCCTGCGTGTGTTTATGTGCACATACAACTGTGTGTGTATCCAGAGAGATTGACTGTGGGTCAGGCAGTGAAAGTGTGAGTAAACTTCTTGTCATGTTTTCTTCCTTTCTCATCTCTACTTCATTCTCTCCTTCTTGGAATCCCTGTGTCTAACATGCATAACAATTATTGCAAAACCTTATTTCTCCCACAATTTTAATTTTAACTGAATAAAAATTTGCATTCTTTGACTTCATAGCAAATCAAATACATGTTCTTGTTCTTTTTGTCTACTTAGAGTAAACCAATTTGAGATGTTATTTGTAAAAAAAAAAAAAATTAATATAGTGTTTCCTTAAAGAAAGGTACCAGTAGTGGGATTGCTGGGTCATACGGTGGTTCTATTTTTAGTTTTTTAAGGAACCTCCATACTGTTCTCCATCGTGGCCGTATCAATTTACATTTCCACCAACAGTGCGTGAGGGTTCCCTTTTCTCCATACCCTCTCTTATTTGCAAAACAGAAATACAGACATAGAGAACAGATGTATGGATACCAACGGGGAAGGGGGGTGGTGGGAGGAATTGGGAGGTTGGGATTGACATATATACAATACTGATACTATGTATAAAATAGATAACTAATGAGCGACTCTACTCAATGTACCATGGTGACCTAAATGGGAAGGAAATCCAAAACAGAAAGGATATATGTATATGCATAGCTGATTCACTTTGCTGTACAGCAGAAACTAACACAACACTGTAAAGCAACTACACTCCAACAGAAATTAATTTTAAAAATAAAAAATAATTAAAATGTAACAAGAAACAGGTTAAAAAAAAAAGAAATGTACCAGCTTCATTTTCCAGATTGGAAGAAAAATAACAAAGCAACCTATCTCCAGGACAAATCTGTTTGAAGGCAAGTGCTCCAGCTGAGTTTGGAACTCAGTCTTGACATCCTAACCACAGAACTTCTCTTCTGTGGAAGTGTGAGAGCACCTCTCCTCAGGTCAGGTGAGAAACTACAGTCATTTAAACACATTTAAACATGAGTACGTCTTTGGTAGTTTACAAAGGAGGGATGGTGAAAAATCCCCACATAATCAGCCTTCTTTTTCCACATGAGGATATTACATTAACAAAGAGAACTTAAATTTCCATTTGAAGTCATAAATTACCACGGAAGTGTTACACATTTAATGTATTGCCTTTATGTTCCCCCACCAGCTTTATTTTCTCCCATATTACTCACAATAGAAACTGTATACTCTCTAAGTAGTTGCTGAAAATCAATACAAGAATTTTGCAAATGACTAAAATTTATGGTCACACAAGACCCTAGCAAATAGGACCTTAAATTAAACATTGCTCAACTTTAATGAGGCACCTAAAAGAGAAAAATAACCTCGAAATGTTATGTTTTCTATGAACAGTATTATAAATGATTCCAGTAGCTGGAGAAAGGAGAGTGGAAGAAAGTGAAAGTGATAAAGAGAAGAAGACTCTTCATCCCTGACAGAGTTGGGTTTGGAACCTGGTGGAGGTTGATGGTGCTCTGGCTGGAAGAGCAAATGAGCAAACGTCAGTCACAAAGTGGGAGTGGGTGACACTTGCCAAGGTTGTTTCCGGGCACAGAGCTGCAGCTCTGCCTGGGCCAAGTGACATTAGCTTGTCAGGAGCCCTTGAAGGATGATGTCATTAGAAGACTACGTTCCTGGCCACTCACTGAGAGGTGGAGGAAAGCAGACGCCTTCTCAGCACCATTTTTAACAGGGTGTTCATTTCCCCAACTGCACCAACAGTAGCTCTGTGAGGCCGCTAGGATGACAGACGAGGTGAGATGCACCCTATGATCAAAAGCTGCAGTGAGAGCAGGATCTTTCTGCCGGATGGTACAGAAGAGTGTGTCAGTTAGGCTGCAGAACACAAAGGGTCATGACCATGAGTCGGAAATGCTGTCAACGACACCTAACTCTTCCATCAGTTTGAAGCAGGAAACGATAAAAACCTGTCTTGAATTAGAACTGGGAAGTGTTACATTTAGAAAATGAAATGAAATATGAAAGTGTGAATTTTGTCACTGCTTTTATTTCCTTTCCAGCATCACCACCTCACCTCATTATTGACAAATATAAATTTTTTTAACTTTTTTATCGACTAAAAGATTCTTTAAATTTGATAATGCTTTATAATTTTCAAAAGTTTCACACACATGATTTCATATAATCCCATAATAATCTTTTTGAAAAATCCCCTACTCCTATATTGCCCCTCCCCACTCCCCTCTCCCCACTGGTAAACACTAGTTTGTTCTCTATATCTGTGAGTCTGCTTATTTTTTATTTTACTCACTAGTTTATTGTAGTATTTTTCTCAAAAAACTAAAAATAGAACCACCATATGACCCAGCAATTCCACTCCTAGGTATATATCTGAAAAAAACAAAAACACTAATTCAAACAGATATATGCACCCCAATGTTCACAGTGCTATTTACAATCGTCAAGACAAGGAAGCAACCTAAGTGTCCATCAGCAGATGAATGGATAAGGCAGATGTGATATCTACCTACCTATCTATCTATCTATCTATCTATCTATCTATCTATCTATCTATCTATCTATATACACAATGGAATACTAGTCGGCCATAAAAAGAATGACCCCTTGCCATTTGCAGCAGCATGGATAGACTTGGATGGCATTACGCTAAGTGAAGTAAGTCAGACAGAGAAAGACGAATACTGTATGATATCACTTATACGTGGAATCTAAAAAATACAACAAGCTGGCAAATGTTAATTTAAAAAAACTCATAAAATACAATTCCAAAAGCTTGATGCTTCTTAGGCACACTTGCCAAGTTACAGTTTCAACCATTGCTCTCTACTAATTTCAGCCCACTCCCCAAATTCTTATATCAAAGTTCCGCTGGTCTGAATCCAGAATGGTGGTCCACAGACACATGATACTAAGCCTACCGTTCATAAGATATTTTAGGTTCTCACTCTTGGACTTTCCAACATCCAGACTAGAACTTCTGGAGTCCTCTGGTTCTTACCCATGCTCACTCACCAAATCCATTCCTTCCTTTTCCTCTTTTCAATTTAACTAATTCTCCCTCTCTCTTACGTTAGGCACTCAATAGCTCATACCCTTTCTTCTAAGATAATCTCCTTTCTTGATTTTTTAAACAGCTTTCTTCCCAGGTACTTTGAGTTAATTTCTCCTCACTTCAATCCTGGCTTCCCACTGCAATGTGAATTACTTTTCAAAAACACACTGTGGGGTGGTACTGGAAAGCAAAGATGTGTATTTGAGCCCTGAATCTATTACTGGACAACCCTGAGCAGGTCTCCTGCTCTCTCTTATTCTGTTTCTCTGGTGATGCTTTATCTACATTACAGACTCACTGTGTGTATTAATTAAGATTACAATTATGAAAGTGTTTTGTAAACGACAAAGTTTTATATAAATACAAATAGAAGGTGACATTTTTATCTAGCAGCCAATTAACTTTCCTGGCTGTGTTGGTCCCTAGCAATTAGAAGATTCAACTGGGCACTGTTCAAGTTCAGTGTGGCACCTAAAATGAGGCAGGAAGAGCTCTGAATTGTGTTAAATGTAACACTGCTTGTTAAATTGAAATGAAGTGAAAAAAGGGATTTTGACATTCATTTCTCCATACATGTTTGAAGGAAGCAAAATTGCACTTCTCCCTAATATAGTTTAGAACTTCTTAAGTTTCAGGCACTACTAATGATCAAAATGTTATTTATATCAATCTTTTTGATTTTTTTAAAATTTCCCAAGTCATATGATACAAAATAAGTGAAGGGGGAATAAAGAAGCAAACAAGACATGACTGAAAAATAGTATTGTTTCCAAATGTCATCTACATACACACACACACACACACACACACACACACACATACACGCACGCACACACGCATACATACACACACACACACACCGCTCTAGTGTTAAAGAAAAACCTCCTGGAAACAAGATAAAAATGGTTTAGTTTTACAGTTTGCAGCATTATTAATGGAAACAAGTGGGCCCACTTCCACATGAAGCCAACTTTTGAGGTATTATATTTGCTCTTCTAAAATGATCTGAATACAGTATTCACTGTGTAGTCTAACTGCAAAGGTAATGGAGCTGAATATATATAAATAAAATAAGGAAGACTGTCTTCCAATCCTGCTCCACAGGGAGAGTCAAAAATTTCAGTCTTTTCCTGTAATTCAGTTGATGTCTTATCTCTCCCTTATCATAATTCTTACTATAATTGAAAATAGTAAAGGTTATTAATTTTTTAAAAGCTTTGATGGGCTACAAACCTGACCACTGGAGTGTGATTTAATTTACATATTTCGTTTCAAAACATTTTAAAATTCAAATTTAAATGCTCGGAAGTTAATATGGTTACGACTTTCTACTGACATCTGAGGAAAGGCTAAGATCGTTAATGGTGTATAACTGTTACTGTATGTTGACAGTTAGATGTCATTTTAAGCAAGAAATGCTAGTGGTATGTTAAATCGAATTACTCTAAATATCTTTGCTAGAGTGCAATGCACGTGAATATGACTCCCTCCAAAACGTATGCCCTAGGTTGACATATAGGAGTCCAGAATTTATTATTTTTCACCTGGGAAGCCCTACACAGGTTTAAGCAGGCTTAACCCTATCCACTCAGCCTGCAGTATATTCAGTTTCATTTGTCTACCCCAAAAGATAAAATTCAATAAATTTTATCTTTATATAAGGTGGAATATACTGTAGTATTTATATAAGGTGGAATATACTGTAGTATTAATAGCCAACTGTATTTATATTTAGTTTAGACATTGCTCCTTAAAACAAAAGAAAGCATGTTTTGAAGCAACGATTAACAAAAAGTATATACTCTCTCCTCGGCCCAGGCATGTGCACAAAAAATTAACTTACAATGAATGCACAGCAGTGGAATATAGATTTCTTTAGCAAGTTTTGTATTCCCAGCTTCTTGGTAAACCCATTGTTTAAAGTCTTTCTAATCAAGTTTTTCTTAGTGCGTGATATTCTCATATGGTAGGGTCCATGGAGACATCTAATCTGTCATCTGGAAGGCTATCATTAGAGACTGCCGGGCACGTCTCTATCTCTGATCATTTGGCTGTTGTAAGTTTTATAGATCTCTTTGGTTTTAATATCATTTTGCATCTGGAGGGCATTCTGCTTTCTGCCTCTCTGATCTGATTGCCACACCTGACAGCCTCCTTCCATCTGGTGCCCACTCCCACCCTCCCTACTGATGGTCTTTGCTTGGCTTCTTTTTATCCCTGGGGTTGCTTTCTTTTAGGGAAAATTCTTTGTCATCAAGTAGAACTTATTTTCTGAGGTATTGACCTACCGGGCATAGCGTAGATATTCCATCCATCATAGTTAAAGAAATAAATACAATCACAAAATGAAGTTTTATGCAGCTATGACCAATCTGGCTCACTAAGAATTTCTAACGATTTGAGAAAATTCTTAAGATATGTGGTTATTAAAAAAATTCAAAGTTATATGCAGGTGTATGTAATATGTAATACATAATACATGTTACCTAACGTATACTACATAATACAATACATTGTGTGTGTGTGCGTGTGCGTGTGTGTGTGTGTGTGTATTTATAGGTGTCCCTAAACAGGTAAACTAACAGGATTTGTGAGAAAAGATGGTTGAGGAAGATCACGGAAAACCTATGCAGCTTTGTAACCAGGACATTAAAAGACAATTACTGGTAGCTAGGGAGATAACCGTGTAGCTCAGGCAGGCAGCTTAGCAGGGCAGGAGGCTGTTTCCACATATTTTTGGTATTACTTGGTGCATTAGAGCTATTTCCATGACCTGTTTCCTGCAATTATTTACATAACTGAAAATTTTCATTTTAGGTTCACTTGAGGAAACTGGATTGGGAAATGGAAGAAATGGGTTCCCCTAAGGGTCTGCCACACTACAAAGCTGTATGTCCCTGGGGGAGCCTTGTCACTTACCGGTCTTTACTGACAAGGAGATTGGGATTGAGCTGCATGATCTACAAAACTCATCTTGACAGTTGAGTCCATGACAGTCTACGTCATGATGTCATGTGTCAAGAATAATTTAAAAGGCAGGAAAATTTTCTGTGGAGTCCTTTAAACGTAGCATTCCTATGTTGTTGCTTTGACCTGCTCATCTATTTTGTTTGAAGTCCTCATCCATTATAGAAAATCTCTTCTAGTTGTCTTCTAAAAGAACTCACTTTTAGGAGGTTTTAGGAAAACAAAGCTATGTGTTTTAAAACAATCTGTCAGACAACTAGATAACCAAGTCAATGATATGTTTCTTTTTTCTATGATTTTATAAAAACACAAATCTCCTGGAAAACCAAGCCAAAAGTTCATGTGAAAAGAAGACTACATCAACCATCACTCTGGTGAAGATGTAGTGGTAAAAAGATTAGAACATCCAATGGACCTTATCATTCTTCAGTCTTTGCAACTGTCCTATTCTGAATATGCAGATTTTGAGATTGCCCCACTCCTAATGGTTGGTCTGGTGAAACAGTTGAGCTTAGTCATGGTGAGCTGTGTGGGGACCGAGGGACAGCCTTACCTTTGACCGTCACGTGGACGCTCTGGCTGGTGGAGAGCTGGGGTTGAACTAGCACGTTGCAGGTGTACTCCCCCTCGTCAACTTCCTTTTGCACATCCGAGAGTTTCAGCGTGCCATTGTTCTCAAATGCCACTTGGCGGTGGTTAAAAGGAAGCAGATTAGAGTTTTTGTACCATTTGATGGAGTAATACGGATAGCCAATCACGCGACAGTGAATGTATGTGTCCCGTCCTGCTATTGCTGTGATATTTTTCATCGGTCGAATGCTTGCAGGCCCTGGAGAGACACAGAGAAACTCTTGAAAATAATTTAAGGGTACCTCTTATGTGTGGAAATGGGTACACTTTTCCTTGAGTTAAAAATGTAGATTAGTTTCATGTAAGGACATCTGTTTCAGTTAAGCACATTTTTTTCTGCATTTGGCATTTTCTACCAAGAAGGTTTATTTTTTTTCCTTTTAATTTTGTTACTTTCAAATGAATTGAGTGAGTGTTAAATACTTTAATTATCAACTACTTCTGTTAAGACGTTTTGAATTATAGGACAAAAGGCAATTTAATCAATAAAAGGTAACTAGCTGCACTGAACAGTCATGCTCTTTTGGTGAAAACTCTGGTAGCCATTCAGTTGTTTAACTCTCTCTGTACACTAGGTTATGAAGATGGAGGTTATGCCATGTTGCACTGTGAATGTCAGTTAAATACCAGGTACGTGAAGGGTTACCATGGACATAGTAGAATGGAAGAGGAGGAAGGAAAGAGCATGCAAGCACAGCATATACCAGGAAAGGAAAGCTCCAGTGGACAAGTCTAAGAATAAAACAAGAGAACACGCTGACTAAAGAAACCAAAATGCCATCTCCAACAGTAACCCAATCACTGCCATTCCTGAGTAGGAAGCAGAGGGTAGGAAATGGGAAGCGACAGTTAATCCGTTTTTGGCATTCCAAGACTCAGCTCGGTGCATGCAGAGACCTTCTTCTCCACTACAATGAGTTATGTGTGTTTTTTTGAGGAGCTGATTTGACAAGCACCTCTTACGTTTATTCGAGCCTGGTACAGGACGACTCCCGCCGAGTTGTTGGCAGTGCAGCGGTAGACTCCCCCGTCCCGGACCTGAGAGCTGGAGATGTTCAGGTAGCTGACCACGTTGCCCTCGGAGGTGATCATCTGGCTGATGCGGTGACTGCCGCCCTTGAGGATGGGGTCATCGTCCAGGGTCCACGTGATCGTGGGCAACGGTGTTCCCTTCACGTTGCACATGAGGGAGACAGGCTCTGCTGGACTCACCACTTTTTCACTAAAGGCAGAAATAATTTTGGGAGTTCCATCTGCAGGAAGACAAATCACGGAAGGAAGTGGCACATACAAATAATTAAACAACTTCTGAGTACTTCTATTTAATGATTAGGATGTGCACGTACTGCTTCTCAGACATGACTCAAAAGTCTGATTTTATTGATAAAGCTAAGTTCCAATCAGGACAAAATTTCATTTTCCAAATAAGTAAACACAGCATTAGCAAGCTTTAATAATTTTCTTATATATTTCTTGATGAAGTCATAACAAGAATGATAATACAACTCAGAAGTTCATGGTAAAAAATGTCATCTCCCAAGAAGTTTATAATTCAAAACTGGTATATCCCCACCCAAAGTTATAAACATAGAGGAAACCCACACACTTCCAATGGTCGCTTTAGCTTTCTACTTCCCCCAAGTTAATTAGGGATTGCTCAAGTGAGGAATCGTTTTTTATTTATTTTTTGAAATTTATTTATGTTTTGGCTGCTTCGGGTCTTAGTTGCAGCACGCAGGATCTTTCACCGCAGTGTGCGGGCTTCTCTCTAGTTGTGGCACGCAGGCTCAGTAGTTGTGGCACATGGGCTTAGTTTCCCCGCGGCATGTGGGATCTTAGTTCCCCGACCAGGGATCGAACCCACGTCCCGCTGCATTGGAAGGCGGATTCTTTACCACTGGACCACCAGGGAAGTCCCTCAACTGGGAAATTGTTTGCAGGAAAAAGGAACTAAGAGATTGATTATCTCATCTTTATAATTTTCTCCTAAGAAATCATGTTTTATAGTTTGAATGACATATAACTGCATGTGAATTTTCATGAAGGCCTTGATAATGGTAGAAGCTAAACAAATTTGACCCTTTCAGTATTATTAAATATCTCCATAAGCATCTTTTCTTTCTTTCTTTCTTTTAAAATTTATTTCATTGAAGTATAGTTGAGTTAAAATGTGTTAATTTCTGCTGTAGGCAAAGTTATTCAGTTACACACATAGATAGGTTCATTTTCATATTATTTTATGGTTTATCACAAGATACTGAATATAGTTCCCTGTGCTCTATAGTAGGACCGTACTGTTTATCCATTCTCTATATAATAGTGGGCATCTGCTAACCCCAAACTCCCAATACATCCTCCCCCCACCCCCTCCCCCTTGGTAACCACAAGTCTGTTCTCTAAGTCTGTGAGTCTGTTTCTGTTTCACAGATAAGTTCATTTATGTCATATTTTAGATTCCATAAGTATCTTAAGTAGGGTGGCCATTAATTTATCATCTAACCTGGAATACTTTTGAGAATAAAGCAGATACCAGGAGGGCTTCCCTGGTGGTGCAGTGGTTGAGAGCCCGCCTGCCGATGCAGGGGACGCAGGTTCATGCCCCCGTCCGGGAGGATCCCACATGCCGTGGAGTGGCTGGGCCCGTGAGCCATGGCCGTTGAGCCTGCGCGTCCGGAGCCTGTGCTCCGCAACGGGAGAGGCCACAACAGTGAGAGGCCCGCGTCCCGCAAAAAAAAAAAAAAAAAAAAAAAAAAGCAACAAACAGATACCAGGAGAACAGGCACAACTCAAGACTGTCCCAGGCAAACAAGGAGCTTAATCTTAAGGAAAGTTTCCATAGCAATTTCCATTATTTTTGACAAAGATCAAATTTTCATATTCCATTATTTTTCTATTACATTTATTGATTATCTGCCTCATGTTATATGGTAGTAATCACAAATACATGTTTCTTTACATACCGTATATATATATACGTATATATATATATATATATATACGTATATATATATGCGCTTCCTTTAAAGAAAAGAAAGAGAGAAAAATGTATTAAAGTCAAAAGAAGGAAAAGTTACCAGTGGGTCTACCAGCCGCAGGCACTATAAATCAACATAGTGACACTTTTTTTTTCTAGGCGTAGATAGGTCATTTTGACATGATTGTGATCACATGCAACAGGATTTCTGAGTCTGGTAATAAACCTTGCTGGAGGAGATATTAAAAAAAATTTTTTTGGGTGCTAATTTCAAGGGTTTAACCATAGTGAAAGATAATGATTAACAGATTTTTTTAGTCTGTAATTTTAATTATAATAATTATATGTATTCATTGTTGAAAAATTTGAACGTATATATAAACCAAAGAAAAACTGGAAATAAAACTGAAGTTATCTTGCAATTCCATCACAGAAGGGTAATTGTTAACATTTTCAAATATCCCTGAAAAAAGAGTTATTCATCACCACAAAACCCTGAAGCCTATTTCTGAAGACCTAGAGCCTTCTACCATCTTTTCATTTGCAAATTCCTGAATCTTAACTTCTTCATTCCAACTCAATGGTTTGAGGTTGGAGAAGGCCTTCAAGTATTTTTTTTTTCCCCAGATGCATTCATAAGTAGTATATTTCAAGGTCCTTGGATTGCAAACATCTTTCTTTTACTATCAAAGATGACAAAAGTAACTTCATAATATTAAAATAAAGAACCTGTGCTTTTGCCTGTAGAACACTGCAGACATGACTTCAACATGCTCTACGTTTAATTTACAGAGAAGTTACATGTGATGCTGACCATTACTCTTTGTACATAACCAGTTGCTGGTGCTTGGGAATGTTCAGGTTATTTTATTGGACCTTACAATTCAATGTATTTGTCAGGATGTGTTTAGCTGTGAATTATTTTTTCACTGATTTTTACACTAAGCACTGAAATCTCAAGCCTTTTTTTTTTTTAAATCTATTTAGGAAAGTTTTCTTCAGTTACACTTTTATTTTTTAGATAAAATTTACTTACAGTTAAATGTATAGATCTTAAGCTTACAAACAGAATGAATTTTGTTAAATATATATACCTGCATAACCTCAAAACGGTCAAGATAAAAACCATTTCCATCACCCCACAAAGTTTCTAGAGGTTCTTTCAATCATTCTTCACCCACCACAGCTGATCACATTCTGATTTCTATCACCGTGCATTACTTTTGCCTGTTCTTGGCTTCAAACCCATGTTTGAGTGTGCCCTTTTTACACACTCATGGAACCTGTCATAATCGCAGGACAGTCAGCAAAATTAGGATATGTAACTTTGGAAGGGTACTGTTATCTAATGCAAAGTCTGCCGATTGACCAATAATGTCCCTTACAGCTATTTTCCCAAGTTCTCTCAGTTTCACACCTTACATTTATTTGTGGTGGCTCCTTAGTCTGTCTCTCTTTTTTTTTAATAGATCTTTATTGGAGTATAATTGCTTCACAACACTGTGTTAGTTTCTGTTGTACAACAAAGTGAATCAGCCATATGCATACATATATGATCATATCCCCTCCCTCTTGCGTCTCCCTCCTGCTCTCCCTACCCCACCCCTCTAGGTGTTCACAAAGCACTGAGTTGATCTCCCTGTGCTATGCTGCTGCTTACCATTAGCTAACTATTTTACATTTGGTAGTGTGTATATGTTGATGCTACTCTCACTTAACCCCAGCTTCCCCCTCCCCGCCATGTCCTCAAGTCCATTCTCTATGTCTATGCCTTTATTCCTGCCCTTACCCTGAGAAAAGCCATAATTCAAAAAGACATGTACCATAATGTTCATTGCAGCACTATTTACAATAGCCAGGACATGGAAGCAACCTGAATGCCCATCGACAGATGAATGGATAAAGAAGATGTGGCACATATATACAATGGAATATTACTCAGCCATAAAAAGAAACGAAATTGAGTTATTTGTAGTGAGGTGGATGGACCTAGAATCTGTCTTGAGTCGCTTTTTTTTTTTTTTTTTTTTTTAAATTTTTAGTTTTTAGTTTATTTAACATACTTCTATTTTTTTTTTTTTTAAACATCTTTATTGGGGTATAATTGCTTTACAATGGTGTGTTAGTTTCTGCTTTATAACAAAGTGAATCAGCTATACATATACATATGTTCCCATATGTCTTCACTCTTGCGTCTCCCTCCCTCCCACTCTCCCCATCCCACCCTTCCAGGCTGTCACAAAGCACCGAGCTAATATCCCTGTGCCTTGCGGCTGCTTCCCCCCAGCTATCTACCTTACTACGTTTGTTAGTGTGTATATGTCCATGACTCTCTCTCGCCCTGTCAAAACTCACCCTTCCCCCTCCCCATATCCTTAAGTCCGTTCTCCAGTAGGTCTGTGTCTCTATTCCTATCTTACCCCTAGGTTCTTCATGACATTTTTTTCCCTTAAATTCCATATATATGTGTTAGCATACGGTATTTGTCTTTTTCTTTCTGACTTACTTCACTCTGTATGACAGATTCTAGGTCTATCCATCTCATTACAAATAGCTCAATTTCATTTCTTTTTAAGGCTGAGTAATATTCCATTGTGTATATGTGCCACATCTTCTTTATCCATTCATCCGATGATGGGCGCTTAGGTTGTTTCCATGTCCTGGCTATTGTAAATAGAGCTGCAATGAACATTTTGGTACATGACTCTCTTTGAATTTTGGTTTTCTCAGGGTATATTCCAAGTAGTGGGATTGCTGGGTCATATGGTAATTCTATTTGTAGTTTTTTAAGGAACCTCCATACTGTTCTCCACAGTGGCTGAACCAATTCACATTCCCACCAGCAGTGCAAGAGTGTCCCCTTTTCTCCACACCCTCTCCAGCATTTATTGTTTCTAGATTTTTTGATGATGGCCATTCTGACTGGTGTGAGATGATATCTCATTGTAGTTTTGATTTGCATTTCTCTAATGATTAATGATGTTGAGCATTCTTTCATGTGTTTGTTGGCAGTCTGTATATCTTCTTTGGAGAAATGTCTATTTAGGTCTTCTGCCCATTTTTGGATGGGGTTGTTTGTTTTTTTGTTATTGAGCTGCATGAGCTGCTTGTAAATTTTGGAGATTAATCCTTTGTCAGTTGCTTCATTTGCAAATGTTTTCTCCCATTCTGAGGGTTGTCTTTTGGTCTTGGTTATGGTTTCCTTTGCTGTGCAAAAGCTCTGAAGTTTCATTAGGTCCCATTTGTTTATTTTTGTTTTTATTTCCATTACTCTAGGAGGTGGGTCAGAAAGGATCTTGCTGTGATTTATGTCATAGAGTGTTCTTCCTATGTTTTCTTCTAAGAGTTTGATAGTTTCTGGCCTTACATTTAGGTCTTTAATCCATTTTGAGCTTATTTTTGTGTATGGTGTTAGAGAGTGATCTAATCTCATACTTTTACATGTACCTGTCCAGTTTTCCCAGCACCATTTATTGAAGAGGCTGTCCTTTCTCCACTGTACATTCCTGCCTCCTTTATCAAAGATAAGGTGTCCATATGTGCGTGGGTTTATCTCTGGGCTTTCTATCCTGTTCCACTGATCTATCTTTCTGTTTTTGTGCCAGTACCATACTGTCTTGATTACTGTTGCTTTGTAATATAGTCTGAAGTCAGGGAGCCTGATTCCTCCAGCTCCTTTTTTCGTTCTAAAGATTGCTTTGGCTATTCGGGGTCTTTTGTGTTTCCATACAAATTGCGAAATTTTTTGTTCTAGTTCTGTGAAAAATGCCAGTGGTAGTTTGATAGGGATTGCATTGAATCTGTAGATTGCTTTGGGTAGTAGAGTCATTTTCACAATGTTGATTCTTCCCATCCAAGAACATGGTATATCTCTCCATCTATTTGTATCATCTTTAATTTCTTTCATCAGTGTCTTATAATTTTCTGCATACAGGTCTTTCGTATCCTTAGGTAGGTTTATTCCTAGATATTTTATTCTTTTTGTTGCAATGGTAAATGGGAGTGTTTTCTTGATTTCACTTTCAGATTTTTCATCATTAGTATATAGGAATGCCAGAGATTTCTGTGCATTAATTTTGTATCCTGCTACTTTACCAAATTCATTGATTAGCTCTAGTAGTTTTCTGGTAGCATCTTTAGGATTCTCTATGTATAGTATCATGTCATCTGCAAACAGTGACAGCTTTACTTCTTCTTTTCCGATTTGGATTCCTTTTATTTCCTTTTCTTCTCTGATTGCTGTGGCTAAAACTTCCAAAACTATGTTGAATAAGAGTGGTGAGAGTGGGCAACCTTGTCTTGTTCCTGATCTTAGTGGAAATGCTTTCAGTTTTTCACCATTGAGGATGATGTTTGCTGTGGGCTTGTCATATATGGCTTTTATTATGTTTAGGAAAGTTCCCTCTATACCTACTTTCTGGAGGGTTTTTATCATAAATGGGTGTTGAATTTTGTCGAAAGCTTTCTCTGCATCTATTGAGATGATCATATGGTTTTTCTCCTTCAATTTGTTAATATGGTTTATCACATTGATAGATTTGCGTATATTGAAGAATCCTTGCATTCCTGGAATAAACCCCACTTGATCATGGTGTATGATCCTTTTAATGTGCTGTTGGATTCTGTTTGCTAGTATTTTGTTGAGGATTTTTGCATCTATGTTCATCAGTGATATTGGCCTGTAGTTTTCTTTCTTTGTGACATCCTTGTCTGGTTTTGGTATCAAGGTGATGGTGGCTTCGTAGAAGGAATTTGGGAGTGTTCCTCCCTCTGCTATATTTCGGAAGAGTTTGAGAAGGATAGGTGTTAGCTCTTCTCTAAACGTTTGATAGAATTCACCTGTGAAGCCATCTGGTCCTGGGCTTTTGTTTGTTGGAAGGTTTTTAATCACAGTTTCAATTTCAGTGCTTGTGATTGGTCTGTTCATATTTTCTATTTCTTCCTGATTCAGTCTTGGCAGGTTGTGCATTTCTAAGAATTTGTCCATTTCTTCCAGATTGTCCGTTTTATTGGCATAGAGTTGCTTGTAGTAATCTCTCATGATTTTTTTTATTTCTGCAGTGTCAGTTGTTACTTCTCCTTTTTCATTTCTAATTCTATTGATTTGAGTCTTCTCCCTTTTTTTCTTGATGAGTCTGGCTAGTGGTTTACCTATTTTGTTTATCTTCTCAAAGAACCAGCTTTTAGTTTTATTGATCTTTGCTATTGTTTCCTTCATTTCTTTTTCATTTATTTCTGATCTGATTTTTATGATTTCTTTCCTTCTGCTAGCTTTGGGGTTTTTTTGTTCTTCTTTCTCTAATTGCTTGAGGTGCAAGGTTAGGTTGTTTATTCGAGATGTTTCCTGCTTCTTAAGGTGGGCTTGTATTGCTATAAACTTCCCCCTTAGAACTGCTTTTGCTGCATCCCATAGGTTTTGGGTCGTTGTGTCTCCATTGTCATTTGTTTCTAGGTATTTTTTTATTTCCTCTTTGATTTCTTCAGTGATCACTTCATTATTAAGTAGTGTATTGTTTAGCCTCCATGTGTTTGTATTTTTTAAAGATCTTTTCCTGTAATTGATATCTAGTCTCATGGCGTTGTGGTCGGAAAAGATACTTGATACAATTTCAGTTTTCTTAAATTTACCAAGGCTTGATTTGTGACCCAAGATATGATCTATCCTGGAGAATGTTCCATGAGCACTTGAGAAAAATGTGTATTCTGTTGTTTTTGGATGGAGTGTCCTATAAATATCAATTAAGTCCATCTTGTTTAATGTATCATTTAAAGCTTGTGTTTCCTTATTTATTTTCATTTTGGATGATCTGTCCATGGGTGAAAGTGGGGTGTTAAAGTCCCCTACTATGAATGTGTTACTGTTGATCTCCCCTGTTATGGTTGTTAGTATTTGCCTTATGTATTGAGGTGCTCCTATGTTGGGTGCATAAATATTTACAATTGTTATATCTTCTTCTTGGATCGATCCCTTGATCATTATGTAGTGTCCTTCTTTGTCCCTTTTAATAGTCCTTATTTTAAAGTCTATTTTGTCTGATATGAGAATTGCTACTCCAGCTTTCTTTTGGTTTCCATTTGCATGGAATATCTTTTTCCATCCCCTTACTTTCAGTCTGTATGTGTCTCTAGGTCTGAAGTGGGTCTCTTGTAGACAGCATATATAAGGGTCTTGTTTTTGTATCCATTCAGCCAATCTGTGTCTTTTGGTGGGAGCATTTAGTCCATTTACATTTAAGGTAATTATTGATATGTATGTTCCTATTTCCATTTTATATATTGTTTTGGGTTCGCTACTATAGGTCATTTCCTACTCTTGTGTTTCGTGTCTAGAGAAGTTCCTTTAGCATTTGTTGTAAAGCTGGTTTGGTGGTGCTGAACTCTCTCAGCTTTTGCTTGTCTGTAAAGGTTTTAATTTCTCCATCAAATGTGAATGAGATCCTTGCTGGGTAGAGTAGTCTTGGTTTCAGGCTATTCTCCTTCATCACTTTCAGTATGTCCTGCCACTCCCTTCTGGCTTGTAGGGTTTCTGCTGAGAGATCAGCTGTTAACCTTATGGGGATTCCCTTGTGTGTTATTTGTTGTTTTTCCCTTGCTGCTTTTAATATGCTTTCTTTGTATTTAATTTTTGACAGTTTGATTAATATGTGTCTTGGCGTGTTTCTCCTTGTATTTATCCTGTATGGGACCCTCTGTGCTTCCTGGACTTGATTAACTATTTCCTTTCCCATATTAGGGAAGTTTTCAACTATAATCTCTTCAAATATTTTCTCAGTCCCTTTCTTTCTTTCTTCTTCTTCTGGAACCCCTATAATTCGAATGTTGGTGCGTTTCATGTTGTCCCAGAGGTCTCTGAGACTGTCCTCAGTTCTTTTCATTCTTTTTTCTTTATTCTGCTCTGCAGTAGTTATTTCCACTACTTTATCTTCCAGGTCACTTATCCGTTCTTCTGCCTCAGTTATTCTGCTATTGATCCTATCTAGAGTGATTTTAATTTCATTTATTGCATTGTTCATCGTTGCTTGTTTCATCTTTAGTTCTTGTAGGTCCTTGTTAACTGTTTCTTGCATTTTGTCCATTCTACTTCCAAGATTTCGGATCATCCTTACTATCATTATTCTGAATTCTTTTTCAGGTAGATTGCCTATTTCCTCTTCATTTGTTAGGTCTGGTGGGTTTTTATCTTGCTCCTTCATCTGCTGTGTGTTTTTCTGTCTTCTCATTTTGCTTATCTTACTGTGTTTGGGGTCTCCTTTTTGCAGGCTGCAGGTTCGTAGTTCCCGTTGTTTTTGATGTCTGTCTCCAGTGGCTAAGGTTGTTTCAGTGGGTTGTGTAGGCTTCCTGGTGGAGGGGACTAGTGCCTGTGTTGTGCTGGATGAGGCTGGATCTTGTCTCTCTAGTGGGCAGGTTCACGTCTGGTGGTGTGTTTTGGGGTGTCTGTGGCCTTATTATGATTTTAGGCAGCCTCTCTGCTAATGGGTGGGGTTGTGTTCCTGTTTTGCTAGTTGTTTGGCATAGGTTGTCCAGCACTATGGCTTGCTGGTCGTTGAGTGAAGCTGGGTGCTGGTGTTAAGATGGAGGTCTCTGGGATATTTCCACCGTTTAATATTATGTGGAGCTGGGAGGTCTCTTGTTGACCAGTGTCCTGAAGTTGGCTCTCCTACCTCAGAGGCAGAGCCCTGACTCCTGGCTGGAGCACCAAGAGCCTTTCATCCACACAGCTCAGAATAAAAGGGAGAAAAAGTAGGGAGAATTAGTAGAAGTATGAGTAAAGAAAGAGGGAAAGGAGGAAAGGAAGGAAGGAAGAAAGAAGCAAAGAAGGAAAGAAAGGAGGGAGGGAGGGAGGGAGGGAGGAAGGAAGGAAGGAGGGAAAGAAGGAAAAAAAGACAGAAAGAAAGATGATACAGTAAAAATAAAATAAAGTATAATATAGTTATTGAATTAAAAAATATTTAGAAAAAAAAAAAAAAGGGACGGATAGAACCTTAGGACAAATGTTGGAAGCAAAGCTATACAGAGAAAATCTTACACAGAAGCATACACATACACCTTCACAAAAAGAGGTAAAGGGGGAAAAATCATAAATCCTGCTCCCTGAGACCACCTCCTCAATTTGGGGTGATTCGTTGTCTAAAGGAGGGAGGGAAGGAAGGAAAGAAAGAAAGAACGAAGGTAAAGTATAATAAAGTTATTACAATTAAACTTAATTATTAAGAAAAAGAATTTTTAAAAAAAAGTCATGGACGGATATAGCCCTAGGACAAATGGTGGAAGCTAGAGTATACAGACTAGATGTCACACAGAAGCATACACGTACACATTCACAAAAAGAGGAAAAGGGAAAAAAATCATAGATCTCGCTCCTAAATTCCACCTCTTCAATTTGGGATCATTCCTTGTCTATTCAGGTATTCCACAGATGCAGGGTATATCAAGTTGATTGTGGAGCTTTAATCCGCTGCTTCTGTGGCTGCTGGGAGAGATTTCCCTTTCTCTTCTTTGTTCTCACAGGTCACAGGAGCTCAGCTTTGGATTTGGCCCTGCCTCTTGCGTGTAGGTCGCTGGAGGGCGTCTGTTTTTTCGCTCAGACAGGACGGGGTTAAAGGAGCCGCTGATTCGGGGCCTCCGGCTCACTCAGGCCGGGGGTTGGGGGATGGGGGAAGGAGGGGCACTGCGTGCGGGGCCGGCCTGCGGCGGCAGAGGCAGCGTGACGTTGCGGCAGAGGCCGGCGTGACGTTGCACCAGCCTGAGGCCCGCCGTGCGCTGTCCCGGGGAAGTTGTCCCTGGATCCCGGGAACCTGGCAGTGGCGGGCTGCACAGGCTCCGCGGAAGAGGGGTGTGGAGAGTGACCTGTGCTCGCACACAGGCCCCTTGGTGGCGGCAGCAGCAGCCTTAGCGTCTCCCGCCCGTCTCTGGGGTCCGCGGTTGTAGCCGCGGCTCGCGCCCGTCTCTGGGGTTTGCGCTTTCAGCCGCGGCTCGCGCCCGTCTCGGGGGCTCGCGCCCTCAGCCGCGGCTCGCGCCCGTCTCTGGGGTTCGCGCTTTTAGCCGCGGCTCGCGCCCGTCTCTGGAGTTCCTTTAAGCAGCGCTCTTAAACCCCTCTCCTTGCGCACCAGGAAACAAAGAGGGAAGAAAAAGTCTCTTGCCTCTTCGGCCGGTGCAGGCTTTTCCCCGAACTCCCTCCCGGCTAGTCGTGGTGCACCAACCCCTTCAGGCTATGTTCAAGCCGCCAACCCCAGTCCTCTCCCTGAGCTCCGTCCAAAACCAAAACCCGAGCCTCAGCTCGCAGCCCCGCCCGCCCCGGCGGGTGAGCAGACAAGCCACTCGGGCTGGTGAGTGCCGGTCAGCACCGATCGTCTGTGCAGGAATCTCCCCGCTTTGCCCTCCGCACCCGTCGCTGTGCACCACTCCGCGGTCCCGAAACTCCCCCCTCTGCCTCCCGCAGTCTCCGCCCGCGGAGGGGCTTCCTAGTGTGTGGAAACTTTTCCTCCTTCACAGCTCCCTCCCACTGGTGCAGGTGCCGTCCTTATTCTTTTGTCTCTGTTTTTTCTTTTGCCCTACCCAGTTACGTGGGGAGTTTCTTGCCTTTTGGGAGGTCTGAGGTCTTCTGCCAGCCTTCAGTAGGAGTTCTGTAGGAGTTGTTCCACGTGTGGATGTATTTCTGGTGTATCCGTGGGGAGGAAGGCGATCTCCGCGTCTTACTCTTCCGCCATCTTCAAGGTCCCCCCCCCATCTTGAGTCGCTTTTAATATGCAACATTCCTCAGTCTCTGTTGCGTTTCTTGACTTTGACATGTTTGAAGTTACTTTGTAGCCAGCTGCTCAAATTCAGTTTGATATTTCCTGGTGATTAGATACAAGTTTTGCATTTTTGACAAATACCATGGAAGTGATGTTTTCCTGTCCTTATTGGCCATTTGTGTATTTCCTTTCTTAAAATGTCTGCTCAAATCTTTTTCCATTTTTGTGTTAGACTATTTGCCTTTGTTATTGATTTGCAGGAGTTCTTTATGTCTACTGAATACAAGTATATATATAATATATACATATATACTGGATACAAGGTATATACATACACATATACAAGTCAGTACAAGTTTACTTTTACATGTGTATATGTCAGATATCTCATAAAATTACATATGTTTGTCAGACATATGTATATATATATATATATTATACATTATATATAAATGTCTGTGTTAAATATTTTCTCTCATTCCATATTTGCCTTTCTATTTTCATATATATTTATACATACATTAACATTAATGTGTACATGCAAATTTATACATATGTATAGGTACATATAATTTTAATCACATCTACTAAAAGTTAAAATTATCATTCTTCATGTGAAATGGAGGAACTTTGCAACAAATGATTTCAAAGAATTTAATTTATATACTGTCCACTGTGTTATTCTATCTATTTATGTTATAAACTCTATAACACAATATTGTAATTGCGTAGTTGTTTAATTTGTCAATTGCTGTTTAAAGAAATTAAAAGAGAGAAAACAATTTTGCTAAATGTTTACTAACATATTTGTCATTTCTCATACTCTCATGCTATAGATCTGAGTTTCCATTTTAGGTCATTTTCTTCACCCTGAATGACTTCATTTACCATTTCTTGGTGTGCAGGTAGGTCTTCTGGCATAACATTCTTCAAGCTTTTATTTATTGAAAATATCTTTATATTGCCTTAACTTTTAAAGTCTATTTTTGATGTATATAGACATGTATATTGATAGTTTTTTTTAATGTTGAAAAGAATAAGTCAAAAAAATTCATTTCAATCTCATTAAGACTGTAGTTTTTGCATTTCTTTTTGTGTTCTAGTTTCCCCACCTTCCCATCGCACCAGCACTGGAAAATATCCTCAGGGGAAATGTGGTATTAGTGTAGAAATCACCTAATATTTTCCCCTTCTTTCAAGGGTGGAAATTCTTTCTGCCTGCTTCTGGGTGTTTCCCCAGTGTCTGCAAACAGTTTTGCTTTTCCCAAAGTTCAAAATTTTCACCTTCTTGCAGGTTAGTCTGATACCTGCTATTCCATCATTTCCAGAAATAGGACTTGTTCTTGTTCTTCTCTATGATTCCATTTTCCAGGTGTTCTGGTCTGATCTTGAACCTATAATTATTAGATTCCAGTTTCTTTAAACTTCCATTCCAGTTTCTTTGTCCTCATAGGAAATATCCCAAGATTCTACATTATGTCAATGGCCATTCTAAGTTCACAGTATTGTGAGTTTTTATAATCCATGTTAATCCATAGCTGTTACAGGAGGTTACGTCGTAACAAGGATACTAGTTAGACACCATTTTAAGGCAGTTACTAGCTAATGTATTTGTAATTCCATTTCCGCTCTCTTTGGCGACATTAGCATTATCATCTTTCAGACGAGAAAAAATAAGATGAAGCTTCTTGTCCTAAATGGTACCTGACATGCAGCAAATAAATCCGTAAGTAGGCTCAGTGTGCTCCTCTGCCCCCTCTTTTTATTCAAGCAACAGGTTTTTTTGAAGATGAAAGCAGACATTATTTTCCCAGTAAGACCTGAGTGTCTTTGAAATCTTTCTTGCTGTCACTCTCTGATAACCTCACCTGTTTCGACATCATTATGGATTATCAATACGCTCTTTAGGTTTTCTTTGGTCACAGGAGATGGTTGCCAAGGTAACCAGCCCTAGACAGGTAATCTCTCCCTTTTCTACAAAGAATCTAAAAATAGTGACTATGTGAGGACTACAGGGCATCATCATTAGCAAACTGGCTCTGTGCAAATTGATTACTGTCTGCACTTAATTATTATGTGGAACACAGTGTCAGGCTTTTAATATGAGCACCATGCCTTCAGCTAATTTCGCCTCTGCTTTAAAATGCTCACTGTCTGCAAGGAAATGCTCGAATCAAAGTAAGAATGTCATTCTAAGCCTGTTTCATATCCTCTTAGCATCAAGAGATATTTAAACTTATTTTCATATATAAATGGATTTTCTTTCTTCCTCCTTTAGGCTATATGAAACTCATGTAGTTATTTTAATCAGTTGATAACAGATGAATTTTAAATTATATAAGAAGGCACAATTTCCAACAAGACATGCAAATACACAGATAAAAGCTAGTTCAATTATCTGGTGATAAACATATGTCTCTCGCTTGACTGTTACCTTAATAGCTTCTTTCCCTGGATGATTGATAAGCTTGAAGATGTAAGTAGGCAGCAGGCGGTTAAGAAAAGAAAGCAACATAACATACCTAAAACCTATTATGATAACACAAGGTAATTCTTCAAAAATTCCATTCACCTAAATCTGTGACTCTATGGACCCAAATAGACAACCCCACAAACCAGAAGCCATTTTTTCACTCCACCAAGCACTACATTGAAATGTTGCTCTAAATGTTGCCTCCAAAGTTGTGCTTATCAATTTTGGGGGAGCTATTTTCCCCTCCAGGGGACACCTGGCAATGTCTAGAGACATTTTTGTTTGTCACACTGGAGGAAGGCGCTGTTAGCATCTAGTGAGGGGAGGCCGCACAACATCCCACAGTGCATAAAGCAGTCTTCCAAAGCAAGCGCTCCTGAGAAACCCTGGTCTAGGGGACAATGAATTGTCAACCAAACCATAAATCTCAAGTTTCTAAGGTCTATATCTTTTTTTTTTTTTTTTTTTTTTTTTTTTTTGCGGTACGCGGGCCTCTCACTGTCGTGGCCTCTCCTGTTGTGGAGCACAGGCTCCGGACGTGCAGGCTCAGCAGCCATGGCTCACGGGCCCAGCCGCTCCGCAGCACATGGGATCTTCCTGGACCGGGGCACGAACCTGTGTCCCCTCCATCGGCAGGCGGACACTCAACCACCGCACCACCAGGGAAGCCTTAAGGTCTATCTCTTGACAAGTAACTTTAAACACGTGAGTGGGCAACATTTATGTTAATTAACTTTAAGTTAAATCATGTTACTTATGTTGCTTCTACCATAGACAATGTTCATTTCACCAGAACTTATTCTTTATTTGCCCAGTTGAGCTTGAAAAACTAGGGTAGAATTATCAGCTGGTCAGATAGACAGAAATATTAACACTGTGAGTTAAGAGCAGTGTTTCACCCTTTACTCTTGCTCCTGAGTTTGGGCTCTGGGTTTGGGCTCTTTTTTCGCCAAACCCTGTAACGGGGCCCACTGACCTTCAAGGACCACCTGCACATAGTCTTGAGCGGACAGCTTGTCCTTGCGCACAAAGCACTGATACGCGCCCCCGTCACTTCGGACCATGTGATCCATTATAAGGTTCTCGTGGTTGATGCCTGTTATCCTGACATTCTTTCCAGGGTTGAGGACTTCACCGTTTCGGTACCAGGAGAGTTCCTGGCCCTCACTTCCTGTCACGCTGCAGGACAAGGATACCTGGCTGCCCACGCTGCTTTTAACTTTCCTGGGGCTGATGGCAGCTTTCAGTGGCTCTGGAGTTTTGGGGAAGAGAAAAAAAAGAAGGTAAAAACAGCACACATGTAGAGATCATTTCAACAACATGCTGGACTTACGACAGGCAAAGGCATCTTCGCAAGCACTTTCTGCCCATTTGTCAATATGTCAAGGTGGGCTTTTTCCTCATACAGGGCACTGAGTAGTCAAAGATATTAAACTGAGCTGACAAGTTAATAGGTTTTATGTAAGTTATACAGTCTTAATTTGGGACTTGTAAATAGCACTAGGTAGGCCTTCTACATATAATACTCCAAGAGTTAAGGCAGCAGAGGGATTTAGAAAGATCATTTTTTTTACAGTTAATTTACCATGTACAATTGCTGTAAGTGATAATGTGTACAGATTTTCTGTTGAAGTAAATTTCTTGTTAAGACTGTTATCTTTCTATTGTTTTTGTAGGGGATGATATTGCAAAAAGAAAAAGAAAAGAACCTCAAAAAAGAACACACTCCATATATTCTTATTTCAGTATTATTTCATGGCACACCATTTTGTTTGGGAAAACCCTCATCACTATTCGTTTTTTTTTTTTTTTTTTTTCTGGGCTTCTTTCACTGTATAGCAAATAGATTGACATGGGTCATATTGCTTTCTCACTGAGTAAATGTGAGTGTTAACGCACTGACAGTAAGAAATGCAATGTGCTGGTTGCCAGCAAGGACAGAAATATTTGAATATTTAAATCCTATTTGCCGCCTCCCAGTGTGGCACAGATGGGTTTGCTCTGGGCCATTCTCACACACACATACTCACTCCCCTCCCCTATGTGGCTTAACCAGGGCCAGTAACACACAGCTGTAAGAAAGCAGGTAGATATTAGGATTCGTGACTATGAAACAGGGTTTTGTTCTTTAAAATGAGGCTAACTTCTTTGGATAGGTGGTAACTCTCATCTTTGACTTCCTATGTTTTCATTCAGCAAATCCAATTGAATGCCGTAAGCATTTATAGAACATCTACTATATGCCAAGGATGGGGTTAAACTCACAGGTGAGACAAACATGAATAACACTTGTGGTGCCACTAGCATGTGCCATAAAGCTACCAAATATCTTCTGAACATTAGTTAAGTCAGTCTTCCCACAGTCCTGCAAGTGTTGTGTTATCATCTCCATTTTACAGAAGAAACGATTATTCCGAGAGATCAATTAATTTAACCAAATCCATTCAACAGGTAAATGGCAAAAAACAGTTGTTTACCCCAGTTATTACTGACTTCTTGTGTCACCACATTGTGAAGTCTTTAAGAAATTCAGTCTTCCAGATGGATAAGACAAGTACAAGAAGGAAGATAGTAACACAAAGCGTCCATTAGAGACGTACACTGTGTGGAAGAGGATCGATAGAATGTCCTCAGACATCAAGGATGGATAGGACTGAGGCCAGCTGGGATGAAGAGAGGGCCTCGTAAAGAGTGGGAACTGCAGGAATTAGAGCATGAGGCACTGCTAGGTCTCAGGAAGAGTTTTGGATCAGTTTGGATGCAACACAAGGTCTCTGAAGGAGAACAGTGGGAGAAAAATTACACAGGCAGTCTGAGACAAGACCACAAAAGACCTCCAGATTTTGGAATCAAATCAGAGGGAGCTAAAGAGAGCTTTCTAGAATTTTTAGCAAGTAAGTGCTATAGATAAACACGTTTTTCGGAGAATCCATCGATCATATTGTGTTGGACAGATGACAGTGGGGAAACTTGTCAGCAAAGGGGCATTGCAGATGTCTCGTTGAGGTGCAATTAAAACTCGATCTAGTAATGAGAACCTACTGTAGAGCACAGGGAACTCTACTCAATGCTCTGTGGTGACCTAAATGGGAAGGAAGTCCAAAAATGAGGGGATATATGTTTACGTATAGCTGATTCACTTTGCTGTACAGCAGAAACTAACACAGCATTGTAAAGCAACTCTACTCTAATAAAAATTAATTTAACAAACAAAACAACTCGATCTAGAACTGGGTGGAGGTGGAGAGCACAGCTGAGAAACACAGTGAGATATGATCTCTAGGACTTGTCAGGACTTGGACATGAAAGAAAAGTCTTAAAGAAGATCCAGGACTTAAAGTTCACATTTGGAGGGTTCGAGGCTGAAAGATGTCTAGAACAACAAGAGGCTGGTAAATGGTAGAGAGATGGTGGAGAGAACTTTGGGATACTGTTCTTTGGAAGTGCCAGATAAGCATCTGATATAAAACTGGGAGACACGCTGCTCATCTGACAGTCAACAAGGAGGCTGAGGTTGAGCATGCAAATTCAGGGCTGTTTTCAGAGGGGAGGAACTTGAAGCCATAAAGTAAAAGAGGGCACCAAAAGAAAAGAGACAAGAGAGAATAGAAGAAGTTTCAGAATTTGGAACCCAGGAGCATCCTTTCTGCCTGGAGAAGAGAGACCAAACAGTCAGAAGGGAGGATGGGAGCAATAGAGGCATATCTGGAACTTTTCCAGACGTGGCAGAGTACAAAGATGAAAACAAGTGCAGTCAGAATTAAGACTTTTCCACAAATAACTTTTAAAATGTAGACAGTGGTAAATGCCTTTACAGAGAAAGCAACAAAATACTCTGAGCCTTGAGCAGAAAATAGGAGGGCAACGGGATGTTTTGAGAATGAGGCACTGCATTAGACTTAGAAAGATGGGAAGTTTTAGACATTCAGGTACTTGAAGACCGTCTTACATTACATGAGGAGGGAACAGCATGACTTGCAATTAGGGAAGGAACAGGTTTGCATGAGAATAGGAAGAAGTTGGATCTCACAGGAGTAGGGTTTTTTGAAGAAAAACTATGAGAAGTATGACCGTACAGCTTTACTTGAGATGCTTTCCATACTATCCTAAGATACAAACTTTATTCAACAGAAACTGGGGAGCCACGAAAGGTGGTGTTGAGCCTGCATACTGGAGTGATTCTCATTGGCTGTCCAGTGCTGCATTGTTTCATCTACAAGGTTCTTCAGCCATCGAAATATAACTGTGCAGACATTATCCTCCTTTTCTTTCTAATCTCAGCCTAAGCATGTTCGAATGACATTTGCAGGACTCAGTCTGGACAGCCGATTCCAGGCCATCATTGGGATATTTATTTCAAATGTACTCACTTGGGCTGGTATTGTGCTAAAGCTTTCTACACCCAGGGTGACACTGAAGAGGCAGTTCCATAAACAGGCATAAGGCTGGAAAAAAGCCAGGGTAAGAAAATGCCTCCCTTTTCAATGTCAGAGTCGTATTCAGTTTGCTCAGTTCAGTTCATCAAATTTTTATGTATACGGATATGTATGATAGCATACTGGCAACTGAGAGCCATATATTTTGACCAGAGTTCTGACACTCATTTCTGGCCATGTGATCTTGAGTAACCCACTTTGATTTGGTTTCTGCATGAGCAAAATTAAGGCTTTTCAACTAGGTTAGAGCGCTTCCCCCTGCAATCACACCCCTCCTTCTTCCGAGTCTACCTTTGGCATCCTTCTCAACATCTTCCTCACACCAGTCACTACAAATCAATTAGAGATGAGATATATCTACCATACTTGGCCTAAATTATCTATAATATTGAGTCCAAGTCCAATATTTGGATAATAACAACCTTATATACAGTCCTCTATAGAGCTGATAACAGCCCCATTTAGAAATTTAAAGCAGCATCTGGAAACAGGCCAAGGACAACTGCTTTGATCTGATCACCACTGCCTTTGCTGACAGCACCACCCTGCCCCTCTCCCTCCACTGACTTGCAGACAGGCTGACCATTCTGAATTCAACAGCTAGGTAATGTTATCTTGGAAATATATCCTGTGGCTCCCAACTCTCCAGCTGTGTAACCTTGAGAATTTGGAGCCTCAATTTCCTCGTCTGTAAAATGGGGCTACTGTGGGTTTCAGCAGGGTTGTTGTGAGGATTCGTGGGGGCTACAGAGAAAGCCTGGAGGTCGGCTTGTAACAAGAGCTCCACCATCACCACTAAAAGTTACCATCCAACTTACGTTTCACGTACAGGCGGCCTATCACCTTAGCAGTTCCATATCTGTTGGACACTTCACACACATAGCTGCCTGAGTCTGAGGGGCGTGCATTCTCAATCAGCAGCCCAGTCACGGTCTTCTGGAACCTTCCAGAAAGTTCCAGGGGCATGTTGTCCTTCAGCCAGCGGTAATCTGGCTCGGGATGGCCGAGCGCTTTGCAAGGCAACTCCACACGCTGCCCCGCCATGGCTTTGCGATGATCAAACCCATCCAGTATGGACGGGGCTGAGTTCGCTGGGTCTGCAGAAGAAAAGAAAAGCCTATTAGATATGATTTAAAGTGGTCATTCAGAATCATAGGGCCTCGTGTATAATTCATATTCTATGTATCATTCCAACTATTGATACAGATCTTTAAGATTTTATATATATATATATGAACAGAAAAAAGCACTATTCATATAAATTTCTTTTTCTCAGAATTTACAAAAGGTTGAAGCAGTTATATCCCTAAAGAAGATATACAAATGACTGATAAGCACATGGAAAGATGCTCAGTATCATTAGACACTAGGGTAATACAAATTAAAACCACAGTGAGATACTACTTCATACCCACTAGGATGGCTATAATAAAAAACACAAGCAATAGCAAGGACTTGTGAGGATGTGGAGGAGAAACTGGAACCTTCATACATTGTTGATGGGAACGTAAAATGGTGCGGCCACTTTGGAAAACAGTTTGGTAGCTACTTAAAATGTTAAAACTTCAGTTTACTGTAAGGTCCCAAAAGCTCCACTCCCAGGTATCTACCCTAGACAAAGGAAAACCTATGTCCACTCAAAGACTTGTTCACAAACGTTCATAGCAGGATTACTCATAAGAGCCAAAAAGCTGAAGTAATCCAAAGGACCATTGTTTAGTGGATGGATAAACAAAATGTGAATATACATACATACTATTCGGCAATACAAAAGAGTGAAACACTGACACATGTTACAACATGAAAAAGCCTTGAAAGATTATGCTAAATGAAAGAAGGCAGGTACAAAGTCATATACTGCAGGATTTGACTTAAATGAAATATGCAGAAAATGAAAATCGGTAGAGACAGATAGTAGATTAGTAGTTTCCCAGAGCTGGAATTGGAATTTACTGCAAATGGGCAGCAGGGATCTTTTTGGGTAGAAAATAATGTTCTAAAGTTAGAATACAACTCTATGTATTTACTAAAATCATTGAATTGTATACTTAAAATGAGTGAAGCTTATGGTTGGTAAATTAAATCTCAATAAAACTATTTTACAAAAAAAAGAATGGGGCATTTCTTTTACATTTAAGTGATGCTTGATAACGTGCTCTCATGGAGACATTTGGTCAGACATAGACTTAGTACAACCACACAACATTGGATTTCATTTCCATCTCCGTGTCTTCAAACTTTTTATCTACATTTTTAAAAAACAGTTTTTATCACAAAAATTTGCAAACTCACACAAAACAAGAGAAAATGATATAATGTGTCCTATATAGTCATCACCCAGATACAACAGGCATCACAATATTTCTATCCTCCTTCTGTTTATTTCTCTATAGCCTTTGCTTTTGGTGCCAACATGCTGGAGTCAAGTCATAAAACCTATGTTATCTAGAATGCTTCTCTGATGAAAATAAGAGTTTTCATGTATAACCGCAATGTCAGTATCACACAAGAGTAATAACAGCCTCTTGGTATCACCTATCATCTACTCCACATTCATTTTTTCATAATGAGATAAAAAGTCATATTATTATTACTGTTTTTATAACTAATCAAATCAGGATTGTTTTACAGTTAACATTTTGTTGTTATGTCTCCTTTTCAAATGTTTTTCCAGCTTTATTGAGGTATAACTGGCAAAAATTGTATATACTTAAGGTGTAAAATGTGATGCTTTCAGATAAATATATTTTGTGAAATGATCACCAAAATCGAGCTAATTAGCATTCATTGCCTCACATGGTTACCCTTTCTTCCTTTTCATTCCCCTTCCTTCCTCCTCTCCACCAACTACCCATTTGTTCTCTGTATTGATGAGTCTGTTTTGTTATGTTTATTCATTTGTTGTTTTAGATTCCACACATAAGTGAAATCATATAGTACAATATTTGTCTTTCTCTGTCTGACTTATTTCACTCAGCATAATAACCTCTATGTCCACGAATGTTTTCACAGATGGCAAGATTTCATTTTTTAGGACTAAATAATATTTCATTGTATATTTATAGCACATCTTCTTTATCCATTCATCTACTGATGTACACTTAGGTTGCTTCCATATCTTAGTTATTGTAAATAATGCTGCAATGAATATAGGGGTGCATATACCTTTTCAAATTAGTGTTTTTGTTTTCTTCAGATAAATACCCAGAAGTGGAACTGCTAGATCATATGGTAGTTCTATTTTTAATTTTTTGAAAAGCTCCATACTGTTTTCCATAGTGGCTGTTCAGTGCATGAGGCTTCATTTTTTTGCACATCCTTGCCAACACTTGTTATTTGTGGACTTTTTGATAATAGCGATTCTGAGAGATGTGTACTGATATCTCACCATAGTTTTGATTTGCACTTCCCTGATAATGAGTGATGTTCAGCATCTTTTCATGTGTCTGTTGGCTATCTGTATGTCTTCTTTGGGAAAAAAAAAATGTCTATTCAGGTCTTCTACCCATTTTTTATTTTGTTTATTTTGTGTGTGTGTGTGTGTGTTACACGGGCAGAGGTAACTGTTGTGGCCTCTCCCGCTGCGGAGCACAGGCTCTGAATGCACAGGCTCAGCGGCCATGGCTCACGGGCCCAGCCGCTCCGTGGCATGTGGGATCTTCCCAGACTGGGGCACGAACCCGTGTCCCCTGCATCAGCAGGCGGGCTCTCAACCACTGCACCACCAGGGAAGCCCTACCCATTTTTTAATTAGGTTTTTTTTTTTTTTTGATGTTGAGTTGTATGAGTTCTTTGCATATTTTGGATATTAACCCCTTATCAGATATACCATTTGCAAATATATTCTTCCATTCAGCAGCCTTCTCATTTTGTTGATAGTTTTCTTCACTGCACAAAAGCTTTTTAGTTTCAAGCATTCCCATATATTTATTTTTTGCTTTTGTTTCCCTTGCCTGAGGAGATAGATCTAAAAAAATATTGCTAAGACCAATGTCAAAGAATGTACTGCCTATGTTTTCTTCTAGGAGTTTTACAGTTTCAGGACTTAAGTTTAGGTCTTTAATCCATTTGGAATTTATTTTTGTATATGGTGTGAAAGAGTAGTCCAGTTTGATTCTTTTGCCTGTAGGTATCCAGTTTTCCCAACACCATTTATCAAAGAGGCTATCTTTTACCCGTTTTATATTCTTGCCACCTTTGTCATAGATTAATTGATCATAGAAGTGTGGGTTCATTTCTGGCCTCCCTATTCTGTTCCATTGATCTATCTGTCTGTTTTTGCATCAGTACCATACTGTTTTGATGACTGTAGTTCTGTAATATAGTTTGAAATCAGGGAGCATGACATGCCTCCAACTTTGTTCTTCTTCCTCAGGATTATTTAGACTATTCAGAGTTTCTTTGGTTTCCATATGAATTTTAGAATTATTTGTTCTAGATATGTGAAATGCCATTGGTATTTTGATATGAATTGCAACGATTCTGTAGATTGCCATGGGAAACATGGCCATTTTAATCATATTTATTCTTCCAAGACATGAGCATGTTGTGTCTTTCCATTTGTTTGTGTCATTTTCAATTTCTTTCATCAATGTCTTCTGGGTTTTGGAATACAAGTCTTTTACCTCCTTGGTTAGATTTATTCCTAGGTATTTTTTTTCTCGATGCACTTGTAAATGGGATTGTTTTCTTAATTTCTCTTTCTAATAGTTTGTTGTTACATGTATAGAAATGCAAGAAATTTCTGTATTTTAATTTTGTATCCTGTAACTTTACCGAATTTATTGTATGAGTTCTAGTAGTTTTTGGTGGCATCTTTAGGATTTTTCTGTATATAGTATCATGTTATCTACAAACAGTGATAGTTTTACTTATTCCTTTCCAATTTGCATTACTTTTATTTCTTTTATTGTCTGATTTCTGTGGCTTGGACTTACAGTTCTATGTTGAATGAAAGAGTGAGAGTGAATATTCTTGTCTTGTTTCTAATCTTAGAGGAAATGCTTTCAGCTTTTCAGTGTTGAGTATGGTGTTAGCTGTGGGCTTGCCATATATATGTTGAGGTATGTTCTCTCTATACCCACTTTGTTGAGAGTTTTTGTTTTAAAATTTTTATTTATTTTATTTATTTATTTTTGGCTGTGTTGGGTCTTCGTTGCTACGTGCAGGCTTTCTCTAGTTGCAGTGAGTGGGGGCTACTCTTCATTGTGGTGTGTGGGCTTCTTATTGTGGTGGCTTCTCTTGTTGTGGAGCACAGGCTCTAGGTGCACAGGTTTCAGTAGTTATGGCACGAGGATGCAGTAGTTGTGGCTCATGGGCTCTAGAGTGCAGGCTCAGTAGTTGTGGCGCACGGGCTTAGTTGCTCCACGGCACATGGGATCTTCCTGGACCAGGGCTCAAACCCATGATCCCTGCCTTGGCAGGCAGATTCTTAACCACTGCACCACCAGGGAAGACCCAAGGGTTGTTTTTTTTTTTATCATAAGTGAATATTAAATTTTTTCAAAAGCTTTTTCTGCCTCTACTGATATAATCATATGATTTTGATTCTTCAATTTGTTAACATAGTGTGTCACATTGATTGATGTGTGTATACTGAACTATTCTTATATCCCAGGGATAAATCCCATGGATCATGGTGTATGTCTCTTAATGTATTGTTGAATTCAGTTTGTGCTAATATTTTATTGAGGATTTTTGCAATATTCATTCTTGATGTTGGCCTATAATTGTGTGGTGTGTGTGGTGTCTTTGTCTGGTTTTGGTATCTGAGTGATTGGGTGATTCTGGCATCACAGAATGAGTTCGGAGGCATTTCTTCCTATTCAAATTTGGAATAGTTTGAGAAGGGTTGGCTCTTCTTTAAATGTTTGGTAGAATTCACCTGGGAAGTTGTCCGGTCCTGGAACTTTGTTTGTTGAAAATTTTTTTTGTTGTTGTTGTTTTTGTTTTTTTTACTGATTGATTTCATTAATGGTAATCAGTCTGTTTAGATTTCCTATTTCTTCCTGATTCAGTTTTGGGAGATTGTACATTTCTAGGAATTTATCCATTTCTTCCAGATTGCCCATTTTATTGGTATATAATTGTGGTAATCTCCTATGATCCTTTGTATTTCTGTGGTGTTGGTTGTAACTTTTCCTCACTTATTTATGACTTTATTTATTTGGAACCTCTCTCTTTTGTTCTTGATGAGTCTGGCTAAAATTTTATAATTTTATTTTTATCTTTTCAAAGAACTAGCCCTTACTTTTATTGATTTTTTCTATTTTTTTAGTCTCTATTTCATTTGTTTCTGCTCTGATTTTTATAATCTCTTTCCTTCTACTAACTTTGGTTTTGTTGTTTTTCTTTTTCTAGTTCCTCTAGTATAAACTTAGGTTGTTTATTTGAGATTTTTCTTATTTCTTGAGGTAGGCTTACATCACTATAAACTTCCCTCTTAGAACTGCTTTTGCTGTACCTCATAGATATTGGATTGTTGTGTTTTTGTTTTCATGTGTATTCAAATATTTTAAAATTTCCTCTTTGGTTTCTTTAGTGACCCATTGGTTGTTTAGTAGCATATTGTTTAGCTGCCACATGTTTGTGATTTTTGCAGCTTTTTTCTCTTGTAGTTGATTTGTAGTCTCATATCCTTGTGGTTGGAAATGATGCTTGATATGATTTCAATCTTAAATTTACTGAGACTTGTTTTTGTGGCCTAGCATGTGATCTTTCCTGAAGCCCAACTGATCTAATATTTCATTTAAGGTGAATCTTTCCTTATGGATTTTCTGTTTGGATTATCTCTCCATTGATGTAAGAGGGGTATATAAGTCCCCTACTATTATTGTGTTGCTCTCAATCTCTCTCTTTAAATTTGTTAATATTTGCTTTATATATTTAGGAGATTTTATAATGGATGCATAGATTCAATTGTTATGTCTTCTTTTTGGATTGATCTTTTATCATTTTGTAATGTCCTTCTTTGTCCCTTTCAGTCTGTGTGTGTCTTTAGATCTGAAGTGTGTCTCTTGCTGGCAGCATATATATGGGTCTTGTTTTTTTTCTGTTTTTTTTTTTTTCATTCAGCCACTCTATGTCTTTTGATTAGTTATGTACTTATTCCCATTTTGTTAATTGTTTTCTGGTTGTTTTGTAGTTCTTTTTTGTTCCTTTCTTCTTTTTATGCTCTCTTCCCTTGTGACTTGGTAATTTTCTTTAGTGTTATGTTTGGATTCCTTTCTCTTTTTTGTGTATCTATTATAGATTTTTGGTTTGTGGTCACCAAATAGATTATCTATCTATCTATCTATCTATCTATCTATCTATCTATCTATCTACATATATATATATATGTGTATATATATATATATATATATATGATTATTTTAAGTTGATGATCTCTTAAGTTTGAACATATTCTAACAATCCTGCATTTTTACCAATGCTTAACATATTTGACTTTGTATTTTATGTCTTTTTGTTTCGTGTATCCCTTAACTACTTATTGTAGATATAAATCATTTTATTGCTTTTATCTTTTAACCTTTTTACTTGCTTTATAAGTAGCTGATCTACTATCTTTACTGTATGTTTGCCTTTACCAATGAGATTTTTCCTTTCATAATTTTCATTTCTAGGTGCAGTACATTCTTTCTTGCTTAGAGAAGTCCCCTTATCGTTCCTTGTAAAATGAGTTTACTGGTGGGTGCTGAAATCTTTCACCTTTTGCTTGTCTAAAACTCTCTACCTTTCCTTTGTGGAGTGTTCTTGATTTTTTCCTTTCATCACTTTAAATATATAATGCCACTCCTCTCTGGCCTGCAAAGTTTCTTCTGAAAAGTGGGCTGACAGTCTTCTGGGAGTTCCTTTGTACTTAATTAATTTCTTTTCTGTTGCTATGTTTAAGTTTCTCTCTTTATCTTTAATTTTTGCCATTTTAACTGCAATGTGTCTTGGTATGGATCTCTTTGATTCACCTTGTTTGAGATTCTCTGTGCTTCCTGGACCTAGATATTTGTTTACTTTCCCTGGATAGGGAAGTTGTCAGCTATTATTTCTTCAAATAAGTTGCCTTCCCCATTCTTTCTCTCTCCTCTTTATGAAGCCCATGTAATGTGAATGTTAGTATGCTTGATGTTGTCTTGGAGGCCTCAGACGGTCCTCATTTGTTAAATTCTTTTTTCTTTTTTCAGTTCAGCTTGAGTGATTTCCATTACTGTCTTCCAGTTTGCTGATCTGTTCCTCTTTATCATCTAATCTACTACTGATTCCTTCTAGTGTACTGTTATTTCAGTTATGGTATTCTTCAGCTCTGCTTGGTTCTAACTCTTTGTTAGACTTCTCACTGTGTTCATCCATTCTTTTCTTGAGTTTATTGAGCATCTTTATGATCATTACCTTGAACTCTTTATTGGGTAGATTGTTATCTCCACTGCACTTAGTTCTTCTTCTGGCATTTTATCTTGTTCTATTGTGAGCAATATATTCCTCAGTTGCCTCATTTTGTCTAATTCTCTGTTTTTATTTCTATGGATTAGGTAGGTCAGTTACATTTCCTGATCTTGGAGAAGTGGCCTTATACAGGAAACATCCTATGGGTCCCAGCAGCACACTCTGCTCTGGTCACCAGAGGTATATGCTCTAAGGGTGCCCTTATGTGGGCTGCATGCACCCTTCTATTGTAGTTCAGCCCACTACTGTGGGAGTGCTGGTAGGCAGGGCTGGACCCCAGCCTGGTTGGCTGGCAGGCCCTGCCTCATGCAGAGGTTGCTGACCCACTAATGGGTGGGGCTCATCTCCATGCAGCAGGCTGCTAGCCTGGGTTGGGGAGTCCAAGGTGTGCTGCCAACTGGTCCATGGGTTGGTAAGCCTCTAACAATACTAGGTGAGAGAGAGGACTCTAAACAGGCACTTGCCAGCACTAGTGCCCTCATGGTACAATGAGCTCTCCAAAATTGCTGCCACCAGCATCTCCCCAGGGGGAGTCCCAGTTGCTTAGTGCCTCTGCAGGAGGTTCTCCAAGATCAGCAAGTGAGTCTGACCCAGGCTCTTTTCAAATTACTGCCTCTGCGCTGGGTATCAGAGTGTGTGAGATTTTGTATGAGCCCTTTGAAAGTTCTTTTTCCTTCAGACACCTGTTCTGCTGTATACAAGCCCCCTGGCTTTCAAAGACAGACAGTCTGGGGATTCATCTTCCTGATGCAGGACCTCCAGGCTAGGAAGCCTGATATGGGGCTCAGACTCTTCACTCCTTGGGGAGAAGCTCTGCAATCGTGATTCTCCTTCCCTGTGGGTTGCCTATCCAGAGGGGTGATCTTGACTCTATCACGTCTCTGTCCTTCTTACCTGCTCACTGTGGTTCCTTCTTTATCTCTTTAATTGTGGAAAACTAGTCTTCCGGTCATTCTCATCAATAGTTTCTCTGCAAATAGTTCTAATTTTGGTGTGCCCATAGCAAGAGGTAGCTCAGGGTCTTCCTACTCTGCCGTCTTGGCCACACCCCGTAATCAGTGATCTTAGTTGTTATGGCTCTTGATTCTCTTTTAATTCAGATAAGACTCTCCTTCTATTTCCTTTCATGTCTTTGACTCATGGAAGAAACCAGGTGAGTTATCTTACAAGAAATCTCACATTTTGAATTTCTTTCTTCATGGTGTCATTTAACCTGCTCCTCTATTGCCATTTTCCTTATAACTGGAATTTAGTTGTAATGGATAATCTAGATCAAGTTCAACCTTTTTTCTTTCCCTTTGCATCTATATAACGTGTGGCTTTCCCACACTCAGTGAGACTAAATTGATCAGAAAATTCAGATGATAATGTTTGTCTGAATTAAGTTATTTTATTAAGGGTTGAAAATGGCAATTTAAAAATTTCCGTTTTCTTTCACATTCAATAGATGTAATTATTCTGTAAATAAGAACTTTCCTCCCTGAACTAGGGTTATTTGGTTATCTTGAAATACAGTAGTTACAAGAAAGACAGGAAGAAATTTTGTTGTTATCTTTAATGACTAATTATCAAAATCAAGAGTTGGTGCCTGCCTTAGTTACCTCTAAGTAGATGAATAAGTTTCTTATTATTGCTTTTGTTATTATAAAATGTCTATGTATGTGTGCACATGTAAGCATATATGTAAATGATTATGTAAGTATATATAGGTACATATGTGTATATATATATACACACATATACACACGTGTGTATGTGTGTGTGTGTGTATGTGTGTGTGTGTGTGTGTATATATATATATATATATAATATATATATATATATATGCATACATGCAATTGTGACAAGACCCCATTTATGTTCCAGGCTCATCTTATATGTTTCCTGTCCCAGACCAATAATCCATTGTTCTTCCAAGGAAACATGTTCCCTGTTATTGGGGAATAATATTTAAAGGAGACTATGATCTAGGTGGTAGAGGTGCTTGTTGCTGTTGGTTGCCCACTGCCCATTGAAAAGGGAAAGAACTTGGAATCACATATTAAAAAAAACAGCAAGTGTGTACTGATACTTTCTATTGGATATTTCATGAATTTTATTAATTCTTTGGTTTTCTATTTTTATCTTTTCTGTTACACTGAAAATCTTGGTTCCAAATAAAAATAATATAAACATCGTTAATTTTCCCTCTGTTATAGTATCTTATAGGATGAAATTCTTCTAGGGTCTCCCATACTACTGAGCCTTCTCTCTCTGTTTAGTGTTCCACTCTGGCTCAGTTTGATTCCTAAATCCAGCAGTTTCCCTCAGGGTGAGATTCTGTTCTTCTGAAAGTAGTATTTGCTAAATATTTCTGAGATCTGCAAGGAGTTAGGCTACTACTAAGCTATGTGATATCATGGCCCTTTTGCATTCAGCTTCAACTCAGAGGTTGTGTAGGTCTATCAAATTGTTGTGAATATTCTTGGACACATTTTAGGTTTCCATTCAAGAGATGGTCCTCTTCTATTTTTTATTTTTTTTTAATTTATTTTTGGCTGTGTTGGGTCTTCGTTGCTGTGCACAGGCTTTCGCTAGCTGCAGCGAGAGGGGGCTTCTCTTCATTGTGGTACATGGGCTTCTCATTGCCATGGCTTCTCTTATTGAGGAGCATGGGCTCTAGGCATGTGGGCTTCAGTAGTTGTGGCATGTGGGCTCAGTAGTTGTGGCTCATGAGCTCTAGAGTGCAGGCTCAGTAGTTGTGACGCATGGACTTAGTTGCTCCGCGGCATGTGGGATCGTCCTAGACCAGGGCTCGAACCTGTGTCCCCTGCATTGGCAGGCGGATTCTTAACCACTGCACCACCAGGGAAGTTCCCGTCCTCCGCTTTTTGGAGATGAGCATTTGCTGGCAACTTTGCAGTTCTGTGACTATATAGTAATTCCAGTAACTCTTCCCTTTTCACTATCCATCACCTCTTGTTACACTGCTGCTCTTCTTATGCTGGTCCTATTGTTGTCAGTAGTTTGTCCATAGCCCCCCACATTTAAGAGTTTCTGGGGAATCTCCATCACCTAATTTTGTTGATGTCATGCATGTGCTTTTTCTTTTGTCATCCTATTGCCTCTGTTTCGGCTTCAGGAGAAGTTTGGAGTCATTCAAAACCTTGTTACTAACATGCCCCCGCCATGATCCAAACCCCATGTGTACATTTTTAAATGAATTTAAATCGAATTTAAAATAAAATTAATTTCTCTTTGCCTTCAAAGCTTAGAACTCTAGAACAATAATCCGCACTCAGTGTCTATGTTCTCATCTTCTAGCACTGACAATCTCCTCCCTCAACTACTTTATTAAAATGTCTGTGACCCAAAAGTCATAAGCGTAATTCACCACATGCAGCAGACTCTCTTATGAGCCTTTTGATTATGTGTGACTCTGTTGACTTCTCCCTTCTTGCAAATACCACCTTTAACCCCAAACGTTTGGTCTTATTCCCTCTCTTCTGCTGGCATCTGAGTGTATGGTATTCCTTCACTAGATTCTGCTCTGATGTTCCTCACTTATCTGTACAAATGCTCATGAGGCGATCTCGTGGACGCTCATCACTTCCATGGTGACCCAATGCTAATGAGTCCTGCTGCCTATTTTTGAAACATCAGCAAAACATGCTTAAAAAAAATTAAAAATAAATAACCTTGGGATTAAGAAAAGCAAATTTGCCTTTCCCACTCTGAGAGTTAAATTTGAAAATCAGTACTTACTGATTTAGAGTAGAGATAAACAAGGTTACCTTTTCAGGCTTTCTCTCTTTTTAGGTTTCTCTTTAGAGGGAAATGGGCTCCCAGATTATCATCACTTAATTCACGTTCTTTCGATGGAGAAATGTTTATTTGCTTCTTTTGCTAAGCTCAATCTCATACACAGATCCATGCCACCCCCAGAGACTGCTCCTTTCTTAACTCAATAATGTCATAAAGAAGTTCCTCTTCAATGCAAACAAGACCTTTCCTAAGAGATTCTGAACATGTAGACGATTGTGTTGTCATTAAAGCTACCATGGAATAGATGACAGATGCCATTCATTTTCTAATTCATTTTCTCTACATTTTTGAAAAAAGTGAGCATATTTTTACTGTAATGATTATTCTTGCCCTTAAAAGAGGCAACAAGACATAACTATAATACAAGGTATAAAGTATCAATTGACATGAAAAAGAAGAGGTAAAAAAAAAAGTATATTCAAGTTCAGAGGAAAAAACAATGAATTATGACTTACGTTTGTTCTACACCTGAAAAGACAGGTGGGCTTTGGCTATTTTAAGGATGTGAATAGGGAAGAGGAATCCAGATAGAACATTATCAAGGGCAGTAAGTGGGTGTTCAGGTGATATTGTTTTAATTTCCCCAACGTTTAAAAACTTCCCGTCACGTCTCCCGCACAAAACATCATGACAAATAAAATAGATATTCACTGCATTGATCGATTTTACACTCTAAAGCTGTAAGGGCGAAGGTCAGATATTTTGCACTTGATTTTTAATACCAAGATGGTCATTTCACGCTTTAAACTGCTGCATGAAGTGCTAATGCATTCCCGTGTGAAGGGATTGCTGATTTGTTTGACAGATGGGCCAATGGCAAGCCAACTATAAAGATTCTTCAAAAGGTCAATATTTTCTCAAAGCATAAATCCCATTAAAAAAGGCACAAAACGGACATATTTATCACAGTGGAATAAACTTACTTTGGGGTTTTCTTCACTCAAGAATAATCCTGGGAGTTAAGAGAGTGTGATTATTTATTTAACTTCAGACGTGGATAATTTCCCCACTATTGTTAGACATGATACAGGGAACAAGTTGGCACCAGGGACCGGTTTCATGGAAGACAATTTTTCCACGGATCGGCAGGGGTGGGGGGGGATGGTTTAGGGATGACTGAAGCGCATTACATTTATGGAGCACTTTATTTCTATGATTATTCCATTATAATATATGATGAAATAATTATACAACTCACCATAATGAAGACAGGAGGCAGAACTCAGGCGATAACATGAGCAATGGGGAGCAGCTGTAAATACAGATGAAGCTTCGCTCACTTGCCCACCGCTCACCTCCTGCTGTGCGGCCCGGTTCCTAACAAGGGCTGGGGATCCCTGTTCTATAGGACCCTGCCCTGCTCCCCCACATCTATGCAGGGTAGGAGGCATCATGGTGCTGGTTGGTATTGCCAATGACATAACATGCAAATAACAGGGCAAGGAGGCATTTTCAGCAAAACAGAAATCTTATTGGGTCACAGGAATTTGGAGCTTTATAAAAGGTGAAATTATTTCACTTGAAATATCCATATTTGCATTGTACTGTATTGGTATTGGTTTGAAAAATCTTAAATTGCTGGGCATCCCTGGTGGCACAGTGGTTGAGAATCCGCCTGCCAATGCAGGGGACACGGGTTCGAGCTCTGGTCTGGGAGGATCCCACATGCCGCGGAGCAACTAGGCCCGTGAGCCACAACTACTAAGCCTGCGCGTCTGGAGCCTGTGCTCCGTAACAAGAGAGGCCGCGGTAGTGAGAGGCCCGTGCACCGCGATGAAGAGTGGCCCCCGCTCCCCGCAACTAGAGAAAGTCCTTGCACGAAACGAAGACCCAACACACCCAAAAATAAATAAATAAATTTATATTAAAAAAAAACCTTTAATTGCTAAAATATTTTGGGGAAAAAAAATGAAGTTGTTCATGAATTCCACAATTTTGGTTGAGTCATCCCAGAGCACTAACAAAGGAAGACAGCGACAGATAGAAAACACAGTGTTGATGAATTTTTACCTGATACAAAAAGTCTAGCGCTGTTACTCTGCCTTGTCTCCCCGGTGTATCTGTGCCGTGTGATACAGCGGTAGTTATACAATCCATCTTCATTCTGTACATCTTTAATATACAAGGCTCCCGTGGATGTGATGAGAAATCTAGATCCTGAAATCAAAGAAAATGATTACCCCATTAAAACACAACAGAAGCAACCGAGTCATGTAAACAAAGTCACTGAATAGTTTTTCTTCACCTGAAGGAAACTCATGTGAAGGAAAATAAAAGGTGTGTGTTTGTATGTGTGTGTTACTTTAAGGGCTTGAGATATATATTAATTCTTCAACTATCCTAAATTAAGAGGTTTTAGTAAGTATGCTACCCAATAAATATATACTTGTAAAGCCTACTCTCGTGAATTAATTATTTAGGTCATGTATTTATTTAACAGCAACAAAGTAGGCATATAATTAGCATGTAGCTAATTTAGCATATTTTCTTTGATCATCACTTTTCTCTTGAATGTGACATGTTAAAGGAGTATTAACTTTCTTTTGTAAATTTCTACCTCATGTAAACATAAACTTTTGCCTCAGTTTGAAATATTTCAATAAACACACAAAAGTGTTAGACTATAGAGCAATAATACATTCCACAATCTTCCCAGGAAAGACTGTCTTATTTCCTCAATAATAACCAACACTTACTTCTATATTCTAAGACAAAGGTCAGTTCCTCCTATATTCAGTGTTTTAGAGAACACTGCTATTTCCTAATTACTACTCAAATTATTGACAATAACACCTTCACCTCAGGGAGAAAAAAGCCATACCCAGCTCTGCCTCCTTCGAATCAGCACAGGACAAAATGTGTTCTCCGTGACCTGTGATTTTCACCTCTACGACTCTATTTGTACAGAAATGGCTAACATTAAGAGATCAAGCATCAGTGCTGCTTGAAGAAGAATAAAGATGATTTTTTCCTTTGAAAATGTAAATATCTAAAGACAATTCTTCACTGCTCAATTATAATTTGATGATACACCAAATAAAAGCTAAGGAGTAAATCTCAAGATGAGTTGTTGCACCTACATGGTAGTGACTCAAAATGCTTTCTACCACTGTTAGAGTCTTTCTTATGGAATATTTCTGTGTCTGATGCAATTCTACTTAAAAGATAATGTGGTTTTGTCTCCTTAGGGAAGGACTAAAATGCCAAAAATTCACCTTCTTTTAAACTGTTTTCCTTAGGTTCATTTGAAACTGCCTTGGGTTTATTTTAATCAGAATTTGCCAGGAGTCTTGACTTCATTAATTTTAGGTCTCAGATATTCAACTTGAGCCAACACTTGGTTATTTCTTATATTTTATTCATAGGGGTGGGATATGGAGGGTGGGAGGGAGACGCAAGAGGGAGGGGCCATGGGGATATATGTATACATACAGCTGATTCACTTTGTTATACAGCAGAAACTAACACAACATTGTAAAGCAACTATACTCCAATAAAGACGTTAATTTTTTTTTTTTTTTAAATATGGGCTTCCTTGGTAGCACAGTGGTTAAGAATCCACCTGCCAATGCAGGGGACAGGGGTTCGAGCCCTAGCCCAGGAAGATCCCACATGCCACGGAGCAACTAAGCCCATGAGCTACAACTACTGAGCCTGCATACTGCAACTACTGAAGCCCGTGCACCTGGAGTCCGTGCTCCATGACAAGAGAAGCCACCACAGTGAGAAGCCCGTGCATCGCAAGGAAGAGTAGCCCCTGCTTGCCACAACTAGAGAAAGCCTGCACACAGCAACGAGACCCAGCACATTTTATTTTTAAATAAATAAAAATAATTTTTAAAAATCTTAAAAAAATAAAAATGGCTTATTACTTCTTATGCAATATGAAAGCAATTCCATGGACATGAACACGAAAAAAATGATAAAACAACTACTGATCTAGCATAAGTTTTCCAAAAGAACACCAACTAACTACTAAAGGAGGATAAAATATCTTTAAGTAATAAATTTACTTTTTAAACAACTGCATTAGTTACTTATTTTAAAACATGCTATAAATATGCTAAATATTAGAATAGCTGAAAAAGCAAATGGTGTATATTCTAGATATTTTTGCATTATCTTTCCCCTAAAAAAAGCAACTAAAAATACCACTTGTCATATTTCATCACATGCCAAGCATCCTACCAGTATATAATGTGTATAATTGAAACATTTTTTTCTTTCAGTATATTTTGCATACTTACATAATGCTTTCATAACCAGTTCCTTTAAAGTACAGAATGATAGACAGAAAAGAGGGATGAAGAAGATACTGCATTAACTCCTGTCCCCTCTCTAACACAGAGTCTTTTCATTGGAATTGACAGGCCATCGGCAGTGGCTCAATGTAAGGAAAAGCATCATGTGCACGGCTGCTCAGAGCTCTGAGAGATGCTCAGGGTTGCAGCAGCAGCCTGCACTCATTACTCCACTGATTCCTGAGAGGGCTCTGGTCTCCAGGCACATTTAATTTGATCACTCACTTTGCTCCGAGAATATCTGACTTCTTTTTACCCACTTAGCATGCTAAATAAAACTCTCTTAAGACATGTTGTTTTAGAAAAACAGGAACCCTGTCTGAAACATTTTCTGAAATATTCACAGGAAAGAGAGAAGGAGGTGACTGAATTCCTGGGCTAATTTGAACCATCTCTGTCTAACCCTTTATTTCTCGTTAAGACACATCCCCCAAATGATCGGTATTTTAAAATTTAAAATAAGGATGAATAGAAGCCTTTGATTAGGACAGGGCTGCAAAGACCCAAGGTTCAGTCTGAACTCCCGAGACACGTGGAACCCTCAGGACAGTGAGGGACAGCACAGCCGCTAGAACGCCAGGCTTCACAGGGACAAGGAAGCTTCTCATCCACCCCCTTGCTTGCCACTGCACCCCGCTTCCTGTCTTACTTCACCAGAGGGTTTTGTATCATATGGAATAAATGGGTTTGTTCACAGCCTTAAATGAAATTGAAGAATGTGCTTCTGTTAAAATAGGCAAATATTAAAATACAAAATATTAATAGCAATAAACGGCACACACACCCAAACTGTCTCTTTCTCTCTCACACACACACATATGCACACGCACACACACAGACATATACACATACACCCTTTACTACTCAGAAGTGTCTGGTAATATACAACTGTGCAAAGTCAAAATTCTATAGGTAACTTTCTTTCCCTTGGAAAACTATCATCACTTAAGGTGGAAACATTACTAAAATGCAGTAGATACATTTTGTCACGTTAAACACATTGCAAATCAGTCAGTTAACAATAGTGAGTGATTTCTGGATTCAGGGTCATCATTGTGGGTGTTGATTATTGAGCCATGTTGCTCAGTTATTAGAGAGATGTCTCAGAAGCTACCTTGGCTTCTCAACATGCACTAAATGGTCCAGGAACTCAAGCCCCTGCTTCTGCCTTTAATAGTTTATCTGTTCCCCCCATTACTACCAGGCTATTAGCTGTTACTTCTCTCTGCTGGCAGTATCCCTGTGGACACACACCCAATGTGATGCCTTCGGTATGCTGAGAGGTAGAGACTAGACATACCAAAGCTGTTAGAAGTTTGCATAAACTAAGAGTGAATGGGTATCAAGTGACTGCTGGCGTGGTTCTCCAATGTTCGTCGACATGAGCTGGTATGTTAATGCCACTGAAGTAAACCCACAGCTTGGTACCAGTTCAGCCAGCCTGGCTAAGCTCAACACAGGGACTAGTGGGATACTTCTATCTAGAAACATAAAACTACCAAAGAAAATGGGGCATCTGCATGATTCGGAATGTTGTAGAACACTCAGGGTAGAAGTCCTACAGCCACATTCCTCCTGTCATGGTGCTGAGCGGTGAACACATAGAGCATGGCAGGTCCTGAGGCTCAGGCACAATGTCTTTTGGGTTTCTGACCAGCGTCAGAGGCAGAGAAATAGCAACGGTTCTAGAAATCCATTTTGCCAAACTATGAGTAGTCAACTGCAGACAGCAGGCATGCGTGTCCTCCTGAAGGGAGCATGTGGGAGCTGATTCTAGGAGGTGCCATGCGTTCTGGGTGAACAGGAAACCAGAGCTGAGAGGTACATCAATTCACTGGGCCAGCACTGTCCTGGGCTCTGAGAACCCAAAAAGGAATGAGACACAGCCTCCGTCTTCAGGGAGCTTACAATCTAAACAGCTTTGAGTCTCAGGGTTAGAGACATGGCATCAGGTAGGAAAACAGCATGGGAGGGAAAAGGCTGGATTATAATCTGGGAAGAGGTTTATCTTCATCTGGATGAAGGGAAACACCATTACCGAGGGAGGAAAAATTGATATTTATCACCAAACCTGTACTCATCCTTGTGTATTACTCTGATACAAATAATTAGCTGTATATGTTCCCTTTATTAACCTGCTTGCTCAATCTACTCTGCTATTTTTTTTCCTGTTCTTATAAAGTATCAAGTTAAAAGCTCTTTCCCTGGTACCAAGTGTAACAAGCTCACCCACCTGGAGAGATTCCTCATTGTGGAAGAAAAAAAAATCTGAGTTTGGGAATCCGATGGATATGAATTCCAAACCCATCAATGCCACTATGTGTGACCCCCGATGAGACATTCAACCTCTTTAACCTTTGGATTGTTCATCTATGAAAAAGAGAGGATGAGTCACATCCTCTTTGCTCTACTGTTGGAGATGAGGTTAATGCATAGAGGCCCTCTAACAGATAGCCATGCATTAAAATGGTAGTTTTGGAAGTAAATGTCATGTGTGTTACTCAGCTGACCTGCTAAGAAAAGCCAGTCAACAGGTGTACCTAGTACTGCCCAAGGCCATCAGGCCTGCCTGAGCCCATGTTCACTTACATAGTAGGGTTCATTTCTAACTCTTCATGGATGTGCTTCCTGATGTGAAGCAACCTCATGTGTTAGAAAAAGCACCAAAGTGGAAATGACAATGGTGAGTTTGACATCAGAATTCTGCCACTTGGAGCTGTGTCACTGCAGGCAAAATATTTCCCTACCCTCTCTGGGCCAGTGTCACACAACAGAGCACTAACAGGGGTAGAAAGATATAAATGAGGCCCAGAGAGGGCCTTTACATGCCCTTTCTGTGGGGCTCTTGGGGGAGGAGGCTATGCGGACACTGTCTTCAGAAATCCTTTCTGCAGTAGAAAGGGATTAGATAGAAACTAGATAGATAGATAGATAGATAGATAGATAATAGGTAGATAGATAGATAGATAAAGAGTAGATAGATAGATGATAGGTAGGTAGATAGATAGATGATAGGTAGGTAGATAGATAGATGATAGGTAGGTAGATAGATAAAGAGTAGATAGATAGATGATAGGTAGATAGATAGATAGATAGATCTGGAGTAGATGGAAACTCAGAGACCTCCTCTATCATCATAATGATATTATTTGAATAATAACATCCCCTGGCATGTTTGCCAGTATCTGAACGTAAGATACACATTCTGAAGTTTTCCAAATTAATCATTCTTCACCCCTCATATATCATCCACCAGAATGACCTTCTGTTCCTATTTCTAAAATACATCCTGAACGATCCACTTCCCTCTCTGCACACCACCAAGGTCTAAGGATCCCAGTCTTTCAACAAACTGTCTCCACTCCTGCTCCTTCAGCCCATTTGCCACCCAACCTCCATGCATACAGTCCCGTGTCTTGATGGAGCCCCGCTAGACCCAGCTATTCATGGTAGCTCAACGGTTTAGGTCTAGGTCTGGCCCTATCATTCATGCACTCTCTCCCTCTTCCCCTCTGCCCCGGCCACACTGCTCTTCTCCTAATTGCTCCACCTGAAGGGCCCTGAGCCCAGACCTCTACCTGGCTGGCTCCTTCCCTTCATTCTGGCCTCAGTTTCTAAAGCCACTTTCCAGCAATGTCAACATGAACCACATCCACGGTCATGCTCAGAGCTCTTGACTGTATTATGTCTACGTGGAGTCATCTCAGGTGTGTTGAAGATTGCTTTAACATTTCTATTCTCTAACCAGAACAGCAGAAACTTGAATTGTCCTGAACCACTTTTCATCTCCATAACACAGAGCAGTGCTTGGCTGTGCTTCCTGAAAATATTTGTTCAAGAGATGGGTGGATGAAATCCATCTATCATTATTTATATACAAAATGTCTCTTCTTAAGTCTGGTAAAAAGAAAGAAAAAATCCTCTTTTTAGATTTCAACATGAAACTTCCTTATGTATAATACATAGAAAGAGTATTTCCCCCCCTAGGAATGACTGTAATGTATTCTTATATGAAAATGAGCATATTTGCAGATTTGGATGTTAATTATTCTTTCATAATGCTCTCTGGCTTTTTCCTGTACAGCCAGGCTGTTAGATCTTCAATAGAGACAATATTATTTTCAGGAAGATTTTAAAAGCATGTTTGATTTTTCATTTAGTCAGAAATATATCTTAGGGTTTTTTTTGCTATTGCAATCTCAACTGAGTTAATAGTAATTAAAAGAACAGATGGTTCTTCTAATAAGATGCCAAATGGTAGCACAACACAGTGAAACTTCTATCAGCTGTGCCTGCCACCTGCAATTGACATCTATGCTGTGTAACGAAATAGAGCTTTCTCCGGAGCAGTTTTCATATCAGTTTCTGAGAGAAACACAAGCATAAGATCCAAGTTCTAAGTATATAGTGCTAGAAATGAGATGAGTCTCTGCATGAATAGCTTATATTTCTTTATTTTGAAAGTTAAATTAGCATTAACTAAAACAAGTAGAAATAGAAGAAAAAAAAATATATAATACATATATATGTACATATATAATCTATGATAACTTTAAAGTTAGCTATACATCTTAATTCAGATGTAGATTGGAATGGAATTCAACTCATTCCAGTGGTTCTGAGTTGTGTCTCTTCTGTGATGTGATGGGTGGGTGCCAGGCCATAACTAGATGCAGGCATGAAGGAACTACAGATATTTCTCGAGCAATTGAGTGGTCTGACAAAAAATTATGGTTTAACAAAATTACATTGAAAGCCTCATATACGAAAGAGAAAGGAGTAGGCCCTTAAGGTAAGACATCTAACCAGTTGTTATGGGTTGAATTGTGTTCCCTCCAAAATTCACCAGTTGAGTCCTAACCCTCAGGACATCAGAATGTGACCTTAGTTGGAAACAGGGTCACTGCAGATGTCATTAGTTACGAAGGAGTCATCCTGGAGTAGGGTGGGCCCTAACCCTGTGGAATGGTTGTCCTTAAAGAAAGGGGAAATGCGGACACAGAGACATCTGGCTATGAATCCTAACCTAATCAGAGCCAGTAGGTCTTCTGTGTTCAGTGAGCCACCGTTGCACTAAATGTTATATGTTTTGACCCATTTAGTTCTTGCAATGACCCAGGAAGGCAGGTACTGTTATTAGTCCCATTTTTACAGATGAGAAAAGTGAGGACCAAGGTGAAGTGACTGCCTGTGCTCACAGAATTAGAAGCATCCCAGCAAGCACAACACCCTGATGATGGGGCTGGAAGGTCACACCCCCACCCACTGCACTCCCTGACCTGGTCACGGCTGGAGCATAAGCAGGAAGGCCTGGGCTGAGTGCAGGAACAGCTGTAGGGGAACAGAAGTGACTTGCACAGAAATGTATTTAAACAAAGGATCAACAGAACTTGGTTGGGGAGAGGATCACAGCAAGTGCTGAGTCTGAGGACTGACAGGACTGCGGTAACAGGGACAGAGTATAGAAGTTGGGTGAGGCTGTCTCTTTCTCAGGGAAGACAGGAGTTCAGTCCTGGACATGCTGGGTGACTTGGCATGGATGATACAATGGAGTTGGAGACAGAGCTCTGGGAACCATGTTAGGCATGTCGAAGAGCCCTTTATGAGAACTGATGCCCAGGAGCCCTCGGGGAGGGAAGTAAGGGAGGAAGGTCAGCAAAAGACAGCAAGAGAGGAGGACGGAGACCCAGGAGGGCATGGAGTGGTGGGCGGGGGTAGGAGAGCACTTCCGGAAAGGATAATGCAGACATCTCAGTTCTGTGTCTTCCTATCAGGATAACTGAGAATACAAATGTAGCCTAACAGAGCCTCAGTTTCCTTATCTGTACAATGGGGCAATATTACCCTCCTGGAAATATTGTGATATTAAATAAGAATGTCTATGTAAGTTCCCGCTAGAGAAAAGCACTTTAGAATAGCTGTAATCTTCAATAGAATATAATGGTAAACTATCCACCTTGCTAGATCAGCAAAAATATTAAATCTCTAGCTACGAACAGCTAGTACTCTAGAAGATGAACTTAAAGAGCACGACAAGTCATTACCAAAGAGGATAAGGGGAGACCTGGGTAAATGCGGGGAGGTGTATCAAATTCCAGGATTAGACAACGTGAAATTGTAAAAACATCAAGTTTTCCACAAATGAAATTATATTTTAACTGATTCAGGATCAGAATTTACATAGAACCTTACCAAATCAGTGCAGATTAAAACAAGGTGCTATGTTTCACCCAGGAACTTAGAAAAAAATAAAATACTTGATAATATGTAGTCTTGACATACACTGGTCTCCTACCAGTGAACACCCACTGGTAGGAGTGCAAATTGGTGAGGGCTTTTGCTTTCTGGTGGGCAATCTGCTAGCACACTTAAAATGTAAGAATTGCATATATTCTGATCCAGCTTGTCCTCTTCAAAGACTCTATCCTCGGGGACACTCATACATGTGCACACATCAGTGTACACCCAAAATGTACACTGCGGCATTGTTTAAAAAATGAAAAATGGAAAACAAACCTAAATGCCAATCAAGGGCAAATAGATTAACGCATGAGGGTACATCCATACTATGCATCCATTTAAAAGACAGTAAGGTAAATCTATGTATAATCCATGGAAAGATCTCCAAGACCTAACATAGAGTAATTACAGAACATTATATAATGTTATGTACAAAAGACAATGAATGTGTGTTTGTGTTGGGGGGTAGTAAATTTGTGTATGTAAGTGAAAAGATATCCACCAAAATGTTAACTGTAGTTGCTTCACTCCTGAGGTCATGACTGGATTAGGAGAAGGGAAGGGGGGATTTATGTTTTATTTCATAGTATCAAGTCTTTGAACATCTTAAAAGAAGACTCTCTTAGTGTCCTACTTGTGCAGTTGAAAGTTATTTTGAAGAAGGTATCAGTTGGTGGTGAGCTTAGAGACAGGATGCAGCAGGTGTAGACCAAACTCATGTGAGCACCACGGCAGAGGGGAAGGAGAGAAACCTACATAGTATTTATGTTGAGAGTAAATGTGTCAAAAGATGGTCTTCTGTGTTGTTTGGTTTTCAGCCTGATCACATATGCACATGCTTAAAGGTAGAAGGGGAGACTTTCCATACTTTTCCTGGTCTTTGTAACCCTCCCACTCCAGACACCTAACCCCAAAGTCTACTCCACTATATAGAGGACCTCCTGACCTTCCTGAACTGCTGTGTGACACACGACTTCACACCTAATCGCATTCAGTCTAATTGGTCATGTATGTGTTAGCCTCCCCCAAGTGACGGCAACATCTTCGAAGACAAGGCGATCCCCGGGTTTGCCTAACTTACCTGCTGTTTCCCCTCACCCTGCAAATGCTGAATTAAATGCCTGATGACATGCATACTTTGAATTTTCCCCCAAAACAGGCTCTGTACACTAAGGCATAGTACTGTTAGGGCCTGCTATGTTTATGTAAGTGTCAACACATCAAGATATGAAAGTATCAAGAGAAAGAGAAATATTGCATGATATCACTCACATGCAGGATCTAAAAAAATGATACAAATGAACTTAGTTACAAGACAGAAACAGACTCACAGACTTACAGAACGAATTTATGGTTACCAGGGGAGAAGGGTTGGGGGAAGGGATAGTCAGAGAGTTTGGGATTGACATGTACACGCTGCTGTATTTAAAATAGATAACCAACAAGGACCTACTATATAGCACAGGGAACTCTGCTCCATATTCTTTAACAACTTAATTGGAAAAAGAATTTGAAAGAGAATAGATACATGCATATGTATAACTGAATCACTTTGCTGTATACCTGAAACTAACACAACATTGTTAGTCAACTATACTCCAATATAAAATGAAAAGTTAAACAAAAAAAAAAAGAAAATCGGGAAGCCCCAACTTGGACCTTGAGCCTCCTGGAAGCCCACGTGGCTGGAAAGATTGAGGTTCCCTCCACACACGGGATGTGAGGAGTAAGCCAGCATCCCTGGGCTGGACTTGGTAAGTAAGGAGTGATCTGACAGATATATGTCTAAGTTCTCCCAAAGTAATCTCACCAAGACATTTTTCTTATGTAAATAACATTCTCTCAGTGAGATTCTCCTGCAGTGAAATGAGGCTCAATTACACACTTCTAATTTAAGCCTGCGGGCTGCAATCCGACTGTATACCTAATTACCCCATTTAGGCTGTTAATGATCAGATCAGTGCTCTTGAGCAGATATTCGAGTCTGTCATCAATCTTTCCTCTAATTAGATTCCTATTCCTTTAAAAGAATAAATCGTTGGAAAGAATAGATTTTTTTTGAAGGAATTATGTAAGGATTTTTTTTAAGAGCCAAAGATCTTATAAAAACTTGAGTTGTATTTATTCATTTATAAGATGAACAAAACAGTTTTGGCCCCTGACCTCTAGGAGCAAGTATTTCAGTTGGGGAGACAGACAAAATAAGTAAACAGACAAAAACAATTACATAATGTGAAAAGCACTCTTGAGAGCATTAAGACAAAAAGGTTGAATCTAGATAGAGAATTGCTGTTTAGACGGTGGGTCTGAGAGGTCTGTGCAGGGTGCGTTTCAAATGAGACACAGTAGATGGCAAGAGGGGGGCTGAGGACCGAAAAAGAGAATGTGCAAAAGTCCTGAGGTGGGAAAAACGATGGCATGTTCAGGGAACTGAAATAAGATGCATTTTGAAAATAGAGCTGACAGGACATAGAACTGGCCTGGATGCTGCAGGAGGAAGAAATGGGCCGGGGTCAAAGGTGACTCTCGTGTTTTGAGGAGGAGTTGAATACATGGAGAAGAGAGTCTTGGCTGGGAAGGAGGAGCCTTGGGTGTGGCACTGGTGTCCCTGGGTGACACAGTTTGGACTTCTAGGATTAAAAGTGGCCCCTTATAGATGTAGGGAAGATAAGGAAAAGGACATCATTCCGCCTGCTTGTTGTATCAGGTTAACTAATATTTAGAAGCGGTGCATCCACCTTGTTTCCTGTCCCAAGAGCTTTCTGATTTTGAGGCTGGAAGCGTCTGTGTATTTCATGTTGACCATCTATTCTAGTCCAGGCTGTGTGCTGATGGAAAAGCAACATGTTCAAACAGAAAAAAGACAAAGAAGGAAGAGCAAAGCACGGCACATCAATCCCAAATGAGTGCGCTTTTTCTGTTTATTATGTTAGGGACCCAAATGGAATGGAAGACCCTGGACTTATTGGTGAAACACAGTGACTATTGACCATAAAGTTAGTCTGCCTGACACAGACGACATACGGTTATAGGAAAGAAAGTAGAAACACAGGAAGTCTTAAGGATAAAAATAGACACTACTTCGGGGCCACCTAAATATTGGGGGGTAATGGTTTTTCACATGGTGGGTAGTGACCTATTAATGGATTGTGAAATCAATTTCATGGACTGTAACTTTATTTAAAAAAAAATAAAATAGAGAAGATAGAACGATTCAGTGTGCATCGCAAATAGTAGGGGTCAGTATTTTATGAAGGCTTTGTTTTAGTTCCTATGTGCCCATACAGGATCGTGTGTGTGTTTGTATACGTAGATGTGCACGTACTTGTTTATGTATATGTATGTGCATACTGGATCTCGATATAAAATGTATTTTTTTTACTCTGTATTTCTTATGGCGAGTCAGAGTAAAACATGTTTGAAGAGCACTGCTCAGCGTCCTGAAGATCTGTCTATTTTTTGACCAGGCTTCCCATGTCCACGCAAGTCTAACAGTCCTTATATACTTGAGATTCTTAAAGGCTTCCCTTCAAGCACGCAGACTGACAAGTCCCTGAGGTCACAGGCATGGCTGCATTTATAGCTACAGTGGCAGACGAAGCAGCTGATTTCTTTTTCAAGCCATATCATGTGAAGGTCTGGGATTATGTCTGTTTTCTGATGATACATGAAGATGTCTAAAGGGATTATGATGAGTTTACTGAGTCATTAGCACAAATCTGTATGCAAGCATATACTTAGAAAACCACCCCATGGTAGAAGTCATGTTATTATATCCAGCCCCTGTTGTCACCCCAATCTCAGAACCTCTTGGTTTTAAATGGCCTGACCCAATGAGATAGGGTAGAAATTCTCACGCCAGCTTCCGTATCCCAGAGCTTTCTGCTGTAAGAGCATCTCCATTTCCTAAAAGTGTTCCCCAGATCTCGCTGATCATGAAATCCATTGTCTAGCAGTATCTTTCGCGACAAAACGTTATCAATACAGTCATATAGCAATTGTCCATGATATGCAGAGCTGGTAATGGGGTTGAAGGTAACTCCATCACTAAAAGCTAATTTCTAGCTACAGGGGAAAAAAACACCATAAAATAAAAGTACAAACCACACAAAGCAGGACAGATAGTGTCAGCAGGATATACATAAGTGTTGAGGTCAACAAAGACTGAAAAATAATATATCTATAATCGATTAGGGTGGGGCAGGAATTGCTATTGGTAAGCAGGCTGATGACATTCGCCAGAGAAATGCCATGACAGCACATCCAGAGAATTTGTTCCCTGCACACGTCTCCTCAATTCCTCTGATTCCTTCAAAGGGAAAGACTCAGAGGGTCCCACTTATCTGCCCACCGGCTACGTGCATCCAGCTCTCCTCCACTAAGATTCTAAGTACTTTTTTGTGGCAATAATTTATCTTGACATCTCTCCAACACTTGTCGATCTCCTTTTTCTTTTCTTTATAACACAGGAAAAGTAAGCCACTGGCTTAGTGCCTTTGGAAGGCACTTGCGTCTGGCCAGAATTTATAATTACGTCGCTTTAAGAAAACATGAGCCATGTAAAGGACCAAAATAGATAATAGTGTGGGTGGTATTCAGTGATGGCAGAAATCCCAAAGGTGGTTCCTGAATGACCACCGTTTGAGACACTGTATTTGTGATGCTTCCAAGAAGAGGTGAGTCACACCTTGTTCCTTGAAGAAAGGGGTAGCCATGGGTGGTTATAACGGAAGGAACGATGAAAATGCTCAGCATGACCAGGGGACAAGAAGCTGGCAAATCATTGGCTGCACCATCTCTTTATGTTGGTACAGAGAGATCTGGGCTCACAGAAGGCCAGGCTGCAAGCCACGGGGCAGCTGGGGAGCAGAGGAAAGGTCCTCGGTGGAGGGGCTGTGTGTGTGACACCCTGAAATCCTGAAGGTAAAACAGGGGTCCCAGGGGGTCAGGGGTTGCTGCCAGGATAGTGCAGATGAGTTTCAGATTGTGAGGCCACAGGTAAACCCCAGAGAAGCAGAGGTCAAGCAGTGGTGGCTGAGTCGGGGATGCTGCTGAGTACAGAACAGGAAGATGTGAAAGACGGTGCCCAAACTGGACAGCAAGACAGATGACTGACGGGGGAAGCCGTCCAGGCAGCAGGAACCCAAGGCAGAGAGATTCTGGGGGGATCCACTCAGCCTTGCAACCAGGGATCTCTCGGGTTCCTCAGGAACCAGTCCTTTAGAGGAAGTTCTGGCCTCATAATGATTTATTTTCTTCCATCTCGTCCTCACCTGTCCTCTTCTTCCTCTGTCCCTCCTCCTCCTTCCATATTTCATTTAATTGAAAAAGCATAAACCACTTACACAGACATAAAATACTAATCTGTGTAACCAACACACAGAATTGATCGTTGTTAACACTGTTATTTTTTATTTTAATGAAAGAACTCTACAGAGAAAGGTAAATGCCTCTCTTTGCTTTGTCCCCTCTCCTTTTTCTCCTAACAAGCCACTGTTACCAGGAATTAAGTGTATATATTCCCAGTTTACAGTTTTTATTCTATCACACACACATATATGCATCCATATGGTTCTGTGTTGTCTTTGTTTTTTCAAATTTACATAAATGGCTTACTATTTATTATGGAAAAACTTGCTTTTCCCACCTAACATATGTGTTCTTAAGCTCTCTCCATGTTGCTATAGAGAAATCTAGTCCATTCTTTCTAATGGAAATATAGTGTCATATTGTGTAAATATATCTCAGGCTAACCACTGCAATGGCGCTTCATCAAGGTATGAGTTTTTCTGTTTTTTTTCATTGCTGTATCCTTAGCACCCAGAACAGTGCAAGACACGTACATAGCAGGTATTCATTAAATATCTGTCAAATGAAGGAATGAATCCATTCATTCCATTACTGATGGACTTTAAGATTGATGTCAATAGTCCACTATTACCAAAAAAGTTTTCCCAAACTTTGACAAGTTTTCCTTAGCACACGTGTGAGAGTCTCACTAACATGTCTACCTAGATACGTAATTACTGGGGTAAGATGTTTTGTGTTTTCAGTTTTCCTGGATCCTCTGCAGTGCTATGCACTTCTTGGCGGCCTGGTTTGACACACCTCGGTCACTGTTCTGGCTGGGTTACTGGTGTTCATGAGACTGCTGAAGACTGGGTTAGAGTGCAGGCTGCTGCTTTTGCAATGCCTCTTCCTCCTAACTGCAGCTTTGTCTTTCCTTCAGAAACATAATACACATTTAAAAGATTGATAAATCTTCATCAGAAAAATGAACTCGAATCATTCTAAGTAATGAAATAATTCTAAGTATAAAAAAAGAGAGTAAAATTATTCACAGCCTGGGGCAGGGGGCCTCTTTGGGCTGATGGGGTATTGCTGTCAGTATCAGCCTCAGAGCCTTAAACAGCAGAGTCCCTTTCCATGTTGTCAGCAGTAACAAGTTCAGGGTGCATCTAGCCCTCACCACACCACGAGTGCCCCGGATAAGTGTTAATGCACATCACTGTATAAAAGCAATACCAAGCTCCGTTAAGGCACCTGCTGTGGTGTCACAGCCTTGTAGATCTTACCATGGCGCTTTTATTTCATTTTGCCTCAGGCTGCCTCCCGGGCAAATATAAGTGAAATAAGGCCTTTGAAAAGGAATAAACTCTTGAATAAAACATAAGTATTTTTCATTGCAAAGCAACTCTTAATGGGTTTTGCAACCTCCTTGAGAAAATTAAAAGGAAAACACATCTAGGACCTTAAGTCTCTGCAGATTTTCAGATTCTGAGACTTTGGTTGAAGGCAATTTTAAAGGCTGTTTCTGAGACTTACTGTGAACATGAATGAGTGTTATCCACAGCAGAAGGACTGGCGTGGTGCTGAGGACTCCTTGGCTGGGCATTCAAGCTGCTGCCCACGCCTGGCCACTGTTGGGAGACCGCCTGCCACCCTTGCTGGTCTGTCCAAAGCCCAGGGGCTTGGCCTGGAGGACAGGACTGAACACATGTGTGGTGTAGAAAATGCTCTCAGAAATGAAATAGTGAATTCTTGTGGAATTTGCATCACCTCAATACTTCCTCATTAATGACAGTTTTTGCTTTATTAATCTATAACCAATTCCTACGTTTACTTCTTAGGCTGTGATAGAAACTAGTGATTAGCAGGATTCTATTTCTCAATGGTACCCTGTCAAATTACTTTGCAGTTTAAAGTGGGAGCAGTTATTATTCTCTATTCCACATTTTTTTTTTTTTTTTGGCCGCACGGCATGACATGTGGGATCTTAGTTCCCTGACCAGGGACTGAATCTGTGCCCCCTGCCGTGGAAGCACGGAGTCCCAACCACTGGACCGCCAGCAAATTTCCCCACATATATTTCTTATTCATTATTATTTTAATTGCTTTTTTATCATACAACCATCTAATGCATTTTCTTTTAGAATATTGAGATAAAATTCCTTCCTGGATTGAGTTTTGGGCATTTCTGTCATAAAAATATGGTCTATTATTTGGAACCTTATGTTTCCCTGTTTTCCCAAATAGTTGAATATGGTCATAAGTCAGTGTGTGTTGTAGCAACTTCCTTTTCTGATGATATAAAAGGTTAATTATTATGAAATACTTCCTAGTATAAGAAACTTCAATTCTGGGTAAATATAATAAACACACATTTACATGAACAGCAGAGATCTCAAGTGAGGAAAATCCTTAGGGTTCTAGAAATGGAGAGGGAAGTGAACACAGCGCAAAGAGCTCGCGGATGCTATGGATGCTGTGGGACATTTCTCTTCAAGGGAGAAATGAGGAAAGAAAGAGAAGACTTTAGTCCTATGCAAGTTGAGGAAACCCCTGCAGAAAACTACAAACTCACTGAAGTGATGGACAAAAAAAAAATTCTTAGCAAACACCCTTGCTTGTTCCTGCCTGAGCTTTGGGTAAAAATCATGTCTAACCATAGCACTAAGCTTGCTCAGGTTGGGGTTTGGCTTTACCTTCTGCAGGGTCTAAGAAACCTCATGCCAAGAAATTAACATATAATGACCCAGTTTCCAAGAGCATCTGGCAGAAGCAAAGGTAAATTTTCCCTGGAGGACTGAGCCACCAGGATGTTTACAGATGAAGCCCAACTCCTTCTTTCAAATCCAGAGCCCCCAGTCCAAAACCACTGAACATACTGGGGAAAAATTTACCCTAAGAGTCAGAAGAAACGATTAGACCTCAGATAATGGAGTAACTGAATATAGATTACTCAAGAAGTATTTTTGAAATGTTTGCAGAAATATAAAACTGAATCAAGAATGAGACAGAGCAACAGACTGGTGTCAAAAGAGACAGATAAATTAGCGACAGAATGAAATAGAATGTCCAGAAATGCAAAACATAATCTTTGATATAAATATTTAGATTAGACACAGTTGGGGAGATTAATACACGGTAAAATAAATCTGAGGAAATTACTACCCAGATTAGTGCCTAAAGGGAAAAAGAAATATAAATACGAAAGAATACAGAGATTTAGAGGAGGGATGGAGGAGATCATATGGTTTATTACAATTCCAGAAAGAGAGAGGAGAAAAAAACGGCAGATAAGCGATATTTGGAGGAAAATATCAGAAAGTTTGCCAGAATTTGATAAAAACTGAGAGAGTCTGCCAATAACAGGCATTTCCTGGAACTAAAGGATGTGCTTCAGGAAAGGCAAGTATACTGTAAAAAGTGGTCATCATTATAGTGACTAATACTATAGACATAAAAAATAAGGTGTATCTAGAGCACTGGGCAACAATAGTGTTTAAGAACACTGGGAGGGGTGTCATGCGAGGCAGGGGTGTTCTGAGGTCCTGTGTTGTTCCTGAAGGAAAGCAGTCTCTTGAGTGCCCTGATGATAGTGATCCACAGCTTCCATTTCACCGAGATCCTCGTCTAGCGGGCACCTCCTTACGATTTGAAAATCCAGACCATACACTTCACAGTTCACAGGGGTTTTACTTTATTGAACCATTGCACAAAACCATGGGGATAAAGGCCACGTTAAGACCTATTAGAATGCATTCCAATGTAAATGAAGTACTGTGGCAGGCTTGCACGAATTCCGTGCTCTACACAGTAAGCACATCTTGCTTTTAAAGAAATTCCCTACGTTTTTTCCCCCCACATGTTCCCACCTAATAATTGCCTTCAAATTCCACGTGGAACATATCCATTGTCTATTGGCTTATCTAAGCGATTCTCACAGTAACTATAGTGTACAGTGGAATACCTTGCACCATTCAGAAATCCCATACAACATGGTAAATATACTCTTTCCTTCAATATAATTCAACACGTACTTAATAAAAGTAGGATATTCCTTTGGAAAGGATGAATAAAAATTCCTTGTGTTTCAAGATAATTTGCTCTCTTCTTGAGAGAGAGTACAAAAGGGTTTTCTACAACATACATTTTACTCATTTTGATATCTCCTGATAAATTACTCTCATATCATGCTGAGAAAACTTCAACTTGTCATATGAGCAAGGATGTAATAAAGTCATTATAAATGTCTAGCATTGAAGCCATCTTTCTCTCATTTCTTGATATTAAAATTTAATTAGAGAATATCCTTCTAAAATAACCAATATTTTATGAAGTGAAATAGCATAAATGAGGGCCATAACGAAAAAGCTAATGTCATAAAAAAGACATCTGATTAGTGGGCATCACTTTTTTCTGGCCCATTCCAGACATATTCACTGTATATAACAAATTCTATGAAAGATTATACAAAATCGATGCTGAATTCCTATCCTAGATCTCTTAGCATTAATACTTTCCAGATATATTTACAAAATTCTTTGTTAAATTCCCCAATCATTGTAACCATATGAACCTAGCTGGCAAGCATCCAACCACGAAAAGCTTAGCTAAAGAAACATAGACTCAACTGACTTAGATTAATGAATGGAGTTACAAAGCATACCCTTAATTCTTGTTCTAGAAAGAAAATATCAGTACATCCTGTTATAATCACTGGATGGATATGCACTCCCCGAAATATCTTCTTTACGTACATTCATCAGCTTTGCTGCCTGCACTATTTCCTATTCAATGGCCACCATACACATTATCACAATGCTCACTCATCGTGTAAGAGAAAACTTGAGGACAGAGATTTTGCGAGATTATGGAAGTAAGAAGAGAACGTGTGTGCAGCTGAGGAGGGTATAGGGCAGTGAAGGTAGCCTCAGAGGAGGACAGACTGTGTGGCCAGGATCATTAGTACACATCACTGAGAATAAACCCCGACTGTCTCCTGTTCATCATGTGACTCTACCTCCTGTTCCTAGGAAACCTCTTGGAGAGGAAGTTGTCTGGACGTGGGAGGGAGAGAATGATGCTGTCTCAGTTTAGCTTTGCTTAATCGAGTTTCCTTTGACTTCTCTTGCCCAGTTTCATATTGAGACCCTCTCAGCAGGGGTGGGAGCCTACTCTCAATAGTCAGTCGAAAGCTCAATTTTTGTTCTTTTTTTTCTCCACTGCACAGAAGTAGAGAATATGGAGTCTGTCAGTCATCTGTTAGACAGAAACTATTTTAGAAGGATCTGTAATAGCCAACCAAGAGATGACAATCTTGGTTTTCAAACTGACAGGTACGCACACACACAAAAAGACTTGAATAATTCATGGTGAGAAGATGCAAGGTCTTTGGAGAGTTGATTGCCAGTGAAACTTGTTTTGTTTTTTGCCTTTGGCTTCATCTTTCAATATGGCATCTGTACTAGTTTCTTAGGGCTGCCATAAAAAGTACATTAAAAAAACACAAACTGGGTGGTTTAAACCACAGAAATGTCTTCGCTCACATTTCTGGAGGCCAGAAGTATGAATCCAAGTTGCTGGCAGGGCCATACTTCCTCAAAAGCCTCTAGGCAGGGGTCCTTCCTTGCCTCTTCCAGCTTCTGGTAGCCCGGGGCATTCCTTAGCTTATGTTCACATAGCTCCAACCTCTATTTGTCTTCACACGGCCATGTTCCCTCTGTGTCTGTGTCCAAATTTCCCTCTTCTTATAAGGACACCAGTCATATTGAATTAAGGGGCCACCGTACTCCAGTCTTATTTCATCTTAATTTAATTATATCTGTAATGATCTATTTCCAGATAAGGTCACATTCTGAATCACCAGGGCTGAGGGCTTTCATATATCATCTGGGGGACACAACCGAAACTACAACAGCTTCTCAAAGCCGCTCATCCTCTGCCCATCTCATGTAGAATGAGGTTAATATAAAAGTGAGCAAACCACCTACACTTCTTTGCAAGGAAGGAGAGGTTGAGAGAGAGTTTCCTAAGAGAATAGCTTTATTATGAAAAAAGATGTCAAGATATGTAACGCTTAGTATCCGATGAGTTCGGTGCGTGAAACCACTGGAGTCTGGGACACCCTCCATGGAGCTCTAGTCACCCTCCATGGAGCTCTAGTCACCTCTACAGCCACTGCCATGTAAGCGGTGTTCATACATATATAGAGGCTCCCACCCTGGGGAGACCTCGTGGGTACTAGAATGGATTATTGATGTTCATTTACCCCTTCGGATGAGCTTTAAATAAAGAAGCCAATTCCGTATTTAAAAGTATATGGGTGCCTAAACACAAAACACAGAAATCTTGAGGGAAGCTGAGTTTTAGGCAATGTGCCCACCTCCTCTTGGAGATAAGAATGTCACAGTTATTAATACAAATTATGAGCAAACAGCGCAGATCAGTGAGAACATGAAAGAACCCTCAAAGTCTAATCAAACGAGATAATGTGTCTGCAAGTGATTTGAAAGTACAACTACAAAGCATTCTAATTTTCCTTCCTTTGGGGGCAAACACTTTTCTTTCCTTTTTTTTTTTTTTTTTTAACATCTTTATTGGACTACGGAGCTTCCTCTAGGCAAGTGTGAGAATGAACTGGCGTCTGTGGGCATCCCGCACTGCAGCCCACATAGCACCAGGCACGTTCATTCAAGAAATTCTTGCAGAGGTGTGGGATAGGGAGGGTGGGAGGGAGGGAGATGCACGAGGGAGGAGATATGGGGATATATGTATATGTATAGCTGATTCACTTTGTCATAAAGCAGAAACTAATACAGCATTGTAAAGCAATTATACTCCAATAAAGATGTTTAAAAAAAAAAGAAATGCTTGCTTACAGACAATATTGGGAGAAGTATACCTTTCCATTGCTTTTATTGAAGTTCCTTATCATAAAATTGTGAAGAATGGTTAGATCCATAATGTCATTTTGAGTATAGTATGTTAATACAATTTGCATATATTAGGCATTGGAATGTGACCCTGGATTCTCCTCAGATGAAAGGAATTTTGACTAGTCCCTTCGTTCTCCCCCTCCAGGGGAGTAGCAGGTGTGCAAAGGAGAAGTGGGTCTGGGCTGTGGGAACTAATACATATTAAACAATCACCTGAGCACAAGTCTTCACTTCATCACTCTTTTCAGAAGTATTGTTTGATTCCACCCATTATCTCCGTGGTTATTCTACGCATCCTCATCAAATATTCGATACATTTCTCAAATCTCATACTGGAACAGTGAATAAAGGAGAGGAATTCCTGCTCAACCAGTGCTCTGTGCTTCTTGAACATGTAATCCTATTAACACTACTATTTTTTAAAAAGCCTGTAAGCGATAAACAGTTTTAACATTTATCAAGACTAAAAATCATTAACTATCCTAGTGTGGGTTAAAAAGGAACATTTGATAAATATTTGGAAAATGCAAACATCTACAGAACAACCCTTAGATGACCAGATCAGAGGTTCACCTATAAGCATACCTTCCTAAAATGAAATGTATTTTTACATAGCTATAGAACAAGTGGATTAGAAGATAATACTCCTATACAACATGAACTGGCAACTGTTTTGTAAGAAATTACCCCAATAAAACTTAAAAAATAATAATCATATGAATGTAAGTATCCGTCAGAGTCACAATGAAGGATAAAACACAAATTCTTATAACACTGCAAATTCTTACAACACCTGAAATTCAAGGATGGAGAATGGGCGATGCATCTATGATTCAGTGGGGGAAAGGGCAGCCACATGTGAGACAGAGAAACCTCTGGGTCCACTGTGAGCCCTGAGCTTCTTCCCTTGGCTCCTGCCAAGCTCTATGATATGCAGCTAAAGAGATGCTTCCCACAAAGGACCGAATAGCAACATCATAGGGAATATAACTTCAGAAGCAATGGTTATGACTCAGCAAGGTTCTTTAAAAGGAGGCGCAGGTGAAAAGACAAAGTCAGCCCATATACAATAAGCATGGCCAGAAGCTTCTGTTCTTGAGATAGTATCGATTCGATGTTTAATAATGAAAAAATATTTTAAAAATACAAACATTCAGAAGATAGTAAAATCTACCAGCCCCCAAACAAGGAGTACAAAGAGAGATGAGATGAAAAATATGTACGGAATTGAACATGAGCTCGTGGGCTGAACATCACTCAACTCTGTTTCCTTATGTCCAAGGCAATCCTGCATTTAATGCACACTGTGTGCACGTTGGCGGGTGGTTCTCCATGCCAACTGCACATGGAGACCAGCAGAGTCTTCTTGGATGAAAGGTTTAGAAGACCCTCAAATCTGAAGAGCTCAAAGTCAGAGGAACACAGCAGAGAGAATACACTGATGTCCCAGTCTTGCCCATTTCTGAAAGCCACACCCAGAGAACCTGGTATACACTCCTCAGCAACCGAAGATCTTTCAGGACCCAAGCGGGTACCATCTGGCACAGGGCGGCACTCAGTAAACATTAGTTATAAGAAAAGTGAAAAATGAATGAATTTCTACCAAGAAGTGAGCTGGAATTTAAACATGAAAAGACATATTCCAAGCCCTTGGGAACTTATGGAAAAAATACAAAGAAAACTCTAGCTCAAGAAAAATGTTATTAAATTTATATGTTTACCAGCATAAATTTAAACATCACAGTATATAGAAATCCATATTTTCATTTTTATAAGGTTTTTTAAATGACTCTTATTACAAATATAATTTGGCACAGTGTGAAAATTCTGAAGAAACAAGTAAACTGTAAAAGAATAAAATATAAATCCCTCATAATTCCCTTACCAAGGTAGAAGGGCTGGTTGCTATAGCGACCGAGAGCTGACCACTATTAACATTTTTTTGTGTTTACTTCTATATGTTCTTCTACATATATATATGTGTGCGTTAAGATAATTGATATTATATTGCTATTTAAACAGCTTTGCATTCAGTTTATTTTACGTGATATTTTTATTATGTGTGGATTCAATGTACATTGTATGAATGTTACTAAATCATGAATGATTTCCTGTCATTAAAATGTTTCAATACACCATTTTAGTACTGTGCAACAATCCACTGAGTGGATATACAATAATTTAATTAACCTCTCTACTCCTGGGTGATTCTAATATTTCACTATTATAATTAAAATAAAATAAAACTCTCACATATATCTTTGTTTCTACTTATTTCCTTAATTAGCTTCCTAAAGTAAAGTTTCTGGGGCCAAACCTATAATTTTTAAAGAAAGACATTAAATTGATGAGCTTTTAGGATAGTTAAGACATAAATTCTACAACGTAGTGGTTTAGTGGTTTAACACAACGGCAATCTGCTTAGAGCCTAAATTCAGTGGTGAATCCATACTATCTGCCCCACTCAGAATGTTTATGCACAGGAAGGGAGACAAAGAGAAAGCAGTGATCTTCACTGATGACTACTTTCCAGGCATTTTGCATACAGCCTCATTTAATCCCCCAGTGCTCTCCGGAGTTGAATGAGGAGTCTGAGGTTCAGCAAGGTCACATGACTTGAGCACTAAGGTCACGTAACCCAGGTTTGCCTGACTCCTAAGGCCACCCTCTTTCCACTATGCTAGACAAGATGGCTTTTACAAAGTTAAGATGAAAACATGATAGAACATGGACCTGCACTGCCCAGATGCATCTGGAAGCATTCTGACCACTTCCGGAGCCCTGGAACAAAGGTGTCTGAGAAGGGAGCTTTTTGCTTCCAAGTTGGTCCAGCAGGCAACCCAGAAGGAGGTGAGGATACACGTGGAGTAACCCAAGCCCCTTGCTCACAGGGAAGTATTTCCAGAAGAGAGAGCACAGAAGAGGACAAAGCCACTTCTCCCCTAGAGGAAGGAGGGTAGGAGACCCTCTCTCTACCTTATGTTGAAGTTTTGAAAAATGGATGAATTTCACCCAAAGGACAGGGGAGAGGAGGATTTTCAACACAGAACTATAGGAGCAAAGGTGCACAAGTTCACCCTTGGGTTTTTGTGTGTGTGTGTAATTGGGGAGCATCAGGAAGGATTAGGATTGAGAGACAGGCTGTCTTAGGCAGGCGAGGGATTTAAAAATTGGTGAATTCCAGGCTCTCTAATATATATTACTTATTTCCCAAAGGGACCCTAGTGAAAATTTAAAAGAAAGGAAAGGTGGACGAAGATAACTTTTACATAATTAAATAGGCAGGGAGGGGCAAAGGATATTTATTATTATAGCTGATATGAGTATTACTGAGTCCAGTTAGTTTAATATGCCAAAAGACTTGCAAGAGTTTTATGAAAACTCCAACTACAATAAGAAATGGCAGTATATTATATTTGAACTTCATCCTCTTTTTCCTTTTTGGCTGCTTCCAGAAATAATTTGATGTGGTTCTGTATTTTTAACTTGAGAAGAGGCTATTTTGGGATATTCTTTTTTTTAACATATTTTTATTTTTATTTTAATGAAAGTCAGACTTGAAGACAAGACATTTTTCCCTTCAAAGGTCGGATCTATTTTTATTTCAGAATTTTTTTTAAATAAAATATTTAGCTTCTTTGGCTTTAAAATGAAGCAAGTTTTTCTACCTAGAGATTATAACATTTTCTTCTATTTTAGGTTGGAAGGGTTGAGAGCAATCTGTAAGTTTATATTTGAGGACTACTGAAATTAGACTGATACAATAATATAAATTAGAGATGTCTGTGTAGATTCCAAAGTTGCCTTTGCAAGGCATTTCTGTTTGCTTTCTTCTTCTTAAATCACAAAACTTAAAAAAAAAAAAAAACTCAGAAATATTGAGATCTTGCTATTAGTTTTGTTTTCTTTTTGTACACATGAGCACAAAAAATGGACAATAAAACAATTTTATGAAAGACTTACTCTATAAAGAAAATTCTACTAAGGATTCTTTGTGTCTGATTTTATTTTATTTTATCTTATCATTTTTATTGTGCTCAGGGGCCCTCTCGGGGAATAGATGGAATGGGGGAATATTGGCATTTATCATGTGATTGATTGTGTGTCCTGATCACTTCCCAAGTCTCATTAAAAGTCCCTGAAATCACTCTGTACCTTGGCCCTTACACTCCATCAGCCATCAATTCAGAATGTCAACCCTGATTACCAGGACTCTCTCTGAAGCCCTTTCTAAGCCATTAGTGGGGAGAAAGCTGTGTCTTGGTGCCTGCATGTACGTAAAAGTGCCTCATCACGGCTTCCAACTCCAGGGCAACTCGTTATGCTTCAGAATAGCACTGACAGTGTTACCTTCCTGAATCAAGGGGACATTTGCAATTTTAAATTTCAACTTATTAAAGGGATTTTGTTTATTTCAGTCTTTACTGCTATCACATCATACCAAGAACCAATTTTAACTCACATTCTAAAATATCTAGTTCACAAAAATATGTGAAGAGGATTTTTACAGCAAACAATAGTGTAACAAAATTTCACTGAATATCACAAGGGACTAGATAAAAGAGATTCTTTGTAATTTTGCCAACTTTCCAAACAAATTCTAATCTTGGAAATTAGCTAAATTTAGTTAGATCAGATTTAGCACTCATTAATTCACTCTAATAAGAGTGATTTCCAAAACCAAGGATGGTATGGATTTGTTGCGGTGGTTTCAGTTGGGTGAGGAAGGATAGAAAATGCACTGGTTAGGAGCAACTTGCATTCTGTGTCCATTGGAATGTTCCAGGACTGGGTGCTCACCATGCGTAAAATACTTAACTTGAAGTGGCCACAGACTGCTCTTACTACTGTAAGAGCGGTAGTAGTATTAGCATCTTAATATTCTTATAACAGAGTCAGTTTACAAGGCAGTGTCACCGGCAATACCTCACTGAGGATGTTTGTATTCAGCGGGCTGTTGCCGAAGACATTTGTCTGAATTCCCTGGTACTGGGGCAATCAGCAACTGCAGAATCCTTGCCCTCGGGGCTCTTACATACCTTTAGGTGACATGTCACTTTCACTCAAATATTTTAAGAAGTGACTCAGTTTAATGGTCACTCTGCTTCGGAGCAACATGCAGATGGTTATCTCAAAGTTCAAGGTTACCTTAAACTTGATCTTACCCTAAATCCTAACCTATATCCTATACCTTTTTTGCAGTTGACTCCAGGTGGCTCCATGACACACTGTTTTCTCCTAAGCTTTCAATCTCTTTATTCATTTCCTTTTCCTAAAGTGTCAGAACACTACCAAGTCTCCATCCCATGTTTAAAATGGTAAATAACTTGTTTATGGTCACATAGCTAAAAAAAAATTGTTAGAGCTGGATTTAAGGTAAGTCTCTGGGGTTCCAACATCCATGCTCTGCCTCTCATGTTCATTTTGGAGTTGGACATACATATTGAGATCTGAACTATGAGATTAGGAGTTTCTTATGAGAAAAAGCAGTGTCGTTTTCTTTGTATCTCCATAGTAAACACGCATTGCTTGAGGAAGGAATGTCTCAGCCAAATGGGAAGCCAAAGACCCTACCAACAAATTTTGCTTTTGGAGATGTGGGTGGAAATGGGTTTCTATATTGGAAGCTGAGTCATTTTTAGTTTCTAAATAGGCTTAGGGCTCTTGAGGGAACCCACCCACCTAGACTGGAGGGTCAGGGCCATTAATTCCTTGTGTGCCTGCCAGCTGATCAGCTTGGCCTTTTATAATCTTTATATTTCATTATGTTTGAGAAATGGCACATTTACAGAGAATGCCCATTGGAACCCAGAAATCTAAAGGTGTCCTCCCTGAACCTGATTTGGACAAACTTCCTGAATCTCTGGGGTCAAGAGTCACATCAGCCTAGTTACCTGCCTAGCAATGTAATCTGCCATCACTTGTGGCTGTTTATTTCTTTTTGTTTAAACGAGCACTTATATAAACTTGGTAGTGACAAGAATGTTCTAAGCGTATTACAAACACTGACTCACGTAAACCTCATACTGCCCTTAAGAGGTGGGTATAACAATTAGACTCATGTTTTCTGTTTGACACGGCAAGTGAAATCAAGAACTGATTTTTCTCTATCTCTGAATTTCTCTGCTCCGAGGACTATATTTCTAAATTTTACATTGACGCAGGATGAATTCTTCCAATGGGATTTTACATAGAATCCCAGATGAAGCACAGTCACCAGTAAATCTGCTGTGATGGAAGCAGGCATAGTGGGCTGAGTGGCCCCCAATCTCACCTTTCACCCTCCATTCCAGAGGCACCTGCCTCCGATGCCTTACTGTCTCAAATTTTTAAATCTCAGGACTCCTTTCTACACGCTTACAAATTATTGAGGACCTCAAAGAGCCTTTGTCTACGTGACTTATAACTACTGATATTTAGTGTGGCAGAAATTTTAAAAGATTTTGAAATATGTATTTATTAATAATTTTAAACATGAAATAGCAACCCATTATATGCTAATATAAGTAAACATTTCAAATAAAAATAACTGTATTTTTTTAAAACAAAAAAAATGGTGAGAAGAGTGACATGTTTTCCATTGTCATCTCTGCCTTAATAGAAGACAGTCAAGTCTCATATCTGCTGCTACATTCAGGCTTATCCTGTGACATGTAGTTCTGGTGGAAGTATGCCAAGACAGAGTGGCTTCACACATACGTAGTGGGAAAAGGAAGGAGGGTTTTAATAGTCTTGACAGGTGATTATGGGTATTCTTCTTTGGTAGTTTCTTGAAGGTCAGCTGCAATGATCTTTTCATACCCTATTACATTAAAATCCATTGTTCAAAGTTCTGCTTAAACTTTGAATAGATCTGTTACAGATGCATGACTTTTGTAATATCATGCATTAGTCATTTATAGAGCATCGGTTCACTGAATTATGCAGATCTTCTAAATGTTGACACATTTCAATATACAATATCAAAAAATAATAATTGTGAGTATCATCACTGATCTCATCAGAAGAATCTTTAAATATTGGGAAGCTTTCAAGCATATGATGTTGGATAGAAGTTTTCCAGAATTTTAATTTTTGCTCCAATGTTCAAGTTTTACCATTGAACCAATACTGTCAGTTATTTCCCTTGAAATGACAGGCTCACCTTGGTTCTTTTTGAAGAATATGTCATCTAAATATCTAGAGTCTGAATCATCATAGTTTTCCTAACCATTGTTATTTTAACTAAAAGTTATGTTCCATGAAAAAAAACCCAGATAATTCAGCTTGCTTCTCTTTGAGCTAACAGTCTTCCTGGCGTACGTTGCTGAAGTACTTTAGGTGAACTTCCCAATTCTTCACACAGAATGTTAAGCCATGTGGTAAAGGGTTGAGATTTAATAAAATCAATACTTTTATGGCTACATAAAGGACATTCTTATCTTTTTCCCTGTGAGTATGTGCAAGGAGGAATGTAGTACAATACTTATACAATTTGAGTGCAACTGTAACCCAGGCCATGATTTGTGCTATGGCATCGGTAGTTTTACCCATCACAGCAAATATCAAAACAGTGAAGAAGACAAATAACATGTTAGCATTATTCTGAAAATACTTCTGACTTGCAGATCCATGGCCACATATTGAGAACTGTTACTCTTTGGCATTACGATTCAAAGTGTGCCATGGGATTGTACCATGTTTAGAAAAGACATAAGAGTAGCCACAATGGTTCTGTCCCGGCCACGCTCCCTGAGGGTCATGTGCAAGGGATGAAGTCCAGTACTTTCTTAAGGCTGTGCCTCCTCAAACTGCCCCAATCTCCATCTCTGGAGAATGCTGACCTTGTGACCTACAAGGGCCCCTTTTGCTAGGTCTCTTCGTTATTTCTACAGAGGCCATCCAGCCTTGCTGGCAGTATGTTACACAGCCAGAGCAGAGCAGTGCTGGAAAATAATCCAATGGTCCACCTTTACAAACACCCAGTGGGGTTGGCAGGGAACCATTATGATTTCTTAAGGTAATATAAATTGTATTCCTTCTAGGACAGATGATATTTGATTCCTAAGAAGTGGTTTTAAGTATCTCAGATTATGATAAAATGTATCTGAGCTTTGAGAGGAAGAAAAAATTTACAGAACTTAAATATAAAATAATTTCTAAATGGAGGAAAGACTATTTTTCCAAAGAGAGTAAAATATCTTTGTATTTCCAAATGATATTGTTTTTCTCTACCTGAAGTTAGACAGACTATTCCTACAGGTAAGTAAGATAAAAAAATGTAACTACCTCAAAATTGACCTCTTTGTCCCTTTGTTTTTGATAAATTTTTGATAACTATTTCTTAAGGGGAAAGTTCTCAGAACTTTTATATATATATGTGTGTGTGTGTACACACACACACACACACACACACACATATATAAAATATAATATTACAGTTCATTGAATATATATATATTTGAATTTTAACTTTAGGAAAACAGGTCCTTACTATATTAACTTTTTTTTGCCTTTGAAACACAAAAATTTAAAGCTTGACTTTATTGAAATGCTAAAACTCAGAGTAATATAGCAGCCAGCAATAAATCATCTCTTCACATCCCCTGAGAGAGACAAGTTGAGCAAGAAATGAATTAACAAATTCGAGAAAATCTAAAAGACATATTATGCCTCCGTTGTCCTCCATCATAGTACTCTCCTATCACAGCCCATTAATTATCTGTCCATCTCCTCCAATAGCCTCTGAAAACAGGCACTTCCTTGAATGTGCCCACCATTGTGTCATTTCCATCAAGCACACACCTGATGCACAATGTGGGTTGACAATGAATGGAAGTAACTATAAAAGTTACAGTTAGATATTACCAAATCCTTTACCAAAAAGGAAACTGTATCAATGAACTAGCATACTTTAACAGAGAATGTACATTTATACATCAACATCAAGTTATAACAATTTTTAAAGTCTAAGTGATTAGTAAATCTATGTATTTTCCAAAGAATAAATTAAAGGCAATGCTCACTGCAATTCTCACTGGAATTAGGTACCTTAAAAATCAGATTTGTAGTTTACCAAACTGTGCTCTGTACAACCTGGTTCTCCCATGGGTGGTTTGTGGGTCTGCTGTAGTTAATACACTGGCAGCTGTAGATAAGATAAGACTGCCTGCCAGACAACAGGGAAGCATCCCAGGTATCATCCGCCTTCCACAGTGACATCTACTTCATGCTGTGACACTGATCATCACTGCCATCAATGCACACACACACATACAGCATGCACACACACACACACACGCATGCATGCAGTCCTAGTTTTCCAGATTTTGTCACAACGATAGCAATAACAAAATCAGGCAAAATCCACTGGCACCTATAATATCGATGGGGTACCCTCGACTTGAAAGCCGATGAGGACATTATGCTCTTTAATAATGCTTGAGTATTGGATGTTCTCTTGAACATTTTTCAAGGGTACGGCAGTTACAGTTTTAAATGCTCAGAAAATTTGACTAATAAAATATTCCAGAAAATGATACGAGATTCAGGCATTTCTGTTTTGTAACATTTACTACCAGCAGCGGCAGCAGGGTGACAATTTATTGAACTACCTGATAAGCGTTGTGCCAACTAACACAAGAGCATAGATTTTCTAACTTAATTCCCTAGTGTCTCTGTCCATTCAGGCTGCTATAACAAAAATACCATAGACTGGGTGGTTTATAGACAACATAAACTTATTTCTCACAGTTCTGGGGTCTAGACCTCTAAGATCAAGGCACCTACAGATTTGGTGTCTGGTGAGGGCTGGTGTGGTTCACAGACAGCTGTCTTCTTGCTGTGTCTTCACAGAGTGGAAAGGGCAGGGAGCTTCCTGGGGTCTCTTTTATAAAAGGGTACTAATCCTATTCATAAGGGTTCCACACTTAACACCTAATCACCTCCTAAAGGGCCTACCTTCAAATACCATCACTTTGGGGTTAGGTTTCAACATATGAATTTTGAGGGGACACAAAGCTTCAGTCTATAGCACTTCACAGACATAAGTGAAAAAGCTCTGAGATGGACTTCACTTTTCTCACATTGATTTCTTCTTATCTCAGACTTCTCTCTTACACCTTTCCTATCTCCTTTGAATATAAGTTCACAACACATCCCTTGACAACTGTCTCACTGAGGGTTAACTTCAAAGGGATTCATTGCAAAATGTTCTGGAAATGAACATAAATAACAAAAGGGAAAGGATTTAGACACCAAATTTAGCATAATCTTTCAGATTCTGTGGACGAAGAGAAGGTTGGAGATGTGTTAAATCAAAAATTTTAAAGGAAGTTTGTGACATGGGATAAAATTTTGCAAATGAGCTGCTAAGTCCAGGTCCGGGCCTCTTGACTAGTTAGGGACACTTGTGTGCTCACATGGCCCCTCGAGGAGACGGGAGGTTGAGCACAAGGCTAAGAGCATTTCCATGGAAACAAGGTGCTTCTTCAATACAGCACAGGTCCCTTCAGGCAGCACGTATTTTCCAAGCACCTGCTGCGTGTCTAGACATCTGCTCTATGAATCGTACTTCATTTAAACCAACAAACGTGGGGAAGAACTCAACTTTTAGCTATCCTCTTTAGAAAGTTCTGTTCCTTAAATTCCATTCAATAAATAGGGTCCCTTATACACCAGGCTTTATGTCAGAGGCTGGGAGTAGAAGGATGGGCAGAGGAGGATGTGGTCTCTCCTTGATTGGAGCTTATCACTTTGTCACTGCCTAAGAAAGGCTCTTCAATGTGTTCTCCTGACATTGTTTCCTCGTGTTAATTTCCATTTTGATTCAATGAATGGGTCCTTTTTCCTAGAATGACTGATATTTGTGAGGTCTGCAGGCATACCCCATACACACAATCATATGTATTTTATGTAGCAGAATAAAATCTTTGAATGGAATGCTATTTCAGCCCCAAGTGTCATTTAGATCAAAAGGAGCCTTGCAAAAACCTTCTGAGTTGTAGGAGCAGACAAGTGGCTCTATATATGATATGGGGGAAACAGAACAAAACTTTCACTGCCTTCGAAACATTATTTTTTATTCGTATATTAGGTTACTAGACATAGAAGATCTAGGATCTAAGGAATATGAAAAATAACCTGATCTGGAACCATAAGAATTTTAATTTGGTTCCACACCAAATACATATTATTAGAGTTATTTATTTTCATTAAGTGAACATATAGCTCATAACCAACAGGAGTCACGCCAAGTAGGGGAGATACACAGGTGAACAGCCCACTGCCCCCAGGAACTAAGAGTCTTCTGGGGGAGACAGTCAAGTAAAAAGTAAATTTTCCTACTGAGTGATACTGATATTCTGAGGGCACAGGAGACTTTGGGACGCATAACAGGAGCTCTTAGCCCATCGAAGTGGGATGAGAGGAGCCATCTTGTCTTATCCTTCTGAGACCACACGTGTATAATAGCTATGTTTACATTTAGACATTGTGCTATTTACCATGATGTAGAATTATAATCACTGGTGCAGTCCTGGGATAAATCTTATTGATATGTGTTAAAACTGGTCCCCAATAAATCAGGCCTCTCTGTGTCAACACTCCTTTTGTGATGTGACTTTGCCTTGAATCCCAAATTCAAGGGGTAGAGTCTATGAATCCACCCCATGAGTCTGGGGTGGTTCTGTGACTTGCTTTGGCCAACAAAATGACACGCAGGTGATGTCAAAGGAGCTCATGAAAGGTCTTGTAACATTCATTTTGGATCAGATAGAATCCAGTAGCTATATGAAGGTGTCTCAGCCACCCTGATGGAAAGAGGCCACATGAAAGGGAGATTCTGGAGCACGAGACATTCCATATAAACACAAAAGTCACAAGGAGAAGAGGGGCCCCAAATATCAGTGAGCCTAGCCATCTGGGTTATCTCATCTGAGGCTATAGACAGGTGGGAAGTCTATCTTTGATGCTTCAGCCAGAGTCCAGATGACACCACGTGGGACAGAGACAAGTAGCCCTCCCTGGCCCTGCTCAATTTCCCGTCCCAAAGAATCATGAGCTACGAAATAATGTTTATCTCAGGAACTAAGTGTCAGAGCAATGTGCTAAGCATGTATGAAAAACTGACACAACTTTTCTGGGTATGAAACAGATCCAAATGAATCACTCCAGGGTACGACACTATCTTTCAACGATCCCATTAAAGGAACCCAGTTCTTTACAAGGCTCTCTGGCTACTTGGTGGGGAGTTGTTAAAAACAACAACAGCAACAAAAGACACTATTCATCTTTGCCCGAAAGTAGCCTTGTACTGTTACTAGGGGACACAGGACAGTTTGAGCCCTGAGCCATTTGACTGCCTGACATGAGAATAAATAATGAAAAAATAAACAAATGTTAATAAAGAACCTAGGGCCAGGACAGGAATAAAGATGCAGACGTAGAGAATGGACTTGAGGACATGGGGAAGGGGAAGGAGTGGGACAAAGTGAGAGAGTGGCATGGACATATATACACTACCAAATGTAAAATTTTTACACTACCAAGTGTGAAATAGATAGCTAGTAGGAAGCAGCCGCATAGCACAGAGAGATCAGCTTGGTGCTTTGTGTCTACCTAGATGGGTGGGATAGGGAGGGAGGGAGGGAGACGCAAGAGGGAGGGGATATGGGGAAATATGTATATGTATAGCTGATTCACTTTGTTATACAGCAGTAACTAACACACCATTGTAAAGCAATTATACTCCAATAAAGATGTTAAAAAAAGAATATATTAAATAAGAGAAATAATTTAAAATCTCCAGGGTAGCCCTGACAATTTTCATCAGTGGTGTGGTTGGTGAGAAAGAAAGAAAGGGTATTATTTGTCTTTCTCTTTCTGACTTACTTCACTAGTATAATAATCTCTAGTTACATCCATGTTGCTGCAAATGGCATTATTGCGTTCCTTTTTATGGCTGAGTACTATTCCATTATATATATGTACCGTATCTTCTTTCTCCATTCACCTGTCCGTGGACATTTAGGTTGTTTCCATGTCTTGGCTATTGTGAACAGTGCTCCTATGAACATAGGGGTGCATGTATCTTTTTGAATTAGAGGTTCGTCTGGGTATGTGCCCAGGAGTGGGATTGCTGGATCATATGGTAATTCTCCTTTTAGTTTTCTGAGGAATATCCACACTGTCTTCCACAGTGGTTGAAGAAAGGTATTAAGTTTGAAGGTGCATGACAGCAAACTTAGTAAGATGGATTGGAGTCAGAATTAAAGACAATTATACAGTGTGAACGGTGAGGTTTCAGGGAGTGTGCTCAGTAGTAGTAAAAGTTACATACTAATAATATGAAGGAAATGCTGGTTATGTGGTATTTGGCAGACAAAGCTCTGGGGCTCAGAGTGAATGATGATAAGAGTTCACCTCCAGGCATCACATTCCGTTTTGGAAACCAATTTAATGAACAACACGGACAACCTGAAAATTGAATATCTGCTAGTTCTGACCCAGCAGTAGACTTTCAACAATCTTAAATTGGTATTAGTTCTTCTTGAAGGTTTCTTTTGTCCTAGGATTCAGTTAAGCAATTTGTGAAAATGGGTATCTAGTAGGCTTTGTTTTTGCATATCGGCTTGCTCTGCATTTTCCTTCCTGAGCCTATTTATTCATCCAGGAGGATGTGCACAGGATCCCCTTCTGTAACACAAGCAGAATGATGGCTAATAGAGGCGTCCACTCATGCATGCCACACAGCACACCAAGTGTCCCGTGATGCCAGTCATGATTTGAAACGACATGACTAATGTTCTTAGGCTGATGTGGTTTTGATTAATAAGGCATTTGTTCCCTATCAGGTAGTACTTTAAAATAGTCCACTTTCGGCAAGTTATGAATGGGATGTGAACACCACCGTCTGACCTGTCTGGATCTTTAGGTGATTCACAGTTATTTTTTTTCACTGAGGAATCACTTAGCATTTCTTTGAATAACAGTGTTATGTCACAGTATTAATGCTCGTGGAGAAAGAAACATGGTTAAACATTAAGAGTCACTGAATTACTTTAGTATGGATTTAAATACTACTTCCAAATGTCCATTCATGTAAAACATTTTACAGTAAATACTGGTCATACTTTTAGCTCCTGGATATTGAGAGCTTTAGTATTAAAAACTTTCTTTAGAGAGTGATTGGGATTTTTTAAATGTTAAATTATATAATAATCACTTCCACTTTCAGCCGTGCTGGAGCAAGAGGATCCATGTTTACCGTTTCATCTTCAACACTTGAGAAATGCACAGGATATATAACATAATGGTTCACAGCACTGGAAATCAGGGAGCATAGCAGGGTGAACCCTGAGAGAAAGAAAGCAAGAGAGGCAATCTCTGTGCTTTCCCTAGCCTGCTGCCTGGAGAGAGGTCCCTGGCCACAGTGCAGGGGACTAGACCCCCAACAACCTGATATCTCCTCTCTGAGCCAAGATCACATAGTTTCAAGCCTGAGGAGGCCAAAGCATCTAGAATCTACAAGAGGAGGATGCTGTAGGGATGTAGTGCGAGCCCCTGACAATCCGTTTTGTTTTGTTTTTTTTTTTTTTGCGGTACGCGGGCCTCTCACTGTTGTGGCCTCTCCCGTTGCAGAGCACAGGCTCCGGACGTGCAGGTTCAGCGGCCATGGCTCACAGGCCTAGCTGCTCCGTGGCATGTGGGATCCTCCCGGGCCGGGGCACGAACCCGTGTCCCCTGCATCGGCAGGTGGACTCTCAACCACTGCGCCACCAGGGAAGCCCCGTTTCTGTTTCTGTTTTTGTTTTTTTATAACGTAAGTGCCTAACATTAAGCTTTTGATTGCCAAGACATCTAATTCAAAGACATCCATCTCAAATAAACATATTGCCAGCTACACAACTAGATCAAGAGCCAGGCCACCTCACCCACAAAGTTCCTTTTTAAGAAAGTCCTGAGTGACCTAGACAGTTGACCACTTGAGTGACCTGGTACATTCAAGTCCCACTCTTGTGTTTTAAATTCATCAACAAAGAGTGAACCCCAAAACTCTAAGCACCACGCCTTTGACCCCAATTAAGGCCAAATCCCAGATCTGTGCTCTCTCTCTCTACCTGCAACCGCTCTGTGTGGGCCCGGACGTGGCGTGTACCCTCCAGAACCAGTGAGTAATAAACTTTGTTTTTGAAGAGTTCCCTGGCTGTGGCAGAGGGCGTCTTGCGATCATAAGACTCACAAGGGTTGGTCCAGCCACAGCATTGGCTTTGGTCAGGGTAGTACCTCAAGTAATACAGAGCAGAAGGAGTGCCCCCAGGCATTCCTAGCAGAGAACATCTAATCAGTACGCTGAGAGCAACACAAAACAAGTGAACAAAAGGGACAGATTCCCAGTTCTGCAGAGAGGTCCCCCAAGTCTACTGTTGACAACGCTTCTGTAACTGTTTGTGAGAAAATTACCCGAGGCTGGGGAAAGAACAATCAGAATGAAGTAGGCAGAACAGTCACTGGAGCTCGCACAGAGCTGGGAATAGTTTGTGTCTCCACCGTCCAGACTGAGACGATACCTGACTACAGAGGGGACCAAGTGGAAACCACAGAAGTACATTTTTATTGCCTCAGCAAGGGGGCCAAATCAGCTCTAGACTGTAATCATGTATACCGAGACTTAAAATCAGGGTTTAATACAAGCATAGTTATGACAAGTAACTCAATGGCATACCAGAAAAAAAAATTCAACGATATTTAAAGAAAACTAAAAAAACCCAGCACCCAACAGCATAAAATTCAACATGTCTGGCATCCAATAAAGAATTACTAAACATGCCCAAAGCAGGAATATTAACAGTCCAAGAAATGACTTACATGATAGAATTAATAGCTGAAAAAAATTAAAACAATTATAAACACATGGCATTTACTCAAGAAGGTAGAGGAAAAAATGAGAAGAGAAATAAAATATATAATTTAGATGGAAATGAAACTTTAGAGAATGAGAAACAGAATATCTGAAATGAAAAATTATCCCTGGATGGGAATTAATAGCACATTGGATAATGCAGAATAAACCATCAATGAACTTGAAAACTTGGCAAGACTATTCTGAATGAATACATATAGGAAAAGACTGAAAAAAATGAACAAAACATCAATGATCTGTGAGACTATATCAAGCAGTATAGACTATGTGTAATTAGAGACCTAGGAAGAGAGGAAAGGCAGAGATAGGACAGGAAAATATTTGAAGAAAGAATATTTAAGGAAATATTAAAATAAACAGTTCAAAATTTCATGAGATGATAAAGCCGTAATCTAAGTGCAATGAAGCTTAAACCAAAGACGCATGAGAAAACAAGACCAAGACACATGGTTCCCCAATTGCTGAAATCCAGTAATAAAAAATATTTAAATGAGCCAGTTAATATAATGAAAATGACAACAGACTTACTATACCAGCCACAGACAACTGAGTGACGTCTGTAAGGCTCTGAAAGAAAAACATCAATGTAGAATTTTCTACCTGGTCAAAAAAAATCCCAAAAAAGAAGACAAAATAATAAAATGTAGATTGGAAAGCAAGGAGCAAAACTATATTCACAGGCAACATGACTGTCTACATAAAAACTTAGGTAATTTACCAGAAGAGACATCAGAAACTAAAGAATGAGTTTAACAAGCTTGCAAAACCAAGTTACCCCCCAAAAAATTGTATTTCTGTATACTAGCAACAAACAACTACAAGTTAAAATGTGAAAACAAGACCATTAATAATAGAACAAATAATATAACACACAGGTAAAATATTTTGAATACACAAGATCTATACACTAAAATCTATAAAATATAGATGAGAAAAATGAAAGCAGACTTAAATAAATGGAAGGTTAAATCATGATCATGGGTTAGAAGACTCAGTATTGTTCAAGTGTCCTTAGACACTTTTTCCTTAGATTCACCACAATTCCAATCATAACCTCAGAAGGCTATTCACAAACTAATTTTAGAATTTGTAAAGAAATTCAAAAGATGGTGACTACCTGAAACGACTTTTCATAAGAACAAAGTTGAAGGACGTAAACTAATTTTAGAGTTATGCAGTCAAAACAGTATATAATCAGCATAAAAAAAAAACCCATACAGGTCAATGGAAGTGAATAGAGTCCAGAATGACTGACATACACGATGAATTGATTTTTTTTACCAGTGTACCTAGGAGCTTCAGTGGGAAAGAAAAAAAAATCGTTCAGAAAATAGTGCTGGAAGATGTGGCTATCCGTATGCAAGATAACTTACATATCCATATGCCAAAAATGGGCCTTAATTATTACTTCAGATCATACACAGAATTTAACACAGTAGGTCACATACCTAAATGGAAGAGCTGAAAACTATAAACACTTCTAGAGAAAACGATGAAGATACTTAAGGGACTTAGGCAAAGATGTTTTATTAAGGACGCAAAGTAAAATTTAAAAATATTTAAAAATTGAAAAAACAAATTTCATCACAATTAAATACCTTTGCTCTTCCAAAATCACTATTAAAAAAATGAAAAGTTTAATTGCAGATTAAGAGCAAATATTTACAAAGCATATTTCTGATGAAGGACTTGTATCTAGAAATATAAAGAAACTTTAGAATTCAGTAGTAAGAAGACAAATACCCCACTGAAAAATATTCAAAATATTTAAACAGACACTTCATCAAAGACAAATGAATGGTCAGTGAGTATATTAATAGGTGATTAATAGCATCATCAGGGAAATACAAAATGGAATCACAATTAGATACCCCTGCCCAGCTCCTAGAGGGGCAAAAATTAAAATGTGTTGGTGAAGAAGTAGGATAACTGGACCTCTAGTATGTTACTTGTGGGGATGCAAAATGTTCCTAAACAATTTCCTCTTTCTGCATGAGATGCACTCTGAGATGTCTAGCCCATCCTTTTCTCTTCTATACCTTTTTATTTAATGCTTGTCTTGAAATATTACATTTATTTCATACTCAACAATGGGTTGCAACCTGCAGTTTGAAATACACTGACCCAGTGAGCAACATAAGCATGTGTTGAAAAATCTCAGATTATTACAAAGTGCAGAGAAGATCTCTAAGAAGTTACTCACCTGCCATCACAAACCTGCCTAAGGCTACAAAGTGTTCTGATAAAGCACTGGGAAATCATCAGGCCTAAAAGGTAAAGAGATTTGTCGAGACACAGGAGAAAAGAAGGAAGAGATATTAAGTATTCACGAGAAACTGACAGGATATTTTCTTACTCTCAATAAAATATATCCATAGTTACATATAGCAGAATTTGTGATGTACACCTGAAACTTTTTCCAGAATCAAGTCAACAGACATAAGGGATGACTAGTGGAAGCAAAGGAAGAAACTACTCAGGAGAAACAGAATCCCCTACAATTTGTTCTGAACATGTTTTGCACATGTTAGGCGCTCAATAAAACTTATTTATTAATATTAATACTAAAGATTATCATCAAAAATAAGTTTTTAACCAAAGGTTTTGCAATTATAATTTAAGGAAGTAGACATGATTTTACAATAGTTATTATAAAAGAGAAAAGACAGATGGGACTTAACAGACTCAAATTCTAGTACAAAATAGCAGTAACATGCCCTGAACATAAAAGGTATTGTCATCTATGGTCTCCTTAACAGAACTCTCCAAGAAGTGGCAGCACATGTGTAGACGGTTCCTACTGCAAATTGGGGTTACTATACTGAGTTCTAGACATATTTGAGGAGGGAATGAATAAATGGTGGAGAAAGCAAAGAGCTGCCTAGGATTGGACGGTCACTGTGTAAGATGCTGCGGAGACAGACCAGAAGTTTGCAAGGAGCTCAGTGTAGTGGGGTGTGTTGATTGGGAGGCCGTGATAAGCACTAGAACAGAGCTCCAGCGTCCTGGAAGGACAAGGGAACTGGCCCAGGCCTGGACAGGGAAGCAGCCCAGGACCCAGAGGACAAAATGAGCTTTGATCTGCACAACAGCCCACATCCCTGTGATGGCAAAGAAATCACCCAGGGTTGCCCTTCACAGATGCACTTGGGAGGCCTTCTCCCACTCTATAGGCCACTTCCTCTCACTATACTCACTCCACCTCTATTCCTATGCATACCTCCACCCCACGCCCATCTCCAGGAAGGCACAACCATGTCATGCATCCCTGTCATACTATCCACATTTCCCCCTAGCTTTACTGAGGTAAAATTGACAAATAAAAATTTGTGAGCATGTATAGATTTAAGTTATACAATACTACCCATTTTTATTAAAAATATGTATGTGTTTCATAACTCAGATTTTCTTTTTTTAGGTGGAGAAAAGTGTGAGAACTTCTGTACAAAGGATTATATTCACACTCCTAAAACTGGCATAAGAGGCGATTCACAATCCAGAGGCACCAATCTCTCCGGCAGGCAAACATATCCTTGCAACAAGACGACCTGCACACTCTAGTTCACATACAACCTGAAAAGTCCTACTTTGGCTAGACATTGAGATGATTCTCTTTTTCTGCACTTGCATCTTTGATATAACTCTTCCATTCCTATCTGTCCTTCAAGGATAGGTTCCCTTCCACTTCCCTGTTCCACTGGAGTCTTTCTGATGACCCCACTCTGAGCTGGCTTCTTCCTTGTCTCAACTCGCTGTCCCAACTTCCTGGTCTACATCAATCTGTTTCTTGTTTTTTTTTTTTTTTTTGCGGTACGCGGGCCTCTCACTGTTGTGGCCTCTCCCGTTGCGGAGCACAGGCTCTGGACGCGGCATGTGGGATCTTCCCGGACCGGGGCATGAACCCGTGTCCCCCGGAATTGGCAGGCGGACTCTCAACCACTGCGCCACCAGGGAAGCCCTACATCAATCTTTTGACCCAACATGTTCAGCCCTAGGTTATGTCTTCATCTGTCTGCATGTGCTTTACCAACTAAGGGGGGAAAATCTTCAATTTTTTGTACAGACACACAAAGTAGCATCCTGTAGCTGGTAGGTTCTTGGTGCTTAAAAGATGCTTGTTGAATTTACATCTCAAAAACAAAACACATTCCTTTGGTCATTTCTGGCTTAAATGTTGTTGTTTTGCTAAAATAAGCAGGTATATAGTATGGAGATAGGACTGAAACATACTTTTGCTATTTCAAGACAAAGTAAGATCTAAATGAAAAATAATAGCTTTGCAGGCTCTTTCGGAATGTGGGAGGAAAATCACATTCAGCTATTTGCAAAGAAAATTATAGGGATTGATCTTAAGATCAACTGGATTGATTGAATTAGTAAAATAAAAGAAAATGATAAAGGTATTATATTGAAAAATTACAATAATTTGTTATAATGTTTAGGTAAGAGTATTCAGTACTCTCTACTGGCCAGATTATAGAGCAAGATGCTTTCAGCTTAAATTTAGGATATGTTTAGAAAGGGTAATAATGTACATACCACTTAAGATATCATTATTTAATGAACATTTTGTGAAAAAAATGCCATATAATTTAAAAATTCAAGAACGTCTCATGTAATTAGCTACTACTCTATGTGCAAATCAAAGGACTCTGAATGCATAATGCTCCTTCAGGATTTTTCGACCTAACAGTCTATCATCTGGAATGGTGTCATTGGTCTGATGTAGTACAGGTATTTGACGACATACATAACTCTGGCATCCATATTTTCATTTCCTACCTGAACATTCCTAATTGAGTAGGAATTACTCAATTACTAAAATTACTCTTTTTTTTTTACATCTTTATTGGAGTATAATTGCTTTACAATGGTGTGTTAGTTTCTGCTTTATAACAAAGTGAATCAGCTATACATATACATATATCCCCGTATCCCCTCCCTCTTGCGTCTCCCTCCCTCCCACCCTCCCTATCCCACCCCTCTAGGTGATCACAAAGCACGGAGCTGATCTCCCTGTGTTATGCGGCTGCTTCTCACTAGCTATCAGTTTTACATTTGGTAGTGTATATATGTCTATGCCACTCTCTCACTTTGTCCCAGCTTACCCTTGCCCCTCGCTGTGTCCTCAAGTCTGTTCTCTAGTAGGTCTGTGTCTTTATTCCCATCTTGCCCCTAGGTTCTTCATGACCATTTTTTTTTTTTTTAGATTCCATATATGTTAGCATATGGTATTTTGTTTTTCTCTTTCTGACTTACTTCACTCTGTATGACAGACTCTAGGTCCATCCACCTCACTGCTAATAACTCAATTTCGTTTCTTTTTATGGCGGAGTAATAGTCCATTGTATTCGTGTGCCACATCTTCTTTATCCATTCATCTGTTGGTGGACACTTAGGTGGCTTCCATGTCCTGGCTATTGTAAATAGAACTGCAATGAACATTGTGGTACATGACTCTTTTTGAATTATGGTTTTCTCAGGGTATATGCCCAGTAGTGGGACTGCTGGGTCGTATGGTAGTTCTATTTTTAGTTTTTTAAGGAAATTCCATACTGTTCTCCATAGTGGCTGTAGCAATTTACATTCCCACCAACAGTGCAAGAGGGTTCTCTTTTCTCCACACCCTCTCCAGCATTTATTGTTTGTAGATTTTTTGATGATGGCCATCATTAGGATTCAATGAAATTACTCTAAAGTGTCATGTTACCTGAGCAACCACACTGTTTAAAAGGGATCTTGGGCTTCCCTGGTGGTGCAGTGGTTAAGAAACCGCCTGCCAATGCAGGGGATACAGGTTCGAGCCCTAGTCTAGGAAGATCTCACACGCCGCAGAGCAGCTAAGCCCATGCACCACAACTACTGAGCCTGCGCTCTAGAGCCCGTGAGCTACAACTACTGAGGCTGTGTGCCACACCTACTGAAGCCCATGCATCTAGAGCCCATGCTCCGCAACAAGAGAAGCCACTGCAAGGAGAAGCCTGCTCACTGCAACGAAGAGTGGTCCCCGCTCGCTGCCACTAAAGAAAGCCCGCGTGCAGCAACAAAGACCCAATGCAGCCAAAAATAAAATAAAAATAAAAGGGATCATGTTTGAATGAACCAGTTAGTTTTGACTGAAGCTCAAACTAAAGATGAACATGCTCAAATAAACTATGGTATCTGTGAATCCAATTCTTATCGTAGTTCTATAGCTGGACCTAGAATTGTATAACATCGCAGGGAAGGTGAAGTGTAACTATAGCCACAAGAACATGGGATTTATTTTCAATGAAGACAAGCCCTCCCTTGCTCTGGACTTCCAGGCCTGGAGAGCAAGAGAATGAATGTTTTTAGCAAACAGTACAAAAAAATAGATGGTTTTAGAAAATGTCTAAATAATTAACCCAGCATAGATAGAAAAGGCACTGCACACATGATACTAGAATAACCTGCTGAAATGAAGGGACATGCTGGGATAAGGGCAAATTGATTGGGTAGAGCCAAAAACATAATTACTGAACTAAAAATTGTGAATAGAAGATAAAATATTACATAAAACTGAATGGGTAGGATAAAAGAAACTTAAAAATTTCACTAACAAGAGTAAAAATGAAAACACTGATATAATTAAAAACTAAGAACTGGGAATGAATATATAACCTACTTTGTTCATAAATCTCAGTAATTGAGAATAAAAAAGGGAAATTAAAAAAAATAATCAGGTGCTCACAAATCCTGTGCTTCCAGGTAGAGCTCATAAAGTATCAGGTATCAGGCAATTTTACTGAAAATAAAAGCATTCTCAAACATATATTGAAGACATTTTGAATTGTCTTCTAATCATACAGGATGATTAAAAACAAGTTATCTATAAATAGAGCAAAATATACAGCTCTTGGAGCAAATTCTATACCCAGTGGACTAAAAAATATATTGCATGACTTCCAATAAACTCAGTTAAATATAAATTAGGTCAAAATACGTGTCGTTGGTATGCTTGTAAAACAATAAAATGACTAAACAATTCTGCTACAATCATCATTGTGTAAAGTTTCAGATTGTTGCTATAGAAACAAGGCACTGGCAGGAAGAATAACAAAATTAAAAGCATACTAGATTATTCACCTCACACTCAAGAAACACATAGATACTTTTTATTCTTGGCATTTATAACTAGAAAAATAAATTTGCATATAGCTATATAAAATTTGAAAGTAATCATTAGTAGAATAAGTACTGAATGCATGCCTTTCAAATCCCTAGAGTAAAAGTGGGCATGGAAACAAAATCATATACAAAAAGTTAAGAAAAAAAGGACATAAGTGAATGAAAACAGAACAGAAACATTAAGCACAAAACAATAGGAGGCCATTATAATGACTTTATAACTCAATGAGACTCATGTTTTCGAGAATATTGCATAATTTGATGAAATAATCGAAGTACAGCAATTAGTGAAATAAGCTAGGTAAGAAATTGTATGTAAAAATTCCCATTTTCATTTTAAAGTAAGTCTGTATGTGTGTGAAGAACTAAAAAGAAACAGGCAATCATGCACATGGACTTGACTGTGTGTCAAGATCTGTGATTGAGGGTCTGTGATTTTGTTTACTTTGTCCTCTTCAAATGCTTCTAAATTTGCTAAAAAGAGAATGCATTATATTTACAATCAAGAAAATTAATGTTTTTTTTGTGGGATTTTTTAAGATGGAAAGCAACAAGGGTATATCGTACAGCACAGGGAAATACAGGCATTATTTTGTAGTAACTTTAAATGGAGTATAATCTATTAAAATGTTCAATCACTATGCTGTACACCTGAAACTAATATTATAACAACTATACTTCAATGTAAAAAAAAAGATGGAAAAAACTAAAAAACTAAAAAACTAAAAAAACTAAAATCCTGAAGAACTGAAGGAGTGAAATTGAACTTTATGGAACTGCTTGTTGCAAGGAGGATCAGAAATCTGAAGAGTTGGGAGAACAGAGAAAATCACAGGTTCGAACCTTAGTGTAAATGTTGTCAGGGGTTGAACTGTTCACTCAAAACTCCTGTGTTGAAGCCCTAATCCACAGCGCCTCAAAATGTGACCTTATTTAGAGATGAGGTCTTTGCAGATGTAATTAATTAAATTGAGATGGGGTCATTGGGGTGCGCCTTAATCCAAGATGACTGGCTTAGAGGGCACATGCCCTAAAAGTCCATAAGGTGTGTAAGGTATTTGACTATTTAAATTTCATGGGCATGGAGAGAAAACCTTCTTTTTAAAGGCTGAAAGCAATGTCTAATTTTAAAAACTTCCTATATTTTATTTAGGATTTTAAGTAACAACTTGCAGAAACCACACTTTTAATGTTTTTCCAAACAAGGCAGCCGCAGAAACCAAAATCTCATTGCAGGGTTTTCCAATAGTTAAAGGTCTTGAAGAAAAAAAAAAAAAAAAAAAGCAAACTTTCAAATACCCCATCGATATAACATGCAATAAACCTCAATAAAATGTGCATCTATAGAATACTGTTGTCTAATAAGGTCTTTTACTAAGTAATTATAAGGACACAATTTTATCAGTAAAGGTTAAGTATCTTTATCTGAACAGAATCTGATGAAATTAGCACTGATGTAATAAGTATCATTTGTCATTATTAGAGCAAGAGGTGTTGACAGGACTTGGATGTCTCCGTGGCAACCCCAATGTTCCATTTCTCTTTTCTGTAACCTTAGATACTAACAAGGCATTAAAGTCCAGAGGGCATAGAAGGTATTGCCTGGGTAATTTATTTAGCCTTTTCTGACTTTGCCAGGCAATGGCATATGTGAGATTCTGGAAGCATTTTATATCAAATGGGTATCTGCTCCCAATTTTAATTCCACTAATGAACATTTTAAATAGAAACATTGTACACTGGTCTTTATTAACAAGGAAAATCACTAATGTTTAGTTGATTCATTATCCATAAGGAGAAAGAGAGAGAGAGAGAGAGGAAACGTATGTAAACAGAATATAGATTTCTCCATTTCAGAAATTTACAAGAATAAATATACCTAAGCAATGCTACATGTTGCCCTAAAATTAAGCAATTGTAATGAAGTGCTAACTACAGGCCATGTCTCAAATAAGGACATTTGTAGAGTAGAGCATCCCGTGGGGGAACATTTGCAGCTAACTTTGAAATGGTAGGATTTACCAGGAGACCCCAGCCAGTACAAAGGCGCCAGTGTGTTACAGAAGATCCCCCTTCAGCCTCAGAATCAGCCGTAGCTCAGTTTCCAGCCAGAATCGGACCTGAAAACATGCATGCACAACTTGAAGGCCTCCAGTTGGGCCACAATCAGTGACAAAAATAAAATTAATAATGGCACTTCATAAATGTTTCTGCTATTACTATTACTGCGCAATGATCCAGGAGTGTACGGTTGTGTGGGCAGAGGGAGAGGGGACATTGGGGTAAAAATGTAGAGGAGTGTTGCAGACAAAATCTTACATTTCATTTGTTTCCCACTGCTTTTATAAATAGCAAATATCAGTTTTCCACTTTAATAAGTACACTAATATGAAAAATAATTATTACAAAATGTGTGAAGGCTGAATGTAAAGTTTAAAAAATAATTATTACAAAAAATGTAAAGTTTAAAGCTTTGTATGCATGGAAAACCAAACTTGGAACACTGTTCATATGCAGATACCTGAGCAACATGACATATCGTTGAAAATATATTCCTTTTCTTTTTCCGTTTAGAACTTATGTTATAGGTTGAGTTGTGTCCTCTCTCCCCCAAAATATGTTGAAGTTCTAACCTCAGAACCTCAAATTGTGACCTTATTTGGAGACAGGGTCTGTACAGAGATTATCAAGTTAACATGAGGTCATTAGGGTGGGATCTAATCCAAGATGATTGGTGTCCTCATAGAAAGGGGATATTTGGACCCAGAGATAGACATGCAGGGAGGGAAATGATGTGAAGACACAGGGAGAAGATGGTGGCCGTGTGACTGGGTGATGCATCTATGAGCCAAGGGATGCCAAGGATGCTGTGAAACACTAGAGGCTGGAAGAGGCGAGGAAGCACCCTCCCCTAGAGTCATCAGGGAATGTACGGCCCTATCAACCCCTTGATATCACACTTCTGGACTCCAGACTGTGAAAGAATACATTTCTGTTGTTTTAAACCACATGGTTTTTGGTAATTTGTTTTGGTAGCCACAGGAAATGAATACGATTTACTTTGTATTAAAGATAAAATATCTATTTCCAGAATATAAAGTCAGTCAAAACTTCAACATCAATGTGATCCTACCATATAGTAAATGACAGTGGGTCACTTAAATGAATGCAAGGGTAAAAAGTTAAGAAAAAAGTTCATGCCATGGCAGGGATTAAAATTCTCTGTCCTTAAATTTCATAAACTCATAATCAGATTACAGAATTTTTTTCTGTTTAACTAAATTCTAAAGTATATATTTACTTTGAATCTTGTACACAAACATATCTATCTATACATATAGATACATACATGAACAATATACGTTTCTATAATGTATTTATACATGTTATATGTATATATATTAAATGTATATACGTTATGTATGTATATGTGTATCAGCTATATTAGGTATGCATGTATATACGTATATATATTTTTATATATGTATATACATGAGTTTTGGCAAAAGGGAGGATATCTTTTCAAAGAAATTTGAGGTCTCCAGAAAGATCACTTTGCCTGCTGGTCAAAAACAGCTTCTCTAAATCTTGCGGTTGGTTTCGACATTTGTGGACAACCGTGGGCCCAGGCCTGAGAGTGGGGCAAGACCAGGTCTACTCCATGGGCAGCACAGGAAGGGAAGATCAGCCCAGGATCATGTCCAGTAAAGCCCATGCAGAGGTCAGGATCTTATCTGCGGGCTGGTTCCCCAATGGCTAAGGCTGCAGGCACCGTTAACCTAAGTTGCATAGATAAGTCTGCCTTCAACAGTCACATGTGGTCTCACTCACAAGACTGATGGACAGTTTTCTAGAACAGTTGTCACCTCCTTTGTTCGGTGTATTCACCCTTTCACTGGCCACTCTGTCATTTGGCTATGTGGCCCCTGTGTGTACTTTCACAGGTGGAAAGCAGCTCATATGGTGAAGCAGATCAGAGTATCTCTATCCCTGTTATTACTTGCTAAGATATTTGGGGAATGTGGCAACTCTTAATACACTATAAATACTTAAATGACAACAATGTAAATAGCATTATTAAAGTTGTCAAGAGCCATGTTTCACTTTTAAATGTGGAGGTCATTAGGAGAATGGTTCTAGAAAGAGCCCCAGGACATGAGGATCAAGTGAAGAACCAGAGGTGTCGCCAGAGGCATAAACGTGAAGTGCTGGGGCACCAGGAAGATGCCCAGAGAGCCTTCTTCTCTGCTCCTGGGAACAGCAGTGAGTCACCACAGTTAACCTGACAACCCAAAAGGCTTCCCTGTGGGGGGCCCAAAGCAGCACAAACGAGGAAAAGTCACAGCCATTCTCCTCGGTCAAACCCATACAACACAGCAGCCCACATTTGGTCTTTCTCTATTGGTACTTGGCTAACACCCTGAAAGAAGCCCAACGTGCAAAGGCACTAGACCCTGCTGTGGAGGTGCTTACGAAGGAGTTATGCTTAGCGGGAAAAACATCACCATCACCCCTGTGTGTCTGCCCTGGAATCTGATGCCATTAGTCGTTTGAGGTTAACAAACAGCCCTCATGTTCATTCCAGGCTCACTGATTCCATGCGGTGAGCTTCCTGAAGACTGGGGGGACAGGGCTACTCTCTTTCCCCCCGGCTGCTGCCCTGGCTCCTGGAGTCCTCAGAGGCGCCCATCAGCTGTGTTAACAGAAGCCAGAGTTCCCATCAGAATCACTTCCCTGATCCCAGAAGGCCAAGGTCAGGACTCAGGTAGAGAGCTTTGCCAGACACCACGGCCCCTTGATGTGAATGTCAGGATACCCTGGGAAACCCTGGGGACTGAGATTCCTGGTCCCACAAGGCCGTCAAGTTGCAGCACTGGATTGGATATCTCTACAGTGCAGGAGATGCAGGGAAAGTAGGCAGGGGCAGATCTGCACCCCCCATGCCTGCTCCATCATTGGGGGGATGTCACGGGTCCTCACCCCCATGAGTGTATCAGATGAAACAAAAGAGAAGCTAGCGAAGGCTCCCTTGGTTTTGTCTGCTGTGCACCACCTGGTGTTGCTCTTACTTTCTGTGAGATTTGATGGGAGACACGACTGAATTAAGTCTGCCAAGTATTGCGTTCCAGGCGAATATCGGCACTCCAGGCAGAAAGCCCCGGTTTCCCAAAGGGAATTTTTTAAATGATGGATGAATCAACAGAATCTTGATTCTGAATTATTCTATCTCTACCAATTATACTTGGAACCACACTGTCTCCTCCGTCCTCCTCCATCTCCTCCTCACCCCCAGCCTTCTCGTCTGTCCTCTGAGTTCTGTTTAGTTTGATCTATTATGAAGGCGAACCTGCCCCCTAAATTCCTGAGATCTCCTTTGACCTCTGACACTGTAATGAAGCAGGCTTGGCGTGCTTCTCCTCTGTGTTACCCCCAAATAAATATTTGACCACAGATTTACTTGTTCTCCATATTCTCTACAAAGGTGCTGGCCCTCAGCTGTGTAAACAATGACTGCAAATCTTACTTTATGACCAATTATTAGACTGCAGTTGTGGGCTTTTTTATAGAGTCTAAGATAACTCAGGACTAAATAGGGAGACAAAACTATCTCCAAATGAGATATGAGACATAAAATTTCCTTTGGAGCAAATGTCCCTATTTAGTGTGGGAATATCATGACAATTCCCTTTTGAAACAATGGCCCGATACACATGTGCCCACGTGCACACACACAGACACACACACACACACACCTAGACACACCCCACATCACAGGACTCCTTTTCTTCAGAAAAATAAAATACAGTAAAACAGGAATTGCATCAGTGTGTAGAAATCTTGCATTTTAGGCACTTTCACGAGTATCATTGTTACCTCCTGTGACCTGATGATTTTTACAGTCAACGCATATTTATTGAGCACATACTATGTACTTGGTTCTGGGCTTACTCAGCAAGGGAGATAAATTGGTGAACAAGACAAAATTTTTGCTCTCACGTAGCTTATGGCTGTATCCAAACTTTAGATGCTATTATATGGCATCAGAGGCAAAGTATTTCATTGCAAACAAACCTGTAGCTTTGCAAATTTTTGCAAAATATCATTTAAAGCATTACATTTACAGATTTTATAGAAAGGCAGTTTTGCATCCAGTTTAAAAGTGCAAACACTGGACCCATGTATCCTGGGTTCCCATCTCAGGGCTGCCACCTATAATTTAGAAAGCTACTAAACCCCTTGTAGCTTGGGTCCTCATAATGTTGATTAGAGGATCAAATGGGTTAAAACAAAGAGAGCACCTGGCACACAGAAGGTCCTCAAGGAATGTTGGCTATTATTAAACACCACGGAGTATGTTACCTATTTTAGTTATTTGATAAACGCTCTCCAGGCCTTTTCTGTGCTGGGCTCTGCTCTGGATGCTAAAATACAGAAGACAAAAAGGCATGACCTCTGTCCTTAAAGGAATTTCACCCTGTAAGGATGAAATGGACTAATACTGGTTAAGAATGATCTAGAAAAGAGCTTTCAGAGCAACTCAAACAAAAGTCATTAAGTGCTCATGCAAAATACAAATGAACAAAAATGAATATTTCCATAATGTCTAATAGTTTAAAGAATACCTTCCCACACATGAGGTGATGGTTACTGCAACCCCACTAGTTACCAAAGTCAGCACTGATGTAACTAAACAACTCCATGCACATGCATCTGATGGGGAACTGATCACATCTTCAATCTGCCCAGCTCAGAACATTTAGGCACAGTTCTAGGAAGCCAGCGTTGTCTGGAAGATGATGCCAAGGCATCACAGAACAGTTTCCCGTGTTTGGGCTCTTGGGCTGAGCTCCCATATTCATCCCAGATGGCCATCAATGCCCATTTGGCCTCTCTGGACCTCAGTTTCAAGATGCGTAAATAGGGTCAAATAGCTTTCCCCTCAAGGTCTTGCTGGAGGGTTACGTGAAATAAAGCATGTGACTCCCGTAAGGCTGAGCACGTAGCAAAGTGCGTGTTCTCTGTTATTATGATTATCCACTTGTACAACCACTGAAGGTGATGAGGGTGGGGCAGCAGTAAGTCCTGAAACAGCCGGGAGGAGGGGAGACCAGCAGGAGGACTTGATAGTTTGAAAATTAACAACTCAAAATAAAGCAACGTCAGGGCACGAAGCATCTATGCCAGACCAAATCACGGTAGCTACCCTGCCCCGCCTTCATGCTTAGATTTAAAAGGCTGATACTATGCAATAACTTTCAGAAAAACTTCCATCTACAATACTTGAAGTCTCATGTAATGGGGTGTGCTGATTTCCTCTTGCTGCTGTAACAAATCATCACAAATATAGTGGCTTAAAGCAACACAAATTTATTCTTTTATAGTTCTGAAGACCAGAAGTCTAAAATCAAGGTGTCGGCAGGGCTGTTCTTTTCTGGAGGCTCCAGGGGAGAAACTGTTCCTTGTGTCCTCAACCTGATGGAGGCTGCGACAATCCTTGTCTGCTCGACCATCGCTCATGTCTGCTTGCATCCCCACGCTACTCATTGATCCTCGTGTCTCCCTCTTACAAGGACCCTTGAGGTTACATTTAGGGCCCCCCACATAACCCAGGATAATCTTCCCACATCTCAGGATCATTAACTTAATCACATCTGCAAAGTCCCTTTTACCATATAAGGTAATGTACACAGGTTCCTGGAATTTAGGATGTGGGCATCTTTGAGGGGCCATTATTCAGCCTGCAAGGACCTAGGCCAAAGGTAATTTTCTAACCTTAATGCAGAATGCCCCTTTTCATTAATGAAGCCAGAAAATGAGCCATGGGTAGGTATAGTGAAGGCAAATAATAATAGACAGCCTTGGGCTTCCCTGGTGGCGTAGTGGTTGAGATGCCGATGCAGGGGACACAGGTTTGTGCCCCGGTCCGGGAAGATCCCACGTGCTGCAGAGTGGCTGGGCCCGTGAGCCATGGCCGCTGAGCCTGCGCGTCCAGAGCCTGTGCTCCACAATGAGAGAGGCCACAACATTGAGAGGCCCGCGTACCGCAAAAATAAAATAAAATAAAATAAAAATAAAATAAAATAAAATAAAATAAAATAAAATAAAATAAAATAAAATAATAGACAGCCTTCATTCTGCCACCCATCGACTTACTGAACCTCACGAGAACCCTATGGTCTAGGTTTGAGCATCCCTGTTACACAGTTGAGTAAACTGAGGCCCAGACGGTTAAGTTGCTTGCCTGAGGTCCAGGGCTGCTGAGTTGGGGTTTGCACCCAACTGTCTGAACACAAAGCCTGTTCTTGCAACCTGGACCACACATGCCCTTCCTGTTCACACTTCTTTCCCAGCTGTGAAAGGCAAAATTTCTGCTATCACTGCTGCACGTTTTCTATTGGCCTCTAATTAGCAGCATCTTGCAGATACAGAAAATAATCAGTCATATTGCTCCTTCCTGAATGCATCCACCGAAAACAAAATGAGCGCAGGTGGCATGTGAGGCACCGGCTGCTAGAGGTGCCGTGCGGATTAATGGGGAAGGCCTGGCCATTGCCGCTGTTGCTTCCTCTTGGACCGCCCCCTTCTCCAACCCTTGCACACATTTTTACTTTTCTTGGACTATTTAGGAAGTAGTCTTCAGGAAGACTATTTTCCTAAAATCCAATGCTCAACCAAGAACAGAAAAGCTGGGAAGCTTGCTCACACTGTGGGCTGGTGGCAGAACCAGGGTTCATCGTCCCTACTGCTCCTTCGGTCTCAGCACTGGACTGGACAATGGACTGGATGATATCGCCAGAGTCAAGGCCACAAGGTTTCACCTGGAAGAAGCTGGTGACTTTCAGGGCATATTGGAGCTCCCGCTGCTTCCTAACTCAGTCCCTCGTTCCAGCCTTCCCTTGGGCTCTTGTCCTAACTACTAAGTTACTCAGCCCAGGCAATTCCATAACTTTCTTACCAACCATTTCATCACTACTTGCCTTGTCAAGAGTATTTGCACGCACCTGGGAAGTTAGCGGCAGGGCACGCCTATCCTCAAATGTTACTGCCTCACCAAGTCCACCAGGAGAGAATATATTTACAGTCATGCTGACGGACAGTCAGAGGAGGAAACCTCCATCCTTTCGGCTAACACAGCCAGAGCATGTGTGAACAAACAATGGGTAAGCAGAGAAAGAATGTCAACATGCCCAAAACTAGGATGAAAAAAATGGGAACACATCCGCAAGTGTGAAATAGTACGTCAACTTCCAGTGTCTTGGATTGACCGAAACACCTATCTTGAAAAAATCCAGATTATTTGAAGTTAGAGGCTAGAAATCAAGTGGCTGAACTCCACCTCCTCCTGGAGGCTGACACGGCCATGCTCACTTCTGGATGGAAGCTTAGCTGGAGGCTGGGGGCCCAGACTCTTCAGTAATGGCACATTATGCAAGAAAAACAATGTGAGCAATTTTCCTAATCAGGCCATCGAGTGGAAATAATTAAACAAAATAACACGCAGCACCTCAGTTATAATTACAAAACATGATCCCCATACGCCCTGTGCATGAAGAAGTGAAAGGACTTCTGGATTTGCATAATTATTTATTATACTCCATAAACTTATATTGATTATCAGCAATACACTAGGTGTCACAAGGAATACCTGATACATATCACACCAAGATCTTCTGGAGAGCGTACCAGAACCAAAATTATCCATGAGACCTATTCTAGGTACCAATTATTAGGTTATTTTCTCGTAACGTTGAAAAGTAGCCACAGTTATGCTCCTGTGTAGGTTGGAGCTAGTCAAAGATGAAGATAGAGTTGGACCCTGGGGTTACTTGTCTCTAAAGACCCACATTCCCCCCGATGATGCTCTAGAAAGCTCTCTGATGACGGGATGGATCAGCTATAATATGATAGAATGTCAAGGGCACAGATGCAATCTTTTCATTAGGCAGGAGATAGGGAGACATTACTTCAGAATTGGTATTTTCCAGTTCTCAGATTTAGTGGCTGAGGTGCAAGGTGCTGCGGTACCCTGGGGGCCTTGCTGTGGCTGCCGAGCTGAAGAACAGCACCCTGGCTGGAAGAACACCCCATGAGCCGGCCGTTTCCTATTCATAGCTGTTAGATGTGGAGCACAGGCTAGTTGCTAGGTGACTTGTAAGCTCCTTTCAGGCTTTCACATTCGATCATTTGTGTTTGCTTTAGCTGGGATTATGCATTAAACAAAACAGGAAGTTTTACAATTTTACATTTAAGTCTGTGATCCATTAGTCTTTGTATGAGATACAAGGTCTATTTTTTTTTTTAACCTGTGGATGTCCAATTGCTCTAGTACCATTTACTGAAAAAAAGAAAAAAGATGATATTTCCTCCATTGAATTTCTTTTGAATCTCTGTCAAAACTCAGTTGGGCATATGTGTATGGGCCTATTTCTGGGTTCTCTTATTCCGTTCCACAGATCAATGTGTCCATCCCTCCACCAATCTGTAGAATTTTTAAACTCATCTTTGTGCCAATTCAAAGTGCTTCTGTATCAATTACAGGCAATGCATCTAAAAATAGTCATAACTCAGGAGTTCATGAATTTGGGGAATGTCCCCCTTGGAAAGTTTAACTTATACAAATCACACTTAAATGACCAGTATAGTCCTTTGTGGGAAAACCCAGAACTCTGGTTCTCAAAACAAGGCTGGGTTGTACTCTATCTGGCCAGGTGTTCAGCAGGCTTGCTTCATGCTGGCATTCAGTAGTGTGTGCATACACATTGTAGACTTGGAAATCTGGTGCATATTTTTAACATGCAAGATAGACTCCTCACTCTTTGTTGAGTTTGTCTCTCATTGACCCAAGATGGCAGGAAGCTGAGCGTTGCCGGGGACCAGGCAAGCCCCAAACAGAAGCAGGAACTGGGGTCTCACCAGAGACTGTGTTTGGCACAATTCTGGGTATGTGGGATCTGCATGAGATGTCAGGGATTGCTGTAAAACTCGCAGGGCCCAGTGGAAGGTAAACACGCACAAGCCTGTTTTTGGAAAATTATTAAGAATTTCAAGATGGCAACAGCAGAGCATTAAGCTGATCACTGGGTCCTTCTAAGCACGTGGCCCTGCGTGACTGCACGGCTCACACACCCGCGAAGTTGGCCCAGAGCTGTGCTTCTTGCTGAAATAAGTTGTAGAATTTAGCTCTCACTACCCCACTACTTTCCAGAGATTTTAATGGCTAGTGTAAATTTTGAGTTTCCAAGAAAGCGCTGTACCGTTTTTCAAATGGATTTGGTCTGTGTGTGTGTGTGTGTGTGTGTGTGTGTGTGTGAGAGAGAGAGAGAGAGTTGTGACTGTGTTTTGGGAAATACTGTGTTACAACCATTAGAGATAGACTGTGTACCAATAATAAGTAGTACCTAAAGACACAAAAATGGATTACATTTGACTAAAAGGGTAGGAATTTATTTTCAGAATTCCTGAAAATGATCAAATTCAAGAATGTGGAATTAAATAACTATTTTAATGGATGTTCTCTAGACAGCTTTCCTCAGAAGGGGTGTAAGCAGTCTCTACAGTGTGGTCACCATTCAGCTCATGTACAGGACAGTTTTTAGACAAGGGGTGCTCTGCAGTGGAGTGTCCTACCCTGAGAATCCCAAAGGGAAGAACTCAAACTCTGGACCACACGAGGTGGTCACACAGTCATAGGGGTAATAACAACAGCAATAACAATACAATAATAGTAGTAGCCAAGCTTTGCCAAGCGCCCATGGGAAGGCATGAGGCTTCCAGGAATGATCCCATAATCATGGTGAGAATCCCACGTGATCTCTATTATAATTCCAGTTTCAAGGTGAGGAACTGAGACACAGAGAGGTTGAGTGACTTTCCCAAGTCCCACCCCAGGGAGAAGAGCCAGGATTGGGGCCCTGGCAGATGGTCCCCAAGTCCAGGACCTGATAAAAGTTAAATCTTTGGCAGTAGTAACAGATCCAGAACTAGAATCCTATGGACATAGGATCTAATCTGAGTTCTGCCACAGACTGGCCATGTGACCTGCAGAAGCCACTACATCACTGAGCTTAAAATGAGGAGGACAAAATGATATGTGAGGTCCTTTTTAACCCTAAGGTCCTGTAATCTCATTTAATGACCAAACACAATAAAATATAGCTTGTGACTTTGTCCAAGGCAAAACTAGTCTAGAATATAGATTTCTTGAGGGCAAAGATCATATGCTATGTCCATCTTGGTACCTTGAAGGTCTAGACCAGTGCCTGACACACAGTAGGCTGTCAACATTTTACTGAGTTGATGAATGAATGAATAATGAACAGATAGTGAATGAGTTAAATGAACGAGAGAAACCAATAATCCAACACACAGCAAATACCGGTTCCACATCTGTGGATTTAACCAACTGTGGATTGAAAATATTTTTTTTTTAAAAACAGAAATTTCCAAAAAGCAAAACTTGAATTTTCCTTTTGCAGGTAAGTATTTAAATAGCATTTACATTGTATTTACAATTATTTACACAGCATTTGATATACATTAGGTTAAGTAATCTAGAGATGATTTAAAGCATAAGGGAGGGAGGATGTGTGTAGGTGACATGCAAATACTGCACCATTTTATATGAGACGAGCATCCATGGATTTTGGTATTGGCAAGGGGTCCTGAAACCAATTACCCTTGGATATGGTGAAATGGCTGTATACATTTTCAGAAGGCTCAAAAATCATGGCACCAAATAGAAGCATGCAATTGTACCATGCTTGGCCAACCTCAATGCCAAAGTCCCATCAGCATTTAGTTATTGGACATATCATTGTTGGTAACAGGAACTCATGAGCAGGGTCTACATAGTGCCTCTGAAGTGAGAGCTCTGATGTCGCCCTAAGGAAAACTTCATTTGGCCTTCCTTTGGTGTAAAGGGCAGAAGGAATGGGGGTTGATTGAGATAACAAATTTTTGCTTCTAAGAATCAGTGTGTCAGGGCTTCCCTGGTGGCACAGTATTAGGAATCCACCTGCTAACGCAGGGGACATGGGTTCGAGCCCCGGTCCAGGAAGATCCCACATGCCATGGAGCAACTAAGCCTGTGTGCCACAACTACTGAGCCTGCGCTCTAGAGCCCATGAGCCACAACTACTGAGCCCAAGTGCCACAACTACTGAGCCTGTGCACCTAGAGCCTGTGCTCCACCACAAGAGAGGCCACCGCAGTGAGAAGCCCACACACTGCAACAAAGAGTAGTTCCCAATTGCCACAACTAGAGAAAAGCCCGCACAGCAATGAAGACCCAACACAGCCAAAAATAAATAAATAAATTTATTAAAAAAAAAAAAAAAGAATCGGTGTGTCTTCTGGCACCTTTTGATAATCACACCTTTATTCTCTCATGAGGCAGTCAATGTAGTGCAAAGTGCCAGGTTGGTGGGGTCAGTCTTCATGGCTTTAACCCCTTCGCAATGCAAATACTAACATCCTAATTCATATATTTTTATGACATTTTTTTCTGGAAGGTGGCAATAGAATAGCCTGTTTCTAATAAAATCAGTATATTCCAATAACTCTTTGACAGATGAAAATGAGGTATCCTGAAATACCTTTTTTCTCTTTCACAAAGTTGTCATGAAGACTAGCAATAGCCTTGTTTACCATGCATTAGCTGTGTATATTTAGGCAAATTGCTTAACCTCTCTGGGCCTCAACTTGTTCACTTCTAAAATAGAGATATTAATATTACCTCTTGCACCATGGAGATGTTGTGAAAATTCAATGAGAAAATAGACGTTAAAGCATCTGTGATAGTGACTGCAGACTGTAAATGGCCCTCTTTCCCGAGAGCCTGCCCCAGGCAGGCAGAGCCCCAAGTATGCATTTGCTCCCCTGAAGGGAACAGTCTTTCCCTTGGTCAGCACCCTCCCTACCCCAGGTCCCCAGTTGCTTTAAGAGCCCTGCATTGGGTTAGAGTCCTGTGACTCCATCTGGCAGATTATCATCTGTGATTTAATTACCTGAGACACAGAAGTCTGTCATCTTTTTTTTTTTCCAGCTTTGTTTTGGTAATAAAGACAGTAAATAGCCCACAATATGGAGAAGGGTTAAATAATGTGAGATCCATACTTGCAAATTTATGAAGCTGTTTACAGCACAACCTGCTTCACAGTGGCTCCTTCTTCCTCTGCTTCCCCTAAACTTCCTCACACCAAAGCCACCCATGAATTTCCTGTTCTCAAACACAGATCATTCCCCTCTCTCGCCTGAAAGATATGAATGGGGTGTAGGATAAAACTTAAACTCCTTGCCCTGACCTACAAAGTCTCAGTCTTTGGCTCACCGTGGTCATCTGTACATCTTCTTTTACTTACTTACCCACCTCTCTCCTGCTTCAGGGTCTTTGCATAGGTGGGTCCCCCTCTGTGGATTATTCCTGAGTTCTTTGTCAACCCATCTGCACACTCCCACCTGCCCTGGTGCTCTGTCCTAGCACCCCATCTCTATCTGGCTTTCATAACACTCTTCGCAATTCGTAATTATGCACTTACTTATTGGTTACTTACCAATGATTGTCTTATTCTCTACACTGTAGGTCCAGAGGATATAGGTTGTGAGCATAACTGAATTATCTCACCTACCAAAGGCAGGACACATTGAAAGGGACCAAAAATATTTTGCAGAAAGAGTGAATTTCTATACAAATATATTTGTTAATAGAGAAAGGTGATTCATAACTTATTGGTGAGAAAAACAGTGCATCATAAAATGTTAGATAATGTGTGATTCCTTATAAAATATATATGTAAAATATCTATGTGAAGAGCAGCTCATATGCATTTATATACATATGTAAAAAAACAAGTCCAGTTGTAGAGACCAAAATGGTCCTACTCTCCACCTTAACTTGGTGGCATTAGAGTGATTTTAGTTTATTTTATCTTTTGCTCTACTAATCAGTATCTCCTAGTTTTTCAAAAATGGGCACGTACTACTTATGTATTAAATATTTTTAAATGAATAAAATACAATTCAAAATCTCTGAGTTATTTAATTTTTGATTAATATTTAGACTCCCCCAATGGCATAATACTCTTTGATGCAAGAAACCATACATGATGCATCTATGAACCCCTACTTTTCCCACCAGTGTGTGTGTGTGTGTGTGTGTGTGTGTGTACATGAAACTAAAGCACATAAAATAGCAGAGGGATCATAATTCCTATTCGTGTAATCTAGTAGATGGTGAAATGCCAAGATGCATAAATCAGCACTGCAGATTTCTTAGTTTTTTCTTTCTTTATGTCTGCTCACACATCTGTAAGTTGTGTGGTGCTGTTGACAGTAGAACTCTATATCAACGACTGGAAAACTCTGTGGATCTTCTGAGTATTGGCTAATTTACATACTTCACCTAATCAACTTATTATACCAGTATAAACCACTAACTCATTCCAAAATAAACATTTTGAACAGGGTTTTAATTAAAATTTGTATTCCTGTGGGCATAAATCCACATAATGTTCCTTGCCTGGTCTATGGATTTATACTGTAATGGAGGATCAGTAAAGCTGTTGAAAATCCTTTATTTCAGCAATATTTCATTATCTGGCAATACTGTAACATCTTCCAATTAAAGAGAATGTTCATATGGTCTCACTGTACACCTGGGGGCTCTGTGTTTGTATCTGTGTCTCGCTGGGGAAGCCGGCTGCCCAGGGTTCCACCACTCATCACCGGGTTCCTTCATTATCACAATAAAGCCCAGGTTTATATCATTACCTGAATGCCCAAATGGAGCTCATCATTATTTTTAAAAAGTAAAATAACATTAGCCATCATGACTTTTCATTTGGGTCAACATAATTCTACTGGCAAAATCAAGAACTAGGAAATGTGATGTCTTAATAACAAACACCAGCATACAGAAGACGGGTACTATTTTCACTGGCTTTACACCAGTCCTACTCTCGTGATTACAGGTGACAACAGCATGAAATACTTTAATGTTTTAATTATTCTACCAGATTTACAGTGGCTCTGCACCATGCTTATATTCCTATTCACTTTACAAAACTGACTAACAGGCATTTGTGTTAAGCTTTTGGGCTGTTAACCTAGTATTTACATTGAGAATTTAGAAGTGGATGAAGGAAAACACTTAAATATCTTGACTTTGTGCAGATTGAGGATTTTCTTGAGATAAGAAATAAAGTACTGTACTAGAGAAAAACTACTGCTTTTTCTTTTTTCTTATTTTTCTCTCTTGCCTTTGCAATATCCACAGAAGCTACTTTTTCCTTTCTCAATTTTAAAGTATGCTAAAACATGCTCGTGGGAGGATCAATAATTAAATTAGGAGACTCAGGATACCAGATTGTGGTTGCTCCAGCACTATTCCCTCCCTTTACCAGACTTGCATGGTGGAAAGTATGCATTTCTCAGTGCCATTAACATTAGATTTGGACATATGACTCACAGCCAAGAACATGCTAGCAGAGGATTTAAATGTGTTCACATGGCTTGACATGCTTCTGATGAAGTTGGGATCTACCCTAAGAGAAGCAAACCCCACACACCTGCTGGCTCAAGGAGGAGGAGAATCAGTGGAACCAACCTGGTTCAGTCTGGTACCTAGAGACAAGCCCAGTCCAGCCCAACCTAGCTGAGGTCAGCCAATACCCAGCCAGACAGGAAACTCAAAAGCAAGAGAAGTAAATGTTTTTCAATCTAGGGACTATTTGTTACACTGCATTATTGCAAACATAGCTGACTAATACACAATCTGTTTTAAAAAATACTGAGTTATAGCATAATATGTTCAAAGACTGAACAGGAACTGAAGTGATCATCCGGACCTGATCCTCTCATTTGGAGATGAGACTCCTGAGGCTCAAAATTTGTAACTTGCTCCAAAGTACAGAAGAGGAGAGTAGGATCCAGGTCTCCTGATTCTCCATGCCTTTGCTAACTGAGCAATGGCAGATCCCAGATTAGCATGGATCTTTGTATAAGCCCTGGGTTGTACTGTCCACCTCCCTGATTTACATGTACCTCACTCTGTCCCACGCTTCTCCTTCCCTTCCTCCCCCCATGCTTCTCCATCATTGATCTACAGTCGTCTTCAGAGTTTGCTATGATTTCTACTTGGTAAGCCCATAAATCCTTATTGTGTGCTGGTCTCTGGGCTGTGAGGGGCTAAGCTCACACACAAAGATAAGTCTGTTCCAAGACTGATGACGTACGTGAATCAGGTTCTGTATTTTATTTGTTTATTTTATCATCCCAAATCACTTTCCAAATCTCACATTTAATTCTTAGCATCACAGACTCTCATAGTTCCATGAGGAATCAAGGTTACCTCATCCCACTCATCCTAAGCAAATTTTAGAGGAGAGAGAGAGGGGGAATTCTTAACACCCTGAAGCCTGAGTCAAAATGTCTAAAAGTTGGGTAAAAATACAATGCAAATAGATTTTCTTTTGTTAAGTGCAGTGGTAGTAGTATTATTCAACACCATGCTCATTTCTCTCTCCACTGCTTTGAAAACTCAGTCCTTGAATATTTTCCTATCTCCTGCACAGATTCTCTTTGATCATTTTATTACTCTCTGTAGGGCTTGAAGCTTACAGTTCAGGATCTTTAAGAATCTCCTCGCGGGCTCCCCAAAATAAGTTACCACTTCTCTTTAAAATGTACTCAGTGCAGCCAAAGTTTTACTCTGCACGTGGTGCTGTGCCCCAACCTCACAAAAAGCCTCATGGGATCTCTTCTGACCTGTGCATGGACCAAAGCCACATTGCCATTGCTCCTTAGACCACCTCACTCCCTTAAGTTGACCAACCTAGGTGTGCTGATCCCCAGCATAGTCACCCAAAGATCTTCATCAGCTCAGGATTCCACGTCTGCCTCCAGTCCTGTCTCTTTAACCTTTGTTCTGTGCAGGGATTCTTTCCTTTCATGGTTTGATGAGAATATCACATCCCACTTACAACTTGAAGCAGTCCCCAAGAAAAGAGAACCAGTCGCATACACTGCACTAAACACTTATTTCACTAGGTTTAGTTTTCCATCAGCCACCTTCAGATTTACAATATTATTGGTTTGCAAATGTGAGAAGCAGCCCAAGGGAGAGAGCAAAATCCTTCATCAGGGCAGAAAGTCTAGGTCTCTCCCTCTTCTGTAATAGCAATGAGACCTTGAGAAATTTATTTAACATCAGTTTCCTCCCAATAAATGAGCATACAAATGTCACAGCATTATTTGAGGGTTTTTAGAAATAACAGAATGCAAGAGAGAGTTCTTAAACAGTGATATATTTTCGATAAGTGATCTGCTGTAAAACCTTCTTATATTTGCTTATTATGAATATGTTTCTCTTGTATCATCTCCCCACCTGTCTACTTTGGAGCCGTCTGTCTTAGAAAGCATCCAAAGTAGGCAGCTTCCTTGCAAGGCCAGCCTCTACTGTGCTCACTCTTTCTGATTGGAAGCTGGCAGCCAAACCTGACGCTCTATATTGAAATTCTCAGCACCTGGCTTCTTCCTTCTATCCCCAGTGCCTGGGTTTACCAAGGGCCATGGCCCACTCGACTTTGGCTCAATTCTCTGAAATGCCATAACGGTTAAATGATTTTGCCTAATTTCACGTCTTTGTATATCTAAATGCAAAATTCCTTCGATCTTTCAGGGCTCTTTCTACAAGTTTTCGATTTGCCACTGGCCTTCCACATTATTGAAAAGGCAAAATGGAACCCTTCTTTTGATAAATAATTAATAGCACTGGCAAGGAAATATTTGCTAAACTCTTTGGGGTATCTCAGCTATAAGGCCTGTAGCTGACCATGTGCACAGCAGCATTAAGAGACAGATAATAAAATATTTGGATAGAGTTTACAGTTTAGTACATTATAGATGCTTCTCCTCGCCCATCAACTCGTTTCCAGGTAGATAGGGGAACACAAAACTAAATGTCTAGAACACGAGGTCATATATAAAATCTGCAGCCGTCAAGTCCCTCAGAATGTCCTCTAAAAATCCAGTTAGGATTGAGCATTGTGTGGGCTGCTTTCTAGATTTAGTTAACTTAACCCTTGCTTTGAAGAATCTCCCTCTCCTTCAGATAACAGTCACTACACAGTAACTGTGGTACTGTGCAACCATGACTGTATACAACATGCCTTGATTTTCCTGGAAAGAGAAGCATATTCTCATTTTCTCAAATGATTCAGGTTGTACAGTTCACACTGAATGCACAGCATCAAACTCCTACTTTCAATGCAAAAATCTCCAGTTAGTCTAGGAATCGGCGTTGGTTCTGGAAACTATATGTATATATATTGAGGTGAACACGTTGCTTAATGAAGGATCAACTTGCCTGTGTGTTAATGCCTCAGCAAAACACCTTTAGGTCTGGAAACAACGGTTAAACAGGGCACAGAGAAATGGCACCAAAGATACCTCCAAGCTAAATACAGCTTTTTGCTTCTGAAAGATTATTTAATTGTTCAAATAATGGATGCAGACATTAAAAAAATAAAGACTATTCATCACGGTCACTGGTATCATCTATGTGAATACTTTGAGGCTCAGCCCTTTAGAGTCCTTAATTGATATTATGACAATCTTTTTAACAGCATTTTAAAAAATCTTCATGTCTTTGTTTTACGTGAACTTTTCTCAAGAAAATTTATCAGGTATCATTCTTTTGTGGGCAGGACAGAACTAAGACATCTCCATCTTACTTAAAGGCCCCTGCGAGGGGAGGTGGGGGGGGGGGGAAATGGCCAAGCTTTTCTGGCTGAAGGTTTGTGCAGAAGGCTTTTCTCAGACATCACAAATTCGAGTACCTCCATGAGGGCACCGAAGTGTGTGTTTAGAGCTGATTTCACTCCATGACTCACATGTTTCAAACACCTTGTCAAATGATATCAAGCATCCTTTTATTCAATTTTATACATATGTATCTGACTTTTTGCTAGGATGTGCCTCTTATCTCTAAAGGAACCCTGAGTATCGTATCATGTTAAAATCACATGAATTTACTGAAAAGTCACATAAAGCTTACTTTGGCCAAGAGCACATCTTAGCACACCCTCCTCTGTGTGTGTTTGATGGTCCTGGGTCAGGTGGGTAGGAGAAATGGACAGCTAGGCAGGCCAAGCCTGGCTGGCTGGAGATGGCATTGAGAGACACGACTGGAGACCACGGGCAGTGGGACGCAGGGCAGGGCCCCTGGCAGAGAAGGTTGGCAAAGCAATTCAGGCACATTCTAGGCTCTTGGAGAATGGAATAGACATGAGTCTGCCCTCTTGGAGCTTAGCATCTAAGCAGGCAGTCAGAATGTAAAAGTGCATTCAAGTAAATTGTTGCATAATTAAAGCTCACACACTGGCAAGGGGAAAATGATGGGCTCCAGCAGATGGGGAAGACTTTTCTCTTTGAGACCTAAAGGCTGAGTGGAAGAGGTTGGTTGGACCAACAGGGACTTGAAGGGGAAGAGATAGAGCCACACTTGTGAAGACCCTCAGTCAAGGAAGAGGCTGGTGATCTGGGGACCTGAAAGAAGTGAGTGTGGCGGGAACTGACAGAGCTAGCTGTGGGGTGCCAGGAGGGGAGGCTGCAGACACAGCCGGGGCCAGAGCAGGGGGCCCGGAGGCTTCAGCTAGGAATCCTGGCTTATGTTTAAACAGAAAAGAAGCCCAGTACAAACTGCTTTTGGTCAAGAAGAAACGAAGAACATAGTGACCTAGAGACCGTGCCAAGAAGACAGACCAAATTGAGGAGAAGGAACATCAGCAACTTCTGTGGAAAATCTCCCCTCTTTCCAGATCACCATTGCCACCCACCTCTGGAGCACCCGCCGCTTTGCAGACCTTGTTGAAGGCAATTTCTCCCACCTATAAAAAATTGCGTATCCCACAATGTCAGATACAAGCTCATTACACTAATTTGTATCCTCATATTCTCAGAAATCAGAGATGGAAAACACCAAACATCAGATTCATTTTTTTAGGAATCAAAATGAAGTTTCCTCTGCCACTTATTTCGGGTGTGGCCAAAAGTGATTTCACAAGTCATCAGGGATGTATTCCTTTAATGCTATATTCTAAATAGTAATTGAACAGATTTTTTCAAAGACAGCTTTACTGAAACACGTGAGCTTATGCCTATATTCTTCTGTTACTAGTTTTTGTTGAAGGCACAGAGACTTAAAAGTCTTTGAGTTAAAGTAATCAGAAGAGCTAAAATCTAACCTATCCTCCTTCCTACCTAACTCTGATCCAAGTTCCTTGATTTTAAAACAAAAAGGGTTTTAAAATTCTTAATAAAGATTAGGCTTACCTCTCCTGGTAGGAATTCTCACAAATATGTATTTAAGTCTATTTTTATTAACTCTCTAAATCACCATGGTTTTAAATAAAATGGCTACATCTACAATATCTAAAGCAATTAGAATCATTCCTTAAAGATAAAGTCAAATACATTATTTGATTTTTGTTTGTTTCTTTTAAGCAAGTTCTGACTGGGTTATATAGAATAACAAGTCAATAATGTGGTAAATGACACAACAAAATGGTTAATACACATCAACACAGATGTTAATATGTACTGGAAAGTTCTAGAATGCTATACAGGAACCGGTTAACAAGTTATTCTGATCTTCTTTTTGGGATTTTTTTTTTTTTTTAGTGAGGGGATACACCATGGACTACAGCATCTTTGTAAACCAAACCAAAGCAAACAACACAACACAAAATAATATGTGTGACGATTCCTCCTTGGTTTGAATACTGGGAAGACCAGCAGAACCAGTCAGGCTTGGTTTGCTGAAGAGCCTGTGGAGTCTGAATTTTTTGCATGTCCTGGACCCAGACTAGCACTTGAAAATGGGCACCAAATGTCTAAGATACACCACTGCCTGCTTCAAATTCCGGCCAGAATCTCACTCATTCGTTCACAAGAACGTGATGATACTCAGTACTTTACTTTTGGTAACACACTAAATGTTACTTACTCATAAATGCAAGTTTGATGGCTTTGGAAAACATTTATAGGGATAAAGCTCTGAGCTTAAGATTCCACGCAGCTTTCATGGATAATGACTTCCAAATGTTTGACTAATTGATCAAATTTTTACCTAGGTTTTAATTCAGAAATGAAGTTGGTTTGCAATGCTTTTAGATTTTTGTGTTTCATGTGTATTAAGTTTATCCAAGCTATCAGGGCTCACAAGTTCAGGTTATACATGGTTTTATGCAAAGCACGTTGAGACTTTACTGAAGGTATATTTAGTCGGTGTTGGTGTTTTTTAATTATAATTTCAGCTCTGAAAGGAAATGTTTAGGAGGCTGCTTAATTCATGGAGAATTCATATGGAAAGTTCTGCCTCTGCATCTTAGGATTTAAATCCTACTCTGTAAATTTGTGACTCTCTTGTGGTTCATTTGCCCTCCTGCCTGAGATTTTGTCCCAGTGGTTGGTGTTCTGGTCAGTTGTTTGAGCTGAGCAATTCCAGGATACATACAAGTTTATATGTCTTGTTCTTCAAGCCCAGATCTATACATAATCCTGCAGTTTTCATACTGTGCACTGGAGTGGTGAGTGGACAGGAAGTTGGAAGATTTCTGAGATGTTTAGTAAGTCATCTCTGGGCATTCAGCCTCATCCTCCAATGATTCTGCCCAGTTGGAATTTTGGTCTCCATTGAAAGGCTGAGGTTAAATTGTTCAGACTCCAAAGGACCTTAATATAAGAAAAGGCCAGTCTCCAGGGTCTGTCCAAGAAAGCAGATGAAATTTTAATGGAAGAAGAGTACAGTACTCAACTATTAGAGTCTAGCAACCCCTGATGATGTCTACTGTCATCCCTTCTCTTTGAAAGTAATATAAATCTTCATGAAGATTAGTGGGGCTGCTTCAATGGCCTATAAAAGGTAACAGACTTGGAGTAGCAGGGGAATTTCAACATCAAATACATGAGACAATTGAATGTCTCTTGGTTCCAGGTCCATGTACTATATTCACAAGAATCATGTGCGAGTGTACATGCGCAGCTTGTACCATATTGTCTATACCAGGTACATAGAGTTGTCTGGATAAATTAAAATTGCTTTCTCAATTGCATCAAACATCACCATAGTAAACCCCAATAATGATCATAATTTAGCCTCAACTGCTTCCAGGAGAACACGTGCTGGACTGCATCCGAGGGCACAAAGAGATCAGATCAGGATGGTTAGAATTTGAGGATAGCTACAAGATGTGTGCATACCAGATATTCTGTGAGCTAGTTAACAAGGAATTACGACATCACTGTGGATACTGGTAATGACTGCCAGGTCCCTCAGTAGTCAGTGTTACTGCTTAAGGATACCAATTGTATCACCTCCCAAGACTGAAGTACTGAAAGTCCCCTCAACTAGGTGCACTTCATCATGAAATTTATTTTTGCCTATCTATACAAAATCAAGATGATTAAAATACGGAGAAAAATGCATGAGAGATGTAGACATAGCACTAAATATATATATATATATATATATATCCAAAAAAAATTAATCTGGAAAATACTCTACAAATGCATCAGTCTAACGTGTGAAATAAAAATTCATATTCAAAACAGATTTCTGAACAATTGTTATCTGACATAAAAGCTGGTTTAGGAGACGGGCGCACATAGACATGCATAAGTTTAAGATCTCTTAGTGGAGTATAGAAATTAAATAAAGAGTGATATTACACGCAGTTCTTGTTTTACCATGTAAACGTATTTTTATACTAAAATAAGTTTCAATAGTTATTCTAATAACCTATTAGTATCATACAAAGCATGAAATACATTATCCAGCTACTGGTATAGAGCAAGATTTCCTATTTTGTTTCCATGAAGCACACAATGTGACATTCATGTGCAGATAAAGAGTGGGATGCTTTCATGTTAGGTGGGGTATCAAGGCATGTGAGAGTTCTCCTAGCAGAAGAGAAGAAACTGGATATTCGGGATTTTTTTTTTTTTTTTGATGCATAATGCAAACAATTCTCTATCCAGGCTAATACTTATTAATACAGCTGCAAAGGACGTCTGATCTAGGATTTGTGCCAAGTGTTATGTTCTATACAGGAAAATGAAATAAATCGGCAAACTTCTGGCTGGGGCTGAAATTAGTTGTTTATGTCTCAGTTGTTCAATTAGATATAATTAGATAATTCCTACTGAATTCAGAATGATATTTTAAATGAGTTCTGATGTTTCCAGTCTTTTCTTTTCTACCAGGAGACAGAAAGATGGCTGCCTCTGGTTCTGAACTTTATGGGCTGTGTGTGTGTTAGTGTATGTGAGTGTGTGGGTGTGTGTATATGCGCGGTGTATATATACTCACACAGGTTCTACAACAGAATCACATATACAACTGCATAAAATAAATCTTATTAGGGCTTCCCTGTTGGTGCAGTGGTTGAGAGTCCGCCTGTCGACACAGGGGACACGGGTTCGTGCCCCGGTCCGGGAAGATTCCACATGCCACAGAGCGGCTGGGCCCGTGAGCCATGGCCACTGAGCCTGCACGTCCGGAGCCTGTTCTCTGCAACGGGAGAGGCCACAACAGTGAGAGGCCCGCGTACCGCAAAAAAAAAAAAAAAAATCTTATTAATGCGTAAGCCTTCCAGCTGTTTTCTGAGTTCATGGGACTGATGTGTGATAAATACACTCTTTCAGAAAGTATTCTTTCTTGAGATGATGAGGACGATGGGGAGACTTCCTGGAAAAGCAATGTACGGTTCTGTCATGTTGTCTTAGTGTGACATAAAATGCCATGACATTTGACACTAGAAAAGGTCATGCTGACAAGCTGACGGCTGCAATTCTGGAGAACTTTGTAGTATGACTGGGAAATGGCTTTATATCCTTACTGCACAAAATGCCTGCAACAACAGAATGCATGTTTCCCTCTGCATTTTCACAAACACTGCAGAAAACTGCATCGGCCCCAACCTTCTTTCAGCCATCCTTAGGGACCATTGCCTATCTCCTGATCCAGTACATTGGGATAAGAAATTTACCATCCTAGTATTGGTTAGTACAATGTCAATAAATAGTTACTGTTGTGAATGATGATGAGAGATAAGTAAAAGTAGAACATCAAAAAAAAGTGCCACAACTCTTTAAGAAAGGATAACATCTGATTAAGAAACATACAGCAATTTAAAATGCTTGAAGCACTGAGGTTCTTTTAAGAGCAAACAACCTTATAAAATTATCCTAACTGAAAAGATCAGGAGATGAACTGATTACTTACCAATAAGACTGAAAAAGAAGTAAAAGACTTGGGGCTTCCCTGGCGGCCCAGTGGTTAAGAATCCACCTGCCAATGCAGGGGACACGGGTTCGAGCCCTGGTCTGGGGAGATCCCACATGCCATGGAGCAACTAAGCCCATGAGCCACAACTATTGAAGCCTGTGCACCACAACTACTGAAGCCTGCACACTTAGAGCCTGTGCTCCACAACAAGAGAAGCCACCACAGTGAGAAGCCCGCGCACCACAACAAAGAGTAGCCCCCGCTCGCCACAACTAGAGAAAGCCCGCGCGCAGCAATAAAGACCCAACACAGCCAAAAATAAATAAATAAATTTATTTTTTTTAAAAAAAGTAAAAAACTTGGTTTGAATTAGCAAGGACATTCATTGTGTCTAAGTACAGTAAAGGGGGAGGGGCAAGTCCTTGTACAGGACTATTCATGTCACATGAAAGCCATTCCATTCTCCAGCAAGGCCCCAACATGGCAACAAGGTCCAGAAGTGGCCCCAAATCCCTGTCCAGCTGGGATGAAGATAATTGCGTACTAATGGGCAGGATCATATACTGAAACGGAGAGATATATACGAGCCAATTAGACAGTCTGTCACCATGGCGAAGCCTGCTCATGATAAATAAGGGCAATTTTCTGTTTTCTCTAATCTATTGCAAATGTCAAAGCTCTCACTGTTTCTCTTCTTGTGCTCAGGTTCTGTTCCCAGTTATGAGAGGTGCACACTGAAGTGGCGAACGGTGCCAGCAACTCAGCTCTGCTGTGTATTCGCCGTGTGACCTTGGCCATGGCATGTGACCTACTTGAGTTTCTTTTTGTTCATCTATAAAATGAGTATACCAGTGACTACTTTGAAGGACTGTCAAAAAGACGAAATGCAACTATTTATATATGTGAAAGTTTTCTGTCAAGGTACTCTGAAGGAAGCACCCAATACTCAATTATCTAAATTTCTCATTTTTAAAAAGGTAGGAATAAAACTGAAAAAGCAATAGACAACATTAAAGACACAACACAGAACAGAATAAAGCTCTGCTAGAAATAAGAGAAAGGATAGCCATGCACATACTTTGCACATGGAGGAGAGTTTTCAAATGGAAGAAATTCATTAAAAGTCTCATACCATATACAACTTGTTTTTTAAAAAAAACTAGAAGATTTCCATAAACTCAAATCATCTTTCAAAAGCACAGCAAAACAAATGGAAATGTGGAAGTGACCATGAAAAGATATTTGTAGCAACTCAGGCGCAGCCAACAAAACATCCTTTTCAAAGGAGGGGAATTATACTGAGAGGAATAAATACCTGTGGCTTAATCACGAACTTTGCTAATATGATGATGGGTTGGTGGTGACAATCTCTCCAGAGCTTGTCTGGCACCATAAAACAACAAGAGAGGTAGGTTTGGATAATTTGTATCCCCATCTCTGCAGGAAATGGGTGGAGAAAGGATACTCAGAATTAGGAGCCGCCCGGGACCAACTGACTTCTCTTGGCTGGAGACAAGTGAAGGCAAAATAATTCACACATGAATATAACTCTGTGTCAGAAGTTGCTTCATTATAAATTGGGAATAATTCTTGCTTATATGTTATGGTTCCAGCCCTGAACAAATCAGGTACTTTTATAAGTACCTGATCTAGGAAGGCCTTTCCTCAAAAAGTGTGAAATAAATCAAAAAGTTCCCAGCATGAGGTTTATATAAATATAATGCAAGTTTAGGAAAAGCACTGGAAAAACAAATGGAACATTAACCACTCAACCTGAAAAGGTAGTTCCTGAGCCAATGAATCATTTAAACAAAATTTATAACCATGAATAACAAAAACAATTAATGAAACAATCTGATAGTTCAATTGAGGTAAAAGGCTGACTGCAGACAAAGAGATGGAATATAAGGTATTTAAGAGCACAGGAAAGAAAAGCAGGGGATTTTTTTTTTAATTCACAAATTGTCATATTGTAATCAGCCCAAAGAAAGTTGACACTGTCCATAATATGTAGGACTGATATATAAAAATAGCCTAGGTAGACGACAGATAGATACACAGATAGATGACAGTTAGATAGATGATAGATAGATAGATAATTAAAAAGGACTCAGGAGAAATAGGGAAGAAGAGGAGATCCAACACCTGCATAACTGGTGTTCCTGGGTAACAGAGGCATATAAATGAACTAAAAAGTATGAAAAATATTATTTAGTAAGTAATGCAGAAATATCAAGATAAGGAGACTTGAACACATAAATTAAAGTCGTCACAATGTCCTAAGAATATTTGATATATAGGAAAGTCAACAAGAACCTTATCTCTATTAGGACTTACTTTACAGGACTTTTGAAAATAAATATTTTATAATTGGGTGAAAAAGAAAAAAGTCAGTCACTTAAGAGAAAAAATAATTACACTCATCTTTATCTCAATAACATCCCATATTTGAAGACAGTGGGACAATGTGAAATATTCATGGAAATAAAATGTTATACTCGGGCAAAATAGCATTCAACTATGAAGACTTCAGAGCACATTTTCAAATGGAAATACAGTCAAGAATTATAGCTGCTATGAAATTGTCCTGACAATTTAAAAAAATAGCTAATGGAAAAACTGAATGAAGACTGTTAATATTAAACTAGTTAATGATGTGTAGGCTGAAGTGCAAGTTCTTTTGAAATGCATATGTGCAGATTATTTTGAAATGCATCAAGAAATAAGAGGGATTGACGGTTAGAGGCATCAATAAATGGATCTTTCGTTGATAAAGCAAGTACAGTAAACGTCAACTGTAGAATCTAGGCAATGGTTAATGGTGTTCACTATGAAATTATTTTAATTTTTCTATATGTTTAAAAACGCCCAAAATAAAATGATGGAAAAATGAATCAAGAGATCACAGCAAAAGGATTGGCTCTCTGCATCAATTCTGTTTTACTGTAGGATAAGGAGATCAATTGTTTTAAAAGATGGCAACTTAGAATTACTATAATAAAAATTCATAGGATAAGGGAGACAGCAGGTAATGTTCATAACCAGGGATAAGACGCAGATCCTTTAATGGTGCCAAATCAATTAATTAAGATATAAATTTAAATACCAGAGGAACCAATAGAGATATAATCAAGTAAAATTGAAGGGTGGCCTTCTCAGGATACTTCATGATTTCATCTTAGGTCATTGTGAAGGCTTGATACACTCTGTAGAAAAAGAAGATCAAGGGACTTCCCTGGTGGCACAGTGGTTAAGAATCCGCCTTCCAATGCAGGGGACGCAGGTTCAATCCCTGGTCAGGGAACTAGATCCCACATGCATGCCACAACTGAGAGTTTGCATGCCACAACTAAGGAGCCCATGGCCGCAACTAAGGAGCACGTGTGCTGCAACTAAGACCCAGTGCAACCAAAAATAAGTAAATTAATTAATAATAAAAATAAATAAATGTTTAAAAAAAAAAAAAAAAAAAAAAAAAAAAAAGAAGATCAAGCATCTCACATAAATTTGTAATTATAGGTTAACCATTATAAGAACTGAAAGCAGCCCATCAACATTCCATAGCATAAAAAGAAATCACACACACCAGAAAAAAAAAAAAAAAAAAAAAAAAAGGAGGGGGAGAGTTGAACAAAAGAAGTGATGTAAAAAGAAAGCATAAAATATGATATAGCACAACATAAATTTGCTCATCTCACTCCCATATTGCATGGCAAATCTCATTATATACCATTTTGGTGAGTTTTAAGGTGATTAAAAGTATTGAATATTAAGGATGTAGGAGGGCATATCAGGCAAATGAAAACAAAGAGAGAGCACTGGTCACTATCTTAAGTAGTACACAAGCTCAAAATCAGGGTGGACAGCATCTGTGTGACAAAGAATGGCCCTTTGTAATGGCAAAGATTATAATCTGCAACAAAGATATGAGGTATAAATATCTACACATAATGCAAAATCACATCAAAATTCATGAAGCAAAACCTACAGGAAATAAAAGACAAATAGGCAAAATTATGTTAGTGACAGGAAACTTTAATTTACCTCTCTCGACCCATGGCTGATCAAATATACATAAACAGCGAAGAAAATGAAGATTTAAACCACATAATTAATAAGTTAGATCTAGGACTTCCCTGGTGGCGTAGTGGTTAAGAATCCACCTGCCAATGCAGGGGACATGGGTTCAAACCCTGGTCCGGGAAGATCCCACATGCCACGGAGCAAGTAAGCCCGTGTGCCACAGCTACTGAGCCTGCGCTCTAGAGCCCGTGAGCCACAACTACTGAGCCGACGTGCCACAACTACTGAAGCCCGCACGCCTAGAGCCTGTGCTCTGCAACAAGAGAAGTCACCACAATGAGAAGCCCAAGCACCGCAACGAAGAGTAGCCCCCACTCACCACAATTAGAGAAAGCCTGTGCACAGCAACAAAGACCCAACACAGCCAAAAAATAAATAAGTTATTTTTTTAAAGTTAGATCTATACGTAATTTACTTACTTCCAGTATCCAAGGAAAAAAATTGCCAATCTTGAAGACATACTAGGCCACAAAGAATAGCTCATTAAATTTTTGCACGTAGAAATGGTACAAAATGGAACTTTCTCTGAACTCAGTGCAACAAAACTACAATTAAACAGGATTTCCTACACGGAGCTTGCTCTTGAGTCACAAAAGAAACCAAAACAGAGATTGGAGAACATCTAGAAAATAATGTTAATGAGTATACTTCACATCAGAACCTATGTGGTATGCCAAAAGCAATACTCAGGAAGGAAGTCTGTAGCCTTGCACACTCTTGTGAGTAACAAAAAGGATGAAAGTAAATAAGTATTCAATTTAAATAAAAACAAATGCAAGAACCAATGCACTAGAAAGCAAACTGATATTAGAACTATTAAATAGATCTAAAGTTTTAAAATAATTAACAAAATAGATAAAAGTTTGGTTATACCAACCAAGAAAAGAAGAATAAAAGTCACAAAATTAGAAATGAAAATGGGGAATGAATCACAGATAGTGGTAAAATTAAATGCCATTAACACAAATTGATAAAAGAAGGAAATAGAACTATTCACACTAAAAATGAAGACAGAAAATGTCATTATTTGCACACAGTATAATTGCAAAACTAAAAAATTCATGAGAATCCATTGAAAAACTATTACAAATGGTAAAGACAGTTATGTGAAGTGACTGATTAAAAACTAAAAGGTAAAAAAATTGACTGCCTAAAGATATGCAAACAACCCTCCTTTTGAAACCAAGATCCTATTCACAGCAGGAACAAAAGAATAAATGTAATAAAAGTGTACAAACCATATGAACAACATTTTGAAATGCTTCTCAGATACATAAAAGGACATTTGAATAAGTGGAATGACAGACCCTATTTAAGATGAGAACTATTAATACCCTAGAAAGGCAATTCTCGAATGAATCTATACAATTCAGACCACAATAATGAAATAACAAACAGATCTTTTTCTAGATAGATAATCTGACTTTAAAGCAAACAAGCAAGAATGGTCAGGAAAAAAAAGTCTTCAAAAAATGGGTAAATAAGGCAGAAGTAGATCTACCAGATATTTAAACATATTTCAAGGCTGCAGTAGAATAGACAGAAAAAGAGAATAGAAAGGAGAGACCAGAAAGACAAATAAATATAAAATTTTTAGTGGGTGATGAAAACAGTAGTGGGTATCAGTAGAAAGAAAACCAGTTCTTCAATAAATGGTGTTAAGGTAACTGGAACTTCTGGAAAAAAACTGAAATTACATACCTACCCAGCTCAACAATTTAAAACACATTCCAGGGATCTGAACAACACAAATAAAACAATGTACTTATTAGAAGAAAAATGTAAAAAACATTTTTATATAACCTAAGATGGGGAATGTCTTTCTAAGTATGATACAAAGCTGTGATGTCATAAAACAATTCGTGAATTCAGCCACATAAAAATAAAATATTTCTGTTAGGCAAAAGCAAACAAAGTGAAAAAATAATTGTAATTCATAACATGGAATAGAGATCATTTCTTAAACTGTGATGAAATTCTATAAATTAATCTTTAAAGAAAAAAATCAACCACCCAAAAGAAACATGGATGAGGAATATAAATTGATGGTTAATTGAAAAGGAAATATGATTGTGAAGGAGTATATGAAAAGACACTTGATTCACTCATGAGAGATCCTAATGAACTATATGAGATACTGTTTTCACCTAACACAGTGGCAGAAATAACCATGCTGATGACATGCACCAGCTGAAAACGTGTGGACACACTCATACAGCACTGATGGGAATGAAAACTGATAAAAGATTTCAAGAAACATAATTTAGCAGTATATATCAAATTTTAACCTTTGATTCAGAAGTTTCACTTCTTGGAATTTATATAACATATACAGGGCACCTGCAAACTTATTAATTTATAAGAATATTAGTTTAGCCCTTTTCATAATTATGAAAGAACTGAAACACAGGTAATGTTCATCAATAAAGGACTGGCTAAGTAAATTGAAGTACATTCACGAAATAGAAACTGTACAGCCATTTTAGAAAATGAGGAATCGGACATGAATTAAATTATTATTCAGAAAAGTATGAGTTATAGTCTTCCACTTGTGCAAATAAATTATATATTTGCGTATGTTTGTAAATGTATAGAACAACTTTGAAAGAATACCCAGTGAGCTGGTAACAGTGTTTGCCTATGAAGTGGGGAACTTGGTGACTGTAGGCAAAGATGTATGACACTTCATAAAAATAAAAACACTGACAATTATACAACAATAATAAAAGCTGAGATTTTTAAAATCCCTTTGCCAGAATCTGTCATTGTCTATCTATCTATCTATCACCTATTTAATTAAATACCCAAATATTTAATCCTGTCTTAACACTTTGAGGTAGGTACATTAAGTCCTGGACTTCCAGCAATTTAGACAAGTTCAATAACTTGCCCCAGGTCACCCCCCACCCCAAGCTCTGGAGCTATAGAGCTGGTGTCACGCTCAAGCATTCGGCCCCTGGAGTTGGAAGTCCAGAAGGTAGATGTGATAGGCAGAATATTGTCCCCAAAGATGTTCACACCCCAAGTCTCAAAACCTGTGACTAAATCAGCTGATCTTAAAGTAGGAAGATTATCCTGGATTGTTCAGGTGGACCCAATGTAATGACAGAGGTCCTTAAAAGTGGAAGTGAGAGTCAGAAGAGCCAGTGTCAGAGTAAAGGGATGTCAGAAAGACTTGGCCAACCATTGCTGCCTCTGAAGACAGAAGGGGCCTTGGAATGCAGGTAGTTAACAGAAGATGCGAAAGGCAAGAAAACTTTTTCTCCTCTGGAGCCTCCAGAAGGAAACACAGCCCTGCCAACTTCTTGATTTTAGCCCAGTGTGGACTTCTGGTGTCTACAACTCTAAGACGCTAACTTTGTGCTGTCTTAAGCTACTTAGGTTTATACTAATTTATTAAAGCAGCAACAGGAAATTAATACAGTGAATAAGAACAGAAGAATGACCACAGGCAGATAAGAAGTCAGGACGGAGCAGATGGGATTTAAACCTACTTCATTCCTCTTGGAAGTCCCTTCCTGCAAGTTTCTATAAGATGTTACACAGGGACTGTATGAGATTCCAGCCATACCACCTGCAACCAAACCCAAAGCTTCTCTCAGGTGAGCACAGTGGTTCTTATGTGTGGTCTCCACACCAGCAGCAGCAATGACATCTGAGAACTGGTTACAAAAGCAAATTCTTGTACCCCTCTTTGGACATCTGGAATCAGATACTCTGAGAATGGTGGCCAACAATCTGGTTTAACCAGCCTTCCAAGTAATTCTGAAGTGATGCCTGTCCAAGAACCATCACCTTAAATGTGGTTGTTGGTTGAGGCTGGGGCAGTGGCCCCGACTTTACATCACGTTGGAATCACTTGGAGCTTTTAAAAAATTCCAAATGCACCGGTTGCACCTTAGACCAATTGAATTAGAATGTTCCAGTGTGGGAGGTGGGTGTCAGAAAAATAACCTGTTCAGATTGATATAGATCAACACTAGGAACTGTGTCTGATTAAAAATGAGTTGAGTTGACTCATTCTCTCAGAGAGTAAGATTGTGTTCTGTCCTCCAAGGTCATTGCAGCTAAGTCTTGAGATATTTAAGGAAGGAAGTGACCCCTTCTTCTTCTTCTGACAACTTGCTTAATTATAAGCATGTTTGGTAAAAAAATATACATATTTTCTGCAAGGTTGTCAGATTCTGAGGTCTGTTTGTGTTTTAAAGCATAAAAATGAAAGAGGAGCATATCCTTGCTGTTTGGAGTGGCAGAATCATGCCTGCAAAAATCTCAAAAAGACTGTGAAATACGCAGGTGTGGTCACAAGGGTGCAATATAAATGGAACTGTTGCTCAAAAAGAAATGCCAGCATCCCACAGACATATGTACCATCCCATCTGTGAGCCTAAATTCATGGCTCATGCCTGGAGAGTTGCAGGGGACCAGGAGTGATCCGTGCTTTCATCCTTTCAGAAATAAGACAACATACAGCCTAGATACATCTACTCTCCTGGGACTTGAGACAAAGGACACTCACTCTGGTCTAGACCCACCTCTGCCCTGACACCACCTTCCATTCCTGAAACTCTTTGATTTAAGTGACAGCCTCCAATGCTGACAGCAACTCCCACATGACTATTGATTAGAAACCCACTCAGTCCCAGGGACGGAGGGTGAGAAAGGATATTGTAGTTCAGGCCATTCCTTGAAAGCCCGAATCCTCTCTGTGGCAATTCTGACAAGCAGGTCTCCACCTTCTGCTTGAATGCTCACAGAGATGGGGAGCTCACTACCTCACAAGGCAGCCCTTTCCACTATTTGAAATATTGTTTTTAATAGTAAGTTCTTCCATATATGGACCTGAAAGTGCTTTTCCCCCGCAGCTTCCATGTCTGCCTTCGCTGTCCAGGTAAGGAGGGGAATCACTGTTATAAATATAGCCCTTTGACCCTTGGGGATAACTAACACACCTCCTCTTTTTTCCAGCTTGCAGACTCTCACTTTCTTCAAGGTAAGATGGTAGCAACTTCTTTGGGGCCATCTCCAAGGGCTTTTGAATTGCTGAGAGTGGACATCGGGACTCCTCTGTGACCTAACATATAGGTTTGATTTCTGTGGTTTCCAGGGACTCTCATATGAACTTGACTGAACTTAGCTCCTTGTCACTTCCAAAAATCATATTTTTTCCCTAATGAAGTTATATTTGAAAACTTAAAAGTTTTAGGTAAATTTGTTAATCTTTATATTAATTTTCCTTTATTTTCAGGAACTTTAAAATAACTGGATCTCATGAATCTGGAATTTAAGCTGCAGGATGAATATGTTAGTCTGTATCTAAAGGTTTTTTCGCCACTTTCACCACCAGGGGGCTCCCACATTTTGGTAATTAGTACTTCACCAGCATTTAAACAATTAAGAAAATAAAGGGGATTTGTAGAAACAGCAGTCAGGTTTAAATATAAGTTGTTACTGACACAAAGATATATCAGGTTTTTAAATTTGATTTGCCTTTGTTTCTTAACCTCAACATACAATCTCTTTACACACATATACACACACACACACATTTAATCCATAGAGTATTTAATTGATCTTTATCCATAAATTTTTATCATTTGTCTCTATCTGTAGAAATTGTCATATGACTATTTATGTGAAAGAACGAATGCTCTACTTTTAGAAATATATCGCTTTCCAAAGGCATATATTCTGAAGTATGAAAGATGGCATGAAATTAATTTTCCTGTCAAATTGAAAACGATAAAGGAAGAGGTAATGTTTAATGTTGGGAAGGGTAAGAGAAGAGCCATCACTCTTATGCAAACTTGTTAGAAATGCAATTTATATATTTGGAAGGGTGATTTGCAAAATTATGGTACATTGTAAAATGTGCGTGCAAAGAGATATGCTCAAACATTGGACTTTTTTTTTTTTTACCAGCAATGTGTATAATAACGAAAATGGAGAGACTAAAGCTCCATCAGTAGGAAACTAGTTAAAAAATACAATTCCATAGCAGAGAGAGAGAGAGAGAGACTGAGAGAAAAAAGAGAAAAGGATGAAGAAGAAGAGAGAAGGGAAAAAAGAAGAAAACAAACACCATTTCAGCGACTCGTAGTATTTCAGTCTATGAAATGTGAAATGCCCACAAATGTGAAATGTCTCCACTCTCTGAAGCCAGGAAGTAGGTGGAAGAACAGCAGGTGTGTACATATAAGGATAGGTAACCGAGGACAACTTTTTTAACTTTTTTTTTTTTTTTTCCGCACACAGAGAAGCCTGGAACAACTCAGGAGTTGGAGGCACCAGATAGTGGGGAATTTTGGCATGAGAACAAGGAAGTACCCCCTAAAACCCCCAGGTCCTCGACCCTGCCCTGTACATTCCCACAACTGACCCTCTTGCACCATCTCGGGAGTCTGAAGGATTATTCTCTGGCTGTACTGAAACAGAGCTTTGGGGTATTTAAAATGTAAATGTAGAATATTTTAGAAAGTTGATATGTAGACAAGAAGAAAAAGCCGAACAAATTTTCTGGAATGTCAAGCAAAAAAAGACAAGATTTGGACTACAAAAGAATACAGACTTAAAACATTATCTCAATGCGGGAGATCTAACACCCCAACAATAGGAGTCCCAACATGCAAGGAGGGTGGAAAGTGTCGGCAGGGAGGAATTGTCCAAAAGCCATACAAGGGAATTGCCCCACCTCGAGGGGCACGAGTATCTGCACTGTGACAGCCACTCAAGGGCCAGAGCTCCAGCCAGACTCGCCCTCGTGACATTATGGGATGTCAGGCATTGAGAGAAAGGCCTAGGTGTTGCCAAAGAGAAAAAATTAAATGTGTGTACACCCAAAGACCAGGAACCAGAATGGCAACAATCTTGGTAGCTAAAAGGCAATGAAGAAACGACTTCATATGAAATTATTTTAAGCTTCTGCGAGAAAAATTATTTTCAAATTTAAATTCATTTTTGCAAACTTAAGCTCTGAAAAATGTACTTCTCATGCACCCTTTCTCGGAAGTAATTGGATGGAGGAGAAAGAAAGAGAACCCAGAGGAAGATAAAGGACTTGGGAAACCTAGCACCAGGGAGAAGTGTAAGGGATTCTGAGGGTCACACAAAGGGTCTGAGGCCCTGCAGGGGACTCCGGCAGCCGGTGGCGGGGCTGGGGGAGGTGCCAGGAGAGCCCTAGAACTGATAAATTACTGGACACACTCGACTATGGAGAAAACTGCTCTGTGCTGTAGAGTGTGGAAGTCTTAGTTGTTTAAAGCAAACAGGGAAAACGTGATTGTAGTACACTACCTGCCTCAGTGGTTCATAATATTTACATGGTTATACTGGATCGGACTAAGAAATACTAGGAGCATGGGGATATGGGATACATGACTAAATTTCTCATCTGCTATAACATGAAGTCAGCAGATACATGAATAGGATTTAGAAAAATTAAATACCAAAAGGACTAGTAAAAAGCGATGGAGGGGGTTGTCTTCATGGAGAGAGACGGGGGAACACTGTTATAAGCTCTTTATAATATATATCATTAATATTATTTACCTATAATGTTTGATTAAAAGTGCCAATGAAGCAAATGTATTCTATGCAAAACAGTTTTAATAGATTCAGTAGGGGACAAAAAGTGTAATCTCATATATTACCATAGGAGAAAGTCCTACATAAACCTACTCCAACATGTTTAAAATCTCTGAGGCATAGGCTTATAGGGGTCTCTCAGTTTTGTTGTTTTTTTTTTTTTTGCGGTACGCGGGCCTCTCACTGCTGTGGCCTCTCCCGTTGCGGAGCACAGGCTCCGGACGCGCAGGCCCAGCAGCCATGGCTCACGGGCCCAGCCTCTCCGCGGCATGTGGGATCTTCCCAGACTGGGGCAAGAACCCGTATCCCCCGCATCGGCAGGCGGACTCCCAACCACTGCGCCACCAGGGAAGCCCTCTCACTATTTAATAATCATTCCGTTTTCTGAATATTTTACAATGCATCTCTCTTTTACCTAAAAATGACATAATTAATATAAATGTTATAATTAATATAAAATGATGAAATTATATATTTTGTTTATTTCGGGTTTGGCTGCAAAAAGAAAAGTTCTGTAACTTTATACAGTACAGAGAGCTTTTCAACCAATGAAAATTCAGCAAATATGACTAAAACCAAGAACTCTATTAGGCCATTAATTTCATGTTTCTGCTTCAGAGGAAAAAGTCAGGGAAACGGAATATCCAAGAGCCCTGAATGCTGCAGTGTATGCCAAGGGTAGGCTTACACTAGTGTCACATCAAGGTCACCTGTGCTGCTCAGGGCTTTCCTCACCTGGGCAAGATCTGTTTGTTGAAGTTGGTTTAAGAGCTTTATACCACCCCATTTCCAGTGGGGTCAACTACAAAGTAACACTGTAGCTCAATCTCCCATCTTTTTTTGGTTGTCCTTGGCTGTTCACATTCTGAACCCAGTACTAAGGTTACTCGTAGTCATGAAGCTTGATGTGTTGAGTTTTTTAAATTCATAAAATTAGTTCAAGACTAACAAAGAAATCACAGTCTTAACTTGGCAGCCTTGGAATGCCATACATACAAGAAAAAGCCTTATGAGCTACTGTGGTTTTGTTTAGCAACTTTATTTCCATTATGGATATTTTATGGTTTTCTTTACCTAGACTCGGGTCATCATCGTACTCAATTTTATCTAGCCATTTCTTTTCTGGTATTTTCTCCCTTGAATGAGTCAGAGGGGGTAAAATGGAATTGGTAAAGATCCATGTCTGGCAACTTTCTTTTCAGAGGTTTACCATAATCAACATGACCTCTGACCAATTAGTAGTAAGTTATCCCATCAACGGAAGCTCTTTACTTCTAAAGTTCTGACCTCACAGGCAGAAAAAGCAGTCTGTTCACAAGCTGAAGAGAAGCTAGCCCTTCAGGTACCGGCTGGTTAGTGGCAGAGACGGCATTAAACTTTCTGCAGTTTTTAACCCAGTGCTTTAAAAAAAAACAATAGCAACTAACCATGCATGGAGTGGTACTAAGGTCCTGATTCTCACTGCTTCGCAGGGATGCAATTTAATCTTCCACAGCAGCCTGATCAGTGGGGCTCTATTTTTTCCTTGCTTTCCTGATGGAGAAACTTACAACGGAGACTGTGTAGACTGCCTGCCGAAGGGCACAGGGGTGAGAGACAGTGGCAGCCTTCACTTGCGGTAACCCAGCTCCACCCTCCACGAAGCTGTGACCACACCAGATCGGGGCTTAGAGGGAGAAGTCCTCCTCCATCGTTTTACCAGGAAGGAAAGCTCAGAGGAGCAGAGGCTGTCCAAACACCTCATCACTTGTGCAGTGATAAAGCTGGTCTGCGACCCACTTTTCTGACCCCTAGTCTCACCGTGGCAGCTTTTAGTTCTATTATGTCACTTAGACATCTCAAAGAAATGGTGTGTCTGTGCATACATATGGGGAACAGGGACACTTCACCCTTTCATTCTTAAATTTAGAACATAAGATTACATCACATCACAAAACATATGTTCCTGAGGAGATGGGTGCGAAGATGTGGGTTTTTTTTTTTCGTATTGAATCATATTTTAAATTCAGGAAGAGCTATTTAAAGTTATCCTGAAGTATTTCATTTTTTAAACCAAAGAAAACTTATGGGAAATAATCATCTTTTAATCTACCAGTGTGCCAGTTCTGATTTTCATAAATTTGTTTTAGCTAACTGGAGATGCCCATGCATCTCGTTATATTGGCCATATTGTTTCCTAAAAGGAAAAAAAAAAAGAGGGATAAAACATCATTTTGAAATAATGTTATCTTGGATTCTTAATTCCCAGGTCTATGGGAACTTGGAGATTCAAGATAATATTTCAGAGTTCAAAATCGAACACAAGAATCGTTGACTTGGTTTGTTTCACTTGTGCGTTTGTTTCAGAGGAGGTGGTTTATTTTTAATTTTTGTGTGTTAAAGTGTTTTTTGGTTAAAAAAGAGTGACGAGTACTCATTTCTCAAAACAATTACACAATGCATCTCCTATCCTGTCCCCTTCGAGAACATGGGAACGCTACCTGCCACCAGATCTGCATGCATCATGCAGAAACTGGGCGCAGGATAACGTGCATCACGGGGAAGCGGGAAACGAGGAGAGAAAGCACAGCTTCCCAAGAGTCATTAGCACAAACACACTGGTGCACTTGATATTTTTGTTGGAAAGGTCATACTGGTCGACCCTCTCAGTGGGCTAGGAAACTATTTCCCAGCAAACAGGACAGTCCACGTGGAGCACAAATTTATTTGAGCAGAAGCATCGATGTCGTTTGGGGGGAATCAAGGGGCAGTTCACCAAACTTGCATAGACCTTGTTAAAAAGCAGCCATAGTAACTCAGTTTACCTGCTGACGAGAAGTGCCAGCTCATCTCAGTTAATGGTTATGAACTTATCAGCCCGGCTGAAACAGAAAGACAGAATGACCTGCATGCGTGGAAGAGGGACACATTCCTTTTGGATGGACAGATTATTAAGGTTATATCAAACATGCAATTTGAAGGAGACAAATATAGGAATTCCTTATGACACTTACTGAGGATCTATCCCTGAAATAGTCAGTAACTCTGCATAAAGTGGAGGACAAGTAGGAAGCCACTGACAATAAAACAGGCCAACCTAAAAGCAGCCACACTTTCCAACACACTGGAAGGTGAAATATGACCACAAATGAGGGCTCTGAAATGGGGCCGTGGCCATCAATAATGTAGACCCTACAGAGTCTCTGTGATCCAGAATATGCATACACAACTTTTTTTAGATAGTGGACTGAATTCTGCCTCCCCAAATTGTATGTTGAAGTCCTAACCCCCAGTACTTCAGAGCGTGATTGTGTTTGGTTGTAAGGTCTTAAAAGAAGTTACCCCTTTAAATAAAGCCATGTGAGCGGGTCCTAATCTAATGATGGGTGTCCTCACAAGAAGAGGAGATTAGGACACAGACACACACGGAGGGAAGACTGTGTGAGGATACAGGGAGGAGATGACCATATATAAGGCAAGGAGAAACACTGTCTGGAAGAAATCATCCTTGCCAACACCTTGATCTTGGATTTCTGCCTCCAGGACTGTGAAAAAATACGTGTCTGTTGTTTGAGCCACTCAGTCCGTGGTGCATTGTTACGGCAGCCGTAGCAAACAAACACATACGATCATCAAAATAAAGACACACACACAGGTCTAGAAGATTCCAGAAAATGGCCCAGGAACTCCCTTGACATGCTCCTTTCAGCACATACTATTCCATCCCATTGTTTTCTAACTTTTTTTCAGTAGACAACATTTAATTTTCTTCATCCAAAATATTAACAAGAATGATAAACAAATAAACACGTAAAATAGCTAAGAATGGAGCAGCAGCTATGGGAGCTGCTGCCCTCCCCTCCCACCCAGATCCAGCACAGCCCCTGGGGCTCCCGCAGAGCAGAGTTTGAAAAATGCTGCTTCCATTCTGGTGCCTCAAAAAGATCTAATATGTCAGCAAATTACCTCAGGTTTGCACATTATCATTAATCACGGTTGTCACAGGGGATGGCAGCATTCCTCCAGACATAATAAATAATGATGACCTTAAAGCTTGTACAGGCAGAGTGAGTGTGTGTGTGTGTGTGTGTGTGTGTGTGTGTGTGTGTTTGCATATGTGTGTGCCTGTGCATGAGAAGCGGGGTCTGAGTCCATCAGAAACAAAGGGAAACATTGCTCTTGACATGTCCTCTGAGGGTCCCTGCAATGAGATGCCCCCAGAAGCCCGGCTCCTGCCGGGCTCACCCAGAGCAGATGAGTCAACAATACCTGGTCCCACAACCTGCAAAGTCGTTGTGCAGGCTCTCGAGGGCATCTGAAAAGCTGCATCTCTGCAAAAAGAAATAATGGCCATCAACCCAAGCAATAACAAGGCTGCTGTCACCTCTCCTATCCTCAATCCTGGATTCTGCAGAGCACCTGAAACTCTCAGAAGCTTCTCCAGCAGTGAGGCGCCCACACTCCTTCAGCCAGCCATGCACAATGAATGGCACACTTTCATTTCCTAGGGCATTAGCACTTCAGTCAGCCCTTCTGGGGCTCTCCTGAGTTTTTTCTGTGTTTAAGCCTTCAAACTCTGCTTTGATTTGGGTCTTAACATTCAGATCCGTGCCCTCCAGAAGAACACATGGGTGGCACGTCCCATCTTTGAGGGCTAACTGGACCAGCAAGATGCCTTCTCTGGTAGAACTCTCGTTAGACGTGGCAGGGAGGCTTCTCCTATAATGGGACTGGGCCCCTCTTCTCATGATTGTAGACTAGAGTCAGGTTCTTTCTGTCACCTTCATCCTAGTCTAGTTATTATTTGAATCACGTTATCCACAGTCACAGTATCAATATGTTCCTTAATAAATGTGCTGACCTTTCATGCAAAACCGTCAGCCTATTCTGTTTGGGTAGTTTCAAATTTCCTTGGCCTTTCATTCCATTCTTGATTTTGTAGGGGATTCAAACTATGTGTATGTTATTAATTATCCAATACTCTAGGTCACTTTATTCCATATCATGGTTCATCTTTGTGTAAATGCTGCTCCACTCACCAGCTAGACTAGAAACCTCACAGGAAAAGGAACTTTATCGGAAACGTCCCTGTATTTCTATAGAAGTGTCTCCGTGTCTCTATTTGAAGGCACTTAGGCTTTAAGGGAAGCAATGAGGAAGACCAGTCAACTAACTCTGAGTTTGAACTTCAGCTCAGCCATCCATTCCTGGTGTGCACTTGGACCATTTCTTAACTTTAAATTTCCTGGGACTCCGTTTCCTCCTCTGCTAGATGGGGTTAGCATCACCCATTGGGTTTTTATGAGGTTTAAATATTTAGACAATGCATGCAAAATGCACAGCTAAGTGCCTGGCATATAGTAATCAATTTATAATAAACATATTGATGATGATGATGATCACAAATATTTATAACATGTAGATTTAAAATAGAGTTTGCTTACAACTTCAGCAGCAAAAGTTTGTGGTCTTAACTAACGAACCAAAGAGATTTTGAGTGTATTGATGGAGGTCAAACCAGTATGATCAATATAGTTAACCATGAACTGGGAAGCATACTTGAGGGAAAGTTCAGAAGGACCAATGAGGTTTACTCCCTCACCTTAGTCCAGAGACTAGAGTTTTGACAACCCTAGACCTCATAAAACAATATTTATTTATTTCTAAATTTATTTACCTTTAAGTTTAAATTACAAAGTAACATATGTTCATTGCAAAAATTGGGATATGTGGAAGAGCCCAAAGAAGAAAACAAAAGTTCTAGAGCTTCTTTAAGTAACTTAAGGAAGACCAAAGCCAGCCTGCATACATTTATGATGTTAATGTGGAAAGGTCTAAAACATACTTTAATCTATATATAAAGTTTCAAAATATATCTGTTCAAACCTCATTAACATGACACTCACAAATTAAGATGAATGTGAGAATAATACCTTTCCAATGTATAGCCTAGAAAAATAACAACAGTTCTCTATCTGTCATAGAAAACCCAAACTTGATCTAATGAAACATAAGAACCAAAAACACAGAATGGGAATAAAAGAAATCCCATTCTTAAAAAAAAATGATAATGGCTAAGACAGTATTTATCTGCTAGTCTTTTCTAGAGTGGAATTTTGTAATTTCTCCAGTGTTCAACACTGGATAGAGTTCTAAAGGAATGTTTAATTTCCAATGATGTTCAAGAATCACCTGTAATTATTTCCACTATATGTACCTCCATCCTCTGCAATGAACCCACCGTTTAGAAAGAGCATTCTATATATAATGTTTCACTTTTCTCTGTTTTGGAAGGAAGTGATAACCCAGAGTACCTGATGTGCTCAGTTACATACAGTGTCTATCAACACTGAGAGATATGCTTTTGATTTGAGCACAAATTTATAATTAGTTTAGAATTTTATCAAAATCATATATTCAATTTCAATTCCAAACATATATTTCCATTTAATTTGTTAAAATTGTATTCAGTATTTTAAAAGATAAAAATGATACATTTCAGCATGGACATTTTTTTTCTGCCTTACTTTTTAAAGACTTGCTAATAAAATATACTATAATAAAGTGTAATATGCTTATTTTATATATATATATATATATATATATATATATATATATATATATATATATATATATATGAAGTGTGATACCCTTAGAGAAGAGTACATTTCTTTTAAGGGAACAGTTCAATTGAATTTTTATCAACTGACCCCACCCATGGAAGCAACGTGGAGGTCAAGAAAGAATAAATGACCAGCGCCCCTGAGCACCCATCCCCACTGCCTCCAAAGTCATCCACTTTCTGACTTCTAACAGCACAGGGTTTGTTTTGCCTGTTTTTGAACTTTATAATATGACCACTACAACAACTAAACAACATAACTAATAATAACTGACCCCTTCTCTGTGCCAGGCATGGTGCTAAGTGCTTTATTGCAACAATGCATTTCATCCTCTCAGTAATCCTGCAGATTCTGCTACTGTCCCCAATTATCCATGAAGAAGCCAGAGACATATACTATGAGTAATCTGACCAGGATCACAAGGCTACACACCTAGATCTGTTGGACTCCAAACCCAGCTCTTCCTGCCCCCTGAAGCCCCAGGCTCCCATTTCAGCTCCGGGAAACAAACGGGTCACTGCCTCGTACAGACGGAGGCAGGGGTAATACGTTGCTCATCTGGGTTTCCCGATGTGGTTAATTCCTTAGTCCTTTTAGAAACATTTCATGTGGGATTCTCTACACAGGCTGTCACAAATACATTTTCTTTTAAGGGTAAAACTTCATATTCTAGCCGTGAAGAGAAGGTTACAAATATTTCACGTTTTATTTTAGTACACATGCACACATATACACAGATCTAATGGTCTTTTGTATCAGAAAAATGGAGCAACACGTGTGAGTGGTAACAAAAATAAATAGTCAGGCCCCCTCTACCAGGCTGCTTATTTAGCTTTGCAAAAGTTGAATGTTGTGCCATAATATTCTCCCCTAAACTCAGTCAGGATCTGCCTACACACATTCCAGAGAAGTAAGAAGGTGGGCTGCTGTGCGTCAAATGGAAGGTCAGAGGCCACTTCTCCGTGAGTCCCTGTTAGATGCTGCTCCAGCCTCATGGCCTGGGCTCAGCCTCCTGTTTAGAAAAAGGGATAGTCTCTTCATCTAGATGGAGCTTCACCCATAAAGGGAAAAATAATATTAAAGCATGAGGCAAAGCATTTCCAAAAGCCTTTTGGGGGTTACTGATCTTCCTATCCCAGAATCCCTCCCTTTAAAAATCTAAATTGTGTGGGAACAAATAGCATGTTAGAGACTGATACAGTCAGTTCACAGGCTCACCTGCATTGTGAGTTAAATTCAAACTGATATCATGTTTAGTAGTATCACAGACTTTGTACAAGGTAGACCTTGCTCTCTAGACAAATGAGACATGGTCAAGATGAATTTTAAACCTTTGTAGAAATTATTTATTTCTCACGTACTTTCCATACTAAAACATGTCTAGACTCCAATGTTCATAGCAGCATTGTTTACAATAGCCAAAACATGGAAGGAGCCTGTGTCCATCGACAGATGAATGGATAAAGAAAATGTGGTGTATACACACACACACACACACACACACACACACACACACACACACACACAATGGATTATTACTCAGCCATAAAAAGGAATGAAATTTTGCCATTTGCAGCAACATGGTTGGACCTAGAGAATATCATAGTAAGTGAAGTAAGTCAGATGGAAAGACAAATATATAATACCACTTATCTGTGGAATCTAAAAAACAATACAAATGAACTTATTTACAAAACAGAAGCAGGTTCACAGACATAAAAAAAACAAAAACAAAAACAAAACACTTATGTTTACCAAAGGGGAAAGGTGGGGAGGGATAAATGAGAAGTTTTGGATTAACACATACACACTACTATATATCAAATAGATAACCAACAAGGACCTACTATATAGCATAGGGAACCGCATTCAATATCTTGTAATAACGTATAATGGAAAAGAATCTGAAAAAGAATATATGTGTGTGTGTGTAACTGAATCACTTTGTGTGTACATCTGAAACTAACACAGTATTGTAAACCAAGTACAGTTTAATAAAAAATGTCTAAATATGTAATACATACAGTTTTGATGGCAGAACTTTGGCCCTGTTGTTGCTGAATGCTCTTAACGTAGGGCCCAGTGCCAGCCTGCATTACTATTACAGGACAGTGTACCTTACACTGAGTGCAGAATTTCAAAGCAACAGCATATGTAAGTATGTACACTAGGAAGTCCATTACTAATCCCCCCTAAGACTTTGGATAACTGGCCCTGAAAGAAAATATTGGGCCAAGGACAAAAGACACTCTAGATATTGATATTTATGTATTTTCTCTCTAATGCAACTGGAAATCTTTTTAGTCAATCTACCATATATATTATTTCGGAAAAGAAGTAACAACGTCTATTCATCTAGGAAGAAACTGATCTTAAAGCTGTTAAATTCATTTTTAGCTCCTCTCACGGCAGCTCCTGCAACAGAAGCCACTACCTGTAGAAAGTTCATGGGAGCGAAGGAAAGCCTTGCTCGGGAATATGAAATGCACTCAAGACCAACATGATTCAGTACTGATGGAAAGGCCAAAGAGTAATTCAACAATGCTACAAAAGTAGAATTTTCTTCTATTTTTTGAAACGTACAATCAAGCCAGAACCACATTCTCTAGTGCAAACGGTAAATTATGACAATAAAAGCGCTGTCCTAATTCACATCCAGCAGGGCCTAGGCACATGGTTAGAATTGGGCTTGCAGTGGGTGGTGGAGGTCACGGTAACTGACTCCTCCCTCCGAGAGGCCGACAGGATGGGTATCCAGCACCCTTGAAGGAAGGAGGCAGCTGAGTGTGCGGAGAACAATTTTATGAAGCCACAGGCCGATGAAGGACAGAGCATGAACAGGAAGCCATGGCACTGGCTGCAGATTCAAGGCTGGGTCCTCTCACACCAGGGGGGTCCATTCAGGGTCCCCACAAGAAGTCTTGGAAGTTGCCGAAGTCCCTGTAATTACTATTAGAGTGACACCACCACCCCTCACCGGCCACCACCCCCCGGGGAGAACAAGTGCTGTCCCTCTCCTTCCTGTGACCTTGTGTCTCATTATTCATATGTGAAAATGGAGCAATGCCACCCTTTTGTGGGCACTGTTGCATAGAAATGAAGATCATTCCTCGCCTCTTTATTCACTTGGGTGAATTTCTTCCCTATGTTTCATGATTATATAATGTGGCCCCGCTAACCAGCATTCCAAATGTAACCACTGTATACTTATCTACTCTAGAAAACACCTCTTTAGGAGACACTTAATTTTATGTCCTTCAGCAACAGAATGACATAACTAAATCGGATGTGTTTCTTTGAACACATTTAAAACACATGCCTAGCCCACAAACTAATAAAACTAACGCTCGTTTTTGCCACATGTAGATATTTCATAGCTCGCTTTTCTCCTTTGTCTTCTCTCAGATCAACTTTTTAAAAAAAATTTTTAAAGTAGAGAGCTTCTCAGAATTTTTCCTCACGACAACATAGGCATTGATTGAAACAATTTCATGTTTTTGAAACTGAACTAGAAGAAAACTTTATTGGTTTTGAGAATACAGACCAGAGAAATCACTACATCTTCCCATTCTCTAGAGCCATTACAAAAGGAATTAGAGTAAAAGGTAACATATATTCCCAGAGGTTGGGCCCTGACAGGGGAGGGCAATAAATACTTTGATTCTGGAATTTTTGATTCCCTTTGTTTATATATGTGAGGCCCCTGTGTTTTTTCCCAAAGACTTTCAGCAGGACAATTTATAGCTCTTGGCACTCTGCCTCAGTACTTTCCTAGGTGTAAAACAGAGAAAGGAGGCACAGGGGGGCTTACTTCCCAACAGATGTGTGCTTGCAAATGAGGTGATAATACACAGAATGCAATCAGGAAGGCTCATGACACATGGCCTGTCTAATTGTGAACATGTAATTAAGGTAGAGTGGTTGTATGGCAGATTTAATTATTTTCAAAAATATGTCTGACTAGCTTTTTATATATTGATGGACAGCGTCAGTGAAAGACCTCTCATAAAATCTGAGAACAAATTGGTTGTGACTAATTTTTTAAAAACACAAATGATTCTTCTTAATTTCTAGAAGATTAGAAACATATAATCAAATGTAGTTAGTGGAAAACACGTATGTGCATATGTGCACACAAAAGTACGAATTCCCATTGATTTTGTGTCACTTAGAAAATAGCAAATACCTATGTAAAAGTTTCCAAAAGCATTTCACCAGTCTGAGATTTAATTTTGATTTAATTTTGATTCTATTTGCAAAGTAGAGAGGGAAGGGTAAATATTTATTGGGAACATGTTATGGATAAATTTGGTTTTAGTCATTTAAAATATCATTATAGGTTTTTTTTTTTTTTTTAATTTGAAGATAAAATCAAGCTAAATGGCAATGAATTGATTTGAGGGTTAAGTTGGCTTGGTTTTAATGTTATTGGCCTAAACACTTTGACAAGAAATTACGATGGGAGTTCTATCTTTATCAGCTATTTTTCAAAGCAGTTTTATTGTATGGAATGATAAGCCATGATATCTTAGCCCGGTTAAATAACTATGAAAAATTTCTCTTTAATAACATCTGTTATTTTTCCATAAAATAGAGGCATATTCTAATTAAACATATACAATAAAACTGTTTAAGCTGTTTATCAGACACTTTTTTATATAATTCATTTAACAGCTATGAGTATCCGTGAATAAACCTAGATGACATTTTTTCCATTTACAGAATCTCACTGGGTTGCGTAGAAATGTGTCCCTGGTTTCCATATCATGTTAACAGCAGAGCAGAAACACGCCTTGGTTGCCCCAGTACATAGATACCTCTTGAGAATTGGTAAAGCTTTCTGTGCAAAGGAGTTCCATGACTGTGTTTCTTTTAAAATTCAAATGGAAAGTTTAAGCATCAGATATTTAATCATTTCATTCCCTACCAAGGCACCAAGTGAGCACTTTTAATTTTTTCAGGAATTAAGCTATTTTAATCTCAACATTTCTGCTATTGGCTAATATTTATGAATTATAATTCCATGGAGTAGATGGGGCCCTAGCAGATGAAAGATTAGGTATAGTTCTTGCTTTCAAGACTATCCCCACCCCACCCCAGGTCTTTGAACCCTCAGAAGTCTCCCCACCTGCAAACAAAGTCCAGATCTAAAAATTATGAGCTGTGGGTAAGTCCAATATTTCACCATTTAAAACATGTTGTCAGAAAAAACTGGGGAAGAATGAAATGGGCAAAAAATGATTAAGTGGGCATTGAGTATCCTTACTCGGTTCACCCATCCTTTTGCTTGTCTTTAACTGGGTCATTTACAACTGCATAGAGATAGAAGTTAACTAAGAAAACACAGAGCAATGCAAACATTTCCTATCTATAACCATGCAAAGGTTTCCTGCTCATGGCAATGCAAATCCATTTTGTTCTGTAGAGAATACAAACCCTGTAAGTCAAACGCTCAACTGAACCAGCTGCAACGTCTTACCCATCCCCTTGTTAATAAATAAGTTAAATAAAATCTTTGACTTAGCTTCATTTTACGTTTGCGTGAGAATTAGGATTCTACGTCCTAAAAAAAAAATCCTTTAATAGTGTTTCTTGGTAGCCTTTTGCTCTTCCTGCTGGCTATGTCACCTCTTGAAGCTGCTGTCCTTTCTCTATCTGGTGTGACACCAAGCATGACACACAAATTCCCCGGAACACCACTGACGTAAGGTTACCGTGGTTTCCTGGCTTTATTTTGGGGTCTGTGATCGATTGGAATATAAAGGGGCCCCACAACTGCAAGAAGATAGTTTTCAGCTTGATGTTTTAGCCTTGAAATGTACACAGATCTTGTATTCTAGCCCATAATACAGCAGCATTTTAGCATTAAAACTAACACTTTGTACTAATGAATTATATGGGAAAAGAATCTAAAAAATAATGTATATATGTATAACTGCACTAACACAACATTGTAAATCAACTATACTCCAATGAAAATTAAAAATAAAAAAACACTAACACTTTGAATTTCCGTGGAGTAAACGGATAGTCCTTTCTGGCTGCCTGGGTGCCCTGAACAGTGTAAGCCTGCAGTCCTGTGATCCACACCAGCCATCACAGGTGCTTGAGGGAAGCTAGCGTCAGGTGGACGTCTAGGGGGCAGTGGCACCCCTGTAGGCTTCTCTGACCTCCTGATTGGCTCCTTATAGGATTTCTCTCCCTCCTCAGTGCCTACCCCTTGGCCCCCTGGTGTGGTGGCCTTAGCGCTGGCCTTTAACAACTGTTTCTCTTTCTAGCAGGCCGAGAGCACCAGGTAAGCAGGAGGTAAGACACATATGCAACAGAAGAGGTAAGACAGTGAGGAACTCTCTGGAGCCTGAAGTGCAGGATCCTTAGTACAAAGGTTCAGTCCTTTCACATTTAGCCTTTCATGGGTCTTTTATTTAATTCCTGGCTCTGAAGTTTCTGTGGGCTAGCTCAATAATCTCCAGGACAGGGGTGTCTCCCTCCACCTCTCTCTCCCTCTTGCCCTCCTTCTTTCCCTCCTCTCTCTGTTGCAGGTGGAAGGTAAGCATGCCTGTGGTTGGAAGACTTCACCAGGTAAAGCACAAGAGGTGTCACGTGAGATGAGGCTGGAGGGGTCCATTAGAAGGACTTGGAAGCCACACCCAGCAGTGTGGACTTAGCCCCAGGGCAGTGGGGAGCCACTGGAGCCTTTTCAGCAGGGAGATGACATGAAAAGGACTGGAATTTTAGCAAAAGTGGCATGACTGTGGGATAGGGAATCTGCTGGACGGGAGCCAGGATGGAGGCCAAGAAGCCAGTGAGAAGGTTAGTAATCTGAGAGAAAGAACCAGGGCCGTGCAGTGAGTTCTAGAGAAACCGCAGTGCTATTGTGAGGGGTTCTCCAGGGAGCTGTCTAGGCTTTCGGCCCTGGAATTAACAGGTGGTTTGCTGTGCACTGAGATAAGGGGCATGGGACAGGGAGCTGAGTTGTAGTGAGCAGAGAGGCTCTTGCCACTAAATCACAGTCAGATTCATGTAGCTCTTGTTCATGTACAGTCTGGACCTGCACTTCTCGAACGCTAAGGCACATTCCACTTGAATCCCCTGGGCCCCTCATTAAACAGACTGATTCAGGAAGCCTGGGATGGGGCAGAGGTTTCTACCTTTTCTAACAAGCTCCCCGGTGATGCTGACGCCGGTGGTCCAGGGACCAGACTTTGAATTGAGTCTCTAGATTAATCAAAGTCTCCGCATCCTCTGCATCTAGAACAGTAGCAGCGGTTGGTTGGCGTGTGGTGGATACACACAAATGCGTTGGGAGTTCCAGCACCCACAGCAAAGCCATCCCTCCCGGCACTCCTTCTATTTCCACAAGGAGGGATGTGGCTGAAACGGAGCCAAAGGGCCTGAGAAGTCTCCGTGGAGATCACAGCCCCTCCCCATTCTGGGGACCAGGAAGATGGCCTTTGGTCTCCACTAACTTCCATCTGAAGATTCAGTCAAGTCCAGGGTTCTCCTTTAGCATCAGATTGTTTGAATGAAAAAAAAAAAAAAAAAAAAAAAACCCTTCAGCTCTGAAGTTTGACTGGGTTCTGCATTTCAGGGGGAGGAATGAGCTTTTCATCCTTTTCCGTCTTCATGGACACGGAACAACATCAGAAAGAGAAGAAAGCCACCCACGCCGAGGAGAAGGGAGTCAGGCTACATCACTCCACTCAGGGTGCCACCTGATGGGAGCTCCCTTCCAGGATGACGGCTGGAAACCTCTAACCCGGGGGGTGGGGGAGGGAGGATTATCCTGCTGGTATCCTGAAGAGTGAACAGGAAAACCTTCATTTTATTATTTCCTACACTCATCCAAAGATTGATACAATGGTTTGTTTGCCTTCGGTTTCATTTCCAGAATCATCCCCAGCAGACACAATTTAAACTCTAGATATTTCCCCACCAAAAGGCAACAAAGATGCTTCAGGAGGGTTCACAGAGATTCACCAGCTATGCGCAAAGAATATTACATGAGATCTACCACACTATACTACGCTCATGTGTGACTGAGAGTAGAAAACCATGGGGCACTGTGCTCTCGATCTGTGCTTTAAAAAAAATGTATGGCCATAAAATATGCATAAAGGGAAAGAAAAACCTTCCAGCTCCTAAATTTTGGAAATGGAAATAAAGATGAAAGAGGAAAAAAAAATAAAAAGAATAAAAAATAAAACAAAATTTAAAAAATAAATAAATTTAAAAAAAGATGAAAGAGACACTTTCAGCCAGGATACGTGAGATTTTGTAGTCTGTCTGATTTGCTAAGAACAGTATTGTTCATGATAAATATAGCTCATCTTTTTAAAAACTCTGAATCTGTGATAGGAGTCTGGACATCTTTGTTTCTCACTAACCATGTTCACATAGTGTAACAGCATTACCTGGGTCTTTACCCTTAGTCCCTTCCCACTTGGAGGCCCATCATGCACCACTGCGCACCCTGGTCAGAGGTGCCAGGTGGAGGTGGGAGAAGGGATGGAGGGGAGGGGAGGGATGTCCTGGGACCCCCGCCTCCCTCTACCTGCCTTTGCTCACCCCTACCTCATTCCCGAGAAAAGGTCTAGAGAGCTCTGCCTTGAATTTTTCATATCCAAACCAGGAGTAATACATCCCACCTGGACATCACATTGAGGCCGTATGGAGTTAACGAACTCCTATGAGTGACGTGGCTGGCACACCAGCAAGTGTTTCCGCTGTTAATTTCCTTTCTTTGCTTTCCTCCTGGCTCCATACTCTTTGCCATCACCCTAGGATTATGTACATTTCAAATGTAATTCTCTTTACAAGAATAAATATTTTCTAGTGAAAAATCTATTTTGCATTTTGATAATGATCTAAAACATCTGGGAGTTATTGTTAATTGCTCTTTTTCTCATAGCCCATATCCAGGTCATCAGCAAATCCCGTTCACTCTCCCTGCAAAATATACCCAGCATGTGATCGCTTCTGCTGCCGTCGCACTCGCGCTCTCATTTACCGCCCGGGACTCCCGTAAATGCCTGTGCACGTGTCTCCCTATTTCTAGTCCTGACCCTCCCTTCCCCCACTGTCTTTTCTCAGCTCAGTAGCCACTGATGCTCCTAAAACGGAAGCCTGGTCCTCTGCTCAAATTCCTGCAGAGGATCCCCATGCCACAGAGACCCTACGGGGCTGCAGTGCCCTTGAGGCCTGGCTTCCCGTTTCATCTCTAAGATGCCACAGCCCTACTACCCCGGCCCCATTCATTCAACCCAAGGGCCACACCACCGACCGCTGCTGTTTCAACATGCCGACCATGCCCTCACGCTAAGACCTTTGCTTTTCTCTCTGCCAGGGAAGCTCTTGCCCCAAACACATTTCACCAGCTACCTTTTTCCTTTCTGCATCTCTTCAAGTGCTACTTTCTCAGTGAGGCCCATTTCAACCACTTGCCCCTGTGCAGTACTGCTGCTCTGACACCACCACTCTTCTTTCTCCACTCTCCACATTTCTTCCATCCACCGTGCTTGTCACCATCTAACATGTGACATGATTGGTTTATTTATGATGATTAATGTAGGAATCCCTCCCTGCAACAGAAGTCCCATTAAGGGAAATTTTTGTTCACTAAAGTATCCCAGGTACCTAGAACAGTGCCTGGTGTATAATAGGCACTCAGTAAATACCTTTTGAATAAGTCAAGTTTTTTCACTGTTTTAGGGAAACGTGTTATTCCAGAGCTTCAGGGTTGTTGATAAATTCGACTTTATAAGGCATACTTTATTAAGTATATATTATACATGATGAAGATAAGTTCCATTTAAATTAAATTGGTTTGGTTTGAATTTGTATTGCTTTGAATAGTAGTGTAGGTCAGTGAAGGCCAATTACATAAAAAGAAAAGAAATAATTGAACATGAGACTCACTTTCCACCCCCCAGAGCAGATGATTTCTACCTGTTCTGATCCCTTATCTTTGCTAATGTGTCTCTTAATGGTAGGATGTGTCTTCCTTCAAGCCCTGCCATCGGAGACCGGCGGGCATCCCCTTCACCACCTACACAGGCACAGGACAGGGCTCGCAAGTCAGTTGGTTTTACATTGCTTAACAGAGACTTTTCAAATCCACAGAAAACATCACAGGAACATAAATGAGAGAATCACAACAGCAAAACCTACACTGTGCAGCATCCCAGGCCAGAAGACGATCGTGCATGTTTTAATTAGAAACCAGTCACCCCCATCACGTGGGAGCATACCCAAAATTGTTTCAATGGTATACTTCCAACGGGTCATTCTCCAGTGAGCATTTAACTAATTTATTTTCCGTGACCAAAAACATTTAAATGATTCTAACCATGATTTCAAAATTTGCTACAATTAACACTTATTACATCGGTCAGTCTCCTCTCAACAAAAATTCACCATTGTACACTTCCTCCAAGAAATTCAGATTTAGATATTTTGGATATTTGCTTTCTATAAAAGTCAGGTGTGTACATTTGCCTTTGCACAGCTTTGTGTCACCAGACAGAAGCTTATCTCTAACTTGCATTTCCAGCTAACACTGAGAAAGGCTAACATGATCTGTCAAAGCGCCGTGAATTTTCAAACCACTGCAGTTGTGAAATGTGAAGCATTAGATTTCCAAAGGAGAGTATCCTTGGTGTGTCACTCAATATACTCATAAAAGCTGAACACATGGCAGGTCACGTAATATAAAGAACATGGGCTTTGGCATTAGATCCAGGTTTAAATTCTGCACGGGACTTAACCTGGCTTAGCCTCGGTTTTTTCATTTGTAAAATGGGATGAATAACAACATTTAATCATTATCAGTTGCCTAAATGCTCAACACAGGACCTGCTTCGCAGTGAGCATTCAGGAAATATTAGCTATTGTTGTCACAAGGATCATGACTGCCATTTTTATGTGAATGTTCTGATCCTGTCATATCTAGCTCAGTGACTTCAGAAAGCGTACCCTACTTCAGTGAGCCTTAGTTTGCTCATCAGAAATTGAGGATAGGGCTTCCCGGGTGGCGCAGCGGTTGAGAGTCCGCCTGCCGATGCAGGGGACGCGGGCTCGTGCCCCGGTCCGGGAAGATCCCACATGCCGCGGAGCGGCTGGGCCCGCGAGCCATGGCCGCTGAGCCTGCGCATCCGGAGCCTGTGCTCCGCAACGGGAGAGGCCGCAACAGTGAGAGGCCCGCGTACAGCAAAAAAAAACAACAAAAAAATTGAGGATAACACCACATGCTCTGCGAGACTCCTATGAAGACTAAACCAAGTAATGTGTGTGAAGAGCTAAGCATAGTGACTGGCCCACGGTCGGGGGTCCAAAGATATAGGGTCTTGACCTCCCTTTCCTTCAGAAGGGTGTTTCCTTCCTACAGAAGGGTGTTTTGGGCACATTTTCTGTAAGACTGGAAGAAAACTGGTACATAAGTCAGTATGGATACTTACAAACTATAAAGTACTGAGAAGAAGTTAACATAGCCATCTATGAGGTCACGCAGCACACCGCATAAAACACAGTACGTAAGATCCAGCGAGAGCTGCTGAGGAATCCAAACTCAACCACACAAGTACTTCCAGCCACAGCACTGATCAAGGCTGAAAACGTTTGACAAGACCTGCCCATCTCGTCGCTGATTTCTCTCCTGCCTTCCACCACCTTGCTCGGATACTCAAATTAAAACAAACCAAACCCCTAGAACTCCAATGCCTATAGGATGATAGTAGCTAGAACCTTCCAAACCGGGTGAGATCCCAGCTCTTAAATAAGAATACACCCACTGGCAAGGTGTTTGTCTTCTTTACTATGTGGTACAGGCCATGGTCAATGTGCTTGACAAATCTCTGGGAAAGTTTGGAGAAATAATTAAGGAGTTTAACTTTATTCCTCTGCTGCTTTTCTCCCAGTCACATCTAAGACAATTGGGTCAAGGGAGCGGAAATGCAATTAAATTTAGCAAATATGTCTTGAAAACCTACTAGATGCACAGAAAGGAGTCACCCGTGTTTCTGAGCTGGAGGTGAAGTGCTGAGCACCATTCTTTGAGAAAAGGACTCCAACAGCACTAGGGGGCAGGGCAGGAAGAAGCAGAGATCGCAGGAAAGCACGTCACAAGACATGACTTGTTAGCTTCTCCTTTTCACGTACTAAATAGTTTGATTTCTAAATTTTCTGGAAGAAATCTCCTTGAATACATATGTTCTGTAAATACAGGACTTGGATTCTTCTTTTATGGGGAACACGGGCATTCTAGTGATAAATTGTTTAGTTATTCAGAGGTCATTTTCATTTTCTTTTCTTTCTTTTTGGCTGATTTAGACTCTTATTTCTATTTATTCTTCCGGGAAGCTTTCAGGAGTAGATATTCACTTTTTAAGGGAAATTAAGTACCCGTCAAAAACCTCACTGTCTGAATGGCACAGCCAGAATGCCAATTCTGCTGTTTTCTTTTCAAACCTTTTTGGTTTTGTTTTTTTTTTTAATAATTCACACTTTCATGATCAGAGACGATACCCTTGATACTGGATATCTAGCTCATATCCACTACTGTACTATGGTCCAGCAGGGAAGAGATGAGTCCTCAAGCCCAGTACTCTGAGAATAATCTAAAAAAGGGACTATTTACAAAGTTAGTGCAGTGTCCAGGGGCTAAGTGTGGCTGTCAACTACAAATTGGCACCTGCCGCCTGCCTCTACAAGGGTGAGGTCACCCGCCACTGCAGTCTCTTACCTTCAACACCCCCTGAAAGGAGTTCAGGGTGGAGATCAGGAATGAGGCCCTCTGTGTTCTGGGAAAAACTGGTAGAACAGGTCTTCAGATAGTTAGATATTTTCAGGAGAAGATTTTATGAGCCTAATTCTTGCATCTCCTCGTATCTAGAAAAGCACTAAAATCACTAACGGTGACATCTGCTCTTCCTGACTAGCAGCAAAACCTTCACGAGTGATTGTCCCACGCAGTATTCGGGATACACTGATGCTGACATTATTTATTGTTTGCCAGAAATTCAAATTTAACGGAGTGTCCTATATTTAATCTGACCAGCCTTTCTCTTTGTGTAATGTTATTACTTCTGTCCCAGAGGATGAGGGCAAACAATGAGTTTCCACAAATATGTTGTTCTATTTAGTATTAATCCTGTGAGTTTCATATTTTTGTTTCCCTTTCCAGTTTAATTCTTGAGTCCTCCCTTTTTAAAAATTACGCTCTCTGTTTTTATTCGTTGTGATATATAAAGACTGTCTCCATTGAGAATATACTGATTTTACTCTCATTGAGGTTATCTCTGAATTGCCTCTTTTCTCTTTAGAATGCGCTTTTTAAAAGGGCATCAAGCTTAGTATTCAGTTGCAAGGCAATGAAGTTTTGTTACGTGTCTCTTCTGTGCAAATGGGAAGTGTGGTTTTTAAAGACCAGCCCTCATTTAAGAATCTTCAGTATGCTTCTAAAAATCAGAAACACACTAGTCTAAAGAAACCAGCACAAGAGCAAGGAAGACCGTGGTTCCACAGCTTCAAAGAATTCCAGGGGCTTAACGAAGGAAAGGCCATCTTTGGATGGATTAGAGCATGAACATTCTGGGAACTCTGCTTTCACACAGTTCCTCACCTCGCCCAGCCCTGAGAGAGAAAAGGGGGCCCATGGCCAGGGCTGAGCCAAGACAGAGGGGATGATACAACATAAGGGCAAAGAAATGATGTCTTCTCCTCCCTCCCAGGTGGCTTCTTGTGGCTCCTAAACTGATGCCCGTCTCACTCAGAATAATGCCCAGAGTCCTCATGGGACTTTGCGTGAACTGCCCCCAAACCTCTGATCTCATCTCTTCGTTCCTCAACTTCTGACCTCGACTCCAGCCACACTGACCTCCTCCAAGGTCCTGAATTTCTAGGCACACAACCGTGGCAGGGCTTCTGTACCTGCTCTTCCCTCCCAGTTCCATGGGGTCCATTCCCTCACTCCCTCAATTTTATGGTCTTCTCCAACCAGCTCCTTTAAAGAGGTACCACCTCCATCGTTCCCTGATCCTTTACCCACTTTACTTTTCTTGTGGGCATTGATCACCACCTCCTAATACATAATTATTTGTCTATCTCCCTTGCTTCAGAATATGAGCTCCATGAGACCGGGGATATTTGTCTTTTGGTTTTTGTCTACTACTGTATAGCTAGTGTCTAGAGTACAGTCCCCGGCACATGGAGACACCCAACAAATCGCTGTAAAGTCCCCATCCTCCTGTGATATCATACCATGTGTTTATTCTAATGATATGTATGCCGTACTCACCAGCTGGCTTTGCAAGTGTCCATTACTTAAAGAGTTCACTCCCACATTATCAAGAGAACTAGACTTTTCCTTTCTTTCTTTTTTTAAATAGTTGTTAAAGTCAAATTGGGTTGGAGTAGGCTGCTATCAACATCAAAGTCTAATATCTAACCATATTGACAAGTAACCAGCCCATCCATTTTTTTGTTGCTCATTTGATTTCACCCTTTAACACACTGCATTACTCCTTTTGAGCTATGTTGATGGTCTCACTGGTTCTTCAACAACACAGACCCTCTGCATTCTTTGGAAGATGGCTTGTCACATTGCCCTACATTGAAAAGTGTATTTGACATCTGTTGACCCCTGTACTTACAGGCCACTCAACGGCTTCAGTTTTGTCATGTAGTTACTCCTATTTTCCCTGAAAACGTACATGAACTGAAGCCTCGAGAATCTTGTTCTCAGTGTCTCACCCTCCGAGCTGAAGTTCAACATGAGTCACACTGGCCCTCAGCACAAAGGATACCAGCCCCATCAGTGACCCCATCGACGTCTTTTGGTTCTATTTAGAAATGCACCAGACTATCATTCATGACACCCACACAGCCCTTTTGATTTTATAAAAAACATTTCGTATATGTTACCTCATTTAGTCTTCACAGTAGATCCGTGAGGGATTCTTCCCCAATTTTACAGCGTAGGAAACTTGCCAAGTGCCAAGTGGTAAGCAGGGCCGATGGTGACGCCCGATTCTAAGGGGAGCTCTTCCCTCCTGGCAGTTGTGAGGCTGGGCAGGGGGGCTCCAGTTGTTAGCGACTTAGTCACAGTGACTTCAGTGGAAAAGGCAGCAGTATGTGATTCCAGAATCTAACGTGAGGCATTTTTCCTGATTCTCAGCCATTCTTATACACAAAACGAAAGGATGCATTAATCAACTGGCCATGATCAAAGCACCTTAGTGGGGAGCTGGCCTGCAGACATGTATACCACTTAGACACCAATTTTTCATACAATCCGGTGAACTAGTTCCAACAAAGTGGAATTTTAATTTTATATTAACTTACTCTGGAAGTGTACATTTTGACATCTGCAAAGACCAAGTCATATGGGGCACTCATGCACAGAGACACACACATGAACAGCCCTCAGAGCCCAGGGTTTTAGGGCTGGAAGGGACCATAGGCAATGCAGCCCCGCAGTCCTCAAACGGGCGTCCCAGTAACTAGGATATGTGAATGTGTATCAGGGAATATGAATCCAGGGTATAAGCACAGTCCATAATACTAATGCCTCAATGTCACATAGTAATAAACGATTTCCAATATTATTTAATGTTGAACCAAACACATATAATGCGATGAAGAATAAAACTCCACCTGAATTTTCAAGATTTAATACAGGTTTCACAGATGGTTTAAGTTAATAGCAGGTTGCTTTGGGCAAATCCCAAACCCTCTGGGGTTCTATGTTATGTTGCCCTTAGGGGAAGGCAAATGGAAAGAATTCAGAAAAAACGAAACCTCTTCAAATAGCAGTTGAATAAAACTTGAGATCCAGACAAGCAAAATGACTAACAGAGATGTTAGAATTTGCTACTGCGCAAGATGCCATGCCTCTCCTGCTTTCTATAGGATGATATGCCTAGTGCTTGAACTGGTTGAGTACTTGTGGGTTGAACTTGGCTGGAGCATGTTAAAGGAGTGGTGTTAGCTTGCTGGGAATGCCATAACATCGTACTGCAAACTGAGCGGCTTAAGCAGCAGTTCTGGGGGCTTAAAGTCAGAAATCAAGGTGTCAGCAGGGCCATGCTCCCTTTGAAGGATAGGTTCTAGGCCTCTCTCCTAAGTTCTGGTAGTTTCTTGGCTTGCGGCAGCATAACTCCAGTCTTGACATGGTGTTCTCCATGGGTGTGTGTGTGTATGTGTGTCCGTGTGTCCGTGTGTGTGTGTCTATACCCAAATTTCCCCTTTGTACAAGGACACCAGTCATTTTGGATTAAGGTCCCACCCTACCCCAGTATGACATCATCTTAACGTAACTAATTACACCTGCAATGACCCTGTTTCTGGATAAGTTCACGTCCTGAGGTCCTGGGGGTTAGGACCTCATGTGTGAATTGATGAGGGGACATAATTCAACCCTTCACACAGGTCAAGTCCATTTTGGCCCAGACTCAATGAACCAGATGGTTCTGAGAAATGGTAGCCAGGTTCAAAGTCTCTCTGGCCCATCACTTAGGCTTCCTTAAGTTCAAAATTAACAGTTTACCTTGTCTTCAAAATTCACTGCAACTGCACCATCTGATTTTCAACTTGATATCTTATCTGTGCAATCTTAAAGAGTCTATCATTGTTGAGTTTTGTAGTCTTAGGTTAAGATATGCAGGGGAAAAAAGCAATGGAGGTTTGAGCTAGCTGCCCATAAGAGAGCAGAAATCCGCTTGCTGGCACTGCACTATCAGAGAAGGCCTTTTTGAGATCCCTGAATATTCATGAAGTGATAAGCGAGAGAAAGAAAAATCTCAGTCACTCGTGAGCTAATTCATCGTTTACTTTAGGGGTCAAGACCTAAATGTATTCTCATTGACTGTGTATTCCTACGTTTTTATTGAAGAGGTCAGGTAATTCACCATAACTGAATACTCAAGACCTGGTCCAGAAGAAGAATTTAGAGACTGTGCTCCGTGTTCTGGCTTCAGTAATATTTCAGCTTCTGCTCACCTTCACATGTGCAAAGGACACTTGACTCCTCTGCATGGTCTGTCACCCAGCCCTGGAGTAATGAGGGTTATCTAGCAATGGCTACTTTTGAATGTTTCATGACATGTTTCTCCTCTTACTGAAAGTCGAGGTTTACAATGAGCAGAATGTGAAAAATGCTACTCCTACTTCTGAGCACAATTAGTGCATTCTCCCTCACAATAAACACGCAACCAAGAAGTAAGAGCTGTAATTTCAGAGCAGTTACTTATACGAATTAGATGTCAACTCAGTTATGTTTCTGTGGTTCTAGGAAACGAGACTTTGAAAAAATCATCTTCTAAGATACATTTTCACGTCACATTGAAGTATTTGAATTAACCAAGACTCAACAAGGACCATCACTCACAGTAAAAGTGATTCTTTGAGTCAGCAAAACTGCCATATTCACAGATATACAGGGTAATCTCCTGTCGAGCAGCTGATTAGCAACCTTAATTCCCTCCTGGCAAGTAACATAAAATATTCACAGGTTCTGGGGATTAGGCCAGGAACATCTTTGGGAGTCGTTATTCTGTCTACCGAATATACTAATAAACATTTGATAAATGACTCCCTTTATAATGCTATGTCTTTTTTTTTTTTTTTTTTTAATGCATTTAGAAGTACTGTCCTGAGGAGGGTTCCACAGACTTCATCAGATTGACAAAGAGCCCCACGGCACTCAACAGGTTAAAAGCCCTGATTTCAGAGAGTGAAGCTGCCAACTGGGGCCCCTGTGCTTCCTTTAATGAAGCATCACCCACAGAGGCCCTTCCATATACTCTCTTTAATTCCTACCTCCCAACAATCTTCCACAAGAAGAGATTTACTAGGTTACTTTTATAGATGAGGAAACTACAGTCTGGAGAGTGATGTGCCAAAGGTCACACCTCTCATGGGTCACAGAGCTGAATTCAAAGAGCACCCTGCTTTCCCCTGAGCCGAGATGATTCTCCTGCTTCAGGGCATTTTACAGTGTAATGTGTCCACTTACTGCCTGATATGCTTAGACTAAAAAAAAATTAGTATTATATGGGCCTCTCACTACTTTGGCTTCTCCCGTTGCGGAGCACAGGCTCCGGACGCGCAGGCTCAGCAGCCATGGCTCATGGGCCCAGCCGCTTCGCGGCATGTGGGATCCTCCCGGACCGGGGCACGAACCCGCGTCCCCTGCATCGGCAGGCGGACTCTCAACCACCGAGCCACCAGGGAAGCCCCAGTATTATATTTTTGAAAAATAAACTCCAGTCACTTCTGTCACCAGCTTTCTCATCAAAGACCTTATTAATATACATTTATGATGAGTGGTGTATTTCTCCTATTGTAGCCAGAATAAGGCAGTAAGCAGGTACCAGTGCTCTGAAGTAGCTATAGGATACCAACTATCCACACCCACTGCTTTTCTACTCTGTTACCTTCCCCACGTAGCTACAGGAACTCACTGAAATTAAAACACACCAAAGAGCGGGAATCTGAATCTTTAAGTCATTGATGACTGATCTCTTTAATTGAATGATTTAATAAGGATAGATATTTCCTCTGGATTTTTCAGATTACAAAGATTGAGATCTAGTTCTGGTTGTTTTTGGTAAAAGCTGGAGAGTATCTTCACTGTCTAACTTGGAACCCTAGTAGACATATCAAAAGTCAGCTCAGAATTGAACACTGATTCATTGCTATTGTAGATTGGTTATCATCGACTATTGCTGTAGTCTATCACTGCCACTGGTTCACTGACCAGTAGGGCTTCTCTTTCAAGCTTTCAAAGGAAAGGTGAGATTGGATATTTTGCAACAGCTGCAGAGTTTCTCATTAGCAGCTCTTACATGTTTCTGGTAGAACCAACCCACAGGACTCAGACATCTCCCCCTCACTCTTGTGTCTGGTCAGCTTTAGAAGCTCAAGTGTCCCAGGACTGGAACAGTAAGGAAAGAGGAGAGGAGGGTAGAGAAGAGATGAGGCAAGGAAAGGGAAGGGGAGCAGAGGGAAGGGAACATGAAAGAGGATTTGTTCATCACCCAATACCAAGTCCCTAGCAGGGATGCAGGCTGACTCCTAGGGCAGGTGGACACCAGGACTTGGGTCATGACCATGGTAATGGCCACAAGAACCCAGAGCTGGACGTGAGGCCTCCAGCCCTATCTTCATTGCTTTCTCTCCAAGTCCCAGCACTTTTCCTGCCTCAGCCCTTCCTCATGTGAACAGCCCACCTCTCACAGCAAACAGAATTCTTGGTGTGGAATGCCTTGGTCAGCTGGCATTACATTAAGATATACAGAATACAAGCAAGCTTTAAACTGGCAATATCAGTGATGCCAATTTTGTAAAGAAAAAGAAAAACGAGAGAGGCTACGGAAAAGACTCAAATAACACACACCCTCAGTGGTAGTAGGGATTCAGACCCCCAAGCTGCTCAAGTTCAGGGCCACCCTCCACACTGTGTTCTGTGTGAACCTGGATACCCCTCCCCTTGGGATTGGGCAATACAGAGTCCCTGATTAATTATTTCTGGGGGATGAAACCGTTAAGTGCTTTTTATTTTCTTCTCAGTATTTCTCTGTAGTTTTTAAATTATCCAAACGAAACATGTATTATTTGATTGTTAGAAAAAATTCCCATTATTTAAAAATAACATCTAGTGGAAGTTGTATGTCACACTGCCTTTCATGTCTTCCTCTGAGGGAGACAGCTGGGGCTGGTTATGTGGTCCCCTGGTGCCATGTGACTCAGAAGATGAAGTTAAGACTGAGGCTTCCGCCAGCTGGAAGGTAAGGCCCCTGTTCAGGATGTGGTTTTGTGGCTGCAACTGCATCCTGCAGCCTGTTTACTCGTTTCACAGGTAGTTGATATAACAGGAAAGCTTTGAAACAACCTTGACAAGAGAGAGTTAGTGGAACCAGTGGAAATGGATTTAGCCCACCGTCACTCACAGTGGACATTCAGACCCAAACGCTGAGGGGCAGCTGAGTGCAGAACCTGTCAGAAAATCAGCACAGTTTTAAAGTCCCAATGTTGCACCATCTTCCCTGCAAAGGTAAGTAGAGGGAAAGAACTATTTTCGTGTAGGTAAGTATTCTCACATGTTACATCTTCCTTCCAGTTACTTTTAACTGGTTTATTTACTATTTGATTCATCTAGAGATGCTTATAATTCACTCATAACATTCTGAGAAATAGTCTGGTAAATTCTAAGAACAATTCTGTTTCTCAGACCTCTCTCAATCCCTTTGCAATCACTTGTTGCTTCCATAAACTCTGCCACGTGGAATTCCAGAGAACACCCCTAAATGGCTCATGCTATAGTGAGTTTTCTCCTTAATTCCCCCACCTGTTCACAGGAACCCTCACGTCACTAAGATAGCAGGCTGTCGTTAAGGTATGAGGTGGCTGTCAGAAACTTCGAGCTTCAAACCTGCCCTTTAAATTGCTCTTTGGGGATCTCGTTTCATCACGTAGGATCACTTGGGGATTGTGACACACAGTGCCCCTCACTTGAAATCCTACTATGCTTCCCGTATCCAGTCCCTCTGTGTGTGGTGATAACAGCATTCTTGGCTTTTAACACTTCACCAATAGCTCTATTAATCAAAGTGTCTATCCATGGAATAAACAAAGTAGCCATATTTGGCTCTCTTTTTCATTCAGGAAAATGTTTAAAATGACACGAAGAACCATTAAAAAAGCAAGATACAAAATCATCCATTGTAAAGTATAAATTGAATATAATACTCTTAACTAACTTGCGCTCCTTTGGAGACTCTTTAAAGGTTTACGGGGAAAGCTTTGTAACTAATGCCCCGCATGCTTGCATTTCAAAAATGTATAACCAATTTTATCAGCGACACTGTTAATCTCCAAGACAAACGAGCACTGTCAAAGCTTCCCATCCACCACGGATCTCAACAGCCAGGCTCACGTGCTCTGGGAAGGTGGCGACACCTATTGCATCTGGTTTTCAGACAAGCAATAAAGAATGAATATTGCAGCTAATGAGATCCTCAGTTTGAAGTTTTGACGCCATTTTCTTGAACCCACTACTACCCCGGGCTTCCCGGATAAACATGAAAAATGCCAGGGGGAGCTGCTGACTCACCGACTTTACAGAGGAAGGATGAAAGAATCTGAGGTTATTTGGCCATTTGTTTGCTCCATCTCGCTTAATTGGAAAAACCAAGTGGTTCAAACAAAGTCCGCTTCATTCAAGTATGAAGTGGTAAAGAGGATTTGAGAATCAATCACTGACTGAAAGCAGCAGATAAGGGAGAGTTAGTAGCCTTTTCCATCTCCCTGACATCACGTGTGCTCACCAAAATGCTGAGTCTGTTGATACGGCTAAAGAAAATGGTACTCGTCCAAGAGGAAAAGCATATATTTGTTGGTAAAATATTAACCCTAAATATAATGTGGAAAATCTGGTAGTAATCAAAGGAGGAAAAATATATGTTGCTCTACTGTTACTAAAACATTAACCACAAATGTAAAGCATATTATTAAAGAAGTTACATTTTGATTTGAAAATACTTTCTCTGTTAACATAACAGCAACCATTATTAAATAGCAAGGTCTGATTTCAGAAAATAGTCTTATACATTAAAAGAGGCAGCTCTTCTATTTGACTATGTGTGACACACAGTATTCACATATTTACATAGATGCTGCTGGCTTTATATAGTGGCTAACTCATGCACTTCCTATGTACATTTCCCATCTTTTTAAATAAGTTGCATTTACAGAGGTGGTTAGAGCTGCCCTTTGCACAGCGTTACATGGCAACTTCCTCTGTATCCCTCAAGCCTCTCTCTCTTCCTTGCACTTTTGAATTGATGCCTCTTTACATAGCTGCGGTACAAAAGCACCAATCCCTGGACCTTTACGACCAAAAATCCACAGGTATTTCTAAATGTAGTTGTGAAAAATGGGTAGACTTGAATATTTTGTTTTGCCTGTTAAAGTGAAAAAACTCTAAATTGAGAGGTCGTATTTAATCTGGGTGTAGGGAAGGGTGTGATGGGACACACATCACAGGATCAGGCAGGGAAGGAGACTGGTAGCTTTGGGTATTTACCAAATCATTCAGTTTGTGAAGCCAAACAAGCGTTGCTTGTGTAACTTTTGGAAAATAAATTAAATAAATAAATAATGAAATTGACCAAATGAAATACGCTGAGATTTACACTTCATCCACACTTAAAATTAACATGCTCTTTATAACTCAGAATGAGAAGGTTACATATCCCCCAAATCTACTTGTTATTATTAGAATAAATTCAATTATATTGTTGCATGCAAACTAGTAATGGTAGAAAGATTCCTAGCACAGGTTAGTTTAAATTAAATTAAAATATGCTAACCAAATAGTTTGTCATTTAAATGTGCAGAAAAAATTTTGATAGAAAGAATGATGGCAAAACGAAGCATTTCTGAAGTAAAGGTTGGTCACTGAGCATTAGTAATATGGTAAAGGGGCTCCCCTGGTGGCGCAGTGGTTGAGAGTCCGCCTGCCGAGGCAGGGGACACGGGTTCGTGCCCCAGTCCAGGAAGATCCCACATGCCGCGGAGCGGCTGGGCCCGTGAGCCATGGCCGCTGAGCCTGCGCGTCCGGAGCCTGTGCTGCACAATGGGAGAGGCCACAACAGTGAGAGGCCCCCGTACCACAAAAAAAAAAAAAAAAAAAAAAAAAAGAATATGGTACAAACGGGGCCAGGGCGTGACATGGGTAAGCTGTCTGATGTCTGAAACATAAAGTTCTCATTGCTGCCTCTTGGAATGGCAGTTTGTCTTCACCGAGAAAGTTGTTTCCACCCCCATACCCCCAATTCTGCCTAATTTTGGAAGTTGATGTGGTTCTAGTGGAGCTGTATGCTACACAGGAAAGCAGAAAGCTTTCACTGGACTCTCAGTTTCCTAAAGCATAGTCATTTGTAGCCACAGATTCCAAGAAAATAAAGCACTAAGCAGAGTTTAAAAGGAGTACGGATAGTGAACCCCAAACGCCCAAGATGATGGCAAACCTCTGCACCATTTCCTAGTGCTCCACTGATCAGCAAACGGTCTTCTACCAAAACTGCTTCTTTCACACTAAAGGATGGGGAAATCTCTGGCAGATCCTTGCCAGCATGCGGAGGCCTAAGCAGATCTGATTTTCTATTTTTCACTGGGAGGGCATGGAGGCGGGGTGATATCTCCCCCTTTGTTCACCTCACCCAGAGGCAGGGGCCTGCCCCTCAATTCCCAGGAGGCCTGAGCACATCCACCCTAATGGCAGATGCCAATAACGCAGTTGGTTCAGCTTGACAAGGAAGACCAGACCCAGACATGGATGCTGGCAACAGGCAGCACTTCAAATACAACAGCAAGTTAGTGAAAACTCCATGAAAGGATCATATCAAATCACACTAAAAAGCAAGAATACGGCCCAAACACAATATCATCATATTTTGTGAAGTTCTAAAGATTTCAAATGTGCATTGTGAAGCAAAACAAAACTAGAGGGCTTCCCTGGTGGCGCAGTGGTTGAGAGTCCACCTGCTGATGCAGGGGACACGGGTTCGTGCCCCTGTCCAGGAAGATCCCACATGCCGCGGAGCAGCTGGCCCCGTGAGCCATGGCCGCTGAGCCTGCGCGTCCAGAGCCTGTGCTGTGCAACGGGAGAGGCCACAACAGTGAGAGGCCCGCGTACCACAAAGAAAAAAACAAACAAAAAAAAACTAGAATACAAAGCAAATTTCATAATAAGTGCTTGGAAAAAATTTTTTTTTCTTAAAGGCCCCTAAACGACCCTCCAAACATTCCAATCGCCATAAAACACTAATAAATAAATCTAATTAGCTAATATTAGCTAAATCTAATATAGAAATAAACTCTATATTGGTTATACTTCAATAAAAGGCAATCAAATTTAGGGGAGAACTTACTAATGTCAGTAGAGCTAGTATTTTCATCACTAATATTCTAGTTGCATCGTCAGACTTCACTAATTATTGTTGTCTAATAAATAGTTTTAGGAATTAAGATATATTTTTATTTCTAAATAAAAAGTTATTCAATATATTAGTATTGTGTTTATTTACATATTAGAATAAAAACAAGAAATTTACGTTTAAGAAAATCATATTATGTTTATTCTGTAGTTCAAAAATTCCATTAAATTCCTGGGGAGGGGGAAGGGTAAGCTGGGACCAAGTGAGAGAGTGGCATGGACATATATACACTACCAAATGTAAGGTAGATAGCTAGTGGGAAGCAGCCGCATAGCACAGGGAGATCAGCTTGGTGTTTTGTGACCACCTGGAGGGGTGGGATAGGGAGGGTGGGAGGGAGGGAGATGCAAGAGGGAGGAGATATGGGAACATATGTATATGTATAGCTGATTCACTTTGTTATAAAGCAGAAACTAACACACCAATGTAAAGCAATTATACTCCAATAAAGATGTTTAAAAAAAATCAGAATCATTTCGTTTTGCGCACATTGTTAATAATAAAAGTTAAATTTATTAGGGAGGATGATAAAATTCTATTATCTTGTCTTTTAAAAAATATATCAGAATCATTTTGTTTTGTGCACATATGTGGTAATATAAAGGTTAAATTTATTGGGGAGGATAATAAAATTCTATTAATTTGTTTACTTCTATTTGTGGTCTACTGCTTTCCAGTTCATAAGGTTCCTTCACATGTTCTCAACTACTCTTGGGAAAGGAGAGGAGATTAGAACAGATATTATTACCCAATTTACAGATAAAGAAATAAAGGGGAATTTCATGACAGCCCCCAAGAAAGTGATGTTTAAAATATATGCACATATAGATACAACTAAATGCAAAGAATTAAGTTTAAGGTAGGTGAATTTCTTTGTTAGAGTAACATATGAGAGTTCCCATTGAAAAAGAAACATGAATTTAATGTATGTTACTTAATAACAAAATAATCAAAATGAACATGATTTGGGTTGAGCAACCTTACCATTTCTTCAAAGAAAAGAGGTCTTCAACTAAAAAAACATGGAAAAGATTGAACCAGAATCAGATCACTAATGAACATTCCATGAGTCTATGAATTTTATAATTCTTCACCGAATAAAATTATGATCCTGAACTTCCACAAAATAAGCCACTTCACCTCCGACCATGAGCTGCCCCTTCACCAACTTAAAGGTACCAGATTTGGGCATATATCTGGAGAAAACCATAATTCGAAAAGATACATGCACCCCAATCTTCACAGCAGCATTATTTACAATAGCCAAGACATGGAAGCAACCTAAATGTCCATCAACAGATGACTGGAAAAAGAAGATGTGGTACATATACACAATGGAATATTACTCAGCCATAACAAAGAATGAAATAACGCCATTTGCAGCAACATGGATGGACCTAGAGATTATCATATTAAGTGAAGTCAGCCAGAGAAAGACAAATACCATATGATATCACTTATATGTGGAATTAAAAAATGAATTTGTATATACAAAACAGAAATAGACCCACAGACACAGAAAAGAAACTTATGGTTACCAAAGGGGGAAGAGGTGGAGGAGAGATAAATTAGAAGTTTGGGATTGACAGGTATACTCTACTATACATAAAATAGATAAACAACAAAGAGCGACTGTGTAGCACAGGGGACTATACTCAGTATTTTGTAATAACCTAAAAGGGAAAAGAACCTGGAAAATCTATATATGTATGTATAACTGAATCACTTTGCTGTACACCTGAAACCAACACAACATTGTAAATCAACTGTATTTCCATAAAAAAAAAATTTAAGTAGATAAAAGGTACCGGATTTGAGGTCTAGTTTCTGAGGAAAAGACTTGCACACAGAAGGGCGTTCTCTGCAATGCAAATGGAGAGTGGGGCAAGTCACATAGCTTTGCGATAAGAGAGGGTGTGTGTTTGTACGGGAGAATCAACCTAACAGTGTTCTCTTTCCACTGAAACTTGATTCGGCGATCACAGATGAGAAGAAATTCATGTGTCCATTCTACCTTGAGGTAATCCTCTTTCTCAGTCACAAAAATGACGATTTCCTTTCATTTCTATCATTTCACAAATATTAACACCTGCTCAGTGCAGTTACCACATTGTGCATGGGAGACACAGCAGCGAGTAGACAGGCGTAATCGCTGTCCTTCCAAATCTTACATCTACTACTTCAAGCTGTTGCAAAGATGGGCATCTTGTGATGTTCTGGAGTCTCAACTGTCAGAGACCATGAAATTTAATGATCTTCAAGGCCTGTCGGAGAATGGGGAGAGGAGAGTGTGTGGGGCTTTCTTCAAGGTGCATTATTCCATGTCAATCTATTGCCAAGAGCAAGTAGATCTCAGGTTTCCTATAATTGGACGTTCTTAGGGAAGCATCAGCTTCTGACTACCTGGTTAATCAGAAATGGTATTCGTCATCCATTTGTCGTATCTTTATATCTCACTGCATATTTCATCTTCGTTGAGTGAATTTATACTGTTTTATAGTCACATGCTTTAGGAGTAATAGTGCTTTAACATCCCTGTTCATACCCGAGCAGCATCCCTCCATCAGACCCATTCACAGAACAGCTGCATCCCTGATGGCAGTGCTCAGATGGGCAGGGAAGGGACCATACACACTTCCAGCTGCCTCAGTGCTTGCCCATTTCGTCTAAAACTTCTGACAACAAGCATAAATGGGGCTCTCATGTTTCCCTCTTCTGCCTTTTTCTTACTACCTCTTTCTTTAATCTCTCACTCCTCTGTCTGTCTTCCCGGCTTCCTTCTCTGCTTTACTCAGCTCACCTTCCCTTTTTGTCTTCTCTTCCCTCGGCTATTAATACTACTTACTAAATTTCACCCTGTGCAGAGAAGTGTAATTCTCAACAACAAAGAACGTGTAGCATAGGAGGAAGCAGCGAGGACTTCTCACTCAGATTGCTCACCATCTCTAAGATGTAATCTGTCCCTGGACCAAAAGAGGTGGGTGCTTCAGGACATCTTGTCAAGACAGGAGTGAAACGGCCACCCCAAAACACACGAGCACGCTATTTACATGAGTGCAGGAACCATAGTGGTTAAGACAATAAAACCCGTCTTGGGAACAAACAAAACTTAAGAACAAAAACAGGCATAGGGGTGTTGAACAAATGGAGAGACTACAAGAGAAGTAACATATTTAAAAGCTGAATTCAAAAACCCTAAAATGTACGTAATAATGAAGAAAACATAAGCGCCGTCAAAAATATTCATACTGTTCTCCAAGAACTGGATCACAGATTAGAAGAGGAAACAGAAAGGCTTTCCATAAATTTTGCAGGCTTTGGTCTCAAAACTGCTGGGTAAACAAGCCATGAGAGACTGTGTATGGAATCCATATGGAAACCCAGGGCCATGTGTGTAAGCGGAGACAGGCATCAGCTGGGCGTGAACCAGCAGGCACACGCTTTTCTTAAAAAAAAAAGAAAAGAAAAAAACCTTTGAAAAAATGAAAGCAACCTCTCTGAAATAGTTTGAGAAACAGTGAAAAGTACAAAGAAAATCCAACAAATAGCGTAAACCATACTCCTTTTCCCTGAAGGGCTGTCTTAAAGCCGCCTGCCCTCACCTCCACCCCGCTTGCTCTATTTACAATTCCTGAATCACCTTCCTCCCACCCTATGGTGTCCCTGAGCCAGGCAGCTGTGTGACTGACGCTTGATCATCCCAGGGAAAATGAACAAGGCTGTCTTATTAATTTTACTATATCACATTTATTCTTCTTAGACCACAGCTCATCGTTAGAACTCTGGATTAGTAAGAAAATGCCTCAGGCTCCAACTTAACACATCAGAAAATCTTCTTCCTCAAAATAAAGCCCGGCACCTCTTGATCCTTTGTTTTCCCTCTTGATGTTGCATAAAACCGGGAGAGATTTCAATAAACAACAGTCAGACAACCCAGGTTGCATCAGTGTGTATTCCGATGCTCTGTGGCAATGTCGAACAGTGTAAAGAAGATGAAAAAATACTTACACTCATTTAAATATGAAAGCAGGTGTTTTTTTTTCTTTATAGGGCACAGTAATAGCATGAACCAAGGGACTTGAGAGCAGTTTGCATTCATTCCTTGTTTTCTCTCTTGTACTAGTAAATGTGATATAAACATGTGAAGCGTGCTAAAGAACAGTGGTTATTAAACCACCCCGAATACAGGTTGATGGACAGAGCTTATCTAACTCCAGGTGTTCTCCTCCCATGAGCCCTCTGAAGGGAACAGCTCTGATTGAGATAGAAAGATGTCTAGCGGTTGACCTGATCATTTGATGCCAGAACAGTGGCACACCTGTGGTCTGAGATGGAAGAGGGAAAAGAACACGTAATAGTGTTTTTAAGAAGAAGTGGTGTGTAGAATTTGTTTTTATTTTTTCTTAAAGAATGAGTTCCCAGACTTCATTAAAATCTGGAACTTCACTACTTTACAAGTGCATCCCTTCCCTAGTTCTCAGAATATAGCAGAAACTGCTCTACAGCTACTCTGAGATAGGAAATAACCTTTTCTGAAAGTGTCAAATGATTTGAAGTAGTAGTATTTCTAAAGCAATAGTTTCTTAACATTGTTTTTGAAATTCTGAAAATGATCATTTCATCAAAAGCTGTATACTCCATTACTTTTAAACATAATTTTGAAAAAATACAAACTAAGAAACACTGACAGAAATGATAGTTTCACCTGCAGCGTACCTTTCACTGAGCCTCACCACTTGATAACAACTTGTCACTTTTTCTCCATCACTTTCTCTTTTTCTATCTCTAATAACAAACGTAATTGTTCTTGCTTCTGTTCCACAATTTAAAAGTAAGTTGCATATACAATGCCCCTTTGCCTCGAAATACCTCAACATTATCTTCTAAGAATAAGGACAGGCTTTTATATACTATGGAACAATGATCAATTTTAGAAAATTAAGATTTTACTGTGAATGCCTTTGAATTTAATAACTTATAAATGGTAGTGTCAGAAAACTCCAATCGCAGGTAAATTACTTTTCCATAATTATAAACAGCCTTTTCTGACTCCTCACTCCAAGGAACTAAACAGAGTAAAAGTTTCACGAGGGCAAAGATTTGTCTTTCTTATTCCCAAGTACCCAGGAGCTTCCAGGAGAGTCTCACAAGTGGACACACATAGACAGTGTTTGCTCACTTCAAAAATTATTCTTTGAATCGTATTTAATGACTGTTAAGTATCTCATGTGTCTAGAGCAATATAGGAAGTGATTCTCGACCATGTTTAATGTCAGTACGGTTGACATGACCCATGTATTTGGCAACTTGGTCATTTTTTTGAATATGTATTTGAACATGAACATTTCCCCCCAACAGATAACCCCCAAACATCACCCTAACTCTTGACTTATTTTGAAATGTGCTCAGCATATATGCCATTGACTTGGATTTTTAACACCCAGTGGAAATACCCAGTGATAAGGGGATTGATCGTTTTAGGTTGATTACGGGATCATTGAGTTGTGTTATCCTTTCATCTCCCCTCACTGTCAAAAAGAAAAAAAAAAAAAATCTTTCCAAAGGAAAGCAAGACTCTCCAAACTGACTTCTATTAAAATTAATTTTTTAATAACTGCTTGGTTTTATCACTACTTCCCCAAATGCTAATTAATTCTAACTCTAAACTATGTAATTATAACACTTGTGCTGAAATACAAATTATGTGGTGCCCCTGGTGTGAACAAGTTAGAATGTATTTCATGTTCCATTCAGCGATTTCTGAGACCATGGAAACAATGTAGCAGCCCCCAGCTGGCGCCCCTCCCACCAACATTTGCAGTTTTCTGTTTCTTCCTCTTAGCAGGAAGACGGGAACAGAGCTGACGGTTGGCATCCTCAGTTTCATGCCTCTCTCCCTGGGCCTGGGAGCAACGGTGGACGCCAAGTTATTTTTGGCCTGGCAACGAAATGCACGGAACCTTCAGGAGCCTTCATTTAGTCAGTGGCCTAAGTGGCCGCCGATACACCTGCAGAATGTGAATTGACGTTGCCATGGAAATAGAACAACTCTTCCTGGTTCTGTCAAAATTCATCTCTGTCTGAGACTAGGCAGGGGTCAGAAAGGAAAGAAACGCCAGCTCCAGGGAGAAAACAGAGATGGGGGGCGGGGGGGACGACTCTACAGCGCCCTACAGCGTTGAAGAAATCCATTTGGCTTCTAACATCCACACACATTATTGCCGTTCAAATCCAAATCTCCTCCTTTTATTTCATCAAACATTAGCTAATCCAAGTGCCTTTTTTTTTCCTTTATAGCCTCAAACCAGCGTTCACAGGGCAGACACATAACATCTTTAGGGGCCCGTGTCCTCCATGTCATGTGATCCAGGTGATTGCTGAGCCCTCCGATGCTATTTAATGCTATTTTCAGTCTTAACAGGCATGAATTAGCCCACTCTGCCCGGAACCTGAACAAAAGTGTCACAATTTAAGCACAAGAAAATAGGACCCAGCGTGTAAGAACAGCAAATGAATAGGAGCTGTGAAAGGAACCAAGCTGACTCCTGTGCGCCCTAGGTTGTAGGTTCGTGGTGCCTCTCATGGCCTGCAGGCCTGCGCTGGCCCAAGGCTTAGCTCTTTAGATAGCAGGAGGCAGGTCAGAGGCCTGCTGTCCCTGCCACGGAGCACAGGCCTCCAACCTCTATCACTGGGTATCTATAGCTGCACCCTGGTCCTGGACCCAGCCCGCTGGTCTCACCTTGAATCACCTGCTTGGTTCCACAGGCGGCTCTGCGCCTCAGCCCTCAGGCCCAGCCTCTGGGTCCCGCGCTCTGCTGGCCCAGCCCTGGGCTGACAAACTTTGTTCTTAGAGATAGTGGTACTTAATGCAGAGAGAGGGCTCACCCATCGTGCAGTGGTGCAGGGACCTGAGGAGGGGATGCAGAACTTTGACAGTGGTGTCGCTGGGTACAGCATGAGCAGCAAATACCCCTATTCACTAGGAATCTATGTGTGCATTCTAGCAGACCCGTAGCATAAAAGGACAACGCCCTGGTGTCTGACCACTTGCAAGAGGCCCCCTGCTTCATTATCTGAATGAGGCACAAGCCCAGTCATCAGCTGACCTGGGGCAGCCAGTAGGTTAAACAGCCCTCCAGACCATCTCATGCGTATCGTCAATGAGCCTCTGCCCTTATATACATACCATCACCAATTAAAATGTCTATGAGATTACACATCATTGAATTTTAGGAAGAAAATCCATGCATTATGATATTTGTGAATCTGATAGTTCAAGAATATGCTGGACCTCCCTGGCCAGTGGTTAAGCCTCCATGCTTCCACTGCAGGGAGCACAGGTTTGACCCTTGGTTGGGGAACTAAGATCCCCCATGCCACATGGTGCGGCGGAAAAAAAAGAAAAAATTAATTAATCACAGATAATTAAAAAAATAAAGAATATGTTCAAGTGACCTTCTATTTTGTCCCTCCTAGATGTGTGTATGTATGCGGTAGTTAGTACTATGTCAATGTGGTCAGACAACAGTACCCAGTTACTCCATCAAATGCTAATCTAGGTGTTGCTGTGAAGGTATTTTGTAGTTGTGGTAAACATATACAATCAGTTGACTTTATTGTAAGGAGATCATCCTTGATGATATAAATGGGCCTCATTGGTCAGTTGAAGGCCTTAAGAGCAAACACTGAGTTACCTGGAGAAGAAATTCTTAAAACTGTAGCATAGAAATCCTGCCTGAGTTGTCAGTCCCATGGTCACATGAGCCAATTCTTAAAATCAATCTCTCTCTCTCGCTCTCTCCCTCTCTCTCTCTCTCTCTCTCTCGCTCTCTCTCTCTCTCTCTCTCTCTCTCTCTCTCTCTCTATATATATATATATATATATATATATATACACACACACATACACACACACAACATATGTGTATATATATACGCATATATGTGTGTATATCTTATTGGTTCTCTTTCTCTGAAGAACCCTAATACAACATATCTTTGCCTAACGTTTCAACAAAAACAAAAAACAAAGCAAAAAAAAGAAACTAGGCACCTTTGAAACTTGTCACCTGGGCAACTTAGATCATAAAACCCATGACTTGCCTTCTTGCATCATCCTATTACCCCAAAATTTGTAGCCCCTGCCTCCTAATATAAATGAATATTTGTATTATTTTCATTCTCTCATCTATTAGAAAGCACTGAACTACTCTGAACCAATATGTTTCTGGAGTGACATTATTCACTGCCCTACATTATACATGAAATAGATTAGCTTTCAGTGCAGGGGTAAAGTTCCACCAGCAGAAATTCTGTGAGCCCTAAACCTGCAAACTTCAAGTTGAATCTCACCACTACACTAAAATGCCCACGTGCAGAAGACACACGTGACAGCACCTCTACCTTACTTTAAATACCTTCCTTCTTCAAGACAAAGCGATTCTCTACAATCATCACAGCAAGTCAAATAGAAGCGGCAAAGCTAAATGGATGCCACTACGTTGCAGGAAATACATATTCCATGAAAGTGTTTCAAAATCAAAGATTGCCATCAACAATTTAAATGCCTTATGTACGTTTATACTTTTATAGGCTCTTGAGGGGGGAAAAAACCCCAACACTGAACTGAGAATGAGTGAAAAAGTATATCGTGTATATAAAGCATCACAAGTAATGACATTTGACTTAGCACTTGATAACTGAGTTAAAATGGGCTCTGTTTTCTTAGCTTCTAATAGACGCTAATGAAACCAGGTTGCAAGAGATTCCAGAAGCACTTTCTCTCTGTGTAGTGTGTTACAATGATCTTACAATCCCTACTGTATCTAGAACAGTGGTTTTCAACTGGGGGCAATTTTGCCCTTCAGAGGATATTTGGTAAATATATGGGGACACTTTTGGTCACAACTGGGAGTGGCAGGGTGGATGATACTGACATCTAGTGGGCAGAGTCCAGGGATGCTGCAGAGTGCCGTCAGAACAGCCCCCCTCTTCCCCAGAACAAAGGGTTACCTGGCCCAAAACGTCAACAGTGCTGAGGCTGAGAAACCCTGCCCTGCTCTAGAACAAAACTAGGCATAAAGTGTGTCCTTTCCACTGGAATGTGTTCTATTAAAGTGAAGAGGGAGCTGGAACTCTGGATTAAAGCAAGGGCGATGCTGGGCAGTCAGCAAATAGAAAGCTGGTATAAACTCAGAGTGCAGAGAAGAGCTGGGCGAACAAAGCCCATGGCAGCCCTGTAACCCTGTGCTAACTCAAATCAATGAGAAGGGATGATAGCAATGCGATTTGTTCCACTTGATTACAGTTCATTTTGCCCAACAGGGAAGTGAGATTTGCTGATCAGTATCATCAAGCACCACTCCTACACAATGTATTTCATAAGAACACGATGTCTTTTTCAATGCTTTCATTAATTTGATTTTTTCCCCTTTTAAGACAATAAATATCGATAACTAACTCTAAGTCACGTTATCGCTTTGGGTTTCAGCACCTCAGTTTTACAAGTGGAGAGTTCTACGTGGTGAGTCTTTTTGAACTGGAGTTCAGGAACCCTTGCTGGTGCATGAAAAGCATTTTCCCTTGAAAAGGAAACAGCGAACATCTATGTAGGCATGAGTAAACACGTTTCAGTTTAGGAAGGTATTAAATCTCTGTACCTAGATGGTGCGTTTGGGCAAGAGCTTGTAGGACGCAGATGCCAGGAGCTGGCACTGGAGAAATGTCCTTGTCTTTCCTTTACCCGTTCTCCTTCCATATTGCCACCTTGGCACCCCGAGTTGGGGCCAGCCTGGTGTGCCGGGTTGGGAGAGCAGAAGCCAAGTGTAATTGTCACACAAGCGTGAAGTCAGTGAAACAACAATATGATAACATTCAGTGAACAACAAACACTGAAGGGCAAGTTGGTTTTATGTTTAGATCACACGCGGCACAAACAGGTCTCCATCGGGGTCAAAGACTAAGACTCCGATGAAACATTTATATTTGTGAATTTTGTTGAGCTTGGAGAAGTAACTTTTCTTTTTGAGCTCCCTAATGAATTAACACTTGCAGACACCCACATGCTTTTAACTTTTAAAGACGTGGTATTATTTCTAATTATTCTAGGACGAAGTGTCTCAAGAACTTCTCGAATGAATGTGAGAGCTCCATCTGATGAAAGGAATTTGGTTTATAACAAAAAAATGCCAGCATATACCTTTAAAAAAAACCTGCTAATGGCAGTTCTGGTCCCTAAGAAAATTTAGATCACGAGCAGCTTGAAGTTAGAATTTTCATGGACAAATTCTTCAAATTAAGCTTTATTTTTTATTTCATATTTTCCAATACCATTTCTCAAAAATTTTTTAAATTAACAGTGATATTCAAAAACGTTTATTGTTTCTGTGGTTATGGGAGTACACCATATATGAGGGTTCTCTCTTGTCCTTTCCTTTTCTGTTTTTTTATTTCTAAACTGTTTCCACCAGTTTTATTGGTGAAGATTTGCTAATTCACAAAAATAACACAGCATTTGGAGAGTGAGGAAGTCTCCTTTTTGGGGGGTTCGATTGATAAAGGAACTTAAAATATTAGATTTTTTTTCAAAGTTTGATAATGGAAAAAATAGTATTACATATAATTTTAAGTGCTTATATACATGTAGAAAGATTTTACCTAGAGCTAAGAATTTTCATCAGCGTATGTCTGTGTGAGAGAGAGAGAGAGAGAGAGAGAGAGAGTGTGTGTGTGTGTGTGTGTGTGTGTGTGTGTGTGTGTGTGTGTGTGATTAACAATCAGTGCAAACTCTTGGTATACAATATGTTGGCTAAACACAGAATCTGGACTAGCAAACTCATTCATTCTTTTTTTTTTTTTTGGCTGAGTTTTCTGGTGAAAGGTGACTTTAGGCTCAGGGAAAGCTTTTTATAAAACTGGATAGAAAAGTGGAAAGGCAGCTTTTTAAAGAAATGCATTATTTAAAAATTCACATGTCTGTGAAACTCAAGTACATTCTGTTTAATTCACACGGCGTTGATACCAATAATATGCTAGAGAGGGCTCAGAAAAGTTCATCATAACCTTACAAATAAATATGTACGTACTACTTGTGTTTTTTAAATATTGTTCTTAAAGTGGGTCTTTATTTGTGGTGTATTTATTTCACACAAACGTATACATATAATAGAGCATAAATAAATATTCTTGGGGACAAAAATACTAAACTGAAGAGTGACGCCATGCCTCTAGTGTTTGGGGGACAGAGCACATCTCCCTCTTTTCTGTCTAGCTGTGGGCAGGGGTGCAGTTAGAACCAGATCAAAACAGACGCCATCGAGGACCAGCGGTCTGTGTGGGGCGATACGTACACCAAAATCACCAACCATCACAGAACGTGGGGCTTTGTGTTACAGGCCCGCAAACCGGCATGAAACAAACATTATTTGGGTAAGAAGAACAATTATCCATTGTTGATAAGCCCTGCCCTGGATGTTATCGGTGGTTTGCCAAGATATTAAAACAGTAACTTTCCAGAGTGAGTTTGATTTTCATCACCAGGCCTTCTGTGCATGGAGGAAATACCAGTGTCTTGGAGTGAAGATTCCAACTATTTGCTGATCATCATCTCCTCTTCTCTCCCACTCGTTTTTGTGTTGCTACCTTGCTCTGCATTTGGTGATGTCCAGCTACTCCATCCTTAGGGCCCTCACTGCCCTTCCCCAGCGCTCTCTGCTGCTCTGGTCTCCTCTTTCCCTTTCTGGGCATTGCATGCGCTGTGGTTGGAATGGTGCCTCGTCCAGTGAAAAAGAACAAGGACTCTAAAGTCAGACAGATTCTGTTTCTGGATGTGTGGCCTCACAAAGTTTGCCTAATGCTTTGAGGCACCCCTTTCCAGCTCCATCCAAGAGGTGCCCTCACCTGCAGCCTTCTCCAGACAGCAAACAGGACAGCGAGTGCTGGGGCTCAGAGCCCCCAGGCAGGCGGGCTCCTCAGGCCTCAGGTGTGACCACTAGGAAGCATGCTCGGCAAGGTCTCTCAGGCTTCCCTGGGTGAGACTGAGCTCCTCTGCAGAGGGCAGACCCACCGGACAGCACCGATGTATTGGCTGCTTCCCTTGCTTGTCTCCTTTCCCAATTACTTAGAAGATTTTCTGGCACTGCCTCTGAAATCAACTGCTTGCCCTCAATTTCTTGCCTTGGGGTCTGCTTCTAGGGGATCTCAGCCTTAGAGAGGACCCACCAGCAGCTCAGACGGGGAATAGCCCCCAGATGCAGAGCTGTCATTCCCCTAGGGCCAGGTGCAGCTCACTCAAAGCGCTCTGGGCACTTGGCAGGGACCAGGCTTTCTCAGGAGAGACCTGAATGTAGAGGAGAAGGCATGTGTGTGACTCAGCATACGGCAAACCTTCCAGGGAAGTGCCACTACCCAAAAACACTCACACCTACTCTTACTGGGCTAGTTCAGGCTGAGGAGGGTCCCGGCCTTATGGACTCTGGGCTCGTGATGATGTGATGAGGACATTAAACGGGACCTTACCATTGTCCTCCCTTTTACCGCCAAGGGGAAGACGAGGTATTTTCCAGGAGAGGGTTGGGATGAGAGTCGGCATGGCAGGTGGGTGAGATTTGGGCATCGGAGTCAATGAGAGCAATTTGAGCACCTGCAGGAACTTGGCTGACCGGATCTGGGCGCGTTTCGGAGAGAACCAGGTGAGGTGGCCTTGCACGTTGCATTGACCTGTAGAACATGGTAGAAGCCACTGTGTGACAGCAGGGACCCGGGCCTTTGAGAGACCTTGAGTACTTCTCTGAACTCTGTTGAGATGCCACATGTCCAGCCCAGGCTGGCCAGCTAGATGACAAGACAACTGGCCCAGTTCCTTCCGTCCCCCTAACACAACAGCTGGCCAACCCCAGAAGCAGCGCCACCTTCCTGACTGACCACTGATCACAAACTCGTGACCGAGCCCAGCTGAGCCCAGCCCAAACTGCCAACCTACAGGAGCACAGCCAAACCAATAGCTACCATTTTAAGGCACTGAATTTTGGTGTTCGTTACATTATCGATGGATCACTGCATGCCCTGGAACAAATCCAACATGCCCGTCTTGCAGGGCCCATTTCGGCTGCCATAGCTACAGGTACAAAGGGACCACAAAGCCACACTTGACTCTGAAGAGGGATCTTATGTGAGATTCTGAGATGGGAGCCCTGTGTGTGGCTCTCCTGTCTTTCTCTCTGGCAACGCCACTCCTCACAGCAGTGGAGACATGAGAGTGAGCCTCCAGCCGGTCACCTCGGTGGTTTCCACGGTGTAAAGCGACACATGCTGGCAGCCCTCCTCCATCTTCATGTCCCAAAATATCACAGCCCCATTTCAAAACTCTAAGCCAAAAAGCAATCCTTCAGCACTGGGGTGTTTCAGTGTCAAAGACCACAGTATTCCTGCAAAGGCCTGATGCTGATTTGATAATGTATCATTGATTTCACTTCACAAAGATCTAACATAAACACAGCCGTAAGTCCTAGGCCATATTTAATGGTGAAATTCCAGAATTCCATTATACGCTGGAATTCACCTCCTACCTCCCTCTGTGGCTCAAATAAGACATAAGAGATACAAGGCAAGACCCACCACATTAATTTAAGGACGAAAACAGCCCCTCCAGGAACATCACGGAATCATTCTGTTGTATTAATTCCGGGCTTCTGTTATTTTATAATATATATATTTAATGATTATAAAGATAAATGTTTTTATAGGTAGAATGTGCATCAACATTTGTCCTGGCTTCTAGGACAGCCGTGATTTAAAATATCCCTTCCCAGTACGCACTGGATGGTGTTCTTCCTTGAACTAAAAGAAAGAATTGTTTCCTCTCTGATCTTCATGTTCTGACGCTGCGGGCACCGTTGTCTTATATGACTGATGGTTTGTGTGTGCTTGGGCCTCATCCTTCTAACAAAATGGTCGGTTCCTTAAGGTCACAAGCCTTGAGGAATGCCCTCATATCTCGCCTCCTCTGCTGAAGGATATTTAGCGTGTGTTTTGCCTTTGCTGAGTTGACCTTAATAAATCTTACCTTCTAAGTCCGTGTCTCTGGTTTCAGAACCCTGGGAAATAGAGGGTGTAGCAACAAGTAATTGGGGTAAGAGGCCGTCAGAGAATCTTCAGAGGTTTGATTAAAGACATATTTTGTCATTGGCAATGTAATTTCCATTTTTAGTCTCTCTTCTTTCTCAAGGCATACGTGACACTCAGCTTTGGGAAGGTCCTCTTGTGAGCCACCAGAAAGCTTTCACCACACCTTCCAACACTAAAAGGCACCGACATGCATCTATCACACGTGTTGCATGTTTCTCTTACAGAACACGGTGGGTGTTCTTGGTGGCCGTTAATAGCTTTTACTTTGGAATATGAATTATGTTTGCAAAGATTTCACTCCAACTTCTAAAATTTGCTTGTATTAATTAGGAGTAACCTTGTCTTAAAAGTTTTGAATCCTTTCAAAGGCACAGGGATCTTCTTAATACTTGGTATTTAGTTTATCAAAGATCGTCAGCCTGATGCTCAAATACTGATGGTCACTTCTCTCTGTCAAAGGATATTCCATAATTGTTTCCCTCACATCAGCTCATACTTGGACCATCATCTGATTGGATTAGAAATAAGTGTTCAAGGTAAATTTCTGAAGTTTTTATCACTTTAGATATAAAAGAGCTTTAAGAATGTTGCGTACTTGTTTTCAGATGTGGAAGACTGTTCATAACCACCTTCAGAACCCCCCTTTCTTCTTAGAGGAAATCTTTATTTTACTATAAAATATCAGAGTATTAGGATGATCCTTGGCCATCTATCCCTCTGGTACCCTTCTTTCTTCCCTTTATAATGGCAGAACAAAACTAAGAACCTTTATTTACCTAGAAAGCACAGTTACAGGAGGCAATAAAGCTTATGGAAACAAGTTTGCCATTTTTTTTATTCCCCAGTGGCCCCAGCAATACTTTGAAGAAACGATTTCTATATTACAGGTATATGGCTTTAACTCTGAGGGTGCTGTTTATTTTCAAGAGATGCCTTACAATGAGGATGAAATAAGAAGAATTAAACATTCCTTCCAATTGTCTCAGGCCACTGCTCAGTCATTCTCTGGTTCAGCTCCACACTGCTCCCCAAAGAGGTCTGACCAAACAGAATACACCAGACACACATTCACTGATTCTTCCTGACATGTGTATCTTTCTAAAATGATGGCTCTTATGCTGGAATTGACTCTCCTGTTCTTTTTTGGAGTCATATAGACTTGACGAGCTCTCCCTTCTTCATCTGATCTCTGTTAGCAAACAAGGAATGCTTTTCATGGTTAAGAAGAGAAAGAATCCCTAGCACTTGAGTGGACCAGTTGTCTCTAATTTATCTATCGAGAGCTCTGAGTTTAGGTGGTCCTTCTAATTGCTTTTACACTGAGTGTAAGGCCTCTGCCCCATTCTATGTCATGATAAGAAAATTCTAAATTATCCCACTTCCTCCCTATAAAATTGCCTAACTAATTTAAAGCAGTGAATACCCTAAGATAATTTTAATGTTCCCAGAGGGCTTCCCTGGTGGCGCAGTGGTTGAGAGTCCGCCTGCCGATGCAGGGGATGCGGGTTCGTGTCCCGGTCTGGGAAGACCCCACATGCCGCGGAGCGGCTGGGCCCGTGAGCCATGACCACTGAGCCTGCGCGTCCGGAGCCTGTGCTCTGCAACGGGAGAGGCCACAGCGGTGAGAGGCCCGCGTACCGCAAAAAAAAAAAAAAAAAAAAAAAAAGAGAACGGATTTGTGGTTACCAGAGGTGGAGGGTGGACGGGCAGTCAACAAACTCCCAGTTATAAGATCAATACGTACAAGGGGCGTGATGACTAGCATGATTAATATAAGTAACACTGCTGTATGTCATGTATAAAAGCCGTTAAGAGTAAATCCTAAGTGTTCTCATCACAAGGAAGGAAACATGGTCTATTTCCTTAATTTTTTTTTCTATATGAGATGAAGTTCACTAAACTCACTGTGGTCGTCATTTCATGCCACAGAGGCAGAGCTGGGGTCCAACCAGCCCCTCAGACTCCAAAGCCCTGGGATTTAACCAGCTGCCATCTGTTCAAGGTAAACATTTTCAAACACTTGAGAACTTTTACCTTATGTCTTAGGAAACTTTTTAACACTCTTATCACTGCTTAAGAAAAAACTCATATAAATTGAGTAGCTCCAAATCAATGTTTGCTTTTAGCTTTATATAAAAGAGGTTGTTTTCGCTGCTTTGCATAAAGAAGTTCCTTTAAAATTCACACCAGTGGGGGAAACCAAGAATGAACTATGAAGCTGAAATAAATACTAATAAATTTCAGTGAAGACAGATGCTGGTTTCTAGTAAAATTAATGGTTAGTCTCGTCCCTCCTGCCAAAGCAAATTCACTCAGTTCTTTTGAGGCAGAAATCACTCTGGGTCCAGTCTAGGTCCTGGGGACACATCGCGGAATGAGCAGAGCGTGAACGCCCCAGACGTGGGGACATGGGCCACAGACAAAGCAAGTGCACGCGGAGTATGTGCAGTATGTGACACTCTGTGATGAGTGTCACAGAGAAAAATGAAGGGAAGAGTCATAAGAAATGCCTATTCAGTCCTGATTTTAAATACAGTGGTCAGACAGGTTTTGTGGAGGCGTACGAGGCTCCAGACCAAAAAGAATCAGGGAAAGCACGTCGAGGGTGATGGGCGTGCTACAGATGCAAGATGGTCACCGGCCATCCTTATAAGGGGACACGGGAGCAGAGACCCAGAGGAAAACAGAGAGAGAGACTGCGGTTACATGGGGGAGAGCTTTCTCGGCAGAGACACCTACTAGTGGAATTCCCGAGGCAGGAGTGTTTAGGAGCATCGAGAAGACTGTAGAGTGAGTCAAAGAGAGAGGGACCAGAGGCAAAGTCCAGGGCAGGGGGACATCTCACCATTCCCTAGGGACCACCGCAAGAGCTTCAGTTAATGATGTTGTCGGACCTAAGCCTGGAGGTGTGTGTGTGTCTGTTAAAACAAAGAATGTGGTTTGATTTGACTGACTTTACCAGGAGGACAGAGAAATATCTCACCTGTAGCTGGACAGCAAGGGCAGGGAAGCTGAGTAAACAGGGACTTTGAGGATGTGAAGATTGTTTCAGGATGTGGTAAACACAATGGTACCTCATTTTCATCCCTTCATAATGGTCAAAACTGCCCTCACCTCTTGCCTGGGTGTGTGATTAGATCCATACATGTGTGGAGGCATGGAAAAATCACTTTCTTCGTGTTGTGCTATAAACAGACAGGCAAACAATATTTTATATATTCTACACCTATTTAAAAATTGGTTCTCTTTTTCCATTTTCCTAACTAAAGATCTGAAGCATGAAACTTAACCAACGTACAAACGTTGCTCAGAGAAATGAATCCAGCTATCTATCCATTTTCCTAACCATTCATTCATCCACCCATCTATCCCCCCACCCACCCAGCCGGCCACTCATCCGTCCATCTACCCATCTACCCACCTACTCACCCATCCAGCCATCCATCCATCTAACTATCCATCTTTCCCTCCCTCCACCGAAGTTTGAAAATTAGCCCCTTAAAGCCTATTTAGGTGATTAGAGCATGTCATCACTCGCAATACTCCGGCTGCTTAGAAGTTAACTTCTTGAAACAGGCTCCCTAATAGAAGTCCTCTGATTGTTTTTGATAAATCTTCTGTTACCCATACCTGATGCATTATAAGTATGACTTGAATTTAAAGTGGTTCAATATTTTAAAATTTACTTGAGTGACTTTGCTTTTACTTTATCCCTATGGAAGATCAAAAGTTTATAAAACAGTGGATAAATTTTTAATGCCAATGCTCTGTAATAAAATAAAAATTTAAACAGGCAACCTTATGTTTTTTTATCCATTGAAATTAGGATATTCCCAAGTTATGGTAGGTGACTTTTTTATGAAAATTGACTTTTATAACGAGAATAGAAAATTTGACCCCAGGTGGCAAAATCAATTCAGATTCCTTTTGACATTTTCTAACCTTCGAATTTCTCCAGGAGCAAAGTAGTCATATAAAGATTATAGTCTTGGATATTAATTATTTTGAGTAGTTTCCACAGGGAAAAAAGTAAATGTCATTTGTGACAGTTCAGAAGAAAGTCAAGGTTTTACCTTCTCTAGTTTATAAGAAAAAGGAAAACTAGGAAGATCAACTAGAAAACTCATGCATGTGAAATATAGCTGAAGGGGGCCTCCTGTATCATGAGAGGATTCAAGGTGATCAAATGCGCAAGCCTGGCTTCGAGATGCTAACCTGAATCCCTGCAGGCGTGTCTCCAGCCTTCTCATTTCACTCCGTGGGGCAATGCCTTGTATCAATCAGGTGTTCATTTTCATGAACATATTTCATGGGGTGCTGCCTTGACCAACATTCTTTTCAGTTTAAGAGCATTAATTTTGTTTATTATCCTGGACAATTATTTAGGAGTGATATGTATTTTTAATGTATTCATCATTTTACTCAATACGTCTGTATAAGGTAATTAGCCCATATCATTTTCTGTATTATTTTCATTTTGTTTATTATTTATTATCCTTTGATTTGGAAATAATGTATAGAATGGTATCACAGAAAGGGTGGACATAATGATCTCTCCTGGCATTACCTCTGGAGTCATCACAGCATTTTAACTGAGTCTCTGAACTCATGTGGGGTCATCTAACAGAGGATAAGAAAAAGGGAGTTCTAGTTTGGGGGAAGAGGGTGGACTTTTGTGTCAGAAATACCTGGGTTTGGCCCAGTTCCCCAAGAGGGGGTCAGCATTAAGAGTGTAACCTTTGATAAAAAGTCACTGGGTTTTAATCCTGGCCTGCCATTAATTTCTATCTTATCTGCCTATTTACTTACATTCTCTGTGCCTAATTATTCTTATTTGTAGAACGGATATAATAACACTCCCTAACCTAAAGTTTTACGAGAGAATTAAATGAGAGAATCCATATTATAACACTTAGAACAATGTTTCATGCAGAAAAAGTACTGAAACAGTGTTTACTCTTCTCATCATAACATGTAGGAACCTGGGCAGACAATCTCCCTAGACTTGTGTCCTCATCCATAACGGCAGGCAAAAACAGGAACAGAGTCAGGGTGAGAATCTCATGTTCCTGAGTTCCTGGTGAGTGCCTGCCAAAGCTGGCTGTAGTTCAAGAATCATTAGTTTCCTATTACCTTCATTTTGCATTTTCTCATCAGGACATGAGATTTATGATGTTCGATGGGGTCAAAGACCAAAGTATTAGCATCATAAATACTGTGGAAATCCAGTTAACTTTAGGTATGAGAATATATTTCTCAAAAGTGTACTTATTTCAATTCTTAACACACATTGAGCATCTCCTATGTACTAGGCACTACGCTGGGTACGTAGGACACAGGGATGTATAAAGGCAGTCCCCATCCTTGAGAAGCTCAAGGGCTAGTGGGACTGACAGGAGATGCGCACGTAATACACCAAGGGCTGCTGGGAGCCATACGGAGATGCCAGCAGACACAGGTGCTGAACAGAAAACCTGAATGAGGGCAGCAAATGAATTCTCCTTGGCTCCAGATGTTCGTAGCAGGACTGTTCTGGAACAGAATCCCACTTTGGCAGGCCTGGACATGGTTCTGGAGGGATTTATGAGGAAGAGGAATTGTGGCTTCAGGACGCAGCCGGGAGCAGGAATACTAGAATTGAACTTGGACCCCTTGGCATCTATTTCAGCCACCTTCTAGGGATATGATTTGGGGCAAAAGTATTCTCAGATTTCACATTATGAATGAAAAAATGGTACAGTATTCCTACAGGATCATTTTGATGATCAAAGGGGATATGCTTTTTAAAAACTTTTAAATTGGGAAATATAATGATAAGAATGCAAACTACTGCCGTGAGGCATCCCGCCATCTCCTTGCGGGGGAAGTGTCAGCAGACTCAGGAGCCCTGGTTCATCCACAGCCTGTTGTAGATCTGTGCTGATAAAATCGCCTGGTGCAAACCGATCCCTGAGCAAATCTCTTCGGCACCATCCTTTAAACAAGAAATCCTTTTTTTTTTTTTTTAAAAAAAAGGCTGCTTTGTACAATTCTGATCATAAAGGTAATCCACGTCCATGATGGAAAACTTCAAAAGAAACAGAAAAGGAATAAAGATGCTAAAATCTATTAAGTTGGCTCTTCTCACTTAACATAGGCCCTGACTTAGAGGTTTACAACCTTAACTGTTGAACCCTTGCAATTACCCCATGAGGCTGGTACAATTACTGTCCCCATTTTTCAGACGAAGAAATTGAAGCCCAGAGCAGTTAATTCATGTGCCCATCACACAGTTCAGAAATGTGCTCTGCAATTATAATGACTTATGTGAACCCTTTCCGGACAACCCCCCTCCCCGGGGATGGGGGATCACAGGCCATCTGTTGATACATATTCTTCCTGATTCTAACACCTCTGTTCACTCACTTACACAAGATACACAACTGCCTTTGCAAAAGCACTCTGTGCAGGAGCTGTCCCACACGCTGGGGACAGAGCAGCCAACCGGACATCCCACGGAACAGGGCATCTTCCAGTGAGGGGTACGCAGGTAACAAAGAAGATGTATGATGTGGCAGATGGCCTTAAGCTTACAGGAAGTCAGAAGAGAGGAGGAAATGTTTCAGTTTATTCCCAGGCACTTAAGAAAGAGCTGGTGGAAACTTTGGCTTTTCCTCTAATGAAAGAGAAAAACCATCAGAGGGTTGTAAGCAGACAGTATGATCTTATTTATATTTAAAAAAAATCATTTCATCCACCTATCGATGAACAAAGTGCTTAGAGGGAGGAAGGGAGGGAGAGAGGAATTATTCTCAACGTGTGAATGCTGGGTGGGGGAGGGCAGGGGTAGGGAGGGGGCGGGATTCAATCCTAACAGGTAGTGTTCTCTTCTGTTAATTTTTTCTTGTGACATTAGATCTGCCACAAGTGAAAGAACAGTTTTAGTTTTCTCACAGTTATTCAAAAGTTCTGATGATTTCTGGAAATGTTTGCAAGGAGAGAAGCAATAATAATCCATGCACAAGTCTGTCTGTTCTCTCTCTGTCTCTGTCTCTCTGTCTCTGTCGCTTTCTCTCTCCCCCTCCCCGCCCACCCTCCCTTCTTCCCCACCTCCCTTCCTTTTTATACACCTATGGACAAAATCATGTAGAGTAAATATGGTATTTCTAATCCCCAGTACTTCAGACCCTTACTTGGAAATAAGGTCGTTGAAAATGTAATTAGATAAGACGAGGTCATATTGGAGGAGGGTGGACCTTACTCCCTGTGAAGATGAAAGCAACGATTGGAGTGAAGCTTCTACAAACCAAGGAACACCAAAGACTTCCAGAAAACCACCAGAAGCTAAGAGAGGGTCAGGGGGCAGATTCTCCCTCACAGCCCTGAAAAGGAACCAACCCTGCTGACACCTTGGTCTTAGACCATGAGAGAATATGATTCTGTTGTTTAAGCCATCTAGTTTATGGTACTTTGTTGCAGCAGCCTTAGCAAACCGATGCACTTCCCAAGCACCTTTTGCATTATACAAATTACTCCTCTTTATTCCATGTGGAGCTTTAGAGCTCCTTGAAGTGGGGTCCAGGGCGTATCCATCTTTGGACCTCAGAAAGAATGCTCAGTAAATGCTAAATAGTAGGTGAGTGAGCTGGTGAGCAAGGGAATGAAAGCAGGGACAGATGGAGGGTTTGACCACCACCGAGGCAGAGCAGGGGTGGCCCCTATGGGTAAAGGAAGGTCTGCTTGACACATAATGCGTGGTAACCCCTCCAGCCTTGGGTCACTCACTCCCCTGCTTTCTCCTCTGAGCAGCCATAGGTTGATAAGGAGACCAGGTTTCAGTGCTCCTTTGTTTCCAGTTGAGAGAGATGATGAGATCTTTACTTAACCCCATACAAATGCCAAAGAATAGGGAAACGGTAGGGCATGAAACGCAGCAGGATCCGCTCCATCAATCCAGTGCTGTCTTACAAGAACGTGAGCTGTTGGCTACCCACCCCAAAATGTGCAGCTTCCCCAATCACATTAATTATTATAACAACCCCAAACTGTAAAATGTCCAAGTTTTAAATCATTCTTGGGAAAGATTCCATCTTAATAAAGAATTCTGATTTCTCCAATTTGGTGTGAAGTAGAATTTGGCCCAAACCTAAAAGGGAGCGATTTCTAAGTATGAAATGAAAATTTGCTTTGACACGGTGCTTCCTTTCTGTGTTTGCCATCCTGTGAATTCTAGAGCAAGGATTTTATTTTATTTTTCTGTTTAGCTTTTTTCTCCAAGTGTGCTCTTTGGGGCACTTGCTCTTAAAATCATCAGGGATGTTTTTTTTCAAATCAGATCTGATGGCCCCTCAGACAGACTTGCTGAAAGAGACAGGGGAGCAAGGCGTACAACAGAGGAGAAACAGGACAGCGCCTTGCATTTTAATTAACCATTCAGCTGGTTCATACCCAATAAAGGCTGAGATCAATTCCTCTGGGTTCCATTTTTCTTACACATAATAAAGTAGTAGAGGATGAAGGTGGTATGAAGATAAATTACTTTATATACTGAAGAGAAAGACTTGCACTTTATAGGATGAAAAGAAATCCAGAAACACTTTTTATATATCAAGATTGGGGACTTGGAGGGAGCCTCGTGAGCACAGTCCAGTGGTTGTTTCGGGAGGCCCCCCTCCAACACCGGGAGCCCCACGTCTTTCCGAGAAGTCTTAGGAGTCTCCAGGGAGAGCATGCGATGGAGGTGCTGGGCAGGCTAGACAGCAGATGTCCTTGGGGTCAACCAGGGCTTCTTTGAGATTAGCTATTTGTTAGAAATAGTGGGATTTCAAAGGAGGAAGGTTTTTATTGCTCTAAAGCAAGTTACTATATTTCAATTTAAAAAAAAATAGAGAGAAATAAAGAAAAAAACAAGTTTGCCAGCCTACAACCATTTGCAAATAAAACAAATAGAATTCCAGTGAAATGGAATATGGCAAAAATCACCTAACATTAGTATCAGAACAGGAGAAAGATCTGCGTTTTCTTTCCTTTGTATCTGTGCTTTCTACAGGGTGAGAAGAGATGTCACGATAAGTCCATTCAAAATCCTGAATTTTTTGAAAAAGGAAAATACAGCATAGGTATCTACATTTAGATTAAGGCACATTCTCTATATCTGGACATAATCCAGAGCAGTCCTGGTGTCTCTCGTTTTTGTCTCATGGCTTAATGAAAAATTATTTTCACAAATATTCACATATATTTTTATGTTCACAATTTTCCTGAGATAGTAGTGAAATAAAAAATATGATAAAAAGGACATTCCCCTTATGTGCATAGTGCCTATAATTTTAGTTTAAAAACCGTTTTGCATATGTTTTTATATTGAGTTGCATTATATATTTAAAGATGCTTTATTTTCATGTAGGATCCATCCTCGATATCCTCATTAGAATTCACGAATCCTTAACAATATTGAGTAATTATCAGCTGTCGAGCTTGTGGGCTGTTCCTTTCATATTTGATACCTGCTCACTTCCCCTTTACATGCACAACTGAAACACAGAAAAACAAAACACTCTCTTCTCACTAATTTGTTCACTAAGCATTAATTAGGGTTCATTTAGATTCTCGAGAAAGTAGAATACAGATCTAACTACAATTCCTTAAGAAGCCTCCATTGATTTTCCAGATACAACCAATTTCTCACTCCTACTCCCACAGGACTCAGAGACTCTCCTTTCACACACGCACAATCTTCTTTCTGTCGATCTGAATTACCAAGTCCATTCCTTCGTCACCACCACATGGTAGGGTGGGCTTCTGGAGCACCACAACCATATTTTGTTTTCTTTGTGTGTTCCACTCTCACCAAATATGCATTTAATCCTCCCCAATTATCTGAGGCTTAGTAAAGGAGCCAACGAATAAAATTTTCTAGGATACGAAAGCTTGAAAAATGTAAATCAGAAAAAGATTGATAACAAACAAACAATTTCAAAAAGAAACTGTCTACCCTCCAGGCTACCGCACCTGTTCTGTCTCCTTTGCTTTGTGTCGAAATACCCTAAAATGTCCATCCTTTTTCCACCCTGTTCCCTCTTGGATGCACTCCAGTCCGGTTTCAGCCACATCACTCCACCAACAAATAATACTGACCTAACCACCTAACCACTGAGAGAATATATTGTATTAAAACATGGACTATATGTTAAAAATGAAGTACTGACAGTGCCAGAAGAAACTGCAGCTGCATATCAATATAATCTTGATACAGGCGAGGTCTTTCTGTACATCAAAATATTAATGAATGTCATTATTTTTACAGGCCATCCTTGTTTTTATTTTTGTGTGTCTGTGTTTTCTGCATATTACAGAAAGAACATGTACACATTTTCAAGAAGGAAAAGGCAACTCACATTGCTACAATATAACCAACCCAGAAGTGTCTGCAATGGAACCTATTGCAATATCTACTCCCTGCTATGCTTTAGCTACAGGTAAATTTAAGCATTTCTTTGAAAGGGAACCTATGCGGAAGGTGAATTAACAAATGAAATAAGGTCCATCCTCACAAGCATCAGGTAATAGATGTTCTAAATACATAAGAATACAATGTAAAGCTCAAATTCAAGTATTTTAAGAGAAGAATCCTAACAATAGCTCTCCCTACAAGCTGTTGTTGACACCATTTATTTTGTTCCAGTTTACTTCATAAATTGAAACTTATTTTCTTGCTAATTAAATGAACAGAGGTCTTTTTGCCTTGTTTACGGTTTCCTTTGCTGTGCAAAAGCTTTTGAGTTTCATTTGGTCCCATTTGTTTATTTTTGGTTTTATTTCCATTATTCTGGGAGATGGATCAAAAAAGATCTTGCTGCAACTTACGTGAGAGAGTGTTCAGCCTATGTTTTCTTCTAGGGAGTTTTATAGTGTCCGGCCTCACATTTAGGTCTTTAATCCATTTTGAGTTTATTTTTGTGTATGGTGTGAAAGAATGATCTAATTTCATTTTCTTACATGTAGCTGTCCAGTTTTCCCAGCACCATTTGTTGAACAGACTGCCTTTCCACCATTGTGTAGTCTTGCCTCCTTTGTCATAGATTAATTGACCATAGGTGCATGGGTTTATTTCTGAGCTTTCTACCCTGTCCCATTGATCTATATTTCTATTTTTGTGTCAGTACCATACTGTTTTGATGACCAGGGACCTCTGCTCAGTGTTATGTGGCAGCCTGGATGGGAGGGGAGTTTGGGGGAGAATGGATACATGTATAGGTATGGCTGAGTTGCTTTGCTGTGCGCCTGAAACTATCACAACATTGATAATCAGCTATATCCGAATATAAAATAAAAAGTGAAAAAACAAAACAAAAACCAACCAAAAAAAACCCACCAAAAAAAAAAAAAGCAAACAAAAAAATAATGAATAGAGGTCTTTTCCAGAACTGCATTTCAGAGACACTTGTTAGAAAACATTGACATATGTGCTCATCACTATTAGGCAGTCAGTGGGTTTATACGACTTATAGGAATGAATTTTCCTTTCTTATGGGGTCTCAAGTCTGAGGCATTTTGCATATATGAATTTTGAAATCTATTGAGAAGTAAGAGTACACAGAGAGAGCCAGAAATGAAAAGATCAAGACACAGTAAAAGGGAAAGATATTTTGGGCTAACATCTGCAACCCTGTGGAGTTTCAGATATAGATATACATACATATATGCATGCACATAAATATATGTATTATAAGACCTGAGGCCAACTTTTTGCAAGTTGTGGTGTTATTAAATCTATTAAAATGAACTTTAATAAATGAAACAGTAAGACCATGCTTAAGGAAGAATCATTTTTCCAATGTACTGATGTCCTGAAAGACTTTGAAGAAACACATTCAAATTCAGCAACACTTACTGCTCTGAAAGTCATAGAAAGTAAGTAATTGGAGGTAAATCTTTTATTTTTTTATTTTGTATTTTATTTTTTTTTACAATAGGTCTTTGTTGGTTATCTATTTTAAATATAGCACTGTGTACAGTTCAATCCCAAATTCCCAATCTGTCCCTCTCCCCCACCCATCCCCCCAGTAACCATAGGTTCATTCTCTAAGTCTGTGAGTCTGTTTCTGTTTTGTAAATAAGTTCATTTGTATCATTTTTTTAGATCCCACATATAAGTGATATCATATGATATTTGTCTTTCTCTCTCTGACTTACTTCACTTAGTGTGATAATCTCTAGGTCCACACGTTGCTGCACATGGCATTATTTCAGTCTTCTTAATGGCTGAGTAATAGTCCATTGTATATATGTACCACATCTTCTTTAGGTAAATCTAAATTTGGATCTGGTAGATGTCACAACAGACAGCAGTGGTGTTTGGTTGTGGTCCTAAAGCCCGCCTCTTAAAATAGAAGGAACACATTTAGAGTTATGTTGTAGCCCTGACGCTCAAGAAGAATGCCACCTGCCCAGCTCAGTAGCTGGAAACAAAGAAAAAGCCAAGCAAAATATACAAAAGAAGGTGGAGAAAAGGCTCAGTAGCTCAAAGATTTAACAAGGGAAACCTCTTTTCTGAAAACACATGGCACTTTTGCTTCCCTTCTGACTTACTGAGACCATCTACCTCCTGTTCTTTAATTGATTTTGGAAGAGGAACTTGATTATTCAAAAACCTAAAAAAAAAGAACCTATAGAATGTTTCAAAAATAAATATTTAATCTCAAAAGAGGAAAGTTAAGATGCCATTTATAGACATGGCTGGTAATGACTTATTAACGTGAACTTGAAGCTGTCATGAAAGAAAACACGTATGGTTAAGAATACAAGGAACACCTGTGTTGGCCAGGGGTCTTCTCCCACACCATGCAGAAGTTAGATGGATGGTTTTCAAGCTGTGCTTCCAGGGGTCAGAGCGATGAACATTCTCTGGAAGTGGGAACTGTGCAGGAAAAATGCATTTCAATCCAGCCAGAGTGTCTCCCTTTGTATACATTTTCTGTCTTCAGAAATATAAATATAGAAGAAGAGAAGAAGGCCTCAGATGTCTTTTGGTTTATAGGTTGTTTTTTCTTTCTAAATGGAAGCCGTGCATTTTTAAATGATTTAATGAAAGTCTGTATAAGAAGAGAAGACTCCTAGGGGGACACAGAGAAGAAGACCATGTGATGGCAGAGCAGCGACTGGGCATGATGTGTCTACAAACCAAGGACCATCAGGGAGTGCCAGCAGCTACTGGGAGCTGGGAGAGGCAGCAGGTATTCCTCCTGAGAGCTTTCAGAGGAAGCACAGCCCTGCAACACCTCGGATTTCTAGGCTTCAGATCTGTGAGAGCATAAATTTCTGCTGTTTTAAGCCTCCCAGTTCATGCTAATATGTTAGGGCAACCCCAGGAAACTGACGTGGTAGCCACTACTACTATTGTTGTGATTAATCTCTCAGGTGAACCTTTCCAAATGAAAATGATCTTTCGATTTGCATTTAATTGCAAATTGAACTTGGGAGGCAGGTATCAACTTTTTTCCAAATAAGGAAAGTGAACCATGTATTCATTATCATTTAACTAAAAGGGTGTAAAACAAGGCAGAATGAGGACCAGGATTCAAAACCCAAGAACCTACCACGTGTTTGTTAATCTTCACGAATCCGGGGAAACATTTCTTCTCTGAGATCTTTCAGTTGGATGATCAGGCCCTGTGATTTCCAGAACTTCACATGTCTTGGCTCCCTAGCAAACGGAACAGCCTCACTTGCAAGTCCCACCTGTTTTCCCAAGTCTTTGCTTTAATATTTTATAAAAGCCGAAAACACTTGAGAAGCCAAAGAGGCTGAGAGCAGGAGACAGAAGCGTGGCTTTTGCACCTGCCGTTTATACCCAGGGAGCCTTGATTTCCTGAGCCACAGAATGGAGGTCACTGTGACACCAGGGGGTGTGGGAAGGGCGTGAGATGATGCATGAAGGACACGTCTGGGCCCCGCACAGCAGGCGGTGCTGCAGAGCTGCACTGTGCATCAGGCCTCAGCTTTCCACGTTTACTGCATGAAGGAGGGAAGGGCCGTGAGAACCGAGTTGGAAGCAGGACGTATATTTGTAGCCGTTGGTGGAGCTTGTGAACATTTGTCCCCATTCGTCCACTGCAATAGTCTCAGTCCCTCCACCCCTTCACGTGGTCAGGTGAGCCTGTTATGGAGGACAGCAATGTCCTGGGTGGCAGGGTGGCAGCCAAGGGGCTTGGGTCCTGGCTGGGCTTCCCCTGCTGGCACACGGCCTTGGAGGGTGTCCTAGCCTTGCTAAGACTTTGCTCCCTCTTCCATAAATGAAGATCGCAATCATAACAAGGGGGTCGTGAATCTTAAGTCGTGTGATGCAGTATCCAGGGCCTGGCCTTGAAAGCGTTTCCAGCTTTCCTTACAAGACGCCCTGCATAAAGCTCAGACGAAGAACTCTCCCTCTTCCAGGACACAGGCATTTGAAGAGGGCCAATGTGTAGGGCAAGTCCATTCCCTGGGGAAAGTGACTTTCACATATCTACAGGGGAGATACTTGGGGTGGGAAACCATGGAGGCGGGCAGGGGACTAAGCAGAGCTAGCTGTAGGCAGCACTTCAGTGGGTCCAGTAGCTGCTGAAGGGCCCCTGCCAGGTTAGGGGCTTCACCAGTATCCTGGGCAAGCTCTGGCCAGAGCAAAACACAAAATGGCCCATAGATTTTGAGCTTTGTTTGAGACAGTTCTGGGTCTGAATGTCACCACTTCCCAGCATCTCAACCCTGGGCACGTTGTTAAGACGTCTATGAGCCTCAGGTTCCACGAGGGATTGATGGGAAACACCCACACCACAGGATCTATTCCCCCTGAGCACAGCTCCTGGAACAGAGGGCAAAGCAAATAAATGGAATCCCCCCAGTCCACCCACAGGCCTCAGATGACCTTTGGCTTTTATGTTATTTTTATTCCTTTGAGATGCAGTCCATTCATTTAACAAATAACTTTGATTAATGTTTTTAAAGAATAGCTGACATTTCCTAAAGTTGAATTGGTGACTTATTTAATATTTATTGGGATCGAGTCACTGCTAGCCTCACCCCAAAACCCATCTGGAAAAAGAGCAGTGCAGGTCTTTTAAGGGAAGTCCAATCTTGTACTTCCCACCACCCCGTACCGCGGTGCCTTTTCAGGAGAGAAGACGGCTCAGTTCTGGTGGTCAGGGCTGGCGTAAGGTCTGGAGGATACTTTAATCAGGCTGACATCCAGTTTTGGGGGTGACTGGAGAGCATTTCTTCTTCAGACCCAAATCAGCTCCATCTGAAATTCCCCGTAAGACCATGCACAGCAACCAAAATGGTGCCCAGGAGCAGCTGACTCTCCGTCAAGACAGGATCTTTTTTTCTTCTCTTTTCTTTTTTTTTATATAGTTTTTTAACTTTTTATTTTATATTGGCATATAGTTGATTAACAATGGTGTGTTAGTTTCAGGGACTTCCCTGGTGGCGCAGTGGTTCAGAATCCTCCTTCCAATGCTAGGGGACATGGGTTCGAGCCCTGGTCCGGGAAGATCCCACATGCCATGGGGCCACTAATCCTGTGTGCCACAACTACTGAGCCTGCGCTCTAGAGCCTGCAAGCCACAGCTACTGAAGCCCGCGCGCCTAGAGCCTGTGCTCCGCAACAAGAGAAACCACCACAGTGAGAAGCCTGCACACCGCAACCAAGATAAAAATAATAAATAAATAAATAAATAAATTTATTTTAAAAAGCAAAACAATGTTGTGTTAGTTTCAAGTGTACAGCAAAGTGATTAGTTATCCATATACATGTATATATTCTTTTTCCAATTCTTTTCTCATTTAGGTTGTTACGTAATACTGAGCAGAGCTCCCTGTGCTAGACAGTAGGTCCTTGTTGGTTATCTATTTTAAATACAGCAGTGTGTGGGACTTCCCTGGCGGTCCAGTGGTTAAGACTCCGCGCTTCCATTGCAGGGACCACAGATTCGATTCCTGGTTGGAAAACTAGGATCCCGCATGCTGTGTGGTGTGGCCAAATCAAGAAAGAAAGAAGGAATTGGGAAGGGGTCTTTACCATCTTCTCTGTCCTCGACCCCACGCACCCCAGGGAGGACGTGCCCCATTGTCCCTGGGGTGAAGGTCCGGCTCAGCAGGCAGTAGCTGCAGCCCTCTGGCCATCTCTTCCCTCCCCGGGCTTCACACTCCTTCCCCAGACTTCCTTCTTCCTTCTCAGGCTCCTGCTGCTAGAAAGGTCTTAATCCCGGTGACTGAGGGAAACACAAAATGGTGGCTCAGAATCGAATCAGCCCAGAAGCAAGCCCATCACCTGGAGGCACCTGAAAGCTAATTGCTCAAAAGCCCAACATGGTCATCTCCTTTTCAAAGTCCTGGGATTCAGCTGTCAGGCCACATGAAAACCATTCTCCTCGAGGTTGAAATTTTAATGCACTGTTTACACATCGAAGCAAAAGAGGTCTACATAATTCATAGAGCACAGAAAATTGAGAGATGGAGCACAAAGTGTGTTTTTTTTTTTTTTTTTTTTTTTTGCGGTACGTGGGCCTCTCACTGTTGTGGCCTCTCCCGTTGCGGAGCACAGGCTCCGGACGCGCAGGCTCAGCGGCCATGGCTCACGGGCCCAGCCATTCCGCGGCATGTGGGATCTTCCCGGATCGGGGCACGAACCCATGTCCCCTGCATCAGCAGGCGGACTCTCAACCACTGCGCCACCAGGGAAGCCCCAAAGTGTGTTTTAAAGAAAGAAAAGAAAACAAGGAAAAGGCTGAGAAGGAGGAAGGCATACCCTCCTGACTGGTCCTTCACAACTACCGAGAAACCCGCAAACCAGATGGCAGGGCCCTCTCACGCTTCTAAAGGGTGGTGATCCAGCCACAGGGGACCTCTTCCCAAAGGCTGCCCCAAACCCCATCCAGCAGCAGCCCCAGGAAGGAGCACAGAAACGGAACGCCCTGCCAGTTGCCAGAGCAAAGCGTCCACTGTCCTTCACACGGGCATCAAACCCTGCGAGCAGACTCGGAGCCTGTGCCACGGTCCCGGAAACAATGGAAGAGTCTCCCCGGGACACGGGCGGGGCAGGAGGAAGCCTGCACACACGCTGCCTCTGCAGATGCGAACAGCGCCCGGCAGCCCCCCAAGTCGGGGCGGAGTTCCTCCGCGTGTCATCAGCAAGGGGAGCCCAGCAGAGGCAGCCTGGCATACGGTGTCTCCAATTCTTTAGTGACAAGTGGCATGTTAGCAGGGCCGCTGCGGAGGGGCCGGGAGAAAGCCGGTTGGCTCCTCACGCCCCGTTGCCTGCACCCTCAGGCAGAATCATATTGCTTTATGCAGATGAGCTCGTAACAGTTTCTTCAATTTGGCTTTTATAGAAAAGAGTGCCAGCTCCTCACATTGTGTCAGCACACACCCGAGGGCCTATCACTTTACAACGCGAGTGTATTGCGATTTAAAGACAAGCGTTTAGCTGAGCATCAGTGCTGCCTTCAGAGTTTAATTACCGCCCTCCTCATGGGGCCCAATGAGCCAGCGACTCCTCCCAAGAGGGTTCTGCTTGGTGATGATCTTTAACTAAGTAAGTTAATGCCAAACCGGCTGGGCTTAAAGCGCCCGCATCTGATTTCCTGCTCTGCTTTGAGACTGTGGATGGCTGGTAATGAGCCATGAGCAATTCAAGATCCTGGGGCAATTAATTTCCCATTGGGGAGGGGGAGAAACTAGTAGGACGCATATCTAATGAACTAGTAGAATATAACAAATGATTTAGATAATATATGTGTATATATTATTACAGATAATATATGTTAAAATATATATTAAATTTTTAATTTCCTTTTCTGAATTTCCAGAGAAAGAACTCAATAGCAGAAGCAAGCATGTGAAACTACTTCCAATTTTATTAAAGCAGTCACTTAACTCCAACACCAAAAGAAGGCCTTTGCCTCTTCAAATCCTTTCTTAACGTTCGGAGTTGAACAAAGCAGACTTGAAAGGCTGGGTCCCAGCTTCTCTGCTTCCTGCATAGTAATCTTTAAACTAGCTCTTTCTTCCAAACCATCATTAAGTAGGCAGAGATTTGGGGTATATAACTGTCTTTTAGAGGATAAATTGACATGTCAAGAGTAATACACATTGAAATTTTGTCTGAAAGTGGTCCAGAGAGTTAAAAATCTAGTAAAAGTCATCCAAGTGATGAAATAGGGTAAAACATAAAGAATGCCTTTTATCTTCTTGTTTTTCAAAAATAAAAGAAAAGGGCTGCCCTAGTGGTGCAGTGGTTAAGAATCTGCCTGCCAGTGCAGGGGACACGGGTTCGAGCCCCGGTCCTGGAAGATCCCACATGCCGTGGAGCAACTAAGCCCATGCACTGCAACTACCGAGCCTGTGCTCTAGAGCCCGCAAGCCACAGCTACTGAGCCCACAAGCCACAACTGCTGAAGCCCACGTGCCTAGAGCCAGTGCTCTGCAACAAGAGGAGCCACCACAATGAGAGGCCCACGCACTGCAACGAAAAGTAGCCCCCGCTCACCACAACTAGAGAAAGCCCACACACAGCAATGAAGACCCAACAGAGGCAAATAAAAAAAAAAAAAAAAAGGAGAAAAAGATGAATCAAAGAATCAATTTCATTTTGAACTAAACCGAGTGTGGCAGAACGCTCCTAAGGTGTTGACTGAGCTCCAAATAGGCCAAGGTATTAAGTGTTCATTCCAGAAAATTCCAGAAGCTTCTTCAGTCATCTATTGATACTTTGAGATAAAAAGTGCACCAAGGTTGTGCAGCCGTGCTGATGAAGAGAGCAGAGAGCAGCTACAGAGGATAAGTCCTGGTCGTATGTGACTGTCTCCCAGCATTTATGTAACCAAACTAAATAAAATAAAACTTCCTGAAATCTCTGTGGCCCTGAATCAAGTAAGCCATGTGTTTCTATTTAAATGCTTGAGGTGGTGAGGCAGAGTCGGGGCAGGGGGCGGGGCTCACCCTTGGGACTGGAAGATCCAGGTTCTAGTCCTGCCTCTTCTATGTTTAAGGTGTCAGATGTGGGAACAAGTCCTACTCTTGTCTCATGTTCCTCCTTAGTCAGCAAAAGACTGTATCTGTTACATTGGGTGCTGGAGCTCCAGCTGAGCAGATGGAGAGAGGGCTGGGGAGAAGTGCAGCTGGGACAGACCACCTGGGGGCAGGTATCCCGTGCGAGACACTGCTGATGAATAATGGTGTACAGCCAACAAAGGGCGCCAGCTAAACCATACATTAAAGTCGTGCTGATATATACAAAAGTTAATGAAAGAAATGCTGAAATGGATGAAGTGATGTTGGAATGAATAAACTGATGAAAAGTTAGGTAAAGAGCCTGGCTTTACTGAAAGCCTTTGAAGTAACAAGCACCGTGCTTGGTCCTTTGTGTTCCTGAGTTCATTTACTTATGAACAGAACGAACCCTATCAGAATCCAGCCCTCCTCTGCAGGAAATGGCCACGATCACCCAGCCGGATCCCAATGCCAAGCCAATATCCCGTTTGCCATACAACTTGACTCAACCAATACACTCTCCCTGAGGTGCCCTGTCCCCCTGCTTTCTACCTTGCATACACTGAGTGAAAAATATTTTACTAAAAGCTCAGTAAAATGTTGTACAGTTTTTATACACTCCTGTGCATATAAAAATTGCTTTTACATCAGAATTTCAGCCAAGTGCTGCTGGGTCCTTGCCACTCCCCTTAGGGTGCTCCCTTCTTCCCACTGGACGAGATACTTCCAGCAACCGTATCATGCTGTATGTGGAGCGCTTTTGTAGCACTAGTTGCCAAGATATATGACTGTGGCAGCCTCACCTCAAAGGTCTGCTTAGAGGGTCAGAGGCCTCAGGTCCATGAGAAAGGGACAAGCAAGGTGGCCGACGGGGGAGGGGCTGTGGCAGGTAGATGGTGGGCTACAGGCATCGTGAAGCTACACCACCCATACAATCACTGGGCCTCAGCTTTCTTACTCTGGGCTTCATAGACAAGAGGGAAAAGTGCTGAGCGTCCCTCAGGCCAAGCTGAGTGTTCGCTGGAGCCTATACTTCCCTAAGAGAGGGTGTTTCCAACCATACGCTTCCTTTGATGGGCTGTCCGGCAACTCGAGGTGAGGTTGAAATCAGCTGACTCAGAGAAGGGTGCCTGCCCAGTCCCTGGGAGGGCTGCAGTGTCAGAGGGCTGCAATGTCAGAGGCCTAAGGAAATGTTCTGTGCAAGGGTGGTCGCTGAGGGAGTGAGATCCAGAAATGTCAAAGCCCTTTTCTCCAATAGGGAGCCAGTGCGGTTACCCTGAGGTTGTGTGGCCTTCTCTTCCTTTTCACCCCATATGAGACCCAATAAGCTGGTGAAGATGGTGTCAGTTAGGGGCAAGTCCGGACCACAGAAACTCCTTCTGTTATCTTAACAGAGAGAATTTAATACAAAGAATTGCTAACCAGATACTGGAGAACAGAAAACGCTCAAAGGAGACGCTGCAGCTTCAGAGACTCGGTAACTGCAGGGCTGAGAGAATGAAAGGAAACAGGTTGGGGTAATTGGAACCCAGAGGCTTGGGAAAGGGCCCACGGAGCTGGATGTACAAGGTGGCATCTTGGTGGCTGGCAGATGCCGGAACCTCAGGAGCTCAGAAGAGGGACCCTGTAACTCAGACTTCTAAACAGAGGGGGCTACTGGCTGGCATTTGCATCTCCGAGAGGTATAATGAGGGTGACTTTGCAGGTGCAGGGTGATAACCCGGCAGGTAACCCAGGACTCATCTGCCACTGCCAGGCAACATTTAGGTTCTGCAGACACCAGCAGGAGTCGATGGGTGGGAATTGGCCCCTTATTTCTCTGCCAGCCGTCAAGACAACTCACGTAGCTCCAAATGGCGAGCCCAACAGAGCGTCTGGTGAAAGAGAAGGGGGTTTGCAGAACCTCAGCCTTAGCATCACAGGGCAGAGTAGAGAGGGTGGAGATGAAATACCTAATCAGAGAAAGAAAACAGTCCAACTGACTACTATTGCTGTGTCTGTGTCCGAGTTTTCTATCGCTGTGGACAAATCTCTACAAGCCTAGCACTTTACAATAACCCCCATCACGAGCCCAGCGTTCGTACCCCAGACGCACCTGCCATATGCCTAGTTGGGCTCTCTGCTTAGGATGCCACAGCTGAAATCAAGGGGACAGCCAGGCTGGTCTCTCATGGGGAGGCTCTAGGGAGACTACCCTCCCAAACTCATTCTTGCTGTTGGCAGAATTCAGTCTCTTGCGGTTTGGGGGACCGAGGACTCTATTTTCTTGCTGGCTATAGCTGGAGGCTGCCCTCAGCTCCTAGAGGCTGCCCACATCACTTGCCAGGTGGCCCCTCCCCTCAATTTCTTCTCATGACTTCTAGTGCAAATTTAAAGGTCAGGCTCACCCTGGTCATCTCCCCACCTAAGGTCAGCTTATTTGGAAACTTCATCACAGCTGCAAAATGCCCTTTGCCATAGAATGTAACACAATCACAGGAGCGAGATCTCGTTGGGAGGAAATCATTCTTGGGCAAGGGTCTTTGAAGGTCACCTTAGAATCATGCTGACCACAAGCAGCGTGTAGGAGATCCCTTCTAGGGGCAGGATGGGAATAAAGACGCAGACCTACTAGAGAACGGACTTGAGGACACGGGGAGGGAGAAGGGTAAGCTGGGACGAAGTGAGAGAGTGGCATGGACATATATACACTACCAAATGTAAAATAGATAGCTAGTGGGCAGCAGCCACATAGCACAGGGAGATCAGCTCCGTGCTTTGTGACCACCTAGAGGGGTGGGATAGGGAGGGTGGGAGGGAGACGCAAGAGGGAGGGGATATGGGGATATATGTATAGCTGATTCACTTTGTTATACAGCAGAAACTAACACACCATTGTAAAGCAATTATACTCCAATAAAGATGTTAAAAAAAAAAAGGAGTGAGAATTCACAAGGAATTTTACCAGGCATTCCAGGTAGGTCCAAGCTAAGCTCTGGTAAAAGGTAAAGCTAAATTTTTAGACAAAATGCACTCAGATCAAAACTTTAACCACTCGAAACGTTTTGAATCAGGAATGAAATTGTGGGGCAACGTAAGCTCCACAGTGTATGTTGCAACCTCCCAACTATGCCACCAGATGCCACGATGCACAAGTATGATGTGTGGACAAGAGCTGAGCTGGCTGCACCTATTTCTTCTCTGCATGTGAAAGCGGCACCCTGCAAGCTGGTCTCAGGTCAGGTTTTAAAGGATGATTCTTCTTATTTAGCTGTTCTGCATGGTTGAGAGGCAAGGCTGAAAGGATGAGAACCATTGCTACACAGCTCCAGGAACCTGCTGTCTCCCTCCTGTCCTCAGAGAAGCATCAGCGTTCCAAAAGTAGAAAGAGAAACAGAGGAATAGAAAGTGGCACTTCCAAAGAGAAAGCCAAAAGAATGACAGCAGCCCTTTCCCCACCACCAGACCCATCCAATGAGGGAGATGTCTCCTTCAGATATCCAATGAGGGTTGGGATGGGTGGGCTTCAGCACACGGCATTTCTCAACTCCGATGCAACTGGAAACTCACCTCTCTGGGAAACGGTGGTTCACTGAGAACCCCACATGCATCGACCTATTAATACCAGTGTTAGCAACATGTGGAATCTGCCCCATGGTCCTGAAATCCTCTGTGTTAGAAATATTTCTATCTTCTTCCACAACCTAATATCCTATCTCAGTGACTCTACGTGCACGCTGCTGTCAAAGGTTAACTGCTTCATCTACTTTCCATCTGAACCAGATCTCAAACTATATTTAAATCTAATAGGGCTGACCAAATCTGCTGGAAAATTCTTTCATTCTTTTTTTATCTAGAGAAATCGGCACTTACACAATCTTGATGTATTTTCACCTTTTTATCTACCTTTGCGAAGTACTTTCACTCTGATTTGTGCCATGTAAATAGTCTTGACGTTACAATGATATGCAGTGTTCTTAAAAAGCTTTCTCTTCACCCAACTTTATAATGGGCATTATTTCCTTTGCTTAAGTGTTCCTAAAGTACTGCAGCAATTGTCATAAAAGAACATTGCAGATCATCTGGAAACGGTTTTCTATTTTTTTATTTATTTTTTTTTTCCGTCTAGGATTAGGATGCAAATCCAACCCGGAAATTGAACCATCCCTAAATTGCATCACTGTTTATCTGATTACTGCTCAAAACCATCTGCCCCTAACTGTAAGACAACAAATCAGCGGGGATTAAAGAACAAAGCCTCTTACAATGGTCTCTATTGGTGGAGTTTAAAAATAAAAGAAGAAACAGCACATATCCCAACCTTTCATTCTAGATTTTAAAACTCCATCAAGAGTTTTTGTTGATATAACTTGAGTATTGCTGTTATGAAAGTACTAGAGGGCTTATCTTTATAACCTCAGAGAGGGCATATGCACTTTTGCACTTCTGAGAATCTCCAGTGAATTCTAGAGACCCAGACAACAGCAGCATCTTATTCAAAGCGGCATTTCATGTAGAAGGGCTGATGGTGACATAGTAGAAGTCTGCCGTGGCTTCTGTGAGATCACTGTGTGAAAGACACATTCCGTGTGATAGGTTCTGAAGCTGTGTCAGGTGGGGAGGCCCCTGCATTATAACGTGAAACCTAGGAAGATTCACATTTTTCCTAACCCTTTGCAGACAGATGTGTTTTTTATATTATTAAACCAAATCCATATTCAACTCTTCTCTAACCAATCCTTCCTCTTCCAACCAAGTACTGTGGTAAGATAGTGAAACACTTCTCATTCTTAATTCTCAAGACAGTAATCGGTTTTCACCCCAGAGTGTATTGCAAACACTTGCCAACAATGTCTGTTTCAATTCTCAAATCCAATTCAACCTGTAATTTTTTTCTTCTGAATTATTATTTTTTTTTAACATTCTAAGGCAGAGTCTTGGTATCACTGAAACAAGACTATTTGAAATGAAGGGCTCTCAAGAGGTCCCTTAGCTCAATTTCTTCGTTTAACATTTGACAAAACTGAGGCCCAACGGGTTACCTGATTTGTCTGGGCCACAGCAAGAGGCAGAGCTAAGCCTGGAGGAGACCAAAAAAGTTCCAAATCCCTCAGTAGGGTGCTTGTCAACTTGTACAAGTTTATTTTTCAATTTTAAACATCTGATTGCTTGTTTTTTATGATACGACAAACGGTTACATTGGACTAACTTTAAAAGTTCTAGGGCATAGTTACAAGCTGAGCAAAACTGGTCCATTTTGTGGTGAAGTCTTATTTAAGTAGAAGATGCAAGGGAAAGAGTAGCTATCATTCTTATAAAAGTGAAAACCAGATGCTTTAATGTACCTTGGAGTCTGTCACTGACTGGGTACTTTTGGTCAGTTCCATGGGGGCTGGTGTTCCTGTGTGAACCCAACCCCTGAGAGCCCCTCAAGTCTCTTGCCATGTGGACAATTCTGGGGAAATCAGGCCAATTCTGACAGTAATCTGGTCAGTAGTAACTGGAATTCCACTGTGTACTGAATATGGTACCGAGTAAAGAAGATAAATAGTGACCCTCACTCAGAAAATTATACGGAGATGGTTACTCCACTCACATAGAGACCTACATACTCTCCTCATAGTATTCCACTGAATTGTGTTTTTAAAAATTACAGAAGTTCTTCCTAGTTTTAGGTGTCCTTGGAAGATGGCAGATCAAACTATATGTGAAACATAAAATGTGTTTTGGTAACTTTCTCTAGGATACTAAGTGCAATCTCTCAGCTCTCATAGATATCTCAAAGCTTTTTGTAACCATTAACATATCGTATTGGAATTGATCACTTAACACATTGTGTTGGAGCCCTGTATTTACTTTTCGGTGTCCTCTGTTTACACAGTAAGCAACTCAAGGGCAATGTCCATGATTTCTCAGTACCTAGCACCAAGCCCACACCCTAGCACATGGAGGCATGCAATAAATGGTTGGTAAATGATGGAATCAATCAATGGATCGATCAATCGACGAGTGAGGGAATGGGTGAGTGAATGAAACGATACGTATTTTATATTCCAAAACACTTTATGGTTTTTAAATTGTTAATATGTATATTTTAAAATTCAATATTCGGGCATTTCTATCCCCACTTAGACTAACCTGGTGAGGATCAGTGACCAACTTAGGTTTGTACAGCCGCTACATGAGAGAGCCGAAGCTGAAACCCAGGTAGCTTCCCCTCAGCCTAGGGAATCCAAGAAAGATAAAAGCTCGTGTGACTTTTTTATAATTTTTATTTTATATTGGAGCATAGCTGATTAACAATGTTGTGTTAGTTTCAGGTGTAGAGAAAACTGATTCAGTTATACATATACATGCATCTATTCTTTTTCAAATTCTTTTTCCATTTAGGTATTACAGAATATTGAGCAGCATTCCCTGTGCTCTACAGTAATTTTTTGCCGGTTATCCATTTTCAATATAGCAGTGTGTACGTGTCAATCCCAAACTCCTCATCTACCCCTCCTCCCACCCCTCCCCCCAGTAACCACAGTTCATTCTCCAAGTCTGTGAGTCGGTTTCTGTTTTGTAAATAAGTTCATTTGTATCATTTTTTTTTAACATTCTGCATATAAGTGATATCACGTGATATCTGTCTTTCTCTGTCTGACTTACTGCACTTAGTATGGTCATCTCCAGGTCATCCATGTTGCTGCAAATGGCATTATTTCATTCTTTTTGATGGCTGAGTAATATTCCACTGTATATATGTACCACATCTTCTTTATCCATTCATTTGTTGATGGACATTTAGGTTGCTTCCATGTCCTGGCTGTTGTAAACAGCGCTACAATAAACACTGGGGTGCATGTATCCTTTCAAACTATGCTTTTCTCCAGGTATATGCCCAGGATTGGGACTGCTGGATCACATGGTAGCTCTATTTTTAGTTTTTTAAGGAACCTCCATACTGTTCTCCATAGCAGCTGTACCAATTTGCATTCCCACCAACAGTGTAGGAAGGTTCCCTTTTCTCCACACCCTCTCCAGCATTGATTGTTTATAGATTTTTTGATGGTGGCCATTCTGACTGGTGTGAGGTGATATCTCATTGTAGTTTTGATTTAAAGTGCATGTGATCTTGAGCTTTAAGACACATAGACCTGTACTCAAGCAGGTATTTTTATAGCTGTATATAGAAATGTTTTATTGGTAAAACCACTCCTCACTACCAGAAACCGATCATAGATCACCTCTATGGTACTGAGTTATTGAAGACACAATTCAGTTGGCTCTGAAATTTGCTTAAAATCAAGATTCAGTTGCAGTAGTACTTTTTTAATGGTGCCAAAATAAGAATCAGAATGAAAATTTGATCATTGATCCAAATAATATTCTATTTAGCTATAGAAGGTGACATTAATTTAACTTTCTCATATAAAATAATTATTCCAAATGTGAGTGCAGGACACTTTGACAGGTTTTAAACTAACTTTCGCTCTAATAGTAGAAAATTTATTAGTTGGGTGAGAGAGGTACCAAATGGATAATATTGTTAGATATTGAAGAAACACTTGTCTGTAAGAAAAATAGAACATATAAACTGAAAAGTGATATAGAATATTTGCTTCAATTTGCTCTAAACTTCTTTCCACCTCCAAATCTAGATCACTATATAGAATCACCACCTTTAAGGAAAGACATACCTTGATTTTAATGATGATATAACATTCGGGAGATGAGATTATATACGAAGACATCTCATTAGTTCTAGTGAGATGCCAGAAAGATCCAACATGGATCCACGGAGTTTTATTTTATTTTTTTAATTTTGTTTTTTTGTTTGTTTTCATTTTGTTTGCTTTTGCTGCCTTTTTTTGGTGTCAAATCCAAAAAGATCATCACCAAGACCAATGTCAAGGAGATATATATACCATATCTATATCTCTCTTTACATATATATACAGTATAACATATCTCTCTATATTATTGAGGCATAATCAACATATAACGTATAAAGTTATAATAATCTCAGGAGTGCAACAATGTTGGACTGTACGTATTAGGTATACCTGCTTCATGATTTGACAGTATTTTGATTTATGACTGCATTTCACATGTATGATCATGGGCATATTATACCCAAGGACAATATTTTTAAAAGACCTTGTGTCTTTGTACAGATGATACAAGTCTACCTAAATGACTAGTATCCAAGGGTCACTAGGTAAATGAATGCCCATCCTTTACTTCAGTCTCAGAAACTGTCCATCATACACTTCTATCACTGAGAAAAAGATGTCATCACTCAATCATTCCTTTAACAGTTATCACTAAAATGATCTAAGTTAATTGTATTTACCAAGTACAGGCTCCTATCCAGTGGGTCACTTTGTAGCATGAGATGGGCTTGTGCTTGCAAGTAAAGAAAAACTAGCGGGTAAACAGACCACCAAGTGATCCAGGTCCCATCAGACGTGTCTCATTTATAGCAAGACAGAAACATTGAAGGTTCTCTTCGTAGCTTAAGCGTCAATAAAAACAAATATTGGAAGATTTCTTCTTTCCATTTATTTTTAAAGAGATGGTCCTCTTTCTCTCTCTAAATTTCTCTCTCTGAACACTTTCAATGCTATTTTTACCAAGTTTTCATTCCTTTTCAAAAACCAGCCTGGTTATTTGATCACCTTTGGAAATGTAAACCTTGATGGAGAAATGTCTTTCACTAGGGATGCCAGCATAAAGTGAATTTATGAGCCCAGACATGGATCTGAGAGGCAGGTAGAAAGCACTTTATGTACATAAAACAGTGCCCGATGAAAGGGCAGCCACATTCTTCCCCGGCAACCTGTATATGTCACTCCAGTAAATAAGCTTTTTTGTTTTCAAAGGCGACCTTATAAGAAACTTAAAGTTTAAAGCGGAAACCTTAAAACATAAAGGTAAGAGATGTGATTAAGCAAAGAAATCACAAATATTTGGGAATGTTTGGAGAATAAACTCAGTTGAGGACAATACAAGTGACAACAAGTGATTATAAGCAGAATAAGAAGCTAAGAGAGGGCTTCCCTGGGGGCACAGTGGTTAAGAATCCACCTGCCAATGCAGGGGACACGGGTTCGAGCCCTGGTCCGGGAAGATCCCACATGCCGCAGAGCAACTAAGCCCGTGTGCCACAACTACTGAGCCTGCGCTCTAGAGCCCGTGAGCCACAACTATTGAGCCTGCATGTTGCAACTACTGAAGCCCACACGCCTAGAGCCCCTGCTCCGCAACAAGAGAAGCCACTGCAGTGAGAAGCCCGTGCACCGCAGCGAAGAGTAGCCCCCGCTCGCCACAACTAGAGAAAGCCCGCACGCAGCAATGAGGACCCAAAGCGGCCAAAAATAAATAAATTAATTAATTAATTATTTTTAAAAAGAAGCTAAGAGAAACGTCCTCATATTTCAAGCACCTCACAAGATCCACAGTCTTGTGAACCCGTAAGAGAGAATTCATGCCTTCCTAAGTGAAACAGAACCTCAGTAGATCTGGACTCCAAAATGATGTTTAGAATTTGAGACTCACCATAATTATAAACAAATAACTAAACAAGTAAGACAATGCTTTACTGGAGATGGCCAAAATGAATGCCTGGTCAGTGCCTTTTACAGTTGGGGGGCGGGGAGAAAAGAAAAGAAGACTGAGACAAATGTTACATTGTGTTTCCTTTCTTATAGGAATGAAGAAAACCTATTAATAGAAAAAGGTATTTTAAAACCAACAATCAGCAAGAAAAAGAAAAAAAAAAAAAAAAAACCCTATGGTCTTTCAATGACTACATGGTAGAAGAAAATGAGTGAGAAGAAAAGATTTATTCAAATGATAATGACAACCAATTGAACATATGCATTGCAGATTACTTTAAGTAGTATTTTTAAAGTACTACTACCTCACTGCTTATATACCAAAAAAATCCTATTTATACATCTTTTTGAAAAGATATATATATATATATATATATATGTCTACAAACATACAAGTGTGTTTATTTTTTAAATGGTCAGTAAGATGAAATAATCTCTGAAAAATAAACCAAGTCCTAAAAAGCAGAAAGGATGAAAGGCAGAGAGTTTCAGAGTTTCAGCTGGGGAGCTTGACTCCATATTCCTGGTCCTTTTCTGAGACTCTCTGATTGTATGTGTGTGCACGCACGCGTGTGCACACGTGGGCACACGTTGAGAGGAGAGCAGATCTAGGCTTTGCATTTTTAGACCTATCTGTATGATGATTAAACATTTTGAAGAATCAATGTTTCAAAGACGTCAGAAGCTCAATCTGAATTTTGCTAAGACCTGTGCACCCTGCGCTTTCACTTTGAGAAGATACCCACCCCAACCCTGGTCAAGGCAGAGTCCAGGTCACCTCAAGGTGAGGGAAGCTCTTCTCCAGACAGGCCCTCCACCTGGCTTCCCCTACTTTCCAATGGGAAATAATGCCCTATCGGACCATGACTCCTCGGCAAGGCAATTCCTGCCAGTGATGCTGGGGAAGTTAACCCACATCAAGAAATTAATACAGGCCTGTCCTCTGAGCAGACGTGAGCCTGGTGATTTCTGCTACTGAGTACCGTCAGCTCGGTGGTTGAGCTGGGGTCTGTGGAGCCCAGGGTTCCCCAATTTCCTCTCCAGAATTTCTGCAGCACTGAAAAAAAAAATGACCTGGTTTCTGACTGCCCCACTGGCGAATTTTGAGGATTCCCACTGTCATCCTTTCTCTGTGGAGTATTTTCCCAATGGGATTATAAACCAGGTGTTGTAGGGAGAAACTCTCTTTACTTCTCTTTGTCAGTCAATTAAACCAACTCAAATATCAGTATCAGAATTGGTATCTTTTTCTCTCTTTTTTTTAATTGAACTATAGTTGATTTACAATATTATGTTAATTTCAGGTGTACAGCAAAGTGATTCAGTTATATATACATACACATATATTCTTTTTCTGATTCTTTTCCATTATGTTATTACAAGGCATTGAATATAGTTCCCTGTGCTATACAGTAGGTCCTTGTTGTTTATCCATTTTATATACAGCAGTGTGTATCTACTAATCCCAAACTCCTAATTTATCCCTCCACCTTACTTCCTCTTTGATAACCATAAGTTTGTTTTCTATGTCTGTGAGTTTTTTCCTCGTTTGTAAATACGTTCATTTGTATCATTTTTAGATTCCACATATAACTGATATTATATAATTTGTCTTTGTCTGACTTACTTAGTATGATAAGCTCTAAGTCCATCCATCATTTTCTTTTAATAAAGGCAACAACTGACAACCTGTTACCCTTGTCTCTGGATATCAGTATACAGTCAAGAAAAGAAAAGTATTTATCATCTACCTCACACCACCAAAACAAATTAGAATCACTTGAAAAAGAGTTTTGGGAAACCATACTAAAATATTCCTTTTAGTTACAATTATTTTTCCTTTATTTCTCCTGTGGCCCACTTGACAGATTAGTTCATTGCTAAGAGAATAAGAAAAATATACAGTTGACCCTTGAACAATGCAGGGTTGGGGACCCTGACTCTCTGCGTCGTCCAAAATTCGAGTATAACTTATGGTTGGCCCTCTGGATCTGAGGCTCCACATCCACAGGTTCAACCAACCATGGATTGTGTAGCGCTGTAGTATTTACTATTGAAAAAAATATGTGTATCAGTGGACCTACACAGTTGAAACCCGTGTTGTTCAAGGGTCAACTGTATGTATAAGAATTCACCTGAAATTTCTGGTTCTTGTTCTTTCCATTTATATATTACATAAAGTATAGATAGCATTGGTGAGTTGATACCTTTTTCTTTGTGGGTAACAGTAGGAAGTGCACATAAAAGAAAATGATGAAAATTCCACCGATGGGGGTTGTTAGAAACAGAACACATCAGAAGCTCATGTTGTAGTTCTGGGGCCTGATGGTCTCATTCACACACACACAAAAATTTGCAAGCATAAAATATCAATGATTCAGGACATACAAGTCATACAAAGTTATCTTATTATTAGGGCTATTGAAATAGAACAGCACAAAGATAGTTCAGCATTTTGTGACTCCCTATAAAGGCTTGTCTTTGTGCTTTCAAAATTTTCCTGGTTTTTTAAACACAACACTTTTTGCCCAATTCTCATCCACTATTGCTCTTAGAACAGTTAGATGGGAATATATCAAAATCAACTGGCAGAATTCACAGGGAGGCCACATACATTGCCTCAACCCAAGGAAGGATCTTGTGTCCACTGATGGAATCAATTGCCTGGGAAGTAAGAGATGCCTAGAACCCCCTAGAAAACCCCAGGGCAGGACTGGAAGACAAGCAGTCAGGTAGGCAAAGTGGCCCTTCAGGAACTCCTACACTGGGTGGGGAACGGAGAGTATGATCTGGAAGTTCCCGGCTAGATTATATGACCCTGCATTCCTGTGAACATCTACAAGCACCTTGAGGCTGACACCTACCCCATACTGAACCAGGTGAGGATGTGGGTGCTTTCTACCCATTGTTAATATTATACTAAGTCCTCCTTGTTTGTGGGGATTACACTAGGGGTCATGGGTTAACAAACAGTGATAAATGCTACTGTGGGGAAAGAAAGAAAAAAACTGAAATGGCCAACTTTGCTATCGCCAGCAGTACACTGAACAGTATAGTATAACAGCTCAGGATCCACATTTTGGATTGATAAGGAGCTGGGCTATAGCCTAGGTGGTGTGACCCTCATTTCCACGCCTGTCTAGTGACCTGAGCCAATGGTGATAATCACCAGTCAACAATGGAAACCCAGCCATTCGGACTAAATATGCCACAGCACCCAGAGCCCCTGGTGGCAACATATCCCATATGCAACAGTTCTTTTCAGAGGTACACAAATTCCTAGAAAGCATAACCCACAAAAAGTGTTCACGTGCGTATGTTGAATACACGTCATTACGTCCTTTTCTCACAGGCAGAAAGTTCTTAGGAAGAACGTAAACCACGTTGTTTTTGTTTTAAGTCTTTCCAGCTCACTCTGTTTATAGTGACAGATCACTACTTTCAAGGCTGCCATTTGACCATTTATATGGTCACCCTTCAGCTTTTTTTTGGTGAAATGACAAGTCATTTCGTCTATTTCCTCTGGCTTTTCTTCAAATGCTTTACCAACTTATATGGGATTTGTGAAGGTTTTTCACAGGGAGATGGTTTTCTTCTCTCTCTCTCCTCTCTCTCTTTTTCAAATCTTAGTTCAATCCCAGATCTCACTATGACACTATTTCATGAAGTATAATAATGACAAAAGCAAAAGGACAAAGTAGTTGTTTCCATTCTTGGAGATGAGAAGAAGGCATGTACAGGCAGTTACTGAAATTGCCTCAGGGATTAAAAGAACTGGTAGCAAAAGTACTAAGGGAGCCTGGATGGGGTGGGGGAGGCTCTGTGTATATTTCAAATTTTAAAATAACATCTAGAATGTTTCACTTTCTAAACTGTTCAATTTACATATTTTTCATTATTTAAAAGTGACTTCAGTCATAACTGCCAAACTTGGAAGCCATCCACATATCCTTCAGGGGAAGGGATAAATAAACTGTGGTACATCTGGGCAATGGAATATTATTTAGTGATAAAAAGGAAACAACTATAAAGCCATGAAAAGACATAGATGAAACTTAAATGCATATTATTAAATGCAAGAAACCAATCTTAAAAGACTGTGCACTGTATGATTCCAGCTATATGACTTTCTGGAAAAGGCAGAATTATGGAGACAGTAAGAAACGATTAGTGGAGGGCTTCCCCGGTGGCGCAGTGGTTGAGAGTCCGCCTGCCAATGCAGGGGACGTGGGTTCATGCCCCAGTCCAGGAAGATCCCACGTGCCGCGGAGCAGCTGGGCCTGTAAGCCATGGCCGCTGAGCCTGCGCGTCCGGAGACTGTGCTCCGCAACGGGAGAGCCACAACAGTGAGAGGCCCGTGTACCGCAAAAAAAAAAAAAAAAGATTAGTGGTTGCCAGCAGTTGGGGGTGAGGGAAGGGAGGGATGAAATGGGGGGAGACAGAGGATTTTAGGGCACTGAAACTACTCTTTATGATACTATAATGGTAGAAACCTGTTATTGTACCATTTTCCAAACCCACAGAATGTACAACACCAAGACTGAACCGCAGTATAAACTGTGGACTCTGGGTGATGATGATGAGCTGATGTCGGTTCACTGACTGTGGCGAATGCATCACTCTGGTGGGGATGCTGATGGTGGGAGGGGGGAGCAGCTGTGCACGTCTAGGAGCAGAGAGCATACGGAAACTCTCTGTACCTTCTTCTCAATTTCGAGTGAACCTAGAACTGCTCTAAAATATAGTCTTTACATAAAAAAAGACCTTGCTGACTTCTTCAAAGATTAAACGAACCTAGCCATCTGTCCATTTGACTGACCTTCCCCATATGCTGGCCTCTCTTTAGGAAGGGTGTGTTCAACTTCTGTAACATAATCTTTTTCTTTTCCAGGTCCTCCAATGTCATGAAGCGCCCCCTCCCCAGACACAGCACTTGCTCCGAGAAAGGTGAGCAAAGGATTTTCTTCTAATTCTTCACCAGTCACTTCCTTATTTATTTCTTATTTCTTATCATCATTTCTTCCTCAACTGATTTTTCCACTACCTCTGAAAATACCAGCTCATTAGAAAGTCATCAGAAATTGAGTGAGCAATTGAATATAATTGCACAAAATTACACAGATCTGAAAGCCGGCACTCCACTATGTGACTGAGTGTGCGAGGCCGAAGCCTTACGTTTTACTAGCCGGTGCTGCTGAGGTCACCTCGACAGCCTGAAAAGGGTCAAGGGAAGTGATCCCTCACCGTAATACACACAGAAACTCATTCTTCACTGCCCTAAAAAAATGACAATGGAGGTGACAGCGCTGGGACGTCTGCAGCCCACACGCAGAAAACCAACGGACGGGAGAGAGATGCTACAAGAAAGCGTGTCCAGCGTCTGGCTGATTAAGGCACCGACTGACGGGCAGAGAGGCAGGCTGACTCCTCCCCGAGCAAAGCTCACACAGAGTGGAAGAGCCCACTGTCATGCAGGGCTGTTGCATCTCCCAATGGCAACACTGCCAGGGTATTCTTGCAAACCGGGACCACTTAGAGTGTGGCTAACCATCTGGGTTTGCCCAGGACTGTCCAAGCTTTTATGCTGAAAGTCAAGCGTCCTGATTACCTCCTCTGTCCCTGGATGACCAGGACGGTGAGTCACCTGAAACCATGCAATCTACGGACACGTGGTAGAGAAGCAATGAAAGACCAATCCAGAAATTGGCAAACTTCTACCAGACCAATGACATCGCCTTGATTTCGAAAAAATATATAATATAGTATGCACATTATAAAATTTCTTAGTGAATGAACACCTATAGCTGATTCAGTAACTCACGGTTTTCAGTTGCATGTTTAGAAGCAGAGCTATAAAAACAGGAAAAGCAAAGCAAAACTAGCTTCCTAATGGAGAATTTGGGAAGAAAAAGGAAAAGCGGAGGTTGTCATGTTGAGGCTGGGTCGCTGCCTGAGGCGAGGACCAGAGGTCCCTGAGCCTCAGCCTTCCCGTCCGTCAACACTACCCCCTGCCCTGTTTTAAATTGAACGATGACCACAATACGCGTATTTGGTCAGCCTCTCCAAATATGAAGAAAAGCAAAAACACCGTAAAATATTTTTGGCAGTTTTTCCCCTTGAAACCTTGTATTAGAGGGAAGCACACAGTTACTGGAAACAAAGGGCTTTCGGGTAAAAACAGACCATCTGCAGAAAAAAAAAAAAAAAATTATCAAGCATGAATCTCCCCAAGAGGAAACAGCAATGAAACAATGGTTAGTTTGTCTCATCTAAGTTCTTCATGGAGGCTGAGGAAGTGAATTTGGGGAAACAGTTCTGATTTTGCACAGAAACAAGCTTGAGTGAACAGGCAGAGCTGCTTTATCTATTCAGTTCATCTCCCACCACCATCTTCCTCCTGCTACCTCTCCATCAGCGTTGCCGGGCTTTCCTTGTCCTGTTTTGGGGCACATACTTGGGGACGGCACCGAGTACCTCCCCGGCATCACACCAGCCCCGCCTCCTACAGAACAGGGCGCTCTGAGCCGCTCTGCCCCGCTCTGTAAGCCTGCCCTTGTTCCCGGGACTGTTGTCTGGACCACACGGAGGGAGCCTGCTGGTCATGAGCACGTATCAACGGTCAATGAATGTCCGATCGTGTGGGTTCTGTCCACACAGTTTCAGTGGGGAGGTTCCATCCTCGGGCCATTCTGAAAACCTATGGGGACTGTGTGTTTCCTATGACTGGAGCCCTGCGGGGTTGCAGAGGCGGGAGAGAAGCGGGTATTCTTTGGTGTTCTAAATGTGCAGGCCAATCCCACGTGGTGAATAATCCCTCCAAGTCTCACAAGCCTTTTGTTTGTTTCACATAGATGATACACTTGTTTGCCATTATCAGAACCTAGAGTCTAATTCTACTTAGCTTATGAGTATGGGTATTTTCACGCAGTCCTAATGCCTACTGCGTTTTTCAAGAATATGACTAGTCTGTCAACTAGAGGAAGGTTGTGTGTATGTTTTCTTAGCTCGGAACCTCACTCAGAGTCTTCACCCTTTTTAAAGACACCAGTGGCCCTCCTGAAAATAATAAATAATATCACTTCCCTAGCCATGGAATGTTTAAACATCTGTAAAAGACTTGTATCCAAGTATTAGTAGCATCACCATTTATAATTCATGAATGGTTAACAAAATGTGATATATGCACTCAGGGGAAACATTATTTAACAATAAAAAGGAACAAGTATTGATACAACCTCAAAAGCACTTTGATAAGTGAAAAACAACAGACATAAAGACCACAAATACTATATGACTCCATTCACATGAAATGCCCAAAAAGGCAGTTCTGTAAGAAAGTAGATTAGTGGTTGCCTAAAGTTGGGGTAGAAATGTTGGAATGACTGCTAACGGACACGGGATTTCATTTTGGGTTAATGGAAATGTTTTAAAATTAGATTTTGGTGGAGGTTTCACAACTCTGTAAATATACTAAACATTGAATTGTACATGTAAAATGGTGAATTGTATGATATGTAAATCAAGCTTGAATAAAGCTATTAAAAAACTCAGTATATTGAATTAATAATAATCTAAAGACAGGATTAACAAAAATCAGTTTTTAATAAAAACTGTATTTCACTACATATATGCTCAGGCACAAGAAGCTGGAGGTTTGCCTTCTGCATTGAATCACTAGGAATGCAGACCAGGTGTGTGGGTAGGTAGGTAACATTACCTATAAATTTCACTTTAGGAAGTGAAGAGTTTATACACCATGTTTGTTATCAAAAGGGAAGTTGGACTTGATAGTGTTGGGAGCCACTGGTATTGTTATTTTTTCTATCATTGTGCACATTCTTGTCTCTATTTTAGAAATAACCTCAGAGCAGTTGAGTAAATTACCCAAGCGCACACCTGTCGACCCGTTCCTGGTTGACCGTTTTCCTGAGGCCAGGCTCCTAGATGCTGGGCTGTACCCAACCTCCCCACGCTATCTCCACTCAAGGAAGCTCTCCTGTCCCCTGAAGAATGTGCCTCTCTGCCCGTTTTCATGTGTAACAAAAGCACTGGGTTCTCAAGACTTATTTGAGGGTGAGACCCAGAGCCTATGTTGGCAGTGAAAGGAGGGGTGATATTAAAACCTGCACAGGACAGAGAGAGAGAAATGTCCCCTGAGGAGGGAAAAGGGAGCTGACTTCAGTGGTCAGACTACACGGTAGGGACTGTAGCCCCTCCACCCCTGTCTGAGAAGTTCAGAAAGATGCCATGATCATGCCCCCCCGGTTTTTCCTTCTGAAGGGTCACGCTTTGTACTCTGTGACTCACCTCCTTGGCCACAGCTGTTTGGACTTGAGGCTGGCCTGGAGGGTGGGAGGCTGTGCCCTGTGTGGCACGTGAATAGCAGACCCTCTCCCTGGGGAGACTCCATGGATGATTTACAAAGGCTCTCAGCCGACATGGAGCAGGCAGAAGCTGAAAGGAGGGTGGATAGAGGTCAGAGGTAGTAGAAGCCCTGATACAGTGAGAAAAGAAGAAGGTTGACTTCGGCAGGAAGAGGAAAAGAGAGAGACATAAAAAGGCTGAGACCCCATAAAAGACTCACAGCTCTGAAATAGTGATGGGAACCTGAAAGGGCAGAGCCCAACTGTCCCCTCATGGGTCCCACATTTCTTGAAGCTTTGTGTCTGACTTAAAAATGTGTGAAACAACATTTTATCCATAATACATGCAAGCTTATTCTAATTCAGAATTAGCATGAGAAATTACTTGGCCTTAAGGAAAATCTGTGTGCCTACAAGATGCACCATATCGATCTGGTTCCTTGCTGTCCTGTAATAATGTTGCTAAGACTACAAGCAAAGACACAAGTACAAAGGACTGTAGCCTTTGCACGCATGCTCTCCTCTGCCAGCCAAGGTATAAGCTTCTCCTCTTGGGCCAGACCTGTTCTAGTGCCCCAGGGATGATGGGCACCTATGTCTGAATGACCCATGTAGCCAGTGAGGCTTGTAGCATGGGAGAGTTTCCCAGCATTTGGGGGAATTAGATAAGAAGATACTGAAGAAAACGAAGAGGAGGTTCTACTCTTACGTAGAGGAGAAGAAGCCATTTGTAGCCATGTAATAAACTCTCAGTGGGCAGAGTGGTGGCCCCAGGCCTTTTAGCTGGCTCCAGACTACCCAGGATTTCAGCAGTCTGTTGGATGTCAAACCCAACAAAAGAATGTTGAGATGCTAACATGTTATGAAGAAGCTTCATGACACTGTCACCACAGAGATAAGCCCCTCGTGAGGAACAGCTGGGATAAGTAACATAGCAGATTTAAATTGGGATTTATTTCCACAAAACTCAATTGCTTGTGAATGGCTACCTTGTGAATGGCTACCTTGAGAATGGCTACCTTGTGAATGGCTTCTGAATGATCAACAACCATATGTTTGCGGTCAGAGCCCTGAGGTCTTCAGGATGTGTAAAATCAGCAGCCTGATTCCTGCATCTGTGGAAGGGCTCATGGTTCCAGTTCACATTTTTCTTTACCATTACATGCAAAGGCAAGATTCAACCTTAAGAGAGGGAAAACACCTCCTAATGAATCAGGTTCAGCTACATTTAGGGATCTATAAAGGTCTTCCTCCAAAACTCTAGGTTCCAGCCTTATATTGGACAACTGGACCCTTATACCTCCTGTCCATTCCACACACACATGTCCCCCATCCCTGACACAGATACCTACAATATATGCATCCTTTCACGTAAACTTTGCACATCAGCTAACAGAAGATTCATAAAAAGAGACACAAAAATAAAGCTAAAATGTGAATTCTCAAACCAAAAGGGTAGACATTGAAGTCCTGACTGAAACACAGTTCTATCCCCCCCTGCCCACTAAATGGATCATTTCACTTTCATCCTTTTCCCACTTTCACATATGTTATTATTGTCCTAAATTTCATGGCTCAGGGTTTTCCAATTAGCCTGCCATAAGCATGTGTTTCAGGAGACAGTGCAGAAGCACTTGGCACTGTTGATGCTGGGAAACTGCAGCTCAGGAAGAGCCAGTCCTCTCTGGGAATACTTCCTGAGATGGTGGCAGGATGCCACAGCCCAGCATAGCTTAACACTTTATCACACAGAGAAAGGAAAAGATGAAAAGTAACAGGACGGAATCTTAATAACGTAATCAAGGGAGTCCCATGTAACCTGCTCTACATTAAAAGACAGCAACCGCTGGACCTGTGACCCTCAAGTACACCTCAATAGTTGAAGGCTCTCTAGGTAACCACTGATTCTCAAGGCCTGAGTTCATCACAGTTTGGCTTTCGACCGAGCTGCCCACCATCCAACACATTCTTTACTGCTCCAAAGTAATTTGAATTTATCATGGACTGGATTTAGCAAATTCATCTTTAACTGAATTCCAAATGATTTCTAATTCTCCTTTTAGTTCGAGGCAGCACATATTACGTGGCACAGAATGCTTTTAAAACAACATCATTGTTTGAAACATTCGGTGGGGTTGATGCCACATTTCTCTGAAAAAAAAAAAAGTCAGCTAAAGAGAAAAGGAAATAACATCACCACCAACATAGGCATCCATTCATTTACTCACCCACTCATTCACTCAAGAATTCACTCACTCACTCACTCACTCAAGCATTTGTTAATTCATTGACTCACTCAGTCACTCATGAAAGTATTCGCTCATTCATTAACTCAAGCTTTCCTTCATTTATTCACTCACTCACTCATTTCAGAGCTATGCGTCACAGTGCTACCTAGTGCTGGGAACTGCGCAAGGGGACAACCTTGGCCTCCTAGCTCCTCTTTAGGCATCTGTTTATGTCACACAACAAGGGTGGGCATGCGTGTGGGTCGACGACCCCATTCCAAGTGCATACGCGTCTCTCCTTCAGTGACAAGGAGAAATGCCAAACAACAACAAAACAGAAGGAGGGGGTGTTGGCAATATTACTATGAAAGGCACGGGTCTGTGGGCAGAGCCACATTAAGACATTCATGGGTCTTTCCTTCAAAAAAATTGTTTAAAATTATATTCTGTGACTAGCAGGATTAAGAGAAATGCAATCTGGGCTGGATTATGTTCATTTTTTTCTTGTGATTTGGAAGGAATTAAAATATTTTCATGGGATGCTAAAATTATAGTGGCCCTAGACACTGTGCCTATTGTACTAGGGGATCACCTGGCTCTGGCTTTGGGGTCACTCATGCCAGCATCCTAATCTTTCAACACCCATGAACGGCACTGACCGTGCACAAGGCAGCTCACTTCTTCATGCCCAGGTCTTTGTTGCTAAGACATACCTAGGGTTCTTGTTTCTGCTTCTCCTCTCCCCATCAAACAGGAATAAAAATAGAATCGGCTCTCAAGGCAGTGAACCCTACGAGTGGCAAGACCACAGAAGTCTCTCCTTGGTTGCTCTTAACACTGAACCAGAACATCCAGACCAAGTAAGGCTCATGAAATTGGAGTCAGTTTCGTCAGTTGCCCACTATGAAGTAGGTTAAACCAAAGAGTTCCCACTTCAGGGAATGAATCAAGTAGGGTCTTTATTTTGTCTCTTATAATAATTCTCATTTTATACCACATTCCACCTCCCCATCCATCCCTATCTTAATTATCGCTTTTAAGATACTTTGTAACTGACATTTTTTTTGGATTTTGAACTCAGTTTGATCTTAAATCCTCTTTTTTTTTTAATTGGAGTATAGTTGCTTTACAATGTCAGTTTCTGCTGTACAGTAAACTGAATCAGCCACATATATACATGTATCCCCTCTTCCTTGGATTTCCCTCCAGATGAAGCAACCAACGAAGGATTAATCTCCAAAATATACAACCAGTTCATGCAGCTCAATATCAATGAAACAAACAACCCAATCAAAAAATGGGCAGAAGACCTAAATAGACATTTCTCCAAAGAAGACACACAGATGGCCAACAAACACATGAAAAGATGCTCAACATCACTAATTATTAGAGAAATGCAAATCAAAACTACAATGAGGTATCATCCCACACCAGTCAGATGGCCATCATCAAAAAATCTACAAACTGGAGAGGGTGTGGAGAAAAGGGAACCCTCTTACACTGTTGGTGGGAATGTAAATTGGTGCAGCCACTATGGAGAACAGTATGGAGGTTCCTTAAAAAACTGAAACTAGAACTACCATATGACCCAGCCATCCCATTCCTGGGCATATACCTGCAGAAAGCCATAATTCAAAAAGATACATGCACCCCAATATTCATTGCAGCTCTATTTACAATAGCCAGGGCATGGAAGTAACTGACTTTTTTTTTTTTTTTTTTGCGGTATGTGGGCCTCTCACTGCTGTGGCCTCTCCCGCTGCAGAGCACAGGCTCCGGACGCGCAGGCTCAGCGACCATGGCTCACGGGCCTAGCCGCTCCGCGGCATGTGGGATCTTCCCGGACCGGGGCACGAACCCGTGTCCCCTGCATCGGCAGGCGGACTCTCAACCACTGTGCCACCAGGGAAGCCCGTAACTGACTTTTTATGTCCATCATCTGTCTGTCCTCACTGGAACATTTAGCTCTACAAGGGCAAGAATTAGTATGCTCTGTTTACTACTGTATTATTATTCCTGACACTTAGCACTACGTGAATATTACTTGTTAATTAAATTGATTTGAAAATGATCAGAAACACTGGTTTGAAAAACATTAAAATTCAGCCTTCAGTATATTTGGGGTATATTCTACGAGAATTGTTTCTCTACAAACTACAACCCTTGGTCTAGTACTGTTAGAGAGCTCAAGGTCTGGCTGCTCCCTGCTCACAAGACAACGCTTGAGAGGCAAGTGTCGGTAGAAGGGAAAAGGAAAAGTTGTTTTATTTCAGAGGCTGGCAACTGGGGGAGAGGGAAAGTTCACGTCCAAAGGCTGACTCCCCCACTGCCGATCAGTGAGCAAGAGCTTTTAAAGGGGAGTTTCAGGGGTGTATCAGCAGAGGGAGGGGGCTCCATGCAGAAACAGCACAGTCAGCTCTGACCGTCATCTTGAAACTGGCCAGCAATGGTCTGATCAGTGTCATCTTGATTGTTTCAGGTACAGTTAATCTTCAGTTCCGGGGTCAGTTTGTTCCCATTTCTTTGATCTCAGTTCTCAGAACTGTGGCAGCTATGCCATGGTTACAGTCTGGTCATCATGTAGTTAACTTCCACCTGGTGGAAGGTTCAGTATTTACAGAACAGCTCGAAAAATATGGCTCAGAATAATATCTATAGCCTTTGAGGAGAAACTACAGGTCCTTGACTTTGCTTAATGACTAAACTATTATTACTTTGTCCTGTTTGCTTTTCCTTTGTTTCTGCATTTTCTTATTTCTCTGATTAAACTTACCCTCCAGCTAAAGTTTTTCTACAGACAGAACGCAGGCAGAGGGAGGCATGGGGGAGGGGGCTTCTCTCCTGGGAAGGCCTCATAGGGTCCTGTTTTGTTTCCGTATTCCTGGTAACGCAGCCTAATATTTTTTCTGTCTGTTCATCTTTTCCCACTTCTGATAATATAAACTATTCTTGACTAAAGTGTACAGCAAGGGATGCAGAATGTATGTGTACCACCCCCTTCTTCCCCTTTCAAATTCTTCATGTGCCACAATTTCTTATCTAAATTTTATACCAATCTGACAGCTTCTCATAAAGCAAGAAGAACAAAGAGAGCATAGTAGCAAAGTTACTGAGCTAATTTTATTAAGGCACAAGGTGCTTTAGGATATGATTGAAATACTTTTTTTTCATAAAGATTGGCCAGTCTAGTTGAAAAAAAGACAAGACTTTGGATTAACCATTTCCAATATTCTGAATGTACAAACTATCCCATTTCCCACAAAGGGGAGCTCTCCCGAGCTTTAGGGAATACTTTGTTGTCCCTGTGGACCACTGCTATCACACAGACACTTCAGGCTGTACATTCAGGGAGATGCTTATGGTAATTACAGGCGGAGACGCACGGAAAAGGAAAAACTGTTAAGAATCTTATTTTCTTCCTTATGACATATCAACTCATTTCCATTTTTATTCAAAATGTTATTCGTTGTATTGATTTTTTTTTTTTTTTTTTTTGCGGTACGTGGGCCTCTCACTGTTGTGGCCTCTCCCGTTGCGGAGCACAGGCTCTGGACGCCCAGGCTCAGCGGCCATGGCTCACGGGCATGTGGGATCTTCCCAGACCAGGGCACAAACCCGTGTCCCCTGCATCGGCAGGCGGACTCTCAACCACTGCACCACCAGGGAAGCCCCATTGTATTGATTTTTATTATAAAATTAATATATTCACATTGTAAAAACTTCTATAAATACAGAAAGATAGAAAAAATAAATGAACCATGATCACATAGTTGCATCTTGCCATAGCAAAATGCCTTCTGTTAACATTTTGATGTATGCACTGTAGACTGTTCTGATGCAATGAACAGAATGAACTGAAAGGGGCCCCAGGAGTTCACTCAGGGTAGCATGGACAATGGGCCAGCTGGAAGCAGGGTCCCCGTTTCTGCTGGCATAGGGGCTGCATCTGAGTGAGGCTTCTTCCCCCGACAGAAGGGACTACACCTTCCCATGGGCCTGGGGGTCTCAAGGTGCTGGGCAGCTGGCTCTTTCAGACAATTCTAGTAGCAGTCAATGCCTACTAAACCCAGACAATGTTTAGTAGGATTTCTCTCGGGCTTACAAGAAAGGAACATATACAGAGAGGTTCCTCGAATGACAGACCCAAGCACTGTCGAGAATACCCAACCCCAGCCTGCATTTCTGTGGGATGATGAACAGATAAGGAACCCTTTCATTTTCTCACTTACATCTATTTTCTTCCTTAATGTCTATTCCTTAACACATACTGTACCACCTTGTAGAATATGCCCTTACCTACTGTGATAGACAGTTTTCTGTGTCAACCTAGAGTTAGGCTGTAGCACCCAGATATTCAGTCAAACACTAGTGTAGGTGTTACAGGGAAGTTATTTTGTAGATGTGGTAAACATCAACAATCAGTTGACTTTAAGGAGATTACCCTGGATAATCTGGGTCAGCACAATCTAATCAAAGAGCTTGAAAGAACCTAAAGCAGAAATGAGCTTTCCCTGAAGAAGAAATTCAGCCTGTGGACTGCAGTATCAGATCCTGCCCCAGAGTTTCCAGCCTGTCCTGATGGCTTGCCTTATGGATTTCAGACTCACTTATCCCAACTGCATAATTGTGTGAGCTAATTCCTTGAAATACGTCTCTATCTATCATCTATCTATTTCCTACTGGTTCTGTTTCTCTAGTGGACCCTGAATGATACATTCACCTTGCACGAGAGTTATATAATTTCATTCATAAGCTTAAGTTCTGTATAAATGAGAAATCTATTTAGGTAAGGTTTATGAAACTTGGGACTTTTCTCCCATTTATTGGCTTCTTTGTTTTTTTCTTCTTTTTCTTTCCTTTCTTTGATTGAAGTATAGTTGATTTACAATGTTGTGTTAGTTTCAGGTATACAGCAAAGTGATTTGGTTATACATATATAAAAGAATATATACACACACACACATATATATATAATATATATATATATATATATATATATATATATGTATATACACATTCTTTTTCAGATCCTTTTCCCTTATAGGTTATTACAAAATACTGAGTATAGCTCCTTGTGCTCTACAGTATATCCTTGTTGGTTATCTAATTTATATATAGTAGTGAGTATCTGTTAATCCCAAACTCCTAATTTATCCCTCCCCGAACTTTCCCCTTTGGTAACCATAAGTTTGTTTTCTATGTCTGTGGGTCTATTAAAAACATGGAACGCTTCACGTATTTGTGTGTCTTCCTCGAACAGGGGCCAAGCTAATCTTCTCTGCATGGTTCCAATTTTAGTATATGTGCTGCCAAAGCAAGCATGTTTCTTTGTTTTTTATGCTTCCCTTTTTTCCCCAAACGGAGTTGAAGATATCAATATAGCAAGGTATCATAAATCTAAATGAATATAGAACATTCATGTGTTCTAGAATGAACACAGACTATTTGTTAATACATAATTCAGAAATAAAAAAAGGAGGCTTATGGTAGGCAAGTAAGAAGGCAAGAATATATTTAGGAACAAAATAAATGCCAAAAGCTGGGAGAACAGGAGAACGGAGATGAATTGCTACAAAAATCCGTGGAAATTCACCAAGTACAAAGGCTGAGGGCAGTGCTCAAAGGCAGAAAGAGATCCCTCCAGGTGCAGAAAGCCAGAAATGGGTCTAGAGAGCAAAGAGAACGCACCAGAAACTCAAAATGCTGGCAGGCAGGCTGTAAAGCAGAAAAAGCATTGCTGTGGTTTGGAAAGCTCGTAGCTGGCCTTGCAATGCACAAAGATCTAAAGGGGGTGTGGCTGGTGTTCTGATCCCAAGCTCTCCAAAGGCAAAGTTTCAAACCCACCTTCACAATGTGTGAAGTTTTTGGCAAACTGAATCTAACTTAAGATTCCAACTCTGCAACAGAGTCCAGAGACAGCTCAGCTACATGTTAGATTGACTCAGGCTCACACCATCAGCCTGACAGGGGGCACGTCTTCTCAGGAGGTGAATATGTCTTATCCCAACACTATGTTCAGCATAAAATAAAAAATCATAAGATGCACAAAGAAGTGAGGAAAAGGGGCCTACATTTAAAAGAGGAAACAGTTCATAGAAATAAATATAGCAATGACCCAGATGTCTGAATTTTCACTCAGGAATTCTAAAATATCTATGATGAAGGGTCTAGAAGAAAATGATGACAACAAATATGAGCAGATGATGAATTTCAGCACATAAATGGAAACAGTATAAAGGAAAATCAAATGGAACTACCAGAATCGAATTATGTGATGTCAGAGAGGAAGAATGCATAAGCTTATTAGCAGACTTGGACACAGCAGAGTAAAGAATCAGTGAACTCAAAGGCAGGCCAATAGACCCTATCTTGACAGTAGATAGAGAATAAAAAGTAAAAAACTAAAATAAAATAAAACAAAGTATCCAAGACACGTAACATACTCTCAAGCAGTATAAATAATTGGAGTCCCAGAGGTTAGAAGAGATATAGGAAAAAAATTATTTTAAGAGACAATAGTCACTAAATTTGAAATTAATGAAATACATCAATACATATATCCAAGAAGCTCAGAAAACCACAAACATGATAAGCCTTTAAAAAATAATTTTAAAAATCACACCTATCACATCAGAGGCAAACTGCTGAAAACCAAAAATGGAAAGAAAATCTTAAAAGTAGCCCAAAAAACCTAGCCAGGTCATATGCAAGGAAAGCATGAAAAGAGTGATGATTGAATTTCTCAGAGTGAAATAGAGTTTTCAAAGTGCCAAAATAACTTTTTTAAAAAGCTGTTAATATAAAATTCTATATCTAACCGAGGTTTACATCAAAAATGAAAGGTAAATTAAGACAAGTTCAGCCAAAGAAAATCTCAGATTTTGTAGCCAGAAAACCTGTGCTACAAGAAATGCTAAAAGAACTGCTTCAGGGTGAAATATATGATTCCAGATAGAAGTTCAAGCCTGCAGGAAAAAAAAAGAAGACCATAGAAAGTGCAAAATATAGGTAAAAATAGGGGACCTATTTATTACTTTTAGTACGTGTATGTTTGTGTGTACAGACACATATCTATGTTTGTGTAATACATATAACATATACAGATTTAAGCTACAATTGTTCAAGCAAAAATGGTAGCAACATGTTGTAGGGTTCATAGAATACAGAGGAATAAAAGAGCACAAGGAGCAAGAGGGGGATAAATGGAATTATACATGTAATCATGGTGTTCCTACATTTTGTAACGAGTTTGATATAATTGGAAATTGAACTGTGTTAAGTTAAAGATACACATTGTAATTCCTAGTGACCCTGAAAAAATAATACAAAAATGTATATTTAAAAAGTTAATAGAATTAAATAATTACTTGGTCACTCAAAATAAGTCAGGGAATTAAAAAGAGAAACATACACCAATACGAAAGACCTAAACCCAAGTTATGTTGATAATTACATTAAATATGAATAGACTAAATGCCACTTAAAGACGAGGTAAATAAACAAGATCCAAATGAATGCATTTTACAAGAAGTACACTTAGAACATAAAGAAACAGATGGTGGAAAATGAAATGTTAAAAAGCAACATACATCCAACCACTGTGCATCATACATCTAGATGGCTTTGTTTATACCAGACTTGGTGCAATTCAAGACAAACAGTAACATCAGAGATAAAGAGGAGCATTTCATGATGTTAATAGTCACTCCACCAAGAACGAGTAACCAACCTAAATTAAAATGTATCTAACAAAATAGCTGCAAGTCACATGATGCCAAAACCGACAGAAAAGCTCAGATTTTAACATGCGTCTCCTCATGACTGATAAAACAGGTGGACCAAAACTTGAGTAAAATATAGAATGTTTGATTAACACTATAAACCAATTTAACATAATTAACACTTAAAGAACACTCCACTCAACAACTGTGTAGTACAGATTCTTGCCAAGAGCACATGGCATATTAACCAAGATAAATCAAATTCTTGGACATTAAAAATCCCTCAATTACTCAAATTATAATAATTCAAAGTATGTTCTCTGAAAATAACATTGAAATTAATAGTCATAAGATAACTTTAAAAATACTCAACTGGTAGGAAATTAAACAACACATTTCTAAGCAGGTGACAGCCTGAAGAAAATCCATAAGGAAAAATAGAAGACATTTTGGATTGAATGATAGTAATATTTGTGGTGGTGGGTTCTTGAAGATAATCTGCATGTCCCTCTGTGAGGAAGTGGATTCATAAAATGTGGTGGATACAAATCATTGACTACAATGCAGCTGCTAGGTACAAGGAATTCAATTTACACATAGCAAGGTGGGAGAATTCCAAACACATAGTGTTCATGAAAATTAAAAGATGTATAACACCCTTTGATTATGTAAATTGACACCAATATTTGCATAAAACAATAATACACAGTGTAAAACATACCTACAAAAATGCACACTCAACATATTAGCACATTTCAAATGGTGGGAGCAGTTATCCTCGAGGAGGTGGGCAATAGGAATAAAAGGAAATAAACAGAACAAAAAGGGAAAGAGTCTCTGTTAGACCAATAACCATCGTGTACCACAAAATGAGAGTCCCAGAATCCTCTGAAACTGACCCCAAACAAACAAAAACTAAACAAACTTTAGACTAGACATAGAACAAAAAGGAAGAGTGCAGAAAAAAGTTGATATGATGAATCCCCCAAAGTGCAACGCAGAGAAGTAAAGAGTTAGACCAGGTAAAAGAGAAGTTAAAAGAAACAGAGAAAAGAATAACAAATCCCAAAGCACTTTTAATAGGATTCCTGGAAGAAGACAATGAGAGAGACAATATTTGAAGAGATAAAACCTGAAGGAAATCCCTGAACTGATGAACAGCATGAATCTTCAGATTCCAGAAATATAAGCCAAGCAGAATAAATATTTTAAAAATCCTTAACTAGATGAAACTACAGAACACCACCGAGACAGAGAAAAATATTAAAACCCACCAGAGAGAAAAAGACAGATTACTAGCAGAGTAAGGACAAATAAAATGACAGCGGACTGCTCCCTGGCAATGAAATACGGGAGAAAGTCATAAGAAGGTACAAAAATCTGAAGGAAAGTAAATGTCAATATAGAATTCTATATACAGCTAGGTTACCAGTCAAAAATGAAGCACAAAGTGCTTTTGAGATATAAGAAGAAAGAGAGAACTTACTACTCTTAGACCCTTACTGGAGAAACTATCGAGGATTATACTTCATCAGGAAGGAAGCATGTCCTGCAGTAACAGGTGGGCCTCAGCCAGTGAGCTTAGCATCCTCAGCCATGCAGAGTCCGATTGGTCAGGACTCTGTCCCAATTGGTTAGGGTCCATGCCTTACCAGGTCTTTACTATTCAGACAATGCTACCAGGCTACCAGAAGCAATGATAAGAACTCTATTCATACATTGGTAAATCCAGATAAATATTAACTTTTAAAAGATTAATAGGGCTGTTAAAAGTAAGGCATAATTAAAATTCTAGACAAAGCAGCATGAAAAGCAGAAGAAAGAGATCGGAATTAAAGAAGTCAAGTTCAGGAGAAGGGTAGACAAGCTCATTAACTTTAAGTTTTGTATGTGAGGGTATATGTCAAAGGCATGGTTGACAACAAAGAATAGAAATAGAATTTGTAACTTCCACACCAATAGAAGAAATAAAGAACGCTAGCAATCTATCAAACAGCAGGCAAGTTCGGTAGGGGAGCAGGAGAATCAAAAACATTGATAAATGAAAATACCAAATATGCCAGAAATTCAAGGAAATATAAATATGCTTACATGACCTACTGGAAATAATCAACTGTGCATTTTTAAAAATGTCTTGTAGAGTGGAGCTACAGTGCTCATTAGAGAGAAATTTATAGCTTGCAATGTATTTCCTTTTAAAAGAGAGAAAGACTAAAACCAAGTCAGCCAAAAATTCAGTTCCATGAGCTAGAAGAATGAAGCAAACTCAAAAAATCAGAAAAAAAGACATAAAATACAAAACAAGAAATTAAAATGAAACAAAAGTTACGTTTTTAAAAAGACTAACGCTGTAGGAAAGAATCTCAACAAGCACAAATCATCAACAGGAACGAGGGAGGAGACATTGCTATGGCTAAATAATAAGAGAATCCTTTAAACGAAGAAAGTAACACTTCGGTCTTCTCTCCAAGCTCAGGGGGTGCCCTGCCACCTCAGGCAGGGGCAGGAAGTCTAGTGTCTGGCTTAACACCCGGAGGCCACCTTCTGCCAGACTCGCACACGGCTACTGCTTGAAAGCCGTCTAGGTTACAAGGCTTTGTGTCAAGCTCTGAGCCAGAGGTGCCCACACAGTACCTGTTTATATCTTTTCTTTCCCAGCAGTGAGGTAAGGACATCATCCCTGTTTTACACGTGCGGGAACAGAGGCTCAGGGATGTCAAACAGCACAGTTAAGTTCGCCCAGCTAGTTAGTGGGGAAACCATGCTTCAAACTCAGGTGTGTCTCAGTTCAAAACTTATAATCCTAAAACTGCAGCAACTTTCACAGTTCCTCCCAGCTGTGAGTGTAAGGGGAGCTGGAATGGGGAGAGAAGTACAAGGAAGGGTCAAGTCAGCATTTAAACTTTCCTTCACTCTTTCCAAAATGTGACTTTCTAGTTTTGTCCGCCTGGTACAGGATCTTTTCCCACTGTTAGGTGGGCCCGCCTGGCCCCGAAGCCTTCCAGGGTCCACTAGGATCTGAACGCATAGGTCTCACCTTGAAACAGACGGAAAGGCATTTCAAATTGGTAATTCATAGCTAGTACTAGTTTAGTCTTATTCTCTTTTAAAGTTTAACAATGACCTGTTCATATTAGTAAGATGTATTTCTTTCCATTTTTCCTTTAAAAATATAAACAAGTAACTCAGTCAGATATATTTTCACTTCCAGAGTCACATTTATTTGACCTGCTTCTTATTTTTAATTCCCTGATCCCATATGCTTGTGAGATTAGCAAATGCTACTGAAATGTGTTTGAGTCACAAGGTAATTACTTTAGATAAATGTCATTCTGTGGTTTAGGATTAGGTCCTAATTCCAGTTTTTAATAGTACCTGGTTAAGCCCTCCTTGGATTGGCTCGATAGTCCTGGGGACTATATGTAATAAAACCCCACAAAGTAACTCATTCATAAGCCAGTTCTGATGTGTATATCCTGATGGCTGAATTCATACCTAAATCCAAATCTTCCTGTCAGATATCAGCAAGAAGAGATGAACCAGCATGCACAATTGTGTTTAAATAATGAGAATGTTATTCAAAAGGCAGACCTCAAAAAGGACCTATATCAAATACGTTCACCATGACTTTCAGTTTGTAGGTATTTTTTAGTGCCAAAATGGGATAAAACACACAAAGAAACACATACTCTCATGCACACACACTCCAGATTCAGAACCCAAGATAATAGTTCCAGCAAGAAGGAGCAAGAAAAAAACATTGTTAGGTTACATGTCATAAACATACTTGTAGTAAACGTGTGACCTTGGTAACAATATCCAGAAAGTGTTTTTAAAATGCACCATTAAGCACAGGAGGAGAGACAGCAATTTGGAGAAACAGATATGGACACACGTAATAAATATTACAGAGGTTTCCAGTCATTGGGATTCTGCACATATCTCATGCACATAAAGATAAGATCCGGAGAAAATGAAACTCTGGTTAGATAACATGAGGCCTTACCCATAAATACTTACTGGAAGTCGAAATGGTGTTTGGAACATGGTCTAACTGAAAGCAAAATGTCAGCATTCAGAACAAAGTGCTCTAGATTTGGAAAAACACACAAATGAGCAGAACCCTGGGCCAGATGGAACAACAGGTATAACAGAGTGATATCCTTAAGTAAGCAAAGGGATAACCTTTTATTTATTTATTTATTTATTATTTATTTATTTATTTTTGGCTGTGTTGGGTCTCTGTGCTGCGCGCAGGCTTTCTCTAGTTGCGGCGAGTGGGGGCTACTCTTCGTTGAGGTGTGTGGGATTCTCATTGCGGTGGCTTCTCTTGTTGCAGAGCACGGGCTCTAGGCACGTGGGCTTGAGTAGTTGCAACATGCAGGCTCTGTAGTTGTGGCTCACGGGCTTAGTTGCTCCGTGGCATATGGGATCTTCCCAGACCAGGGCTTGAACCCCTGTCCCCTGCATTGGCAGGTATATTCTTAACCACTGCGCCACCAGGGAAGTCCCAGGATAACCTTAATATAGACTGCGCACTGATATCTGAGCAATGAGCAGACTATTAAAATCATGAATAGATGAGAGAATTTAATTAAATTTACCACAAAATTTTAGAAAGCAATAAGAAAGACAAGACCAAGGACAGCTGACTATTGATGAACTACTGAAGACAATCCATGAAGAATTCAGAAAAGTACAAGATGGCATCCTAAAAGGATGCCTATGAAACCAGTACTGTATTTTCCAAGAGACCCATTTTTTTAAATAAATTTATTTATTTTATTTATCTTATTTTTGGCTGCACTGGGTCTTTGTTGCTGCATGCAGGCTTTCTCTAGTTGCAGCGAGCGGGGGCTACTCTTCATTGTAGTGCGCAGGCTTCTCATTGTTGGCTTCTCTTGTGGCCGAGCACGGGCTCTAGGCACACGGGTTTCAGTAGTTGTGGCTCACGGGCTCTAGAGCGCAGGCTCAGTAGTTGTGGCGTGTGAGCTTAGCTGCTCTGCGGCATGTGGGATCTTCCCAGACCAGGGCTCAAATCCGAGTCCCCTGCATTGGCAGGTGGATTATTAACCACTGCACCACCAGGGAAGCCGCAAAAGACCCATTTTATAAATGGAAAACAATGGCACGCAATGGGTCCAGCCAGCGAGACAAAAGGCTATTTGGGGCAAGTACACACTGTACCATCCAAAGTCCTCGCTGGTTTCTAGGTTGAGAACAGATTATATTAACCATTCCAGGCTGGGTTTAATGTTTGGCAATTCAACTCCCATTTGCGGCATATCAACCTTCAGAATCAAAGGCCACAAATGAACCCTCACACAGGAAAATGCTTCTGGGCCTGACCGGTGAAGGAAGTAGGCACTTCATCCACCCTCCTTTCTTCCAGTACATCCTACACCTGCCTCAGCTGTCCCCGGTGGTGGTCTTCTCCCAACATCACTGCAACGCTGAGGGTCCTCAACGCAACCAGGGGAACAGGCAGGAGAAAATAGAAAAGTGCAAAGAAGGAGAGAATATCTTAGTTTTCAAAAATGTGAACTTCCTCTTGGTCAGCCAACTGGCTCTGAGGGAAGTTCCTTGAGTCTTTCACAAATTTTCAATGAAACCAATGTAATGATTGGATAACCTCAGAAGAACTGTGTTTCTGTGCCTGTATAATGAATGAGCTCTCGTATAATGCATGCAAGGCAGGATACAGAGTGTTCTGGGTGTGTCACCTTGTGTTACAAACGATGGAGCTAAATTCCAGAAATGTTGGCTGACATGGTCTCCATCTTCTTACTTGGTATGATGCTGTGTAACCCATGAACATGGTCAATGATGGAGCAAAAGCCTTCTTTAAACAGAAGAAAATCACTCTGTTTGTGAAGGAAAATCACCAACTTAATAAAAAAAAAATCCCCAATGTTCTCATCTTCTCACAGTCCTACCTCCATTCCATTCTTTTTTTTTTTTTTTTTTTTTTTTTTATGCGTTACGCGGGCCTCTCACTGTTGTGGCCTCTCCCGTTGCGGAGGACAGGCTCCGGACGCGCAGGCTCAGCGGCCATGGCTCACGGGCCCAGCCGCTCCGCGGCATGTGGGATCTTCCCAGACCGGGGCACGAACCCGTGTCCCCTGCATCGGCAGGCGGACTCTCAACCACTGCGCCACCAGGGAAGCCCCTCCATTCCATTCTTGAAGGTGTCTATAGGCCCACGTGGCCTAGGGACCAAGGATCCTCTGTAGTGCCGTGATATTTGGGGCTCACGTCAGCAAGGTCAGGTCACTGACCTGAGCACTGAGTCCTCAGCATCTCAGAGTTTGACCATCGGCTATCACTGTGAGTTTGGCCAGAAAAGGACTGTAAAATATCAAAGGGAGTAAAATTTTGTGATGAAAGAAATCTCTCTTGAAAGGCAAGATTACCATGCATTAAGGAACAAGGCAAAATTGCTGATGTGGATGGAATTATGCCTCAAGAAAACTGAAGGGAAAAACAATCTGTATCATTCAGAGAAAGACCTGCAACTTGATCCCCACTGCCTCTGTGTGTCATGTTGAAACCCGCAAGAAAAGGAGCCCAGGATATTTGACTTTTTGTCCCATGAACCTGCTGGTTGGTTCCTTTCCTGGATGTTCTGTGGGGGTTTGGACCGAGCTCAACTGTGCCACCAACAGCTCCAGCTCAAAGCCCTCAATGTGAGTTAGAGGTCGCTGGGTCGGGTCTGGGGAATAAGCAAATTACATGTAGTTTGCGAATCTCTCTGCAAGTCAGATGAAAGACAATTTGGGTTTAGCTCTAGACATGAAGCTGGAGTGTTGTAATGACAAGGAACAAAACCAACTCCCATCTCAGAAATGCTGGCAATAGGGTTAGGGAGGTTCTGGGAAAAGCACGGATCTGAGGAATTAGCAAGAGTTATAGAATGGAAGGAAAAAGCAAAGGGTGCCCATGGCAATGTGAGGAACCCTGGGCAGTTCGTGAAGTGCTTTTACATCCATCAGTGTAACTAGCTCACATTCCATCCCCATCACTCAAAGAAGAGACAGGGGCTCTGCAAAGTCGGGTCAACAGGCCCCAAACATGCACATCACCAGAAACCCTGGAGAAGGTTTTCACAGATACCAGTGTCTGGGTCCTTGTGGTCCAAGGAATGCTCTGGAGGTGGGGACTGTGAACCTGGAACTGTCAAAACGCACCTTGGTGACTGACGATCCACAGGTATGAGAACACAAAAAGGGACACAGAGATGGGAAGTATTGGAGCCCGTTAGATTCATGAGGAAATTCTATTAAATGTTAAAGAGACATGCTTACAAAAGCTTATATTAAAAATTATTATTATTAAAAGTATTAATATGTCTACACTTTTTTTTTTTCAGTATGTCAGTACAATAGCAAGGAACATGGATGATTTCAGAGAGGGTTTATTTTTCCTTATTTAATGTTAAAGGGAAAATAACCCCATGCACCTCTCATCAGTAGTGACAGATGAAATGAGAGGGCTGTGTTTGATTGTTCAATATCACAGAGGCAAAGTTGGTTAACGAGAATGACAAATCTGCATCCTAGGAGGAAACATTCGGAAACTGCCATCTCAAGGTTGATCTGAAGGACAAGGATGTTTTAGACCAGCTTCTCAAACTTGAGTGTGTGTAAGAACCACCTGAGATTGTTAATGTGGATTCTGATGAAGGAGATCTGGGAAGGGGCCTGAGAGTCTGCATTTCTGACCCGTTTCCAGGTGATGCAAAAAGGCATACACACACCCAGGGGTGTAGCCAGGTGTTCCCAGCAGCTCAGCAGTAGGTATCTGCCAGGAGGGCAGATAGAGCGTGGACAAGCACCCGTGCTTGAAACCCAACTTTCATGGGAATACATTGATCACTGCAGAAAGGAGCCTGGCCTCTCAATATCTATACAGTCCTCACTTTGTTTCTAAAGCAAATTTCTGTAACTAATAATCCTGTATTCCAGTCATAAAATCATAAAATCATAAAATTAGACTACAGGGGAAGGCTGGACTTGAAATGGCAGCAAAGATGACATTGGGGCAGCAATCACAACACATGGCATCTACCAAGAGAAAAGAGGCACTGATTCCATTGCACAAAAATTTAAGAGCAGATGAGTGGTTCAACGGTCCATTAAAGGACACAATCTTTTTTTTAAGAAAAAAATTATTTACTCATTTGGTTGCACTGGCTCTTGGTTGCGTCAGGTGGGCTCCTTACTTGTGGCATGTGAACTCTTAGTTGTGGCATGCATGCGGGATCTAGTTCCCTGACCAGGGATCGAACCCTGGGCCCCCTGCACTGGGAGTGTGGAGTCTTAACCTCTGTGCCACCAGGGAAGTCCCAAAGGATACAATCTTTTCCAAATTTTTTTTTTAAATCTAGCAAAATCATTTTACTTAAAAACACTAAATAATAACAACAAACACACATAAAGAGATTAATACCTTTGGGAGGAAATTAATAATAACAACACCTGTAATAACCTCATCAATGAAACAAGGATCCAGTGGAGAAGATATAGGAAAGGTCACAGATCGCAGACTTTTAACTGGAAATTATCTAACTTTTACCTCCACATTTTTTTCTGACCAGAAAACTAGGGCCATGTCTGAGCCAAAAGCATATAATTTTCATGACAAAAATTTGGGCTGTAACTCATATAACTATATATTTTTCCTAACAAAAATGCTAATCTACTCACTTATCTTTTTAATGAGGCGTTCACAAGTATAGGTTAATTATAACATGTATTATGTTGGAAAATGTTTTCTATGTTTATTGTTTTATACAAAATTTTATTAGCATCAGTTAATTAAAGAAAAAAGATGATGTATAGCCCAGAATTGACTGGATTGCCAAAAGAGTGAGAGTACACGGTCTTTATCCCAAAAGACCAAATTTGTCATTTGGTAAGTCCTTCCCAAATTCTAATAAGGCCTCCAGATAACATTATCTCTACATAATACACATCTATTATTGCAATCTCATAAGAATCACCAGCTATATAATAACTAAAAAAAATTTAAGAGGCTGCAATTTAAGTTTAAGCCCATTACAACAGGAATATTCTGTAAAAAAAAAAAAAATGAGCACTTGCAAAGCCTCTGGGCGTGAGCTGGAGCTGAAAGTTAAGCATCTATTTGCATTTGGTTTAGGAAATCTTTGCCACCTTCCCATGAAATTTCGGCTGTCTCAGTGGATTTGGTGAAGATCAAAGTCTCCACGCTCAGCGAGCGGGTTTTAATCCCCGCCAACAGTCAATCATTTGATTCTCCAGGACAAAGAGCTACTCCTGGTGAAGTGCTGCCACATGGTTAGGACTTCACACGGCCTTGTTTTCACCTACTTCCATTCACTGGGATGCTTGCGTTCCAGGTACTGCAGAGACTTTACAAAATGTATACAAGGAGAATGGGAAATGCAAACTCCTGCTCGGAAGTCCGTGACAGAAAACACCGAGGGAAGCCTTTCCCTTCTCTTCCTGCCCGGTGAGCAAGTGACACGGTGTAGCGCTGTCAGGTGAGGGCTAACATCGTCCCGGATCTGTACACCTCAGGTTTACACCCACGGACCTTGGTGGCCGCTGGACCAAACTGCGGAGAGTCAGGGGCCACCTCACTTCAAAGGCCCCTCTCCTTCAACTGCATCACGTAACCTCATGATATTACACATCGTCATACGTTTAGGAAAAATTACTTTGTGAATATCACCTGGTTAATATCAACACTGGTCAGAACATCTTTAAAAGGAGGAATATGTCTGTAATTCATCTCACATCCAGACCAGGATGGGAAAAGTTTGCATAAGCATTGATGGACGCCATGAATTTCAGCTAGCGGTGACGGGGCAAAATTGTAGTGACACTGCCATGTTTAGAGTGACAGACTCTCCTTGCTGAAATCACTCAGACACTTCATTTTTGTTTTTCTGCAGGTTCATAAAAAATGATTGATAAAAATGTTTGATTAGCAAAGTAAGAAATAATGATAGTTTAATATATGTAATTACAGTATAGAATGCTCATAAATAGCCTAGTCTTTTGTTCTGCCATGATCTATAGACAAAAGAAAAAAATGAAACTTTTTTCCAGGCGTACTCTTCAATTTGTTCTATTCTGCATATGCGAAGTGTTTAAAAAGAAAAATAACTGAATAAGAACAAAGGAAATTATTTGGACCGGGGGTGAAGAAGAAAAACTTTATTCTCACAAAAAAGAAAGTGAAACTATTTATGTGAAGAGAAAAAAATCACAATCAACTCTCATTATTCTGTAATCTTATTTTCAAGGGCTGAATTTTCCATCTTAATAATTAGGAACTCAAGACTACATTTATATGGAAAAAAGAAGACTCCGGTTAAGTTATTGCATGTGACGCATCACAGCCCTGCAGGTGTAGCTGTCTCCATTACTCTGTGCCGTTTTTCAAACACCATGAAAGTAACGATTATTCACAATGCAATTGTAATCTATCAACAAGTCACTTTTTCCGTGGGAATAATCCATGAAGAAACAGCAATCCGCCCTGAAGCTCTCACCTCCAAAATATGATTGCTACACTTTGGCAATCAGTACAGTACAATTAATGCCTTATTCATACTTCCTCACCAAACCAAATGAAAAGAAAAAATAAACAATAATGAATTACCATCCTTTTAAGACATAAGGTATCTCACCTAAGAAAATTTTTAAAAAAAACAAGCTTGAAATTTTTGAAATCATCTTTAAAAACGAATATGATGTTATCGAATGTGTACAAATGATGATGAAGTACAGAGTTTGCAATTTAGCACCTGTAATCATCTCAAAACCATTTTCATCACTAACTATTTTAAAAATAATAGACACATTATATTCTTTTGTCCTCTGGTGGCTTATGTCTGGATAATACAGGCCAATTTTCTATACAAATGGACTGACTCTATTTTTTTAATCCACCATTATAAATTACGATACCCCTTTCTCTCCATCCACCGATCTCTTTTAAGACACAGAAATAAATCTAAACATATAACTCCTCTTCCCCAGAATTGAATTGATGGGGGCTGGCCAGCAGTCTCTACCATTTTATAAGGCAGCCCATATGCTTGATCTGAAACCCAGGGCACCTAAGAAATGAACCCAATATGAAACAGCTTTCCACACCCAAAGGAAAGACCATACCTGGAGTCAAAGGCCTAGATTCTTGCACTGAGTCTGCAGCTTACTCAAGAATACTGTGACAAAGCGAGAGAGAGAGGCATGGACATATATACACTAACAAACGTAGTAAGGTAGATAGCTGGGGGGAAGCAGCCGCAAGGCACAGGGAGATCAGCTCGGTGCTTTGTGACCGCCTGGAGGGGTGGGATAGGGAGGGTGGGAGGGAGGGAGACGCAAGAGGGAGGAGATATGGGAACATATGTGTATGTATAACTGATTCACTTTGTTGTAAAGCAGAAACTAACACACCATTGTAAAGCAATTATACTCCAATAAAGATGTCAAAAAAAAAAAGAATATGTAAAAATAGAACATAAATGTAACGTTGGACAAAGACACTTTGGAGAAGGTGAGTCTCTAATATCCCTGGAGTGACGCTCCACTATTGGGTTCCCTTCCTTCCCAGGCTTGGACACACCAACCATTCCTGGAGTCTCTGCAGGGCTTCCACGCAGTGCATTGAGGAAGGAATGCAATGCTCTTTGATAACTTTGATGACTCTGTGAGCACCGAGGAGGTTAACTACACTCTCAGATTTCTCATATGTAAAACGGTAAGAATAACAACACATCACAGCTTCACCGAGAAGAGTAAATGAGATAAATTATTTAAAGTCTCAGCACAATGCTGGGACGGTAATGCTTGGACAGGCAGTAGAGCTAGTGATACCAATAATTATATCACTTACTATTACTTTGAACAATACGTCTCAAAGTCAAAAATACTGAAAAACTGGGCTTCCCTGGTGGCACAGTGGTTGAGAGTCCGCCTGCCGATGCAGGGGACGCGGGTTCGTGCCCCGGTCCGGGAAGATCCCACATGCCGCGGAGTGGCTGGGCCCGTGAGCCATGGCCACTGAGCCTGCGCGTCCAGAGCCTGTGCTCCGCAGTGGGAGAGGCCGCAACAATGACAGGCCCACACACCGCAAAAAAAAAAAAAAAAAAAAAAAACTGAAAAACTAACAGGAGCTAGTTTTTCCTTTAAAAAAAAAATTCTCATGGTATTTATTTTTTTCCTTCCTGTTTTATTGAGATATAATTGACTGTATTAAGGTGTACAGTGTGGTGATTCCACTTACATACATCATGAATTACCACAAGTTTAGTGACCATCCATCATTTCATATAAATCAAAGAAATATACCTTTTTTTTGTGATAAAAGCTCTCAGGATTTGCTCTCTTAACAGCTTTCATATATGACAGAGAGCAGTGTTAATTATATTAATTCTGTTGTGCATTATATCCCTAGTACTTATTATTTCATTGATCAAAATTAGGACGAAAAGTATTTCCTTCCCCAAACTGAAGTTTGGAACTGCCTGAGAAATGTTCTGACTAATGTAAACTACACTGAATATGTATGAGTCAAAGTATATGTTTTTCATGTTGGGACTTCACAAAAATAGTTTTTTGTTATTTTAAGTCTCTGCTATTAAATTTTTTTTTGAAATTATTGACACATGGGCTAAAGTGCCAATTTCTAGACTTATCATGATTTGGCAACCTCACCTGTCAGCTTTCCAATCCCCACCATCACATGATGTGCTTCAATATTATGAAACTGTTTGAAAAGATCTGAAAGCATCATCAGCGTCATGGCTCTGAGGAGTGAAATGTAAAGGGTTGTGGTTGTCGAAGATCACTGATTAGTGAAAGGTAGAACAAGGATTAGAAGCCTGCTCTGGGCTGACTGCACAGACCATGCTTTTCCACAATCCAAGCTCTCACTGGAGCTTCATGTAATACCAGGGGAGAAATGGAGGGACACGAAAGTAGGACTCATAGAAGTGGCAGTCCAAAATCAGTCTCAGGTACAGGCACAGTCAGGGAATGCGTGGAGGAACTGGGTGGAGGGAACAGCAAGTTGTTACCTTCTGAGTCCCCCCAGTACCAGGCAGCACCAGTCATGCCTTCCTTGGGGCTGCCGTGTGTCTTTTTGTTCACCTTTTACTTTGTCACGTTATGCATATCTTCCCATCCTCTTCATCTACCTGTATGTACCAGAAGTTGCCTCTTTTCAAACTTTAATCTCATCAGTTTTACTGGTCTCTATTTTTCTTACTTTTATGGACAATCTTCTCTATTATTTCTTTAAACATATTCAATGTGTATGACTTATAATCTCCAATAATCCTTATGTCTACAATCATTGGGGGTCTGATTCTGTGCTTTATGGCACTTATAGTTGCTCATGGCAGCTTATTTCTTCATATATATAATAACTATTTTATTATGAGTTCAAATTCCTTTAATCTTTGATCCTTTGATCTTTTTTTTTAATCAAAATATAGTTGTGTTACAATATTGTGTTATTTTCAGGTGTACAGCACAGTGATTCAGATAGATAGATAGATAGATAGACAGAAAAATAGATTCCTATATTCCTTTTCAGATTCTTTTCTCTTTTATGTTACTGCAAAATACTGAGTATAGTTCCCAGTGCTATACAGTAGGTCCTTGTTGGTTATCTATTTTATATATAGTAGTGTGGGTATGTTAATCCCAAACTCCTAAATTATCCTTCCCTCACCACCTTTCCCCTTTGGCAACCATAATTTTTTCTCACCCCCTTTCCCTTTTGGCAACCATAATTTTTTCTCCAGACATATTTTATAAAGAACCTAATAAACCTATAGAAATAAAAATATAATAGCTAAAAAGACACAGCTGAAAAGAAAACTAGTACACTGAAAAAGTAAATCTGAGAAAAATATAGGGAATGAAGTACAGATATATAAAATGATGGGAAATAGGAAAGAAAAGTCTTAAGAAAACGATAATAGAGTGAGAAGGTCCAACATGGAGTAATGAGAGTTCAAAGAGCTAACAGAAAGTGGGAGAAGGCAATGAATATTTGGAGTGACAATGCACTGGGATTGTCCAGAATTGATGTTAGATATCAGTCTTCAGAATCAGAAAGTCATAATCCTACACCTAAATTCTAGTGAAACAGAAAAACACAAAAAATAAAGGAAAGTTTTATTTAAAAAACAAAAAACAGCTATTGAGAAAAAAACTGTTACCCACAATAAATAGTTTCTCAACTTACTGTCTTCTCAAGAGCAAACATGAAGGTCAGAAGGTAATAGAACCATAGTCTTCAGATGGTAAGAGAACATAATATTAAACTAGAATTCTATAGCCATAGAAGCATCTTAGAAAAATGAGGTCAAAATAAAAACATTTTCATTTAAAAAAAAACCTCAGAGATGACCCAAACTAGACGGTCAAAAAAGAAATTTTAACTGATACGTTTGCAAATTCCCAGATGGAAGGTCGTAGCAGCAAGATTTTAATTCCTGACTCAGTGTCATACTATCTGACACTGTCCATGTCAAAAGTCTCAGGATTTAAACAGGTTGGATGATCCTTTCAATTAAAACAAAATTAATCCTGAGATAGCACCGCACAGGGCCCATGACAGGTACGTCACGATGGATGAACAGAGGAATGGATAATTATATTTGCCTTCTCTGCATTAAGAACTTTCTGGGGAAAGGCGCATACTGGGGTTTTAAAGAACCATCTCCGCTGAAAGTCATGCTGCAGGCTCACGCTGGTGACGGCGCAGACAGGCTCTGCACACATCACAGAGCACGCAGGTCTTGCTTGGTCAGGAGTTCATGAACGCGCCTTCTCACCTGAAAGGCAATACATTCTTCAGGACCACCCGCACCCCCATACACACACATCATTTATCCCTCCTGATAACTTATGTTCACTACAAACAACTAGAGCCACTCTTTTTTTTCTCCCTCAGAATTTGGCATAAACTTTCTTTTGGGGTCTGAATATATGGATGAACATACGTGAAATTCCCTCCTTGCTGTTAAAGACCCCTGACTTTGACTGTATATCATTTCAAAATAATGACACAGTGTTGTTTCGATATATTTGTAACAAGATTAGTCAAAATAGATTGAGTTGTTGTAAAGATCAAAACTACACAGACACACACACCTATGTGTGTGTGTTTATTTATATTGGAATAGTAGATAGATAACCTTTTTGACCCAGAAGAAAGTAATATTTGATTTATTTACTTCCATTTAATCCATACAAACTGTAAAATTTATAAGTGCTTATTAAGTGAGAAGGCTTCTTTCTTTTTTGGTACGTGGGCCACTCACTGCTGTGGCCTCTCCCGTTGTGGAGCACAGGCTCCAGACGCGCAGGCTCAGCGGCATGTGGGATCCTCCCGGACTGGGGCACGAACCCGCGTCCCCTGCATCGGCAGGCGGACTCTCAACCACTGCGCCACCAGGGAAGCCCAAGGTTTCTTTCTTTGAGAGGAAAGCTTTAATATTTTGTTTATCAGATCAGCTTATGTTTAATTCATTTCTTCTCCTGCCAACTCTTTAAAGAAAGAACAATTATCAACCAAAAAGAGGAGGCAGAAGTCAACCATATATTCTGGTTCTGGTTTATAAGGGGACCAGATCCAAATTCTGTTTCATGTTATACTAAAAGGAAAGTTCTGATGACACAACGTTTTTAAAAGAAAGGAAAGGAGATAAAAAGAGGAAGCAAGCAGGTTGCAACATCACAACAGTCCTAGGACACAAGCATCACTGATGATAAATTCTTTCGGCGAAGTAAAATTTATGATGTGGACAAGATAAGAGTATCCTGGCATCTAGTAACTCCTATTGCTAATGGGATATATGCTGCAGCAAATCGTGGCGTGTGTGTGTGTGTGTGTGTGTGTGTGTGTGTGTGTGTGTGTGTGTGTTTGGTCTTTTTCTTACTTCCCATCTGGCCTCTGGTTTTACTTTGGACAAAGAGTAAGGAGGGAGAGGACGCTGAGAAACCCACTGTCCCTGCAGTGGTTTCCTAGCCCTGCATTAGGGACAAGCCTTGAAATGGTGCATGAATGTGAGCAAGAAATACCCTAATATTGACACATCAACACGGCCAACTCACTTGTTCCATAAGAATATGTACTACTACCTAGAAAAGTGGGTGTTTTAGAAAAATAATTTTATATCCGCAGGACTGGGAATACTATCACACTTCCTGATACATGCTTGCTAATACAAAATTGCTTCCCCTGAATGACCAGCTTTCAGTAAAGCACTGAGTTTAAAGCATATTCTTGCCAATATCCTGATTTCACTGACAAGTGGAAGCTGATGCATCTGAGCCCACTCACAGGCCCTTGACTCTCATTCTTGGTCAAAGAGTTTTTGCATTTTTCCGTTATTAATTTATTCTGTCCAGATAAAAAGAAGAAACCTCTTGTCTATTCAGAGTTCTACAACACAAGGAACCAAAGGTCTTGACCGGAAAGGTTGGAGAGAGTAAATATGCTGTATGCTTTACAGATAAATATCTTAGAGAAAACAAGATCAACAAAAGAAAAAAGAATACAGAATTGTGGTAATTCCTTGCAGCAAGAAAATACTCTTGAACTTTTATCCCCTCAAACAATCTAGGTGATGCTAAATTTACACATTAAGAAAAACTACTCAACTCTGTTCAAATTTTAAGGGAAATAGAACACTTTTACTGTGATTTAAGGCCTGGCTCACATTACAGTTTTATAGCTGAAAATCACTCTTCAGGAAAAATAAAATAGTTCATATATGCCTCATTTCTTGAATATATCATACAAATATATAAAGAGCTGTTCTCATCCCTCAGTGTTCCAGACTCCATCACAAGATAATAGGTGAACCAATGTAATGCTCTATTAAAAATAAAGAGCATTGTCTTCTGCATTTGTCTTGCCCTTAGAACACTTTATAATTCTCTTTGTAATTAAGGCGCTTCCAGATTATATATATATATATATATATATATATATATATATATATATATAAAATCTGGAAGCACCTCTCTCCCTCACTGTTGTAGCCTCCCCCGTTGTGGAGCACAGGCTCCGGATGCGCAGGCTCAGCGGCCATGGCCCACGTGCCCCGCTGCTCCGCGGCGTGTGGGATCTTCCCGGACCGGGGCACGAACCCGTGTCCCCTTCATCGGCAGGTGGACTCTCAACCACTGCGCCACCAGGGAAGCCCAATTCGTTTTCATTTTTTTACCAATCCCAATAGTTTGACATATTTTAAGAATCCACCATCACATCACACAATGCTCCCTTAATAAATAGTAAGCACTGACAACATATGGAATGAATTTATACAGTCATTTCTAAGCTAGTTTGGCTCTTGCTGGCTTAAACTGGCTTCTGCCTGATCAGATGTCACTGGTATGTCTCAAGTGTAAATAGCAACTAGGGCAAATCAAAATAATCTACTTTCCCAATGTCAAGTGGCCTTGTATATTTTACATTGGAGCTTGATTTCTTGGAAAAATAACCTCTTCAAACAAATGAAAATTTACCTCATTGATGCAAGATGTTAATAGGGAAATTGTAGGAAGAGGTAGGGAGCAGTGTATGGGGAATCTGTACTATTTACTCCCCTTTTCTATAAATCTACAAATGTTCTAGAAATAAATTCTACTAATTTATAAAAGATAGGTTTAAAAAAAGAAGGATTTGCCAACACTGGTCTGGGACCATGATGCTTTCTCTATTAAAACCCTAAAAGATGCTTGGTAAATATATAACAACTGATAAACCTATATTGATACATTATTAGCCAAAGGACAGAGTTTATATTAAGTTTCACTCTTTGTCTTGTACATTCTATGGGTTTTGATAAATGCATAATGTCCTATATTCACTATTACAGTATCATACAGAATAATTTTACTATCCTAAAAAGTCCTCCATGTTTAACATATTTTTCTCTGGCCCCGACCTCCAAATCCTTGAACTTTTTACTGTCTCTGTAATTTCAACTTTTCCAAATGTCATGTATTTGGAAACATACACTACATAATCTTTCCAGGCATGCTGTCTTCATTTGGTAGTACACATGTAAGTTTCTTCCATGTCTTTTTGTAGTTTGAAAGCTCTTTTCTTTTTTCACTGAATAATATTCCATTGTATGGATGCACCAGTTTGCTCATCCATTCAATTATTGAAGGACATTTCGGTTGCTTCCAGTTTGAAGCAATTGTGAATAAAATTTCTATAAGGATTTGTGTGCACACTTTTGTGGGAACACTAAATTTTCAACTCATTTGAGTAAACACCTAGGAACATGATTGATGGATTGTATGGTAAGACTTCATTTAGTTTAAAAGTAACTGCTAAACCTTTTTGAAAGCAGCCCTACCATTTTGCATTCCTACCAGCAATGAAAGAAAGGTTCCTATTGCCCCACATCCTCATTGGCATTTGGTATTGTCAGTTTTTTGGATTTTAGCCATTTTAATAGCTATGTAGTGTTACCTCATCATTGTTTTAATTTGCAATTCCTAATGATATAAGATGTTGAGCATCTTTTCATATGCTTATTTTCCATCTACATGTATCTTTTGTGGTGAAGTGTCTGTTCATTTCGTTTGCCCTTTTTAGAACTGGATTTTTTTTTCTTATTGTTAAGTTTCAAAAGTTCTTTGTTTATTTTTGATGCAAATCTTTTTCAGATAATTGTTTTGCAAAGATTTTCTCCCAGTATGTGGCTTGTCTTTGTATGCTCTTAACGGTGTCTTTTGCAGAGCAGAACTTTTTAATGAAGTCCAACATCAATTTTTTCTTTCATAGGTTGTACTTTTGTGGTTGTATCTAAAAAGTCATAACCAAGTCAAATCCAAGGTCACCTACATTTACTTCTAGTATATCTTCTAGTAGTTGCATAGTTTTACATCTATATTTAAGTTTATAATCTATTTTGAGTTAATTTTTGTAAAAATAAGTTTTAGAAAATTTTTATTAAATTTTGTGTCTAGATAACTTTTTTGAAATATGGATGGCACCAATTGTTGAAAAGTCTATCTTTTCCCAATTGAATTGCTTTTGTTCCATTGTTAAGAATTAGTTGAATCTATTTGTGTGGATCTATTTCTGGGATCCTCATTCTGATCCATTAATCTAGTTGAATATTCTTTTGCCAATCCCAAACTGTCACAACCATTGGAGATCTTAAAGTCATGTAGTGGTAGTGCTCTAACTTTGTTCTTCTACAATATTGAGCTTTTGACTTTCCATATAAACTTTAGAATCCATTTATTGATATGCATAAATTAAATTCCTGGGATTATTTATTGGGATTGCATTGAATCTATACATCAAGTTGAAAAGAATTGACATCTTAGCAAGATTGAATCTTCCTATTCATGAATATGGACTATCTCTCCAATTATGCAGATCTTTAACTTCTTTAATCAGATTTTGTAATTTTCTTCATATAAATTACGTTCATATTTCATTAGATTAATATCTAAATATTTATCTTTTTGGTGTTAATGGAAATGGTAGTGTCTTTAATTTTAAATTCCAATAGTTTATTCCTACTATATAGGAAAGTAGTTGAATTTATATATTAACTTGTATCCTGAAACCTTGCTGCAACTGATTATTAGTTTCAGGCATTTAATTGTTTATTATTTGGGATTTTCTAATTTGACATTTATGTCATCTGTGAACAAAGTTTTATTTCTTCCTTCCCAGTCTGCATATCTTTTATTTCTTTTTCTTGTCTTATTACATTAGCTTGGGTTTCCAGGAAGATGCTGAGTAGGAGTGGTGATAAAGGACATCCTTGCCTTGTTCCCAATCTTAGAGGGAAAGCATTTAGTTTCTCACCATTAAGTATGATGTTTGCTGCAGGTATTTTGTAGATATAGATCTTCCTCGACTTACAATGAGGTTATATCCTATTGTAAGTTGAAAATGTCATAAGTCAAAAAATCATTTAATGCACCTAACCCACTGATCATCATAGCTTAGCCTGGCCTACCTTAAACATACTCAGAAAAACTTACATTAGCAAACAGTTGGGCAAAGTCATCCAACACAAAGACTATTTTATAATAAAGTGTTGAATATCTTATGTAATTTATTGGATTCTGAACTGATGGTAAAAAACAGAATGGTTGTATGGGTACAAAATGGTTGTAAGTGTATAATCTGTTTATGCTTATGATCACTGACTGGAAGCTGTAGTTCACTGCCACCATCCAGAATAAAGAGGAAGTATTATACTGCATATCACTAACCTGGAAAAGGATCAAAATTCAAATTTCTAAGTACAGTTTCTATTGAATGTGCAACTCTTTCATACCATTGTAAAATCAAAAAATCATAAGATAAACCTTTGGAAGTCTGGCACCATCTGTATTCTTTTTCAAGATGAGAAAGTTCTCCCATATTCCTAATTTGCTGAGAGCTTTTATCATGAATGGATGTTGTTTTTTATCAAATGCTTTTTCTGTTGTTAAGATTGTATGGTTTTTCTTTTCTTTAGCTTGTTAATGTGATGAGTTATAGTCATTGATTTCCAAATGTTGAACCAGCCTTCCATACCTGGAATAAATCAACTTGGCCATTGTGTATAATTCTTTTTACCCATTGTTAGATCGGGATCTACTAGTATTTCATTGGTGAATTTTGTATCTATGTTCAGGGAAGTTGTTCTGTAGTTTTCTTTTCTTGTAATGTCTTTATCTTGTGTTGGTATTAGGATAATACTACTCTCATAGAAGGCAATAAGATACATGTCTTCTATTTCTATTTTTAGGAAGAAATTGTACAGACTTGGTATCATTTCTTCCTTAAATAGTTGGTAAAATTCACCAGTGAAACCATCTGGACCTACTGTTGTCTTTTTAGGAAGGCTATTAATTATTGACTCAATTTCTTTAATAGATACAGCCCTATTCAGATGGTCTAATTTTCCTCACATGAACTTTGGCAGTTCATCTCCTCCAAGAATTAGTTCATTTCATCTAAGTTACCAAATTTATGGGCATAGGGTTTTTCATAATATTCCTTTATTATCATTTTAATGATCATAGGATCATTAGTGATGGCCCCTCTTTTATTTTTAGTATTAGTAATTTTTGTTTTCTCTCTTTTTCCTTGGTAACCTGGATAGAAGTATACCAATTTTATTGAGTTTTTCAAATAACTAGGTTTTAGTTTTGTTGATCTTTTTTTCTTTTGGCTTCCTGTTCTCAATTTAGGTGATTTTTGCTCTAATTTTTATCATTATTATCTTTTTTTCTTTTTTTGCTTTCCTTAGGCTTACATTGCACTTCTCTATTTTCCTAAGGTGGAAGCTTATATGACTGAGTTTAGATCTTTCTTCTTTTCTAATATATGCATTCAATGCTACAAGTTTATGTTAAAGCAATGCTTTCACTGCATCCCACAAATTTTTATGGTTCAGTTTCATTCTCATTTAGTTTAAAATATTTTAAAATTTCTCTTAAGACTTTTCTGTACTCATGTTATCTAGAACTGTATTTTTATTCTCCAAATTTTTAGAAATTTTCTAGCTATTTTTCTGTCTTTGTATTAAATTTAATTCCACTATAGTTTAATTCCATTGTAGTGTGAGACTATAATTTGTATGATTTCTATTATTTAAAATTTGTTGTGGTGTGTTTTATGGCCAGAATGTGGTCTTGATGAATAATTCATTTGAAAAGAATATGTATTCTGTTGTTGTTAATGAAGTTTCTGTAAACATCAATTCGATTCAGTTGATTGATGGTACTGCTTAGATCAACTATATCCTTACTGATTTGCTGCCTGCTGGCTCTGTCAATCACTAATAGAGCAGTGTCAAAGTTCCTATAATAGTGAATTTGTCTGTTTCTCCTTGAAAATGTTATTTATTCCTTCTATCATTCTTGTCCTTTCTTTAAGTAGATCCAAGTTTCTGACTCACTTCATTTTCCTTTTTGCCAAATAACTTATTTTAGTATTTTCTACACAGCAGGATTACTCAAGATAAAGTCACTCAGTTTTTGTTTATGAAAATATTTCTCCTGCACTTTTGAAAAATCATTACAATGGATGTAAAATTCTATGTTGGTAGTTTTTTTTTTCTCTTTTTTCTTTCAATACACTACATATTTTACTACATGTTCTTGCTTATATAGTTTGTGGCAAAAAGTCCACTGTAATTCTTATCCTACTCCCTTCATAGGTAAAGTTTTCTTCTCCTATGGCTTCTTTCAATATTTTCTCTTTTTCTTTGGTTTTCTGAAGGTTAAATATGATACACTTAGGTGTAAAATTATTGAATATTTATCCTGCTTGGTATTCTCTGAGACTCTTGGATCTGTGATTTGGTGTCTGCCATTAATTTTAGAAAATTCTCAGCTATCATTTCTTTAAACATTTATTCTACTCCTTCTTCTCTTTCCTCTCTTTGTGGTATTCACATTATGCCTATGTTACACTTTTTGTAAGTTTCCCACATTTCTTAGATATTCTCGTTGTTTCACTTTGCTTTTCAGTCTGTGAAGTTTCTACTGACATAACTTCAAGCTCACTTATTCTTTCTTGGATGAATCCAGTCTGCTAATGAGCTCATCAAAAGCATTCTCCATTTCTGTTGCATTAGGTTTGATTTGTAATATTTCCTTTTGATGCTTCCTTAGAGTTTCCTTCACTCTGCTTATATTACCCATCTGTTTTTGAATGTCATCTACTTTTTCCATTACTGCCCTCAACATATTAGTCATAGTTATTTTAAATTCCATTCTGATATTTTTAACCTCTGTGTCATACCTGGGTCTGGTGTTCACTCTTGCTCTGTCTCTTCATATGTATTTTTACTTGCCTTTTATTCTTTGCAATTTTTTCTGGACAAACAGACACATAACATAGAGTAATAGGAGCTGGGATAATTAGGCTTTTAGTGTGAAATTTTATGTGAGTCTGGTGAGGATCCGGGCTGTATTTAAAGTGTGATGTAGCTGAAGGTGCCAGAGGCTTCAGTTTTCTCTAATTTCCTTGCTCTATTTTTTTATCTCCTATTCCTCATGTTTCCCTAGGAATTCCTTCTTAGGTAGAGTCTGTGTCCCACTGCTAAGGGGAAGCTTTCTATAATCTTATGATTAAATCTCAGATTTGAGTATCCCTGAGTCCCTAGGTTATGATATTCAGATGTTTTCATTTGCTTGTTTGTTTTTTTAAACATTTTACCTCCCTTTATGTGAGATGAGAGGAAAGCTAGAGCCTGGCTAATTGCTCTTTCCCAGGTTAGATAAACCTTGGTAAAGTACTTTCCCTTGGAAGACAGGGTTTTGTGATGGAGAACTCCTGGGCTTAACTGGTGAGTTTCCACTTGCTCAAAACAGAAGGGGTCTTTCTCTGATTTTCATTTGTGAACATGATGAGTTTGCTCAAGGTAAACCCAGGAAGTATGGGGCTCCCAGGAAATTTTAACTCTCAAGCCATCCACACTTAGGCTCCAGCAATTTGTCAAAATGACCATTTAAATGTTTCTGCAGTTCTGTTCCCAGGAAGCTGATCTTGGCTGTCATTCTCTATTTGGGCCAGCTCTCCAGATTTCAGAATGGTGGTTTGCCCTGTGACCTCAATTCTCTGAAGTATCTAAGAAAAGTCACTGACTTTCAGTTTGTTCAGCTTTTTTCTTGTTGTGAGGGCATAAATGATAACTTCCAAGCTTTATACCTGTCAGAGTTGAAAGTGAAAGTCAGCAAACTTTTTCTATAAAGGGTCAAATAATAAAGAGTTTTGGCTTTGCAAGATACACAGTTTGTATTGCTGCTACTCAAGTCTGCAGTTAGAATGTGAAAACAGCTACAGACAATATGAAAATAAACGGGCTCGGCTGTATGCCAATAAAGATGTATTTACAAAAACAGGTGGTGGGCTGAATTTGGCCTGTGGGCCACCGTTTGCAGCCCCTGCTCTAGACTATAAGGTCACAAACTGAAATCCCACCAGGACACAAGGTGATAGCAAACATGAGCCAAGTTGGATGTGTTTTAAATAGAAAATAAAGATTCTTGCCTTATATATTAAATACTTATTCTTTATGTCCACAAAAAATATGTTATATCTCATTTCTCTTGAAATACTTTTCAATATTTCAGATAGTTTACTTAGCATAGAAATGTGGGTACCACACATCACTTAATCCTTCTACATTACTATAGGGAGATAGCAGCACATTGTAAACGTAAATGGTGACCTGCTACAGTGTCTGAGTATCAGGCTCACCCAGGGACGGTGGGGACCTTGATGAACTGCAGAGGAGAGAACTGCCCAGCCAGCTGCTGCCCAGGAGGAGTAAAAGCCTGCATCACCAGACCTACATTTTTTCAAGATGACATAGAAATCTAGATTGTGTGCTACCCTTCCAATTTTCAATGATGGCAACTAAACGTGTAAGCATCATAGAAGCCAAGACTGTGTAGAACAAATGCAAATATTCTAGCTGCTGAGCCTGGCTCGTGCCTGAACTTGTCCTCCAATCTAGGCCTTCCTCCAGCTTTACCAAAAGAAAGCCCAGGAGTTAAAGAGCATGCCAAAGATCATTCAGCCAGGGATGGCCAGGTGTGACACGTGTTATAGCTGTCGAGTAGACCACTTCTCTGGGACAGCTCACAGCTCCTATCAAATGCACCCTTTAGCCTCCATGGAATTAAAGTCTCCCTGCTCTGAATTTAGTCCTGAGTACTGTGTCATTCTCTTCCACTGATATCAATAATCCCCAGGTTCACATTCCTAGATATCTTTTTAAATCCACTAACTTCATATTTTTTTCATTTTTTTCCTAAAAGCACCATTATATTTCACTTAAACAGCAAAGAGCTAATAAAACAATCACAAGTACGTTTGTGCTGCAAAATCACAGCAAGATAAATGGTTCCAATCAGTTACAGGAAGTCTGTAATGAACATCTTCTTCAAAAAATGTGTTTTGGCAGACACGCTCCTAACAGGCTCCAGGGCTGGGCAGAGCTGCTGGTGAGACTCCCCAGTGGGATCAGACTCCTGATATAGTACACAGCTGGCACTGAGAGAAAGAGAAAGCAAGTTAGAGAGAGAGAGAAAGTGCTGCCCGCCATGTGGTTGACAGTGTCTTGGTGCCCCAGCCTGGTATCAGGCCTGAGCCTCTGAGGTAGGAGAGCCGAGTTAAGGACATTGGACTACCAGAGACCTCCCGCACTATGTAACATCAATTAGAGCTCTCCCAGAGATCTCCATCTCAATGCTAAGACCCAGCTCCACCCAAGGGCCAGCAAGCTCCAGTGCTGGACACCACATGCCAAACACCTAGCAAGATAGGAACACAACCCCACCCATTAGTAGAGAGGCTGCCTAAAACCATACTAAGTTTAAGTTCACAGACACCCCAAAACACACCACTGGACACAGCACTGCCCACCAGAAAGACAAGATCCAGCCCCACCGACCAGAACACAGGCACCAGTTCCCTCCACCAGGAAGCCTACAAAAGCCACTGAAAAAACCTTACCCACTGGGGGCAGACACCAAAAACAACACAAACTACAAACCTGCAGCCTGTGCAAAGGAGACCCCAAACACAGTAAGTTAAGCAAAATGAGAAGACAGAGAAATACGCAGCAGATGAAGGAGCAAGATAAAAAACCACCAGAAAATACAAATGAAGAGGAAATAGGCAGTCTACCTGAAAAAGAATTCAGAGTAATGATAGTAAAGACAATCCAAAATCTTGGAAATAAAATGGAGAAAATATAAGAAATGTTTAACAAGGACCTAGAAGAACTAAAGAACAAACAAACAATGATGAACAACACAATAAATGAAATTAAAAATTCTCTAGAAGGAATCAATAGCAGAATAACTGAGGCAGAAGAACAGAAAAGTGACCTGGAAGGTAAAATAGTGGAAATAACTACTGCAGAGCAGAATAAAGAAAAAAGAATGAAAAGAATTGAGGACAGTCTCAGAGACCTCTGGGACAACATTAAATGCACCAACATTCAAATTATAGGGGTCTCAGAACAAGAAGAGAAAAAGAAAGGGTCTGAGAAAATATTTGAAGAGATTATAATTGAAAATTTCCATAACATGAGAAAGGAAAGAGTCAATAAAGTCCAGAAGAGCAGAGAGTCCCATACAGGATAAATCTAGGGAGAAGCACACAAAGACACATATTAATCAAACTATCAAAAATTAAATACAAAGAAAAAATATTAAAAGCAGCAAGGGAAAAATAACACACAAGGGAATCCCCATAAGGTTAACAGCTGATCTTTCAGCAGAAATTCTGCAAGCCAGAAAGGAGTGACAGGACATATTTCAAGTGATGAAAGGGAAAAACCAAGACTACACTACCCAGCAAGGATCTCATTCAGATTCGACAGGGAAATTAAAACCTTTACAGACAAGCAAAAGTTAAGAGAATTCAGCACCGCCAAGTAGCTTTACACCAAATGCTAAAGGCATTTCTCTAGGCAAGAAACACAAGAGAAGGAAAAGACCTACAAAAACAAACCCAAAACAATTAAGAAAATGGTAATAGCAACATACATATCAGTAACTACCTTAAATGTAAATGGTTGAAATGCTCCAACCAAAAGACATAAACTGGCTGAATGGATACAAAAACAAGACCCATATATATGCTGTCTACAAGAGACCCACTTCAGACCTATGGACACATACAGACTAGAAGTGAGGGGATGGAAAAAGATATTCTATGCATATGGAAATCAAAAGAAAGCTACAGTAGCAATTCTCCTATCAGACAAAATAGACTTTAAAATAAAGACTATTACAAGAGACAAAGAAAGACACTACAAAATGATCAAGGGATCAATCCAAGAAGAAGATATAACAATTGTAAATATTTATGCACCCAACATAGGAGCACCTCAATACGTAAGGCAAATTCTAATAGCCATAAAAGGAGAAATCAACAGTAACACAATCATAGTAGGGGACTTTAACACCCCACTTTCACCAATGGACAGATCATCCAAAATGAAAATAAATAAGGAAACACAAGTTTTAAATGACACATTAGACAAAATTGACTTAATTGAGATTTATAGGACATTCCATCCAAAAACAACAGAATACACTTTCTTCTCAAGTCCTCATGGAACATTCTCCAGGATAGATCATATCTTGGGTCACAAATCAAGCCTTGGTAAATTTACGAAAACTGAAATCGTATCAAGTATCTTTTCCAACAACAACACTATGAGACTAGATATCAATTACAGGAAAAAAACTGTAAAAATTACAAACACATGGAGGCTAAACAGTACACTACTAAATAACCAAGAGATCACTAAAGAAATCAAAAAATTCCTAGAAACAAATGACAATGAAAATGCGACAGCCCAAAACCTATGGGATGCAGCAAAAGCTGATCTAAGAGGGAAGTTTATAGCAATACAGTCCTACCTTAAGAAACAAGAAAAACCTCACATAAACAACCAAACTTTACACCTAAAGCAATTAGAGAAAGAAGAACAAAAAAACCCCAGAGTTAGCAGAAGGAAAGAAATCATAAAGATCAGATCAGAAATAAATGAAAAAGAAAGGAAGGAAACAATAGCAAAGATCAACAAAACTAAAAGCTGGTTGTTTGAGAAGATAAACAAAATTGATAAACCATTAGCAAGGCTCATCAAGAAAAAAATGGGAGAAGACTCAAATCAATAGAATTAGAAATGAAAAAGAAGTAACAACTGACACTGCAGAAATACAAAGAATCATGAGAGATTACTACAAGCAACTCTATGCCAATAAAATGGACAAACTGGAAGAAATGGACAAATTCTTAGAAAACCACAACCTTCAGAGACTGAATCAGGAAGAAACAGAAAATATAAACAGACCAATCACAAGCACTGAAATTGAGACTGTGACTAAAAATCTTCCAACAAACAAAAGCCCAGGACCAGATGGCTTCACAGGCAAATTCTATAAAATATTTAGAGAAGAGCTAACACCTATCCTTCTCAAACTCTTCCAAAATATAGCAGAGGGAGGAACGCTCCTAAACTCATTCTACTAGGCCACCATCACCCAGATAGCAAAACCAGACAAAGATGTCACAAAAAAGTACCTAAAGGCCAATATCACTGATGAACACAGATGCAAAAATCCTCAACAAAATACTAGCGAACAGAATCCAACAGCACATAAAAAGGATCATACACCATGATCAAGTGGGATTTATCCCAGGAATGCAAGGATATTTCAATATATGCAAATCAATCAATGTGATACATCATATTAACAAACTGAAGGATAAAAACCATATGATCATCTCAGTAGATGCAGAACAAGCTTGTGACAAAATTCAACACCCATTTATGATGAAAATCTCCAGAAAGTAGGCACAGAGGGAACTTACCTCAACATAATAAAAACCATATATGACAAACCCACAGCCAACATCGTTCTCAATGTTGAAAAACTGAAACTATTTCCTCTAAGATCAGGAACAAGACAAGGTAGCCCACTCTCACCACTATTATTCAACATAGTTTTGTATGGTTTACCCACAGGAAATCAGAGAAGAAAAAGAAATAAAAGGAATACAAGTGGAAAAGAATAAGTAAAACTGTTACTGTTTGCAGGTGATGTGATACTATACATAGAGAATCCTAAAGATGCTACCAGAAAACTACTAGAGCTAATCAATGAATTTGGTAAAGTAGCAGGATGCAAAAAATTAATGCACAGAAATCTCTTGCATTCTTATACACTAATGATGAAAAATCTGAAAGAGAAACTTAGGAAACACTCCCATTTACCACTGCAACAAAAAGAGTAAAATACCTATGAATAAACCTACCTAAGGAGACAAAAGACTATAAGACTATGCAGAAAACTATAAGACACTGATGAAAGAAATTAAAGATGATACAAACAGATGGAGAGATACACCATGTTCTTGGATTGGAAGACTCAACATTGTGAAAATGACTATACTACCCGAAACAATCTACGGATTCAATGCAATCCCTATCAAACTATCAATGGCATTTTTTCCCAGGACTATATCAAAAACTTTCACAATTTGTATGGAATCACAAAAGACCCCAAAGAGCCAAAGCAATCTTGAGAAAAAAAAACGGAGCTGGAGGAATCAGGCTCCCTGACTTCAGACTATACTACAAAGCTACAGTAATCAAGATAGTATGGTACGGGCACAAAAATAGAACGATACATCAATGGAACAGGATAGAAAGCCCAGAGATAAACCCACGCACATATGATCAACTCATTTTTTTTTTTTTTATTGCGGTACACGGGCCTCTCACTGTTGTGGCCTCTCCCATTGCAGAGCACAGGCTCCAGACATGCAGGATCAGCAGCCATGGCTCATGGGCCCAGCCGCTCCGCGGCATGTGGGATCTTCCCGGACCGGGGCACGAGCCCATGTCCCCTGCATCAGCAGGCGGACTCTCAACTACTGTGCCACCAGGGAAGCCCGATCAACTCATTTTTGATAAAGGAGGCAAGAATATACAATAGAGAAAAGACAGCCTCTCAATAAGTGGTGCTGGGAAAACTGGACAGCTACATATAAAAGAATGAAATTAGAACACTTCATAGCACCATACACAAAAATAAGCTCAAAATGGATTAAAGACCTAAATGTAAGGCCAGACACTATAAAACTCTTAGAGGAAAACATAGGAAGAACACTCTATGACATAAATCACAGCAAGATCCTTTCTGACCCACCTCCTAGAGAAATGGAAATAAAACCAAAAAATAAACAAATGGGACCTAATAAAACTTAAATGCTTTTGCACAACAAAGGAAACCATAAACAAGACGAGAAGACAACCCTCAGAATGGGAGAAAATGTTTCCAAACAAAGCAACTGACAAAGGATTAATCTCCAAAACATACAAGCAGCTAATGCATCTCAATATCAAAAAAAAACCAAACAACTCAATCAAAAAATGGCCAGAACACCTAAATAGACATTTCTTCAAAGAAGATATACAGATTGGCAACTAACTCATGAAAGGATGCACAACATCACTAATCTTTAGAGAAATGCAAATCAAAACTGCAATGAGGTATCACCTCACACCGGTTGGAATGGCCACCATCAAAAAATCTACAAAGAATAAATGCTGGAGGGCTTCCCTGGTGGCGCAGTGGTTGAGAATCTACCTGCCAATCCAGGGGACATGGGTTTGACTCCTGATCCCGGAAGATCCCACATGCTGTGGAGCAGCTAGACCCATGCACCACAACTGCTGAGCCTGCGCTCTGGAGCCAGCAAGTCATAACTACTGAGCAAGCATGACACAACTACTGAAGCTCACACACCCGGAGCCTGTAGTCTGAAACAGGAGAGGCCACCACAATGAGAAGCCCGCTCACCACAACAAAGACCCAATGCAGCCAAAAATAAATAAATTAAAATAAATTAATTAAAAAAAAAAAAAAGAAATGCTGGAGAGGGTGTGGAGAAAAGGGACCCTCTTGCACTGTTGATGGAAATGTCAATTGGTGCAGCCACTATGGAGAACAGTAGGGAGATTTCTTAAATAATTAAAAATAGAACTACCATATGACCCAGCAATCCCACTACTGAGCATACACCCTGAGAATACCATAATTCAAAAAGAAACATGTACCACAGTGTCCATTGCAGCACTATTTACAATAGCCAGGACATGGAAGCAACCTAAGTGTCCATCAACAGATGAAAGCAGAAAGAAGATGTGGCACACATATACAATGGAACATTACTCAGCCATAAAAAGAAACGAAATTGAGTTATTTGTAATGAGGTGGATGGACCCAGAGTCTGTCATACAGAGTGAAGTAAGTCAGAAAGAGAAAAACAAATACCATATGCTAACACATATATATGGAATCTAAAAAAAAAGAAAAGAAGGAGTGGTTCTGAAGAACCTAGAGGCAGGACAGCAATAAAAATGCAGATGTAGAGAATGGACTTGAGGACACAAGGAGTCGTTAGAGTAAGCTGGGACGAAGTGAGAGAGTGGCATGTATATATATATACACTACCAAATGTAAAATAGATAGCTAGTGGGAAGCAGCCACATAGCACAGGGAGGTCATCTTGGTGCTTTGTGACCACCTAGACAGGTAGGATAGGGAGGGTGGGAGGGAGATGCAAGAGGGAGGAAATATGGGGTATATGTATACATACAGCTGATTCACTTTGTTATACAGCAGAAACTAACACAACATTGTAAAGCAATTATACTCCAATAAAGATGTTAAATCAAAAAAAATGTGTTTCAAGTTATCTTCATCTGACTTCCCTGTGCAACTTAATCCTGCTTGATTCTGAATTCGTGTAGAAAATTTTTCATCTTTCCAGGGATTTCAGCTGACTAGAAAGCAATGTAACATCATTTAGGGGCATAATGGAAACAAGCAAATGGTTAGAATAGTCTCATGCTGGCAGATCTCTTTCTCTGTGCGCCGTCCCAGATGGAGTAGGAAGTGGGGCAGAAGGGATGGCCTAGGGGACTTGCTGGAGCTGACAGTGAAGAGACAGTGAGAAACGTGGAGCTTTCAATGTGTGGGTGGGGGGAGGGGAGGGGGAGGGGAGCGGGGAGATGGCTGCATCCTGGGATTCGAAGTTCTTCCAGAGAGAGAGGTGTCAACTTTAAAAGGTACCACAAACGGTCGGAAAATACTGAATATGACCTATATACCATCATAATGAACTCAACTGAAATACGTTCATATCGATAACGGGACAAGAATCACCCTAAAATCCTGGTGAGGTCACATTATATATCACTGCTATAATTTTGTAATTCCATAGAAGTATTTTTTAATGGAGTTAGGTATGAAGACTGATATTTCAAAAATATCTTTGAAGCTGGAATGGACAACGAAATGTTCTGCGATTAAACACATTCAATAAAATTAAGGCGAAATGGCGGGGTCTGCTAAGCAGTGTAACAAAATGGAAGCACCCCATCCCACTCCTGGTATCAGTGTATAATTTAGCGTTCACTAAACAGTCATTCTGAGGAAAAATAAGAGATGTGGCTCAAAACAAATTGTTCCGTGCCGAAACAGGTTTGGAAATGCCGGTCAGACAAAATTAAACAGATATTTTTACTACAAAATCTCTCAGCACTTTTACTGGGCTTTATGCCTGGCACTCTCAATGACAGATCTCTCCTCTGAAGTAATTTTCAAGTCCACTGACCATTAAAGCCCATATTCAAATGCACAAATTCCAAATTCTCCCAGAGAAGTGTTTAATGGCACTTAACCTGGGAAATACTGATTTATTTTATTGGTTGGCAAACTTAAATAATAACTTCATATATTAAGAAGTTAAATTTGGTAAACAGCGAGGTCCTACTGTATGGCACAGGGAACTATATTCAATATCTGGTAATAACCTATGATGGAAAAGAATCTGAAAAAGAATGTATATGTTTTATATTATATGTACGCATATATAATCACTTTGCTGTACACCTGAAACTAACACAACATTGTAAATCAAATACACTTAAATTTTAAAAACATTAAACTTGGAAGTTTCTTAAATGACACAGTATTTTTTGGTTATAAGGGTACCAGGCTACCTTTTTTTAACTCTTCTACCTTAAATTTAGGTTATTAGTTCTAGGAGATACTAGTGGTTCATACCCAGTGCAATTCTCATGTTCTTTCTCTGTAAAATATTTTGAATATAATGAATCATTTCAGATTTCTCAATCAGATTTCTACATTGGAGTTTTCTTTCCAATTGGGTCTAGAAAGAGTTAAAATGTGCACATCATATGGAATTTTCAATGCCAGCAGAAGCAATTAAGCAAAACTGTTGTCATAAAATTCATACTGAAGCAAGATAGAACACCTGGTTAGTTATCAATTAATACCTTTTTGTCATGTTCTGCCTGGCTTTCTTCCTTCTTACGCGTGATGATGCTCGGGCTAGGGTTATCTATGATTTACAGCAAGGATGGCAATTAAGATTTATGCAAAGGAAATGGTTTGCATCTCTGCTCTGTGTAGAATAACACAATGCAATGTTCTTTCTAATCACACAGTGGGGAGGAGAGCGGACCTCAGAGAAAAGGAAGGTGATTTGGCAAGAAGAGAGCTTTGTTGAAGAAGGGGGCAAAAGTGACATTGGAAATGCAGTTGGAGGGATGGAGAGCTCTAAAATGGAAACTTTTTATTGAAATTAGGTACCAATGAGAGGCCAACACTGTCTTTGACAAAGAGGGTGGGCAGATCTTACCTGGGAAAGGCTAGTCCCAGGATGAGCAAACAGAAGGCAGTGAGAATGCCGATTACCTCAAGCTCTGTTTAGAATTCTTATCTCTCAGGGCTCTTATATCAAGATGATTCTGGTAACAGTCTATCAAAGAGAGTCACAGTGCCCGTGGGATTAATTTATAAAATGCTACAATCCTTCCTTGTGGGGAGATGGACTAGTTCCCAGGCTCAAAGAGCTGCAGAACACCTTTCATGAGGGCCAATCATCTTTAAAACAAAACAGGGCTCGGGACATAGTCCAAATGGCAATCCTGAGGATTCTATGTTGAGAAATGGCACATTTGTGTCTCCTGTCCTTCCAATCAAGATCAAAATTTGGAGTGTGCCCAGGGAGAAAACACCCACCATTTATGGTAGAAGAAAATGCCCACATTTTGGCAGCCAGTTCAAGGGACCTGAAAGACAACATGGCGCTTTGACTGGAACACTCAGAGAAAAGGAAGATGATTCGGGAAGAAGAGAGCTTTGTTGAAGAAGGGGCCAAAAACGACATGGAACACATGGCGTGACCCTTGGACACTCCTCTGCACACACAATATACACTTGAAGTTGTATGGTACCTTGATTTCTATCTTCAGCAAACTAGAGAAATAAAGCAAACTAAGAAAGAGCCCAGACCTCTGTGAAGAGCCCAGTGTGGGTGGCCGAAAGCCCTGGGGCTGCCAAGGCTCTGTCCCCCTCAGAGAGGCTGTGACCTCCAGCTGCTGGGGGACCCCGTGTGCTTTACGGGCCCTTATATGAGGGATCATGCAGTTCTGGGAGAGTCCTTGAATCTGTCTCTCTCCTGAATATCCCCCCTCCCCCTAATTTCCATAATAAGATTCACTACTGAGTAAACCATGCCTGTGACCGCAAGTTCAGGCACCCTGGAGGCAGGTACCTAAACCATGTTCCCCTATGTGTGTATCATGGAAGATGAAAATACAGGGTGCTGAAAAGAATGGATCCCATGCATGATCAAATCACTTCAAAAAACTCTAGCTTAAAGTAAACAGGTATCTCCCGCAGGACTTCTCAGCGCCTTTGACATGTTCATTATAAGCCTTCCAAGGAACGAGTGTTTGCAGAATTTCTTCCAGCATATGTCACCACAGAACCCTCTATCTACAGCAGTATCGTTCAATAGAAATATGACATGATCCATAAATGAGAACCTTGTATGTGATTTTAGATTTTAAGAAAGGCACATTAAAATGTAAAAAGAAACAGATGAATTTAATTTCAATAATATAGTTCACTAACCCAGTATATCAAAACTATTATCATGTCAACATGTAATTTATATAAACTATTATGTGCGATAACTTACATTTGCTTTTGTTGGATTACGTCTTTGAAATACAGTGTATGGTTTACACTTACAGCACCTCTCCTCAGACCAGGCACATTTCCAGCATTTAGTGCAGCTTCTCATGTGACCATGGCTGCCCCACTGGATGGTGCAGGGAGACAACTGTTTCACAAAACTGATGTAATTTGGGATGCACAGATAAGCACTATTTCTGTATTTGGGCTAACGTGATGTTGACTATTTGATAAATATTTGTGCTAGGTGCTATAGAAATAGTACTGAACAGCATAAAAACCCTGTGCCTTCATAAGACTTTTGCTCCAGGGAGGAATGCAAGCACTAAATCACATGATGAAACATTTAATAACACTGAGGGCTGAGAACGGATGTGACAGAGGGGTCTGACTGCACCCGGGGTCAATGAAGGCTTCCCCTACCAATGGCATTTAAATGTTGACCCGGAAGATACTTTGGCTTTAGCTAGACAGTGCACAGAGAGATTATGAGGTGGGAAAAACCATTATAGTTCAAGCAATGAAGGGTGGAATGCTGAAATACATAGAGCAGAGTCTGGGAGAGCCCACCCTGAGAAGAGGCTGGTCAGCAGGAACATGCAGCATTATTGCGGCCAGTGTTAGATTTTATCTGAAAAGCAATGGGAAGCCTTGGAGGGGTCTAACCCAGAGAGTGACATGAGCCAATGTGCTTTTGTGAGAAATTAGAGCTAGTTCACTTTCTTCGTTGCACTGCTCATTGAGAGTGCCTAATTCCTCCCTCTTTGAATCCAAATTGGACTTAATGACCTGCTTGACCAAGAGAATTTGGTAGATGTGAGGTTCTGAGATTTCCAAGGCCAGGTCATGAGAAGCCTTTCAGCTTCACCCTGGTCTTTGGGGACACTCTCTCTTGAGTCCTGACCCACTGCTTGAGAGCTTAACTACTGCGAGAGAGCCATGCTCGGGACACCACATGCAGGGGACACAAGGCAATGAACTGAAGAGAGAGAGAGAGAGAGGTCAGCCTATGACTAAGAACAGTCTCTACAAGTCCCCAAATCAGTCTTGCCCCAAGGAGAGAACAGATTTCCAGTCTCTTGGCCATTCATGTCACCCCAGCTGAGGTGCATGCATCTCAGAGCAGAGTTGAGATGCTCTACTGAGCCCCACCCAAATCTCATGATCATGAACAAAGTAAATAGTAGTTATTTTAAGCCACCAAGTTTGGAGATGTTTGTTACACAGCAATGGATGACTGGATGGTTTTCTGATGATCCCTTTGGCTACAGTGTGCAGGTGCACTACAGGGGAACAAGGACATTGGTAGCTGAGCCAGAATGTGGCCGTGGATCAGGAGGGAAGTGGATGGATTAAGTCCCGCTGAGGAGGAAGAACTGGAAACCCTGTCTGCCTTGGTGGGAAGGGGAGGTGCAGCCACACATGTCACTTTCTTCATTTTTGCTTTCTCCTATGTAATTTTTTCTTGTTGAGTTAGAGAACTAAGATAGGGGTCTTTAATTTTCTTCCCTTTGCTACTTTCCCATGGAGCTCAGGAGTGCTCCTGGCCACTTGGTCATAACACAGAAATGGTGTGACAGATGGCTGTGCATGAGGGTAAAAATGCCTGTCAATCCATCCTAAGAGGAGATTTGAGTTTACTGAAAAATATACATCCAAGGTTGGGTGGCTTAAGAAATAATGAAAGTGATCTATAAAAGAACTAAAACATTTACCTTAACCTCGTAGCTAATTACAAATCACTAAAATGTTTTCAAGCAGGAGCAAGTATTATTAATGGTGAAGTGGTAAAAGGGAAAAGCGTTCCCAACAACTGACTTTCCATGGGGTACATTTGTCTGGGGTTGGAACGCCAAGGCAAAACCATCTCCTGGCACCAATTTGGAAAGTAAATGTAACAGAATACTGTTTCATTGGGTCATTCAACAGTGATATTTTTATTTGTGTCTATCCATATTGTTTTTATATTCCTAATTTTTAAAGAAGCTTTTTCGTGTGTGTGAAATGTAATGCTAAATTAAACAAGAGATTTCTCAAAAGTTTCTAAGAAAACTTCTGTGCTTCAACGAAGCCACAGTTTTTAGTTCTTCAGTGTAATTAATTGCAATCACCTTTTTAAAGGAAAATTGTTAGAATGGAGATCGGGATGTAAAACTCGCCCTAGCGTGCGGTACCGCTGAGAAGAGATATTACGGCCCACTTTTCCACTTCACATTCGGGGGATCCGTAGCTATTATTTCTTATTTAGGAAGTAAAATTGACTGCACCTGGGCATATTATTAGCTGCTCACCACAGGAACCTCATGCTGATGGGCTATAATTTAGCAGAGAAGAAAAAAAAGCAAGCCAATTGAAATGAAGCACATCGCTTGATGCCCTTTCGCTGATTGTTTGTCAGAATTTATTATCTTATATTGAACAAATAAGGGATAATTAGAAAAGGAATAAGTGTGACATAATCAAAATTGGGGGAACAGATTACTTCTCCTGCACATGAAGAAAAGGTCTCTCTGAGCCCTCAAAATCGGTCCTGCCCAAGGAGAAAAGCACACCACACTGACTGGCATCCTTCCTCTGAGATTCACAGAGAACTTGAGGGAAGACCACCCACCAGACCCCAACCTCACCACCAGCTTATTTGGGTTGTTTGCACCAATATTGTGATTCATGGCGGTCACTAGCTTTCCTTCTGGTGGTACGTGACCATGTGACCAGATCCCCAAAAGCCCTGGACCCCAAGACTCAAGAGGGCTTCCCTGACCTGGGACCCTTGGCACATGGCATGCAGTTCACGGCAGGAGGAGTAGCGTGTCCTGTGCAATCACACAGGGAGGACTTTGTAAGCCGTTGCCGGTCTCCTCCAGACCTGTAGTGACTCTGCTGTATGTTCTTTCACTGTAATAGGCTGCCCCTGAGCCCTGAGTCCTGAATCATTGACCTTGAGGGTGGTCACAGGACACCAAAACCAGGCAAAGAATGCTGGACAGAAGTCAAGGCCCAGGACAAAAGAAAGTCACAGTGTGGACGCTGATGCTTGAATCCCTGAACACCAGAGGCCACAGCCTGCCCCCTCCCAGCCCCTACTAACACCAGCACCACACCAGACAATGGAGATGCCCTGGCTGTGATTCCATCCCTGCCCTGGACGCCCAATGTCCTGCAGTGAGAATAGACCTAAGGTCTCTACTTCTTGACCTCATGGACTCCCAAGTATTGCAACTTAGAGCAGAATCCCTCAGCCTCGGCACAGTAGACATTCTGGTCCAGGTGAGTCTTTGTTGTGGGACATTCTGTGCATCATAGGATGTTTAGCAGCATCTCTGTCCTCTACTCCTGGGTGTCACTAGCTCCTGCCCAGTCGTGACAATCAGAAGTGCCCGCTGACATTGACCCCGGACCCCTGGGGGCAAAACCACCCCTGGCTGAGGACCACAGTAGCAGCTACAATCACATCTGGAAACTGAGGCTCTGCTGACTCAGCGTCCACTATGTCCTCTCCCCACCAACACTCACACGGCAGACAAGCCCCCAGCTGGAGTAAGGGTGCTCACGGGAGGCCCCCGGGCTCTCCGCACCACGAGGGCCTTCATCAGTGCAGCTGCCTGTGTTCAAGGGAAGAGTCAAAGGCGATAGGAAGCGTACCTCTGCTTTCTCAAGGAAATTTTTTTTTCTCACATTCTGGCTCCTGAATTAAGAGCTGTGTGGGACTGATTTCTTATGGCATCGCCTTAAGAAACGAAATCATCGTGTTTCAAGAAACATCTCTGATAAGAAGAAAATTGCTAGTTAGTGCACGTAAAATCAATGGGCTCCTTGATGTCTCTCAAGATGTGTGCTCCATTTTCATGAAATCTAAAAGAGGAGTGAATAAACCCATCTTTAAAAAGTTACCTGATGAAATTCATGGATGAACCCTCCATGGTCTTTGCCCTTGTGGAGCTTTCACTGGGCATGGTTTGAGGAGGGAGGCGAGGACGGAGGAGGGGAGGCAGGGTGCAGGGCGAGCTGGAAGGTGGCACCGGGATGCTGCATCCTGACAGCATGGACCACCATCACCTCCACATCCGAGGCTGGGAAGGGACCGTGGGAGGGAAGACCATAAATCTACATCCTGCACATCTGAGTTTATTCTGCCGAAGTTTTTCCTGCACACTTGTGCTCTGTCAGATATAATCTACAGAGCTCTTAATAACTTCTGAATTACCTAATTTTAATATTATAGGTGAGTAAGTTACATCAGGTTAAGAACATCTCTCCAGGTAGACAGACTCAAAAAAAAAAAAAAATCAATATTTTAGGGGTAATGTTTTTCAACAAAATAGAATTCGCTCTAATTTTATTGTTATGCAGTGCGCATTTCTCCATTTTGTTTGCAAGCATGAAATAAAGTATTGTACCTATTAAATTATTCTAATATACAATTTAACTAACTCATCAGAAAGAAAGGAAATTGGGTCCCTTTGGCATAACTTATCCTTAGTGAAGGCTGCTGTTGATTACCACTTTAATATCTACTCCTAAATGATCTACAAAATAATTTGTTCTAGAAGTTTGTTTTCCCATTGTGTCTGCAAGCATTGTAAATACGCCAATCCATAGCTTCTAGACTTAATTCATTCTTCTTTCGTGAAAGATAAAATCTGAATCAGAAAGCTGTTAAAAAATAATCCCAGTCAAAAGATTTGAACAGATACCTCAATAAAGAAAAGACATAAATAGCAAATAAGCACATGGGGAAAAAAAGCTCCAACATATTAGTCATTTAAATTAGTCAGTTTAAATAGTGTGAGACAATACTATGACACCTGTTAGAATGACAGAGAGAGAGAGGGAAGGAAGGAGGGAGGGAGTAAAGGAAGGAAGGAAGGAAGGGAGGGAGGGAGGAAGGAAAAGTGGGAGGGAGGGAGGAAATCCAACAGTACCAAGTGCTGGTGAGGATATGACAATATAGAGCAACTAGGCATCTCATACATTGCTGGTGGGGATTCAAACTGAAGTAGGCATTTTGGAAACAATTTGACACTTTTTTATAAAATTAAACATTCATTTACCATACAACTCAGAAATGCTTAGTTATTTGCCCAAGTGGAATAAAAACAAGGTTCACATAAAATCTGTAAATGAATGTTTATAACGGCTGTACTCATAACCTCAAGTGCATCACGATAAGTGAGAGAGAAGAGCCAGACTCAAAAGGCTACCAGAGTTGGGGCTTCCAGGGAGGTGGGGAGTGGGGGAGAGGGAAGGAAAGAGGAGTTGACTACAGAGGGATGCCAGAGCATTTGGGGGGTTTAACGTCGATGTTCTATATCTGATCATGGCAGTGCTTATATAACTCTATGCATTTGTCAAAATTTGCAGAAATAAACATTAAAAACAGTGAATTTTATTATACCTTCATAAAAATTTTAAAAATCAGCCTGGTTGCAATAATAGAGCCAGGGATATTGAGGTGAGCTTACAAATACTAACAAATAGTGTATGTCGCCTCACACCCGACATTCTTCTGGATCTCCTCTCCCTCATGTCAGCCTTCGGGGTTCAAGACATCTCACAGCCTCTCATAAAACCCGTTCCAGGTGACATCTCAACCTAATACCATAGAGGGTGACATTTCTTTGTGGCAACTGAGGAAACCAGCAAGAAAATGGACCTCTTAGAAAACCATAACATTCCATATGATATAACTGGATTGAGGATCGTGTAGTCAGAAGCTCCAATTTACGGAACACATCAGTGGATCCCTGACCGGCAGGTGCCAGGCCATGGCTGCTGAGCCCTCTGCTTTCCTTATGCTGGTTTATGCTACCAGGAGGAGCAGGTGTTTGCTGGAAGAAGTCCTGGCATGATCTGGAGGATTACAGTCTCACCAGAGTCCAGCCTTCCCAACTCCTCCCTTAGTGAGCATCCATCTCCATCTTGCTTTTGTGTTAAGGGTATTTGGTAAATTTATTTGAGGTAGTGCACAGAGATGGCCCCAAATGCCATATCTCAGTAGTAATTAGGAATTGCTTTAATGGAGAGTCTGATGCACAAAGAGAAGAATCAGGAAGTGAGGGCTGGTGCTGAACAAAGCCGTGGACCAGTCACAGAAATAGAACATGTAAGGCGTAAGCTTAAAGAATGAGGAGAGTCACTTTTTACACCATTTACCACCACCATAAAAACGATCTCTAAAAAAGACAAAAGATTTTTCAATACTTAATTGATGGGTTGCTTAATTTACGCTGAAGTTCGTGTATGTTCCCACAAACAGCAGTGGGAACCCACAATTATCACCTTCCGTCTCTCTTTGTATCCCTTGACCTTTACCTGGCCCCCTAAGTCAGGGTGCTTTCCTAACTTTAAAGCCAAAAATAGGGATTTGAGTGTCCAACACCCTGCTGGAGGTGTAGAAAAAAACTGTGCGTTTCAGTGGAAAACTATGAGACCTGCAGAGATTACCCGATTCTGCACTTCATCATCTTTGAGCTGTTGTACAGCTCTGTCGTTTGCAGGTCCTGACAGTCACGCAGATCTGCCCTATCTGGTAGGGGTGTAATGACTTGACTTCCCTCCCTACCCCACTCCACCAGATCCACATGGAAAAACCAGTTCTGCCCCCACTTGCATATTTACTTCAATATTCCTGGTGAATAGATATTTGTTTCATACGTTTCTCTTTTGAACTGGTCATAACAGCTTTCCAGCTCCGTCACTGAATAAGTTACACAAAATCTTCAACACATGTTCATTTTTATATCTGCATAAGGTATCTTTTAACAGAAAGGTCTGTGGGAGCTACCCCTCCCTAACCGTTACTAAGTATAGGTAGAGGTCTGGTTTGGAGGTCAGATTCGAAGCTTCCTGGTGCAGCCCACACTGGGTGCCTTTGGGCTCCTTGTGGCTTGAGGTCAGGACTACACCAAACCCAACTCTGTCTTTCTGGTAGTGCTTTTGACTGAGCTGGCTCAAGCCCGCCCTCAGGAAATACTTGTTTAGAATTTAAAGCACTTAACACTGACTTGTACGTACCTGATACCAAAACACAAAAACAAAAACAAAAAACAAAAAACACCCACCCAGCATTAAGGGTTATAATGTGCTTACACCTCGTAATATAATTGGACCTAATAAAGAAACATCACATTAGTTACTTGAGTAAATTTCAATTTATTACTAAATTAATAGCTATCCTTACGTACACCAAATGTTGTCAACACTTTCCTGGAAACTAGTGCCACCTACAAATGTAACCAATTAAATAAATAATTGAAGTAAAATGACTTTTATTCAACGGAATGGATATCAGATGTGTGTACTTGCTCTATCAAATCTCCCTTTTCCCACAGTATACCATTTTCTGAGAAGGAGATCTGAAGGTGCACCTGGGCTGGCTCTTTCACTGAAGACTGCATAAAACTTTTTTTTTTGTTTGCGGTACGCGGGCCTCTCACTGCTGTGGCCTCTCCCGCTGCGGAGCACAGGCTCCGGACGCGCAGGCTCAGCGGCCCATGGCTCACGGGCCCAGCCGCTCCGCGGCATGTGGAATTTTCCCGGACCGGAGCACGAACCCGTGTCCCCTGCATCGGCAGGCGGACTCTCAACCACTGCACCACCAGGGAAGCCCTGCATAAAATATTTTGAAGCTATTCAGAGGGAACACATTAAAAACGACTTTCATACCGGAGGTTAAGTGGCAGAAATCTTTATGGAGAAAAGTCCCTTTGTTTTGTGTGCTATTTCGTGAGTGCCGTGAACTTATTAAGCACTTTGATGTAGCAAAATTTGTGACGCGTATACGTACAAATGATCCAAACACAGCAAAAAGCAGCTAAAAAAAAAATCAGTGAAGCGGCTTTTTAACAAATGCATTCTGAACTGGATCAAAGGGATAGCTTGGAAGCTACACGCTACGGATCTAACATTCATATATTTTCATTTCAAGGAAACAACTTTTGCAGCCGAAAGGTGAAATCTATCTGTAATGAGCTTCTTCTAAGGCAGGAGGAAAGCTTCTTTTCAAATAAGAGACTAAGTAAATATAGCACCTATGTGACGTTCTACAAACAAGGGTGCAGAGGGCCCACCTTTGAAACAGAGGCCTCTTGGAAGCAGCTATGGATTCAAAGGGTGAGCTTTGCAATTACGTTTTCATCTTCCCCCCAGAATAGACTTTAATATGTACATATGTGGTCAAGAGGAAACACTTGCCTTGGGAGAGTGGGTATATTTCTGTTTTGTTTTGTGTTTGCTGTTGAAGGTATAGTCAAACACTGGAAGCTCTATACTACCAAAAGCTCCCAGATCTGATTTGATAATGATGTTTACCCCTCATGCTACAGCCCAAGGGGTCGTCTCCTCGCAGAAATTTTTAAAGCACAGGATTTTTCAAATGAGTTCACTCTTCGAAGGCTTGCTTGTTTTCCAGTAGGCACATGGAGCTAGGCCTTCAAGGTGATTTGGTGGCCCCAAATTCTGAGCTTACATCCCCCTTCCAAGTCATCTCGCCAGGGCTGCCTGCCTAACACGGCAACGGGGCATCCTATCAGGACACTGGGCTCATCACTTCCCTGCCAGGGGCCCGTTTCACCCTGCAGCCTCTCCACACCTCCTTTTTCATTTCACTAACATGGAAAATTGCCCCTGCCTGTATCATTGGGTCACAATGAAATAAAACAGAACCGACTCTCAATTAGTTTCTGGCAATACAACACAAGTAGGAATAGGATGAATAAGGCTCAGAGATATAAAACCTTTCTTCAGACCTGTCTTATCTGAACATCTACCACAAATAATATGTCCCCAGCAGTGCCATAAGATAACCAGATTGAAAAAAAAACAGAGGTTTCTTCTCCCCCCCTCCACTTCCCAGGCTCTCAGAATGGAGGCAAAGGATTTCAGAAAGTGGGGAAATAAACAGCCTCATCTCCAGCTGGGGTCGTGGGCACCTGAACCACATGACACACTAAAGATGCTCGGAAGCAGGGTCTCCTGGAAGGTAGAACGTTCTTCCAAAGGAAAGCAGGAAGCCTAGAGGAAGATGAAAGTCAGTAGTAGCGCTTTTTGTGTCCTTAATATTGGCCCACCAGGAGGGCTGAGGTGGCCGTGCACGCACATCAGGCCAGAGGGGCCAGGGTATCTGAAGAGGCTTCTAGTTTGCTTTCTTTGGGGCTATAATTTACCTCCACTGGCTCTTACTGTAACCGAGCAGGACTTTATGGGGCCTTGTTAGGACAGACCCCTCCCCCATATCCTCTGCTGTAGCTCCTCTCTGAAGTACCTAGATAACAGTACCTGATGCACACTTCCTGGGTTGTTTTATAGATGCTAAAACCACCGCCAAACGGAAGAAATTAACTACTTGATGCTCATGAGCCCCCAGACCTACTGGTGCCTAAGGACCCCTGTTACCTCACCATCAATCAGAGAACTGTGCACAAACTGATTACATACCCTGGGCTGCCCCTACATCACCTGGCCTTTAAAAATGCTTTGCTGAAACCCCTTTGGGGTTTTTTAGCAGGAGCCACCCGTTCTCCTTGTACTGGTGCCTTTACAATAAAGCTGCACTTTCCTTCACCACAACCTGGCATCAGTAGATTGGCTTTACTGCACGTGGGCAAGTGGACCCAAGTCTGATGGTTCAGTAACATTATTGACTCTAATAGATAGTTATATATTCCAAAGAAATGCCAGATTAGAAAAGAAGAAATCTTTGTGTATACACACACACACACACACACACACACACACACACATTCATGCATGCCAAACTTTTAGGCAAGTGAAAATTGTGAAATAATCTCAAATATAATATGAAAAAGATGAGAAGATATAATTAAACAATTTTCCCAACAGTTTATTTACACCAATCATTTTATAAGCAATGTAGAAAAAATAATCTTTGATTATATGTTAAAATAAACTTTTATAATCTAAGAGTGTATTTATTATGTTAGTTATTGCTGTTTTGATATATATATTATACAAATATAGTCTTATAAAATATGCACATAACATACAAATCTTGAAGTTAAGTAAAATTTTAAATCATTATTTTCCAAGGTGTCCCAATTTGACAAATGAACATTTACACAACTTCTGAAAGAGGAATGAGTGACCCAGAAAAATGAGAGACGTCTATGAAACTCAATAGATACAAAACCCAAAATAAAATTAACATAGGAGTGAAAAGCCACAGAGGTATACATGGAGTCCAACTTTGTCCAGGTTCTCAGGGAAAATAAAAAATCTTGGGGAATAAGAAGAAAAATGTTATAGAAAGATACACTGTAATGCACAGAACCGTTATACTTAAACCCTCTGGAATCCAGCTTCTCCAGGAACCTTCCTCACGTGGAACAGTCCTCAAGAGAGGGACACAATTCTGGGTCTAGCAGGCTTCTTTCCATCTCCCTGAGACGTGATTTTAAGTTTCTCATCTCGGCCATCTCTCCTAAAAGCTCTCACTAGGCCCTCCCCACCCTCTGTCTAAGCAGAAGCTTCAGCTCCAGCTTCCTTAGTTAGAATCTCCCTCAGCTCTGCACCCATCCCATTACCTCCTCCAGGCTGATCCCCCTGCCAGAGTTCTGAGCCCGCACCCTGTGGCTTTCTTGAGGATCTCATTCCTTCTGTTTGTTTCTCTCCCTGGTGTCTACTGCTCAGGACCCTCTTCTCTGTGGGATCACTGTGCCCATCAGGAAACATGCTTGCTATATCTCATCTTTCCAAAAAACAAAAAAAAACCACATAAACAAATAACAACAATAAACCCAAATTCCTTTTACTAAACATTCTCCTTTACTGCTGTCCCATTTTTTGCTTCTCATTCACAATCACGTTTTTTTGAAGGAGTAAATCACATATACATCTGTACAGCCTCACCAGCCATTCACTTTCAACCTCTTCAGGAAGGCTTCTGACCCACAACTCTGCCGAGATTGCCCTTTTCTAGATCTCTGATAATTTTGATGGTGCCAAACCCTGCGGACACTTCCTGGATCTCATCTTGCCTCTCAGAGGTATTCGATACAGTGAAAGCCTCCCTACCACTCTCTCTTGGTGTCCATGACAGCTGCACATTCCTGTCTTTCCTCCTAATCCACTGGGTGCTCCACTGAGGTCTCCTCCTTCTTTGCCTGATGGCTGTTAGCATTTTCAGGAATTCATCCCAGGCTCTCTTTTCTTTCCTCCATAGGGTATCTCATTCAACCAATTACTTTAGATACAGTTACGTGGCTGACCACTCACACATTTATGTAGCAAGATGAAATCCATGTATCCACCTGCCCATCTGGCTCTTCAACAGGAGGGCCTATTATATTTAAAACTCAACCTGTTTAGAAACCATTCTTTCCCTCGGAAATTGGGACCTCCATTCATCCACCTCCTCAACCAGGACTCATTCTTTTTTTATTTTTTTTACATCTTTATTGGAGTATAATTGCTTTACAATGGTGTGTTAGTTTCTGCTTTATAACAAAGTGAATCAGTTATACATATACATATGTTCCCATATCTCCTCCCTCTTGCGTCTCCCTCCCTCCCACCCTCCCTATCCCACCCCTCCAGGAGGTCACAAAAGCACCGAGCTGATCTCCCTGTGCTATGCGGCTGCTTCCCACTAGCTATCTACCTTACGTTTGGTAGTGTATATATGTCCATGCCACTCTCTCGCTTTGTCACAGCTTACCCTTCCCCCTCCCCGTATCCTCAAGTCCATTCTCTAGTAGGTCTGTGTCTTTATTCCCGTATTACCCCTAGGTTCTTCATTAGGACTCATTCTTGATTCCACCATCCTCTTGCCTCTAAGCTCCTTCCTCCCTCTCGACCCACCTCAACACAGCCTTCTTCAGATCCTATTCCTTCTATCTCTAAAATATATCGCAGGTCTGTCCATTTACCTCTTCCTCAAGTCCACGTGACCATTATCTCTTAGGTGGACATTTTAAACAGCCCCCCAGCTGGTCTCTCTGCATCCACATTTTCTCCCATACAATTTATTCCTTCTTTTCTTCATTAGTGTGAGTGACCTCTTTCACCCAATAATGCATCATGTCATGATCTGATAGGTTAACATCCTTCACTGACTTTCCACTGAATTTAGAATAAAATCAAAACTCTTTCTATTGCCTCCCAGCCCCTGTGTAATCTGGACCACTTCTCTGTGACCTGGTCACCAAGTCATCCAGATTGAGCCACACTGCCTTCCCGCATTCCTCATTGATGGATGGCACCCTCTGATCTTTGTGTGACTGTTTCTTTCTCATGCCTCAGGACACAGAGAGACCTCCGTGCCTCCTTAATGTAAAACAGATGCTCTCTGCTCCGTCCCCACACTCTCTCCCCCTTGTTTCTTTGGAACATTTATAACAATCTGTAATCATTTCAAATTATTCTGTTTCGCTTATTGCTTTTTATCTCCTATCTTCCCCATTAGACTCCAAGCTCCTTGAAGACAGGAGTCCACAGCTATAGAATTTTCCATTGTATCCCCAGAATGCCCATCACACAGTAGCTACTAAATACATATTTGTTGCTAGAAAGATAAGGAATTAGGCAGCTAGGGGAAATAAAACTTCTCAGTGAGGTCAGAAGAGGTATTACAAATTCAAATGCTATAGAACTTTATTCATAAAAAACACTTTAAGTTCTTAGATTCTTTCTTTACACCCCAGGAAAACAATAACTCAAATAAATTGGACATCTGGTTTCTAGGTCTTGAGCAAAGTGGGAAAGAAAGAAGAGTTCCCGTTGCCCCCAAATCACTCCAATCCCAACTGAGAAGAGAGAGATGCATAAGTGAGGACAGCAGCCATTTCTGTTTCATCTTTCATCACCTCTGCTTCCCGCACTGGTCGTACATTGCCTGACCCATAGTAGACAATCACATATTGGTTGAGTGAATGAACAAACAAATGAACTCTAGTAACCTCTGGCAAACAGAGGTCAGTACAAAGGACTAGGGAAGGACAGAAGAATCAGTGAAAAATGTAGCTTGGGCGATCATGATGATAACTGAGTGAGCCAAGTCTTAAAACTTATGTAGCGTTACAACAAGCAGAAAAGGTAAAGAAAGTTGTCCCCGCAAAAGGGCCCACAGGAGCAAGGCTGGCTGCTTTACTTTATGAGTAAAGATGCTCTGGAGATCCTGAACAATTCTGAGTCTTCTAGAAAATCACCTGAGATTTAAAGAGCTAGTCATTTTCCTTAAATAAGTATGAGCAACTTGTAATTAAATGACTTTCAACTGCAGTTAGCGTATGTTTAGAGCCTTCTTTCTTCACAGGCAATCAACCACATTTCAGTCACCTAGAATTAGCAAAAACCCTACCCTGACCGACAACAATGGCAATGGTTCCTCACCCTATATCAGTAGGGTGTCATAGCTCCCACACTTGCCTGTACTTAAACTCCTCTATTTTTCACAGCACACCTATAAGTAGATATCTTATCTCCACTTTTCAGAGGAGAAAACTCAGACGTAGAGAAGAATGCACGGTGAGGTGTGCGTGGTCACAGGGCGAGACTGAGTGACCATGGTTGGGATTCAGGCCTGCCAACCTAAAGTCAGCTGTTTCCCACTCCTGTCACCACAGTGATTCTTCCTCATCCTTGGACAGTTTCTCTGCTGTGTTTTTTGCCTTTTATTCTACCCTGGTGGGGAGGCACCAGTAAGAAACCTGAACATAGCCCAAGTTGTATGTAGGTGAACACCAGAAATCATGAGATGCAACATTTTTACCACTTTGCATATTATCCAGTTTTGTATCCAGTATGGTACTGGATATTCCAGCAAGATGGAAGCTGGAATGATTTGTGTCTTTGTTTAGGTAGTGAGAGAGATCACCCATAAAATAGCCAAGCTATTAAATATCTGGGAAGCCAATCCCTCTTTTTCTGATCTACAGTTCAAAAGTCTGAACCCACCAGAACAACGTCACCAGGGAACGACGCATCCTTACTGTTAGGAACGGGGACCCGGAAGCCAGGCTGCTCTGTTCCAAGCCTGACTCTCCCCTACTTACCAGCTGGGTGAACGCTTATACGTTACTGCCCCTCTATGAGCCTCAGCTCCTTTTTCTATAAAATGAGGATCACACTAGGACTGTCATAAGGGAAAAACAAGTTAATACAGGTTTCAATAAACTGTGGCCCGTGAGTCAAACCAGCTCACTTTTATAAACAAATCTGTATTAGAACACAGCTGTGCTCATTGGCTAAAGTATTGTCTGTAGCTGCTTTTGCACTAGAATGGCAGTTACATGGTTATGACATAGATTTCACGGCCCACAAAGCCTAAAGTACTTAGTATCTTGCCCTTTATAGGAAAAGTTTGCTGATTCTTGAGTAAACATGTGTTAAACCCTTAGAACAGTCCCTGGCATACATATAATAAGTACTTTATCTATCTACCTATCCATCTCTGTGTATGTGTATGTATCTTATTGCTTAGTCTTGTGGGAAGTACTAGGATATATACGGCACTGCTTTCTCTTTGAAATAATTCAGTCTCTACCTCCACACAAAGGCCCAGAGGTTGAGAACCGAGGGTCAAACATTCCTGGAATTGAATGAGATTATCCTTATAAATTTCCTTGAGCCCTTTGATTCTGGGGAAGTCAAAATTAAATTGAAATAAAATTAACAGAATTTACTTCTTCAGAAGGATTGAGTCTTATGAAAATACGTAATCGTATATCTTTTGTGTTTAGACTGTATATCCAGCTAAAGGATAGCCAGTCAAAGTCCTTTGGGGAAGATCACACACCTTTAGTCTACCGATGTCAGGACTGGCAGTGTGACTTGTTTTGGCCAATGATGTGGTGGAGTGTTACCCAAAAGCGGACAGATAATTACAATATAATTTGATTTTGAACTAGGGCTCTTAGAGCATATTCAGTTGAGAAATGTGGAGGACACAGTCCTTGGTCTCTGACCACCTGTGGGAGAAAAAACAGGAATTAGAGCTAATGAGTCCTGGTGAGGTAGGATGCCCAGGAAGTCAGATAAAAAGATGGGTTTTAGAGGCGGCCAGGGAGAGAAGACCCCACAGAGAAGCCAGGTCAAGTGGCTGACAAAAGAAAGACCCTGCAAGTTGGAACATCTTTTTTTTTTTTTTTTTTGCGGTACACGGGCCTCTCACTGCTGTGGCCTCTCCTGTTGCGGAGCACAGGCTCCGGACGTGCAGGCCCAGCGTCCATGGCTCACGGGCCCAGCTGCTCCGTGGCATGGGGGATCTTCCCGGACCGGGGCACGAACCCGTGTCCCCTGCATTGGCAGGCAGACTCTCAACCACTGCGCCACCAGGGAAGCCCTGGAGCATCTTCGTAGTAAATCTGGAGAGCAGAAGTACTATCATTTTCTAAAATGAGACACCATGCCTTTTTCCCTACACCTTTCAGCAGTAACAGCCATTAAATACACCATCACCACGTATTTAAGTAGAAACTCTGTACACCAGTGTTAAACCTTCTGGACTCTTAAGTTTCTGCCAAGTCACTTGGAATTATTTCATGGGCGCACCTCTTGACATCCCCACTCCTGCTCCATAGGACTCCAAAGGCTCTGCCCTCCCTTCACCAGCCTGTGGGTCAGCTCCAACCTCTGAGCTCCCCACAGCCTCCTCTGTCTGCTCCATCCTTGTGCAACGCCTCCTGGACAATGACCCCGCTCAATAATCAAACCAGTTCCTCATCTGCTCCACTAGCTCGTATCCCCTTCTCCAGTTTTCAGATTCGTTCCAGTCAATTGTCCCCATGTCTTGCTCACCAACGAAATTTGTTATTTCTTCAAGATAAAACATGTCATCTTTGCTGGGCCTGGCTTTTGGGTGGCATTCTGGTCTCGCAGTGGTACCCAGATCGCTCACGTAGAGGGCTCACCACTTTCCTCTGACTGATTCAGCACCTGTGTGACGCTGTTATTACCTCCCAGGATCGTTTCTTCCTTTGTCCTCTCTCCTGCGCCCCACAGTGATGGGATTGGTAAGAAGGAATTAAGACATGAGGATCTGTCATTTAAACACATAACCGCTCTGTTCACTTGGGCACAGTTAGGTGGTTTTCCATGTTTAGCCGAATGCATCCGGATGATAGAATTTCAGAACCGAGAGGGCCAGGGAAGTCATCAGTTATTACCTCTGTCCCAAAACATGTGATCATCCAGCCTCTGTGTGCACCTCACTCTCCAGGAGGCCTTCCAGTCTAACGTGAGATGCTGGCTTATGGTGCAGAAGGAAAACTACAGTGTTGATGGTGACTCAACAAAGCCCTGGGCTGGAGACCTGGATCTGACACTAACCTTGCAACCGTGGGCAAGTCTTCAAACTCCCTGCATCTCAGTGCTTTGCTCATACAATGAGGATGCTGGTCACGCCTACCTCCCTGTGTGCTGGAAGGTTCTACAAGAGCATGCCTTTGGAAGCACGTTCATACGGTGGAAGTGGGTGTCCCTTTACAGGAATGAGTTTTCAAGGGTAGCTCCGTGGCCAAGCATAGGGCCTCCGCTGAGCTGTGCTAGCTTCCGGAACTGCCGACACCAGTGCTGACAGAAGTGTTCCTGGGTGAGACCCCATGGCTGCAATAAGCAGGCTTTGTAGGCCTTTTGGACATAAGAGGGCAAAAATAATAAATAAAATCATCCCCAAACGAGTCCAGCTATTATAGCCCACAAACAGAATTTGCCTATGCTTGGCTATATTAATATTTATCATTCTGTAAATAAATGAAGATATAGAAAAAGCAGTTCACAAGACTCAGAGGAAGTTGAGAGCAGGCGCGGGGGAGAGAGAGAGAGGTTATCAGAGGCAATGGGGCTCCAGATGCCGGGATTCCTTCAGGGAGCCTGTCCAAGAAGCAGGGAAAGCCAGGAGGAGCTGAAGCACAGACTTAGCAAACAGCCCCCAGAAGGGCATGATCCAAGTGTCCAGGAGTCCGTGTCTGCCCGCACCCGGGAACCTCTGCGGCCCCTGCCTGCGGCCAGCACAGGGACCGCTGAGCCTCCAGTAGTCAGGAGGGGCTGCATCCGTCAGCATCCCTCACAGCAGCCATCCACCAGGAAGGACACTCTGTGCCACCAGCTGAGCCAGGGCCCCCCTGGATGTCCCCTGGGGGCACCTCCTCACCTCACAAGCAGCCCATGAGCCCGCATGAGGGGGCAGGATAGGTGGGTGCTTTCCCCACCACGGCTGCCCCGTCCACTTGTGGTCATTCTGGGCCACCTGAGAGCACTGATGGCCGTGGACACACCCGTGGTTCTTACATGCACCCTGCTTTCCTCGACGCATCCCTGGCTTTGAAACTTGGCTGCTGTGCCTCAAATTCTGGAAGCTTCTTGGTGGTCTTGTCGTTCCTTTAGTAACACATCCGAGGCAGAATGCTGGCCACCAAGCTGGTATTCATTCCAGTGCACCAATCACAGGCATAGCAGCAGCGTTGCTCTGCCTGGACTCTGGCAACGAAGTGAGGGGCCCAGCCTGCCTTCCAAACATTCCTGAGTACTGAGGTCTCTGCTAAGGGTCACCCTCACCCTCTGCTCACCTTGTTACAAAGACGGGAAAAGGAAAACTGTATGCAATGGCATCCTGCTGCCAGCCTGAACAAAAGACTGGAATCGGTGTTCTTTTCCAAAAGAGCGCACTTCGATACACTTCAGAAATTCCTAAATAGCCCAGTCCTACTTGAATATAAATTGTAAAATGTATTAAACATTAAATTGGCGGTTTATACAGAAGCCACGAGAAACATACGTAAAGGGAAGCGGCTCCTGTGCAGCCCGAGATTCGATACTGAGACAAAATCCTTTTTAGAAACACACTGGTTAAAGCAAATTCTGACGTGACCCAACACTTCACTCCACAGGCAAGCAATGCCAGAGGCTAGAGGTAAATTAATAAGGCAATATTCTATGGCATTACTTTATACTGAAAGAGTCAAGTGGCGATGAGAATATAACTCAGAAAGCGAGAGAGAGCAAGACGGTGCGGGAGTCTGGCAAGGGGCTGAGATACCAGATCCTAGGAGCCTGCTAGGATTGGGGCAGAGATGAAGGGCCCAGTGCGAGGCAGCATCTTCTGATCCCTTCCCTGCTGCGCCTACGGTGGAGGCATCTGAGCTCCCCTAGGGGTTTTATTACCCTCCCCTCCCATACAGGCGCCTTCGTACTTTATTTGATAGTCAGTGAGCACATCTGTTTTTTCCACCTACTGAATTCTGATCCCTTGGAAGAGAGGGACAAAGCTGCATTCAACTTTGTTGCCAAACTAAGTTTAATACAAGGCCTTGCTGTATAAAGTGAGTGCTCACGAACAGTTCTGAAACAAAGAATGAACAAATATGTCACCCTGCGCACACTGCACACACACACTTCTGGTCCCATGGGTCTGCAGGAGGCATAGCTCTGACATTCCCATGTCCTTTCCTCTCTGTCCTCCCTGCTTGCTGCCTCTTCATCTGTCAGAGCTGGGCTCAAAGTCACAAATAGCCATGATCACAGAACTGTGACAGAAGTGTCACATCAGCGCGTGGCTGGTAGCCATTTACATATCTCCTGGACCATAAAAACCATGAGGACCCCTCCAGACCCTGGCACACACTGTCATGTATTAGGCACGCAGTAAGTTTTTATCCAGATAAGTGGAGGGGAATATGTAAGTAAGGTCAGAAGAGCTTAGAGCTATTTTTGGTTTCATCAGAAAAATCACATTAAACATCATTTCTTTTAAGTCTTACTTGGTGTACTGACTATGTCACAAACACATGATAAATGACAGTCGAGACCATAACTATTAACCAGGGAAAGTCCATGGATCTCTCTCAGGAAGTGAAGAAAATCCTCAAGGCCCTGACCTGGGGTGTGAGTGCAGAAGGTCTGGGGTCTGGGGAGGGGACTGAGTGTCTGGAGGAGGCAGTCATCTGGCTTCACTGCCATCTCTTCACCAGGAACCGCCCTGCGACTCTGTCTAAGCATTGATTAGACGGACATCTTTTCTATGGCCACCTCCATAAGCGTAACTGGAGAGGAAAAATCTACCTATTTATATACCGACCCATCCGAGTTACCCACTTCACCAGAGGTGTGAAGGGCAATCTCCACAGGCTGGGGGTCCCTGTGGACCTAAAGGTCTCCACCTGGTAGGCAGGGTGCCTTAGCAAACAGAGCTCCTGTCTGGAAAGTGGGAAGAATAACAGTCCCTACTCCGCAGGCTCCTTTTCCACACATACACTTGCACAAAAGGGCTGTCTTATACATGCATACACACATGTACATGCATTAAAGAGTTGTGTTATATATGTACATACATATAAAACATACATGGCGTATATATTCATACATAATATATTAAAAGACATACATACACCCACATATTAAAGCATGGTTTTCTACACACATGTTGAAATGTTTTATATACAGATATACATACGTATACTAGAGGTCTCTTACACACACACACGCACACACACATTAAGCATAAAGTGCCTGGCAGCTCCTGTTAGTGCCCCACAAATGTGGGTTATTATACTTGCCCTTAGTCTATCAAACACCAAGCCCAAAACAAAATAATGTGATGTGCTTGTTGGGAGGACAGGACCACATCACAGCATTGCAATTGCTCAGTTCTACATGTAAGTTCTCTCACTTGCTCCTCATTTCTAAAGCTGTAGTTTTCCTTGTCTTGATTTTGTGCCGTACTTTTACAAAGAAGGAGCCTCATAATTGCACCAGATCAGCATGAAGCCCAGCAGCTCTGGAACCGAGAAGACGATGTGACCCTGTGAGAGTCCATTCACAAACTACGACATCACCAACACTTGAATGATTTTAGGTGCAAACACTCAGATAATTTGCTTAAGGTTTTCACTCGCATCGCTTTTTCCTCTTACTTGTCCTATGGGAATTGATTCTGGAGATTTTGCAGAATAGCACGGAAGGGAGTTAATTATCCATTTCCTGTCCATGGCCTACATTTATTGTTCCAAAACAATTTGCTACCCTAAACCGCTCTAAATTGTTTATTGGTATCTTTCCAGTCTGTGGTTCTCCCCCATTTAATATATCATCACTAGAGAATAAAAATAAATGCTGAATGATAGTTACTTTAATAGATTCCAGCTCTGAATATGGTACTTGGATGTCAGAAGTGGGGAGATGGGGAGAAGTGGTCTGAAATGATTTTCCTATAGCTTCTGTCGTACGTGCCTACAGGAACCATACCCCACACGATCAAATGATGGGGTTCCTGGGAGGCAGGTGGTGCCTCCACAAGATCAGACAGCAAGACCCACTTTCGAGTCACTTCTGGGTGTGCGGTATTTGACACGTGGATATTACACACACTCCCACCCCAGTGCAGATGCAACAGTGCAGCCACAGTTCCAAACATCTCATCTCTCTGTTCACTCTCAAAACGTCCTGGAAATTCCAATTTCAGTAAAATAAAATATGCAAAAATCTTAACAATTATTTGGAAAATGCCAGGTGAAACAAATGTGTGAATGTCAGTGTATTAGGTTAAAGCCTGTATATCCATCATTATTTCCTTAGTATACACACAGGCAGATTCTTCTACTTGGGCAGTGAAGTGTAAGAAAGGAGGCGCTTAGCTAGAAACTGGGGATAAGGTCGCAACCCGTAAAGGGCATCAGTTAGAAGTGTAACATAAGGAGAGTTTGGGGGCAATCTGAGAAACAGAGCAAAACCACGAGGGTCTGGGTGAGTCATAGGAGGGGGTGTTGAACAGCCTAAGACATTTGGGTATGTGTGACTCAGAGAAAAATCACACACAGGAAACACAGGCTTGTCTTCTGTCAAAGGAAGAAGATGATGGATTTGCCATTTCTTTTTCTTGACCCCGGAATATACACTAATTTTTAAAAATAAGAAAAGAAAACATTAGCAACTATTTCTTTTTAAATATGTTGGGATATATTCCTTAAAAAAGTCTCAAAGATACAGCATATAAGCATCTCTCCTTAAAGGTTACTGAAGAATTGCCGTCCTGCTTGCTCTGCCCAGGATCCTGGTGTCCACTCTGCGTGCACCCAGAGCTGGCCCAGCCTGTCGCCACGTGGGCAGTGGGACTTCCTGATGGCAGCTGGAACGTTAGCTGTTGGGGTCTTCACTCCCAGCTCAGAGCATGTACTGTGGCTTCTTCTACTGAAATGCAATAACACTAATTTTCCACTTCTGCACACAAGGTTGTCTGCCTGGAAGGCTCTTCCTTCAAATGTACTCACATCTTCCCCTTCACATCCTTGCTCTTCTAGCCACCTCTCTAGGACGCCTTCACCGACCACCCAATTTAAAGTGTTCAACAGCCTAAACCTCTTACCTTTGCTTGGTTTACTTTTCTCTATAGCACTTAGCAGCAAACATACTATATTTTTCATGTTTATCCTAATAGTCATCCATCTTCTTCTCCCACTGGAGTGCAGGCTCCAGAAAGACAGGAATTTTTTTATCTTTGTTTATTCTCTACAGTATTCCTAGCTTGTACAGAGGTCATAGTGTAAGGAAAAAGGGGCACAGCCAGGGCAGGGTAACCGAGAGGAATTCCATCAGTAGGAAAGAAAGGGGCAAGTAAAGAAGAAAAGGGAGAGAAATAGAAGAGAGGAAGGGACAGGGGGCTCTCAGGAGGAAAGATGGGGACAGCAGTACCAAATGTCAGGGCAAAGTTCAGAAGGGGGACAGCCATGGACTTTCAAAATTAAACAGTTGTGGGTGACTCTCAAGAAAGTAGTTTCAGTAGATGGTCCAGACTGAAAACTGTTAGGAGTTAAAGGGAAGATTCAGAAGATAGAATTAATGAAAATAACCCAACTGAGAAAGAAAGAGGGAGGAAGGGAAGCAGGCCGGCCAGCTGGTCTTAGCAGCACAGACTCTGGGAAGAAGACTTATTACTTTAGGAGTCGTGTGCCAGCATGTGTGTGTGTGTGTGTGTGTGTGTGTGTGTGTGTGTGTGTGTGTAGGTTGAGAAGGTGGTGGATGACCCAGGAGTATTCCTTTCAAGTACACAAGAACCCACTTCACCATGTTTTCCTTTATAAGTAAACGGGAGAAATTAACACAAACACAGAATTCAAAAGCCACAGACACTGGATTTTAGTTTCTCCATTTCAATTCCAGGACATAAGATATCACAATGATCACACTTCAGGGCTTCCCTGGTGGCGCAGTGGTTGAGAGTCCGCCTGCCAATGCAGGGGACATGGGTTCATGCCCCGGTCTGGGAAGATCCCACATGCCGCGGAGCGGCTGAGCCTGTGAGCCATGGCCGCTGAGCCTGCACGTCTGGAGCCTGTGCTCCACAACGGGAGAGGCCACAAGAGTGATAGGCCCACGTATCGCAAAAAAAAAAAAAAAAAAAAAAAAAAAAACAATGATCACACTTCAGTTTATTTAGGACATTTTTAGATAGTAATTTTACAATAGCTCATAACTAAGTTTCCAAGTCAAAAGAATTGACTTAAACATGTACTGTTGATGCAAACAGAAAATAGTGGAAACGAAGTAAAAAAAAAAAAAAAAACAAAAAGACAACAGCCTGCATAAAATAAATAAATAAAACAAATAAAAGCGCTATAGGACCCGAAGACAGAAGCAAAATAAATTCTCTGAAGAGGAAAATGCATTTTGTTCTAATATTCTCTTAATAGATTTTTTAAAACATGATAAGAAGATTGAAAGAAACCTGGGAAACTCTGGATGGATTATGCAAGTACTCATTCCGTTTCTCTGCTTCTGGGTGAACTATCGGCCCCCTTTTTAAAGCTGAAAACCCCCAACACTCCCTATCTCTGCTCCCCAGCTGGTGAGCACAACCAAAGGATTATGCATAATGCACTCGTGATCCCTGGCAGCAAGACATTTACGCGGAGCTCAAAAGAATCTGGGATACTGCGGTTCTCAGGGGCTTAGAAGGAAGATTTTTAAAAACAGTTCCATGATTTTCACCAGCTTATCTCAACCAGGAGGTTAAATATTCTCTCTCTTCGGTGCCTTGCTCTTTCAGAGAGAGAGAGAGAGAGAGAGAGAGAGAGAGAGAGGAATTTGCTGCTTCTGCAGCTAGAATGGAAATGACTTTGATTCTTTGATTCTAGGTTATCCAATAACCTCTAAGACCTTCCTTCATCTCCCCTCTTTTTAAAAGTGTGAGGTTTACACCAGTGAATATTCCCCACTAAATTTTACCATAATTATTATTTTTAGGATAATATCTCTAGCATAGAAAAATATGTCTTGCTATCACTTAGGCTAAGAGGAATAAAATGAACATAATATGCTATATTTTTATTGTCTCCTCTTCTGTAACTCAAACGACTCGACTTGTTGGAAAAAAAAAAAAATCACTCCAGTCCACATGTTTTAAACTTCTTTTTACACCATCTCATTCAACAAGTACCACGTGGCTTGCGAATATGCCTCTCTACAGGTGTTCGTGTCATCAGCGTTCCTAGGTTGATCGAGGCGCCCTGCAAATGCAGGTTTCATTAGGAACCCCCTCCCCCTCACTCTCACCCCAGAACCCAGGGATCAGGGGCAGAATCCAGCCCACCTTGATCTCGTAAACACTATCTTTGTCCGAAGGGAGTTATAATCCCCGTTTGGACCAAAGAAAAGGATCTAAATAAAATTAACCCAGAAATATCTACTCTTGCTAAAATAGTCGTGGGCAAAGTTATATCTATCATCTTCATTCTGATGAGAACAGATAAGAATAAGACTTTCTTAAGTGAACCTCAGAGATAAAATGATGTAGTAGAGAAATAAATGAATTGCACCTATATTTGCCTGAATGCTTCAACATGTACTAAATGGAAATGATCAAGGAAGACGCTTCTTTTCTATACTTGCGCTGCTGTGTAATCTGTCTTGCCAGGTGCTGACTACCCATGTGCAATCCTGAACTTTCAAATGGAACTTTCTTGATCCGAGAATGTGAACATAACCACTCACAGAGCCCTGGGTATACATAAACTGTGTGTAACTTTAACAAATACAATTTAAAGGGTGGTGGTCGGGCTTCCCTGGTGGCTCAGCAGTTGAGGGTCCGCCTGCCAATGCAGGTGGGTTCGTGCCCCGGTCCGGGAAGATCCCACATGCCACGGAGCGGCTGGGCCCGTGAGCCATGGTCACTGAGCCTGTGCGTCCGGAGCCTGTGCTCCGCAAAGGGAGAGGCCACAACAGTGAGAGGCCTGCGTACCACAAAAAAATAAATAAATAAATAAATAAAGGGTGGTGGTCTACTTGGATTGTTTCTAGAAAAAAACACCTCCTGAGTTCATCACGGAAATGGATTCAAGATGATTAATTTACAAATAAAATGTAATTCAAAACAGAACGACAAGCTCTGTGGTTTAATATTTGGGTGGCAAGGGAACCCGGAAGTTTATAAAATTCAAATTAAATATCCAGTCACCATTCTAGGCAAGCAGTCAGGGTTAATTCAGATCACTTTCCCGGCTCTTGCCTTCCCTGATTTCAAGCTCTGCAAAGCGGAGCTATAATTAGGGAATGGGCAGTACTCACTGTTCACCAGTTGGGTATAAGCTTTAAACTCATAACTCAGCAATTACGAGAAAAATGAGCAGTAATTACACCCATTTTACTCGCTGCTAGACAGATGGAACATTTTCTTCTCGTTATTGGCAAACTGTCACCACATTTATTTCATTTTTACTGTTTACTATTTGTTGTACTTTGATTAAGAGAAATTACAGGCTAGGAAAATATGAAAAACATGAATGTTGGGTATCTTTTAAAAATAGAAGGAGGCCCTTCTCCTCAATCTGTATTGACGGAGCTCTCATTTTAGATCCTATTGAAATGATACCAGCATTCTCAAGATATTTTGAGGCTATGAAAAACATGAATGTTGGGTATCTTTTAAAAATAGAAGGAGGCCCTTCTCCTCAATCTGTATTGACGGAGCTCTCATTTTAGATCCTATTGAAATGATACCAGCATTCTCAAGATATTTTGAGGCAGCCTCCGTTTCTGCCATGGCTATTCAGCAGGGAATTTCCATGCTTACTGATCATCGGCTCATCCTAGGGCCCGTAAATACGCTGATTTGTTTTCGTACAGCAGCCTCCTTTTCCCTCACATGCGTCCCTTTTGTGCCCAGTGACCAAGTAAAGCAGAAATTCACCTGGGCCCCGAACAAAGAAATCAATGCAGAAATAGATCGTCGTTATTGTTTTCCTGGTTTTTAGGAAGAGAAGTCTACTTCCCTCCCACCCTTGTAAAATAATTTAATATACATTGTCCAGGAAACAATGACAGTAAGAGTTTCCTAGTAAAATTTCCCTCTGAAGCCCTGCAGTGTCCACGTCACCAATTTTAAGATCACATGATATTTACATTTTAGTTGCTGACAAGTCATTAGCAGTACTGATAATACCAGTGGGGAAAATATACTTGAATTCATTTTCAGCAACCACGTTTCTAGCTAGTGTTATCCATTTTTAATTTCTGTGGGCTAGAAAATTGTACTATTTTTAAAGAAATGTTGACAAAAGAGCACATATAGAATTATCGTTCATTGCACATAGATTTCAGCTAATATTACACATGGAATCTATTTTAGAGTAGGTCCCTGTGAGTAAAATGACATGTGCTCCATTCCTATAGTTCCTTGTGAAGTTTTAAAAAAATTGTGAATCATGACTACCAAGGATGCGAGTCCAAACTCTACCCTCGGATGACACAGTCCCAGGAGAAATAAAAGCAATCACGGTCCACAACTGGCCACACAAAAGGGTGATTTTGCAGGAAAAAGAAAAATGCTTTTCCCCCTTCCTAAAAGGCACACTTGAACACGTCTGAAAAAGTTGTCTTTGGCACCAGTTTTTCTTAATGGAAGAAAAAATCCCCATGCTCTGTTCTACAAGGGCTGCATATTGATTCATGGAAATGCCATGTGTTAATGCACAGACTTGCTAATGGCCCTGCCTGTGTGGTAATCTGCTGTGCTGGTGCAATGCACGGAATTGATTAGTTCCCTTAATGAGCCTTAGATTGTGCTGCCACCGGGGTGCAGAATGCAAAGCAGGGTGAGTGTGGGAAGGAAACCACCTCGAAGCAGCCATCAGGAGGGAAGCCAAGTGGCAGAAAACATGGAGCTGGAGGGGAGCGATGGATGCAAGGATGCTTTCCTCTCTTAGGAGATGCCACAGCTTCTGCATCCCCCGCTGCTTTCTCCCCGACAGGGCAGGGCGATGCTCAGACCCCACTGGGGAGCAGTAACCACAGGCAGCTCCGGGAACAGCTCGAGTCACACGTATCTGGAGTCGGCCCTGCCTCTGCCCCCTACCTAGTGGGACCCTAACCCTCCCCTCCCTGATCCACGGCTTCCTGTGAACGAGGAGAGAGGAGAATGATGTCGCCGCCTTACTTGCATTTCTGTGTAAATTGTGTCATAAAATTTTAGCCAGAAATGTACTAGAGAAAGTAAGTAATATAAAACTATTAAGAAAGTCAGGTCAGTTACTGGACAGCCAAGAGTGTTGTGTGGGTAAGTGGGAACAGTTGGCGGAGGGCGGGGGGCTCCAGAAAGCCAGCTGTGGAGGCAAAGGGAGCCCAGGAAACAGATGTTGTGTGGGAGAGGCTGTCTCAGACACGCTCCGTGTGTGCCGGGCCCATCTGCCCTCTGGGGTCTGTGTTAACACCTGAAAGGTGCAGAGAAAGGAAGGAGGAAAAGAGCAGAATCAGAGCTCCCCACTTCTCTGTCCTCATGTCCCCAGACAGACACACACCATATACATAACACACCGTATACACACACCAAACACACACACCACACACACACCACAAACACAAACATACCACATACCACATACACACACAAAAAAACACATATGCCCCCTCCCCCCCCCCACACACACATACTCCAGGAGAGACAAAAATATTAGATAAGCCACTAAGAACTTCTACATTTTTTAACAGTATGTGAAAGGAAATTGAGGAAAACATTTCTACTTTCCGAAAGAAATGTAAACAGACAATCCTGCCAGCTCCGTGGTGCTCATGTCAGGAGAGAACAGGAGCATGAAGCCCCATGTCTTATGGAGGAGAAATCCTGTCCTCAAGTGAGATAGCCACTCCTTGTAACACACGAGGGAACACGCTACATGAAACTACATGTGTGTCGGTCAGTCTTGCCTTCATTCAACACGAAAGGGTTTCCTAATGAGATGAACAGAACCTGTGGGTAAGAAGCAACCAGCCAGCCACGTCGCAGTCTTGGTGGCAGCATCAGTGTGTGGTTTTCATGGTGGACATTTAAACTCATGTCACTGAAACCCCAAGGATGCTGGAGTGGTGACAGGGAGAGAGAAAAGACAGAGGAAGTAATTGTAGGAAAAGGTATTTGGCTAAGTGTTCAAGGAGGCTTCCTTTTCCTCTAGATGCTTAAAAGGGGCTCTTTGTTCCATGTACTAATGTCCATTTCGCAGATCATACTTATATCAGTCATTTGAATGAAAACAAAATAAATGTTTTTTCGTTTAAGTTGTCTCATTTTGATAGTCAGAGGCCACTGGCTTTCAAAGAAGCTTTCTTTTTTCCCTTCTTTTAACTGTGTAAGACAAAAGACTTGATACCATGGAAAAAGCTAGAAGGAAAACTCTAGAATACCCTAAGTCTAACACTTCAGATAAGAATTTATTTGGTTGCAATTCATTGGACTTATTTGCTCTGAAATGGAGACCCTTACAGATTGATAAATGCCACGTTAATGTGTTTCAAAGATGTTCAGTAGCAAAAAACAATGATAATAATTCAGTCGAATCACTGTTTTGACCCTTGAGGATTATAAGTAATAATACCAGTTCTTCAAAGTATACCAATACATCACAGGGTACCAATTAATATAGGATGTTGTACAAAGCTAAGCTGGAAAGGTGAGCTTAACCTCAAGAATATGGTTTTCCAATGCTGGCATTGTCTTGTAATATTCATCATTGTATGCTTTCAGATATACCACAGGGAGAGTCACCCTAACAGTGTATATTAAACATTCAGTATGTGCCAGACATCTACAATGGGCCAGAAACTATGAGAACAAACAGGAAGCAAAGCGCTAAGCTTCTCCTTTAAATAAACTTATAATGTAGTTGGAGAAAGAAGACCAGTGTTTTTAAAGTATTTTTTAATGGTTCAAGTCCCTCTTTTTGTTGTTGGTTTTTTTTTTTCAAGTTCTTTTAGACTAGAGCATAACAGAAGGCAGTATGATTCAATGCCAAATCAGACCATAGTAGAAGGTATCGGTTCCTGTGGACCTACTGTGTGCCAATAGTCCAAAGGATGATTTACAGATGTTCTCTCATTCATCCTATGTCATCTCTACAATATCAGGATTATTATTCACGCATTGGTTCTCGGATGGGAAAGTGGAGGCTCAGAGAGGTGATGTAATCTGTCCGGGGTCACACATGTTGTAACGATGCAGCTGAATCCTGGTTGTGGGACCCCATAACCCAGAGAAGGACCTCAGAGATGAAAATCTCTGTGTTGGCTTTAGCCAGGAAGTAGGCTTCATGGATGAGGAGAGGTCGATGCTGCTGTGCAGAAAGAAGAAACAGTGGAGGAGGAGAGCACAGCAGGGAAAGAAGATGGCAGGGAGGACTGAGCCACATCCCATGAGAAGCAATGCGAGATGAAATTGCAAAGAGCCGTGGTCTAGAACGCCAGCTTCCAGGCCACCTGCCTCCAAATCACCTGGAGAACTTCTGAAACCATCAGTATTTCTGCCCCCACTCACAGGAGGCTTTGGTTCTGAAGGTAAATGATGAGGCCAGGAGGAAGTCTTTTTAGAGGCTCTCCCGTGATGGTGACATGCCTGCTATGAGCCTGGGAACCACAGGGCAGAGGACCCCAGAGAGCCAGTGGGGGTTAGTTATATCAGCTCTGGTAAGACTAGAATCTGGTCTCTGTGATTGCAGAGACTGGGCTGCCTTGTGTCCTAGCACGTAGCACAGTCTCTGGAGTAGAAAAAAATGCTTTCTAGTGGATGTGTGAGTGAGTGGATGGATGGGTAGATGGAGGAACCGCAGAGTGTAACAGAATAAAGCTCTTCCAGAATGCAGCCCATATTTGTGTGAGTTGGATTTGCATGATGGATACCGCCTGCAAACAAACAGACACTTAATATTTTCCAATATCTTGAATCGAGTAAGACAGTTTGGTAGTCTCACCTCTAACTCACACTTGGGTGGCCTTCCAGTCAGGGGCCTGACTTGTTTTATTGATACTTTGTTTAGGAATTCTGCAAACATTGGAGCACCGTAGTTGAATAAGCTTGGGATACCCTGGGTTCAATTCAGTTACCCAAGCCTCCTTGGGAGGACTTCTCAGAGGCTTAACTAAACTGTGATGCTCTCAGGTGAGAAAATCGTACCCACAGAACACCTACCAGCATTTAACAGAGCGGACTGGGAAACACCGGCTTGGAATGGCTGAGACTCAGCTAACTGGGTCATATCAGCCAAAGGTGGACTCTTCTGACCCGTTACAGGCTGGATTGTGCCACCACAGGCCCCCCAAATTGGTGCCCCCAGTACTTCAGAATGTGACTGTATTTGGAGACAGAGTCTTCAAAGAGATAATTAAAATGAGGCCATCAGAGTGGGTCCTAATTGAATCTGACAGGTGTCCTTGTAAGAAGAGGAAATACAGACACATGGAGAAATACCAGGGGTGTGTACACAGAGGAAAGACCATGTGGTGATGATGACTCAATGAGAAGGGGGCTGTCTGTAAGCTGAGGAGAGAGGCCTCAGGAGAAGCCAGCCCTGCCCACACCTTGATCTTGGACTTCCAGCCTCCAGAATTCTGAGGAAATAAATTCCTGTGGTCCAAGCCGCCCAGTCCGTGCTATTTTGTTGTGACAGCCTGAGCTGACTAATACATGCTCCATTTCGTCCACAAATGCTCTGAAGAGACCCTGAGTCTCACTATGGGTAAGAATCACTGGGGGCCGGGGGGAAGCGGGTTTGGAGGAAGGTGGTCAAAACGTACTAACTTCTGGTTATAAGATAAGTAAGTCCTAGGGATGTAAAGCACGACGTGATGACTACAGTTAGCACTGCTGGATGATGTACAGGAAAGCTGTTAGGAGGGTAGATCCTAAGAATCCTCATTCCAAGGAGAACTTCTTCTTTTCTTTTTATTGTATCCATATGAGATGATGGCTATTAATTAAACCTACTGTGGTTCTCATTTCACAATATACGCAAATCAAACCATCATGCTGTGTACCTTAAACTTACAGAGTGACGCGTGTTAACTATTTCTCAATAAAACTTTTATAAAAGTGAAAAAAAAAAAAAAAAAAGAATCCCCGTGGACTTTGTTGAACTCCCAACTTCCCAGAGCCCAGCCCTGAGACTCAGATTCAGTTGGTCCAAGACGGAGATTCAGAATACAGGTGGTCTCAGAACTCCACTTAGATTTCACAGCTTGGCAGAGCAAAAAAGCTGGCATATAGTATATGCTCAATAAATGTTTTCTAAACGGATGAATGAACTAACCCTCTCTAATAAGAGAATAAGGCCAGATTCAGAATTTATGACATTTCTCACTTCAGCAAGTAGTGTTCGGGGAAAGATTGAGGGGATTTATCCGCAGTTAGGCCCCTCATTAGCATGCATACATGAAAAGCTTGGGACGTGAAAGACTGCGGTGTATCATTTAAAATCTGAGGGGGTTTACCATATTTTTTCTTTTAAAAATAGATTAAAAAATAAAACTTCAGGATTTTAAAAATTATTTTTGAAGTAACTGCAAGTCAGACACTCATACTCTTTTATTCCATTGTACAAATACGGATACAGGAAAAAAAAAAAGAAGAGCTTCATTTTGTTCCAGCTTCAGGTTTGGCCACAGATGCACACACTGGGAGCTGTCAAATCAATGACATTTTCCTAGTATAACAGTATAATGGACGCTTTCATGAAGAATTCATGCTCTCTTCCTGCATCTTTTCTCCCTAATATTCCCCCTTTCTTTCTTTGTTGTGGTTGTTTGATGTCCTGGAAGCTACGGCAATTAAGGAAAATGCTTCTGGGAACGGGAATAAGAACCAGTGCCATTTCTCATGGTTTCGATGACTTAATGGCTACATAGGCATTCGAAGCCACAAAGACGCAATCACCAAATCTGAAGTCGTTGACAAAGAGCGATGTAAATCATGAACCAGGAGCAACAGATTTTATTAGAGATGATGAAAAGTAAACATGAAATTTAGCTGGAGTGTAGAAGGCTGTTAATGGAATCATGGAAAAGCAGTCAAAGCATTATGTATAGAATAATGCACTGCTTCCATATGGTCCTTTTTAAGGCATTCGCTAGTTAGTTAAGGCTTATATCCACTGGTAACAGGAGAAGGAGTACATAAGAAGAGTCCCCAAGGGCTTTCCTGGTGGCGCAGTGGTTGAGAGTCCGCCTGCCGATGCAGGGGACACGGGTTCATGCCCCGGTCCGGGAAGATCCCACATGCTGCGTAGTGGCTGGGCCCGTGAGCCATGGCCGCTGAGCCTGCGCGTCCAGAGCCTGTGCTCCGCAACGGGAGAAGCCACAACAGTGAGAGGCCCGCGTACCACAAAAAAAAAAAAAAAAAGAGTCCCAAACCTCATGGCCAGTCAGCAAGATCACAAGGTGGCTTCCTTCCTGTTTTACGTGATAAACGTGCACTACTTTCTTCTAGCTGGCGCAAACACTCCCATAATTTGCAAACCGCTGTCACATTTGGTGATATTCAGTCGAGGGCCTAGATACCATGCACTTATTATACAGTTATTTTACCCCATTCACTTTTTTTTTATTTTTTTTGCGGTACGTGGGCCTCTCACTGTTGTGGCCTCTCCCGTTGCAGAGCACAGGCTCCCGACGCGCAGGCTCAGCGGCCATGGCTCACGGGCCCAGCTGCTCTGCAGCACGTGGGATCTTCCCGGACCGGGGCACGAATCCGCGTCCCCTGCATCGGCAGGAGGACTTCCAACCACTGCACCACCAGGGAAGCCCCCCCCCCATTCACTTTTAAATCCAACTCAACTTTGTAAAAGGCAGAAATAGAACCTTTAACATGAGAGTGTATTTATCATGGTTCTTGGTAAACTAAAGGCAATTCGTGGGGAAGGGAAAGAGGGATGGACTGAAGAAAGAAAGAAAATGCCATTTAAACTTAAAAAATGTTGTTTTGTTCATGGACTATATCAAGGCCAATGGATCACCTAAATAATCGGTGACACTAAAGCGATTTCCTCCATAAAGTACAACGGGTGCAGAGTGGTTAATGCGTGATGAAAACAACCTATCTATTATAACCTTGTGGGCTTTGGGCTACAAAATTAACTGCATTAACCTAAAGACATATCCTTATTAGGGAGGAGGCCGGGGCTAACGGGCCAGGGCACTGTTCCAGCCCAATGAAGGGAAGTCGGCTGGGAAAAGAGAGACATTATGGGTGGAGCAAAAGGCCCAGAACTGAGCTATTCCAAAAATCACTGAAAACAGTGGATGTTCACCTGATCTCCTAAGCTCTGATTTCTTGTTCCTCAAGAGAAATACTGAGGCTTGACTCAGACTACCGTCAGTTCTGTTGCACTGAAAACTTCGCACAAACAGTTTCTTTTCTCTGAGTTTATCTAGTTTTTCTTCCCTGGATGACATATTTAGACATGACAGAAATACCGACCTTAAATAAAAGTATCTAAGAGGAAAAGCAGCCAGCAGAAAGGATTACAGGAGAAAATGGAACACAAAATAAACATGGTAAAGAGAGCTGGTGTGTCGCTGAATTTCAGCGGGGCTAACACACCTTGCTCCGAAGGCTGGGGGGGCAGGGCTGTCTTCTTTCCAGGCTCTTCGAGACTCTCCAGGTAGAACAGCACTGCCTCCCAGGCCCCACCAGAGCCGTTGAGTAGGGCCAACCCGACACGCACCCGCGTGAAGGGCAGCCCCCCACCCAGGGTTTTCTTCCAAAGTTTCTCTTTGCTCTTAGCTATGACCCTACGCATTCTTGTTGAGAATCTATAACATTATAAAGACACAAAGTTCTTTAAACTTTGCTCTGGGTTTTCAAAGAAGGAAAAAGTTCAAGCTAGGAACACTCTCTTGGTTATGCTAATTTATCATTGTGAGGATAAGTTTCCTGATCCTTTAATCATCACTTTATCAGTGTCTGCATTGTAGGAGTTGTTAAAATTGGCAACTGACATCGGTCAAATGTTGCTGTAAAGATGTATATACCATAATTTTAGCTCGGAAAGGCCAACCAATTTGCTCCTAAATTACCAATGCAACAATCTTTGCCTAGTCCCTATGTGTATAAATATTGTTTCTCTGGTAATTATGCTTATTTCCTTACTTCTGCAAAGTGTTTTTGAATCTTCTCTATCAGACATATTTAAGAAAATAACTATAAAAATAGCCTATTAAATGTTCCAAAACAAATAGCTCAAAAAATCTGATCAAACATCAGTCTTAGATTAATGATACAAAGTAACACTTAATGTATTATGGGAAATTTTAGGTGAGTTATTACTATTATTAAATAAATTTGACTGCCCTCCAAGAAACTGCGTTACCTAAACCACAGTCCAAGGTCTGGTCCTCCTGTCTAAAATGGCAACACTTCTAGGGACAGGACCAAGATTTAATAGCGCCAGCATAGTTATAAGACAGAACCTTTAGTACAGTTAGAATATAAACTGCACATCACTTGAGAAATCATGTCCATTCAAAATATTCCTTCTGCAATTGTTTACCTTCAAAACTCATCAGATTATAGTGACAGCTATTTATCATTTTATGACTCAGAAACTCAGAAAAGACTTTCAACACTAACCAGATTTGGCTGGTTTATATGACTCCACTCATCTGCATGAAAAATAAGACACTGAACGTCATCCAGCTGTTTCCAAATGTCCAGATGCTCTGGAATGACCACCCATGTGTCCTGCACGTTGGAAGTGGCTCACAGTGTGGAGGGGGCAGTCATGTACTACACGGGGGAGGGAAAGGTGTTAATGTTGGCTGGAGAAATGAAATGAGTTAAGTTGGTGCGTGCAAGAGAACATGTACAGATTGACAAAGAAAATAAGTGGAAAAACGAAGATGGCAAAACTGGTATATTTCACATTCTTTTAACAACAAAAAATTAGGATTTTGAAAAAACAGAAGGAACGATTCAGTAACTACCACACTGCACATATTCCCAAGGGTGATATTAAAATATTCAACAACCTGTACAATTATCTAAATCATTAAGTCAAAAATTTAAAAAATTGTCTCCAACCTTTTTCTCTATGTGTGTATATACATATATATACATATATACATATATATATGTCTGCACACGTATATGCACGCACACAAACACACACTAAAACTTTTCATCAGGCGAACAAAGTTATAACACCAATTGTTCACCAAACTATCCCTATACTTCTGATTTCAGAAACTGCTGGTGTGCTGGTTCATTTGCTAGACTGTCCCGAGCTGAGTGGTGCCCCTAGCTGAGCCGTGACTGGACATCACACACTTTCATCACCCCGAGTCGAGAGTCATTAGGCCCCTGCACCTGGCTGCAGAAGGGGAGTTTGGGCGGGATGTGCCCCCCAGATGCCAGCACTCCTCACATCACCTGGACTTAAATGACTGGTGTCTTGGCCCCAACGCCAACTCCCCTCATCTGTTCTGCTGTCTCTGCCATTTCTGGACCACCCCAGAGTGGCAGGGGCATCACACACGCCCTGCCCCTAACCTCCATCTCTGTCCGCATCTAAGACAGCCCCACTCCCAGGTCCTCACCACCTCTGTGGCCTCCACAGGGCAATGCCACTAGACCCTCTGTAGCCTCAGTAAGTAGACTATTTCTGTTTACCAAATGGTACAGAAGACATTGTTGGATATCGGTTGAATACCGGCTCAGAATATATCATCTATCGTCCCCTTTGCCCTGGCAATGAAATCTCAATATGATGACCTGGGAATGGGAACAATAGTAAGTCGTGGTCGAAAACCATGGGACCTGGCAGAGCCATGATAGAGATGGCGTAGGAAGAAGTTTGGGGGGTGACTGTGCCCCTGTGAGGCCGCCAGAGAGAGAAGCTGTGCAGGAAAGGCTGAGCCCGAGTGCACTGCAGGCCAGGCTGGCCCCTCTCTGGGTTGCTGGGCACCAGTTCCACCTTGCACTTTGCTTTGCTTCACCTGTTCTACCTGTCCTGCCTTCTGGAAGGAGACATGGAGAGGGAAGAGGAGTCCCCTCCACCTAGAGAGGCAGCTGCTTTGATTGGGAAAGTGGGTCTCTAACAGAATAGAACCCAGCTTAGTGGGGGCACGGAGCAGGGGGGCAATAGGGAGTGGTCACAGGCCACTTTACGTGGTGCCACGAAATCACAGATGAGGACTTTGTCTCCTTTCGAAATGAACTGCTTCCAGAGGTCAAATATTAAAAACAAAAACCTTTTCTTTGGGGGAAAGCTTTATTTTCATCCAAGCATCTCTAAGCACTTACCACCTACCCGTTATGTGTTGCAGGATACTTGAGGCGACATTTCCACTTCTCACTATCTCAGTGCTTTGGCTCAGAGATAAGTAAGGATGTTGATCAACTTCTCAGGGATGGAGGTATTTAGGCCATTTTTACCTATGTCATCATGCCTGACCCAAGAGGAAGCCCTGAACGTATCAGAATGTCATTAACGGGGAGGTAGGGGGAAGGCGGGAAGGCGGGAACGTAGGGGGAAGGGGGCGACTGGGGATTGGCTCAGGCAGGAGCTTGGTTTAGGAGCTCTCCCAGTACCAGGCGGATGGTTACCAATGCCGACCAGCTGTCCAGCTCAGAAGCCAGAGCACAGGTCTGGCCTGGAGGAAGAGCCCAGACTCTCCTGGACTGTGGTACGGCTGGGACCATGGGGGGAGCCTTGGGGTGCACGAGCTACAGGGTCTGCAGCGCAGGTCTTCCGCTCCGGAGCCCTGGGCACACAGACCCATTCCTGCCCCATCTCCTGGGGAAGAGCAGCTCCTGCACAGACAGCCCCAGCTCGGTTTGGTCTTGAACGACAATGTATAAGGCTTCCAGGCATCAGGGTCTTCAGGAAAATTGCGGAGCATAATTATGATGAGAGGAACTAATGAAACCTTTAAAAACAGTAGCAGAAGTTTATGGAATATATTTCTTTGGGGCCTCCTAATTGGTTTGTAATTCCACACATCCCTGTCCAGTCCCCTGATGGCTTTGACACACGGCCATGAACTGCTCTAAGGACTGACAAGCCTTGGTTCTCCTTGGTAAATCCTGAATATTTGCTCATGTCTTGTCTGTATCATCCCATCAGTGATGTCCCACCCCTCTGATTTACACTTGGAAAAGCAACTCACTTGCTTCTTCTAACCTGAAGAATGGTGTGAAGTTGGGGTAAAGTTTCTCGGTCACTTAAAGATGTAAATCCTCTCGTCTATGGGAAACTCCCTTCTCCTGCAGCTGATCTGGGGCTGTAGTGTACTGTGTCCCACAGCTTTTCTCTAGCAGACACTGTTGGTTGATTACCCAAGACATATCTTGATTTAGTTCTGAAGGAAATACATTCAGTTGTAGGGGATGAGTTAGGTTTGATTTAAGTCGAAGACACCAAAACTAATTCCCTCTGCCAGTGGTAGGCCTAGGGGTGGGCATGTGACCCACTTCTGGCCAATGAGATAAAAGGGGGAAAGCTGGGTGCTTTGGGGGAAAGTTTTCCTCCTCGAAAAGGGACAGGCACAAGGGGAGAGAGCTGCCCTCACCACCTGATCTGGTCACTGGCCTCCGGGCCCACACTTCCCCATTAAAGAGTGCCATTCTCTCCTCCGCTGTATGCTTTGTCCTTCGCTATTGGAATGTGCATTTTCTCATTGTAAAACACTACAGCCATGAGAAGCACAGCTTTTCAGCGCTCCATGAGTCCTTTTAGTGAATCTCCAAACTTGGAGGTGGTTCTGGGGACCCCCAACGCAGCCTGACTTTCCTATTTGGGTTCCCATTGACAACATGGCCTGGGTGCATTAGAGGAAAGATGGCAGCTTCGGGACAGGCTCAGAGCTCCTACCTCCAGTGGGTGTGGAGAGAAACCAAGCATTTTCAGGATACCCCAAGAGGGCCACAGAGGCTGTAAGAGGACTCTTTGTGTAGAGGCTTTAAATTCATAGTTAAGACCATAGGAGGCCACAGATAATCTGCTTAGACGGATGGCAGCATGGAAGCTTCAGTGGCTGCCGACATGGATCTGGTCCAGAAGTTTAGATGCAGACGTGAATTAAAGTATCCTCTCTGAGGACTTCCCCAGCAGTCCAGCGGTTAAGACTCCACGCTTCCACTGCAGGGGGCGTGGGTTCGATCCCTGGTCAGGGAACTAAGATCCCACATGCCGTGCGGGGCGGCCAAAAAATGAAAAAATAAAATAAAAATTAAAATAAAAAAAAAATTTTTTTTAAAGTATCCTCTCTGCCATCAAGGTGCTCTCAGTTTAGACAGGGAGATGAACATGGAATTGAGTGTTTATACCGTATGACCACTGGTTTAGCAGGTTGTGAAACAGCCAGAGGAGGACAGAGCCCCTGGCCCTAGCCCTCTTGCAGGGCACGGTCCAAGGCACGCAGCACACAGGGAGACATCCTGCCAGAGACTGGATGATTAAGGGTCATGCATCTCTCTTGTTTCCCCGCTTCCGGAAGCTAAAACAGCACCCTCGCTTCATCTTGTCTTCTGACCCCCTTTTAAAGGCTACATTCTCTCTTTCTTGAAATTTCTATTTTATTTTCATACACAAATGCTAATGACCTCCAGGTCCCTTCAAAATCCTAACGTGGAACATTTTCATCTATTTTTGCAAACCTTGTAAGCCCAGCCCTGCCCTGCAAGAGCAAACGCTATTATTGTCACTGGCTCTGTTAGCGGCTACACTGTCAAACAAGCGCTGTGTGATTCTTCACTCCGGCCCCAGGTTGGCAGGGAGAAGCCGAGATGCGTGATTAGACGCTTCAGTATAAAAAGTGTTTGTCGGCACACGCCTGCTATGTTTTTCTCTTTTCAAAGAACAAGGTGGATCATTTTTGTGCTATCACTGCCACATTTCTGCATCACTTTTGTTATGGCTGCTACCTCAAGACAGTGAATTGCAATAATATGATTTTTCTTCCCAGCTGTCCTTGATGCCGGCATGTGAAAGGCTGGAGTTTAATTACATATGACATGTGGACAGAAATGGCCATGCCTACTGATTTCAGGCCCACAGCGAGGAAAGCGAGAAATAGAAACCAACAGAATTTATCAACTCAGCTTAAGGAAGGGTGTGATGCTGGAATGTGTCTTATTTTTATCTTAACGAATGCAGATCAAAGTTGGGAACGTATCAACTTGTTCATTAAACAAGGAATATCAAGGTCAACTGTAAATCAAGTACTATCCTACTTTATCCCCTAATGCAAGTATGGTTCCCCTACCATTTTATGTCTATCCATATAAAAACCAAGTATTTTAAAAATTAAAGTATGTGCTTAATAAAGTTTTCTAAAACTTTTCAAATGCCTATTTTAGGCAAATCTTTATTATAATAAAGTTTTGTGCATGATTTGCTATCTCTTTCCGGACCTTAACGGAGTGTATAAATCACCTTCCCGTGATCTTGGGAGGACTGAAGCTTAGTCATGAGCTTCTTCACGGGAGATTACGCCCGTGTTCGTTCAGGGGCGTAATCTCCCATCCCCAGAGGTTACTTTCAGGCTGACATGAGGAATACATCAATAATTAGCCCTTAAGATGCAATTCTCCGTTGGCCTAATTATTCGGGCCATTTTCACAGACAATAAAAGCAACTAAGTGAGAGCACAGCTCTTTTTAAAACGTAAAAGGAGTTAAAGGTAACATCAGGGGGCTAGTCTGAGCGTCGTTCAAGCTGAAAAAAGAAAGGGAAATGGACCAAGTCTAAGGTTTCATTTTCAGCTGAGAGCAAGAGAGCCAGAGAGCTGCATAGAACAGGAATAACTGCATGCTCTGAGGATGTATCCTGAAGCAACGGTGGCCACTAATTCCTGAAATCCACATGCACGGGCAGAAACGTATCTTCTAAAATGCGGCAGTTGGATTGGGGAGTGCTCAGCAGGAGAACCAGTGCTACGCTGGCTTGGTGAGCACTAGTGGTACTAGTACTGGCTCATGCATGCAGAATCTCTGGAAGGATAGACAACAAATGAATAACAACAGGTACCTATTTGAGGGTAGGGTATGCAGACGTGGGAATAGACGGATGAGGGGCTTGGGCTGGGAATAGCATTTTCTCGATATGCGTTTTCTTTTCAAAATACTTTTTGAGTTTTGAATTACGAATGTATTACGTATTCTCAAAAGTAAAATAAACTATCAAAGATAGGCCAGCAGTAATCTCCAACTCAGAAGATGCTGCTTGGTGGGAACAAATTGGTCAGGTAAAGCTTTCCTGCCAGGAGCTGTCACCAAAGCCCTGTCCGGGAGGAAAAAGCCCGGTTCAGTTACAGAGAAGTTGGCTCCTTCTGAGATTTTGTGGGACAAAGCCAATCACAAGAGAAGAAAACATAACAAAGGCAATCCCACAAATGTCACCTCCTCTCAAGTTCAGAGCATTAGCATTTCATTCCTGAATGTCCCTGGATCTAGGAAGACAATGACCTTTTCATTTTTTTGTCAAGCCCTCTGGACAAATGTGCTTCTCAGGCTGCTTCTGACAAGGCTTAAAAATGAAGTAATACGTGGTTTTCACTTCGCATGAGTAAACACGATGCCGCACTGGAGCCCAGCGGACACTTATAGGTCACAGTGAGCTGACGAGGAATTTTACTGCAAATCCTCACCGTGGGGCATCGTGGGAATTCTACAAAAATCTTCATATTCACGATGCTGAAGTATATCAAAATTGCCAATCTGTAAAATATGGCTGCGTCTGAATTCTACTTTCAAGTCTGACACGTGAACAAGGAGACTAAGGTCCCCTGGAGACACCCCTACAGTATGTGCAGGGAAACACAAGTGAAAGGGAATTAGGGGGAAAAGAAAAGGAAGGAAAATAAAAACAGATTAAGAGGCACTCTATTTATCCAGAAAAATCAAAATGCCAATCACAGACAGGGTCTTATTATGTACTGGTAATCAACCATAATATTCAAATTGGTGAATAAAGAATCAAAGAAAATCACAAATTTAAGATATCAGTCCTAAAGACAATATAAATTTTAGTTACTGAGACGAATAGGAAGTCGCAAAGGCTGCGTGCACATCCCATCTGTTGATAATAGGCCAAATGAGGCTCTGTCTTTAAGCCCCTGCAATAATCAACTTGAAATCCTAAGAGCTCCTTTGGAGAGGAGGTGAAGCATCTTGAAAAAACCGGGATTGAGGGGCTTCAGCAACGGATGAGAAGGACGATCTCTGCTTACAGAGATCTGCCAATGTGTCTTTTAGGATCAAAAATATATGCCCTAACTCTCTGATAAAAATTGAGGCAATTAAATTCTGACAGGGCTAAAGTTTCCCGACAAAGAAATAACCTCTGATCAAATGAATTCTTCCTTTCACCCTATTGGAAAGATTATCCGGTGAGCTCTGGTCCACAGTAAATCCAGAATCCCATGTTGGTTCGTGGCGGTTCCTGTTCACAATATGGGATTCAGATGAATATCTGTAACTATCTATCTGCCTGTCTGCCTATCTACCTATCATCTATCTTTCTATCCATCCATCCATTATCCATCTCTGTCTGTTTATCTACCTATCTACCATCCATATCTATCTATCTATCTCTCTATCATCTATCATCCACCTCTGTCTGTTTACCTATCTATCCATCCATCTACCTATACCTCGCAGGAGACAGCAGTCATGCTCCTCGAGCGGTCAAGCATGGCCATGTGGCTGTGTGCAGCATCTCTTCAGATAACATGTAAAGCCAAGGCTGATGAAGATAACTAGAATGGACGATATCTTCAGGCAGGTAAGGCCAAGTAACTTACATGGAAGCCAAGACCAAATGTATTTCACACACACACAAAAATAAATATGAATAAATTCATTGTTTAAAAAGGAAGCGCAAATGTGGTGTGACACTGTAAGGCATGGTAAGGACAGCAGCAGTAATTGCAGGTGTCATTCACTGAGTGTGCTAGTTATGGGCTGGGAGCCACCTGAGGTGTTTTCACACCCCACACGCCCAAGGAGTAGGTAGATGTGATCATCATCTCAGGAAAAGAGCCCCAGGAGTGACACGGAACAATGGCCAAGCAGGTATCAAGCATCAGAAACAGAATGTAGTCACAGATCTGTTTGACTTGAAAATCTGAGTCCTTAAAGACCATACAGCACTGCCTCTCTCCAAATCCTAATGAAATAACCAAGAGAGAAGGAAAGGAAGGAAGGATGGAAGGAAGGAAGGAAAGATCTGAGTTAGTGCTGAAAAGCAGGGGTGATGCCATCAGCTGGCCAGAATGTGTATGAATTCATAATAGTAACCATCGTCATCCTCAGCATCATCATAAATCTGCAATTTCAAAATGAAAACATACTTGAAAACTGAAAATGTATTTTCATGATTCACCTGCTGGCAAAACCCGGCCCAAACGGACAGAATACTCTACTTAGTCCTTGTCTACCCCACTCAGAATGAAAATTCCATAGTCCTACTGCAGAAATATCGAAGCAACATTGCCCCATGCTACCGCTGGGGGTGTAGGAAACATTCAGAATGTGCACAGTGTTTCCTGTCTAAAATCTGAGAAATCCTGAGGCACATTTGGCTCCCAAGGTTTGGATAAGGACTGAGAGCATGTAGACTCAGAGAATCCCTCTGCCATGAAATGTCCTTGACAATCAAAGCAACCAGAAAATGACCTGTGGCCAAAGCCAAACCAGCAACGACAGAAACAATGGAAAAAGGAATGTACGTCTCGAGACCTGATGAAAAAAAGCAGCTTGCTCTGCTGCAAGGAGAACCCACGGCAATGTTATCACATTAAGACCTGACATCATCCTCTCTCCCCTCCAGATTAATTTCATAACCCAGTTTAGTTTGAGCCCAAGGACATCCACTTCTAGACCCTTATTACATTTGTACCCCCCAGGCTCACCAACCCCTGACCTTGCGGTTTCAAGAAGCAGAATATTTTGGTGCACAGTTTCTGTAGAAAAACAGGGAGAATTTGGCGAAATGATTTAAAAGAAACCTAAAGACTAACCTTAACATGCACAACACCACTTATATACATTTTAAAATCCACCAAGTAATAGCTTTTCTGCTTTATGGATTCCTAAATAGGTTGTAAAGGCATCAAAATATGTATAGAAAATATGAGTGGGACTTTAGCTCTTTCTGACATTATTATTTATGAAAAAGATGAATAAAATGTGGCTAAGTGCAAGCATCTGTCTTTGTGTTAGATTTAAGTGCCTATTTTATTATTCTCTGTCCTTTCCTGTTTACTTAAAATGCATTTATTCATTCAACATTCACTTCAACAAAATTAATCCTCACTGAATACCTACTTTGTGCCAGACACAGAACAAGACAAGGGAGAAAACAGGCAAAAATCCCTGTTTGAGAAGTTTCATAATTAAAATTTAAAAATATATTATTTTGTGTGTCTTTTAAGGACTGTAAAACAAATTGACATTTCTTAGTATAGACGAGAATTTTGTTGATTTGTTTATTCGCTTTTAGTGGAGTTTACACTGATAAAATAATTGATAGATTTCCCTAATAAAATGGACATATCCTCAAACTGTACAAAAACATTGGGGTATTATCGGGTCCAAACGACCAAGGCAACATGAAAACAGAGAGATGCTTAACTTCATTTTCCAAAACTAGGCCTATTTCTTTGAGCAAAAGTTCCTTCCTTGGTAAATAAGTGTAAACAATATAGTAAATTAATATTTGAAGAAATAGAACTATAAAATTGAGATGTTTACATTACTTAAAATATTCCTGTCAAGAGATTCTTTTTTTTTCTTTTTCCAAAGCACTTACTGTACCTATAGGATTAGAGCATAAAAATCACATAACCATGGGAATTAGTGCACGGTAAGTGTTACACACATGCCCTGAAAGCAAAAAGATTGAGGGTGTTACGTGGTTAAAATATTTTTGTAAAGAGAAAAAAACATTAGAATTGATGAGGATCAGCAATTACATAAGAAACAAATGTCTAAAGGAAGTCTGTTGCTAATATTTCTTCCTTGAAAGGTATAATTCTGGCTATCCTTCAGTTCTCTAGATATTTCCCTTCTATTTATAATCTATCAAAATTATTATCCTGACAGATATGACCATATAAGTATGTCCTTCTATTTTTTTTTAACATAGTGAGTTCCATGCTTTATGTTGAACATGGTGTATTTGAGTTTGAGAGCAGACATGAGAGTGTTGCGCTTTGGCCCAAAGTGATTCCAGCCGCAAATCTTACCTCCAAGTGCATGTTTGGAGAGCAGATGTCAGGTACAGGCCTCTCCAGGCTCTGCTTTATCTCAAAATATACCACTGGGATTGGTGAGCTCCCTTCCAAGGCACTTAGTAAAAATGAAAGTAAATTTTTAAAAACTAGAAAGGGGTGAGTGCTGAGATGCTCGTCAGAAGCCCAACTTTAGGGAGGCTCTGGAAATCTGCAAGGGCTTTTCTTTGGTTGTCAATGACTGTGTGTGTGTGTGTGTGTGTGTGTGTGTGTGTGTGTGTGTGTGTGTGTCCCCCGTTAGCATGAGTGCTCAGGGCCACTCCACCATGCACAGGTCAGTCCCATACAACACGGAGTTGTCCACATGGCCAACAGTCTCCTGCTGCCCCTTAAATGCTGGTTGATGGACTTCTGTCATTATTGTCTCAGGGCATCCACTTCCCCTCTCAAGGTAAGAGGCCCTGGGCTCTCCTGGGAGGAGCCATCCATCTTTGGCGTGAGACTAAGGTCACAACCGCTGCATCCCTAGACAGAGCGAGTGGCTCATAGATGGGTATGTGACATGAGCCCATACCAGCCTGTATGGAGAAAGAGAACTCTGTCCCCCTGGTGTCAAACTGCCAGTGGTGGTGAGCTGCTCCGGCCAGCGGAGGGGCCAGTCTAACCCAGAGGAAATCCCAGCGCAGCAAGGCTGACAGTACAAGTGAGATGTGCTCCTGCCAGAGATTATTTGCACACCTCGATCCAGCCGGGTCTGAAGGAAGCCTGCGATTTTTGGTCATGGGAGACAATGACATATCTTCCGGTTCTGGCTCAGCACTGGCCATCAGAGTCCTGACTAATATAAATGAACATCCAAGTCCTAATCTCAGCTTATCGCTTCAAAATAAATAAAATATACTACTTCTGAAGTATAAGTTTATGACGTATTTGTAAATATGTATTCAGATGCCGATCTGCCCAAGTACTGGCAGTCCACAAGGTATGCACAAATTACATATTCACACTCACACAGCCTGCGTTTCCCTCCTTAAGCCTCTCCCCACCTGCAAGGGCCCCCCTGTCCACAGCCTGAGATAACAGAAGTGGATTCTTCACAGGGGCTGAGAAACACCTCCGTACCCCCATGACATTTACACAGAACCAGCTCTGAGGTCTAGAAAATCTGTGCTGTCACGGGAGGAGTAAGGGGGCTCCTTCCACCAGGACTCCCAGGTTTTCTGGCCATATTTGTAAAGATCTGGTCACCCTCCATGTGTGCTGTCATTGCCACCAAAGCATGTGTTTTTTCCCCATGAGTTTGTTTCCCCGCATCGTCGGTCATTGAAGAAGCACGCCCCTGCCTCTTTCCCCACAGATGAAGGCACTGATTTCTTGTACTGTAATCCTGCTTCCAGAGAAACTGGTGGAAATCGTGGGTTTTAGCCTGGCAGGGAACACAGCAGTGGAGAGAGGCTCTTTTCACCATCACAGGGAGAGCAGCCAGTGAATGCCCATGAAACGCCCTATGGGTGACAAAGCACGCTAAGAAAAACAAGGCGACTGCAAGCAGGCTGAGAGAGCAAAGTCCTCACCCTTCCTTCAGTCCCTGCCCATCCCTCCCAGCCACTGTGCAGGCTCAAGGAGCCCAAATAGGTGACCTAAACCAGCAAATTAGCCAAAGCAAGTCATCTGTGCCCAGAACCGACTTGCAAATTCGTACTGTGTATTTGACCTGTGAGTGGAGAGGTCTTTTATGTTGTTTTATTATTGAAACTCTGGCCACACTAGAAACCCCTGTCCGCTGTTCCATGGTGAGTGCCTACTACGTGCCAGGCATTGCTCTACACGCAGGGATTAGCACTGGACACGACAGGGGACTTTCTTTCAGGGGCTTTCGTTCCAAGGAGGAGGAAGAGATGGTAAGCAAAAGCAAAGGCACAAGTGAACAACAGAACTTCAGATGGCGGCAACCGCTCCGAAGCAAACGGGCAGCACGGCTGGGTGCCACGAGGGTGCAGGTGCGGAGTGAGCATCACAGGAGCCTCCGGGGTGAGCGTGTTCCGAGTCGCCACTTGAATGTCAAGAAGGGACCAGCCGGGCCCCGTGAACACCTGGGGACACAGTATCCTGGTGGGAGACAGCCTGAGAAGAAGTCCCAAAGCGGGAACAAGGGGACAGGACCGACTCAGGGACCAAGAATGGGCCGTCCACTTCTCACCCAGGCCCATGCAGGCTCCCAGCCTCGGCCAGCTCCGCTCTCAGCATCTCCCCGCCTCAGGGTCCTCACATGCTGCTCCCCTGCCCAGCACATTCCCTTCCCCACCTCGTCTCTCTCTAAATCTAAAGGACTGCCCATCACGAACGCGTCCCTGCAACCCTCGGCCAGGTCCGCAAGACTCCCTCTTAACAAGTGCCACCACTCTTTCCACTGCCAGCGTGTCTCACTATTATAACCAGAGAGTTCTTTGCATGATTATGTGAGGTCTCCCCAGGACCACAGGCCAATGAGTACAGCAGCCCTGACACCACGGCTCACTCTTCTATCCCCTGCACCTCATGACTCTGTCCAATAAACGTCCACTGAATTAATCGATGAATAAGTGCAGCTGGTCATCTCCAAAGACAGAGAGCTTGTTGGCCATGACGCTGGTTGTGAAGACGGGGAGATTTCAGAATGAAATCTGAAACCTCCAGGGGGACATTTCAGAATGATGGTTAGACACCAGCCACAGCCTTCCCTGGATATCTTGTGCCACCTGTCCCTTTGGCCTACAGGTGAGTCAGGGGCAGTGTCAGGCCAGTTTTTCACTTCCACTTGGCTGACGTCTCCCCTGGTTCACACCTGCCTGAACACCAGCCCAGGACAACAGGGCCTTGTGCAGTTGGCTCCCTCTTCTCCATGATGACCCGACGAGACCAACCACACCTGGAAACGGCCAGGTAAGAGAGCAAGAATCTTTTCTCCTGCCCCTAGCCCTTCATCACACATTGACCACGGATGGCCACAGCAAAGCTCTCTAATGGTGAGGATGGTGACACTCATACACCGGGCGTGCCAGCCCTGAGATGAGTACTTTCTATGCAATATCTCATTTAATTCTTAAAACAACCCTATAAAAGGGTGGGGTCATCATCATGTCCCAGAAAAGGAAACTAAGGTGCAGAAGGGCTAAGTCACTAGCCCAGAATCACACAGCAAGGACCTGAGAGAGTCTGGATCCCAGGCGGCCGCGCTGCAGACGCGGCTGCTCTCAATCCCGTGTGCCATTGCCTTGCTGTGACTTGGACGCCGCCCCTGTCCTTTCTCACCTGCTCTTCCTCTCCCCGCATGCACGCAGCTCTCTCCGCACACCATCGGGACAGCTGCGCCTTCATGTAGAATGGTTCGTTCGACAAGAACAGGAAAGTCGTTGGTGGGTGTTTTTCTGTCCCTTTGTCCTTAAGGCACAGGGGCCCTCAGCATTAATGCCCTGGGCACTGCCCTGTCCCTCCACCTTCACAGGCTACTGCAGCTCTGCGGTGCTAGATGTCCCTGGGACTAAACAATGGAGACTCAAAACTAACCAGACATTCCAAGTATCAGAAGCAAGGACTCCGCGTAATTTCAAAGTGATGTGCAGCAAAGGCAAAAGAGTTGCTGAAAGCCACTGTGGTTAGTTCTCTTGTGAACTTTACTCTTCCTATTAGCCAGCTTCCCTGACGGGCCATTAGTGAATGTGAACGCTTGCAGGAGGGGCCCTGCACAGCCCGCAGAGCTCCTGGAGGAGCCCTAATATCTTTAGAGACAACTTCATGTGGTCACTCCCATGGCTACGTGGGGCAGTGGGTTCTCTTGCTGACCCTGTACCTCTGGAAGAAGCAGGCCTGCCCAGGAAGACGTTTCCCAACAGGGACATCAGGAACACGATTGGGAAGATAAAACCCCATGAAAGCCACTTCCTGTGCAGGTCTCATAAGTCAGTAAAAATACTACCTTAGCAAAAAGCCAGAAAGTGCTTTCTGCTCAAATGGAAAAATGCATGCTCTCCTCCCCACCTATATAGTGAGGTCATGCTTCTCTGAGCGTCCATCACGGCTCAGGAGGAAAGGGACAGTATCTGAAAAGCAGTCCTTAGCCAGAGACAAGCTATTTTCATCCAGAAGCAATTATATAAGCTTTCATTTCTATTTTTAGTTAAACATACTGTTACAAATAAATGCTTGCTTATTTTGCCGAACGTCTGTTGAAACTTGGTGCCCACAGTACCTATCTATGCCCCTCCAACTTTAGTCCCTCAAAGGATACCACCAATTTATGCCTCTCCATTCTGAGTTGTACGTATTTGGTTTATCCCTTTCCTGTCTTCTATCTTTCTATCCATCCATCCATGCATCCATCTATCCATCCATCCATCCATCTATCATCTATCTATCACAGATATAAACTTACTTTTCCACCACCTTCTTTCCAATGCCTCTCGCAGTTTTCATCTGGGCATACAAGGCCCCTTTCCCCCTCCATGAACACCACCATCTAATGACCAGCATTTTTAGGGATATTGATGTACTGTGGCTACAGCACTAGACCACTGCCCTGAGATTCAGTCACTGGCCATAATCTACAATGTCTGGAAATGATCACTCACTTGCCCAGCCAACATATTTCTGAGTACCAGTCCCTGTGTTGGGTGCTGTCTTAGGACAATTTCTCTAGTCTTCCTTGCACCCCTAAAAGACACTGGAAAGAACCAAATGGCATTAGTGGATTCAGTGATATGGTGACAGACAAGTGCCAACTGTACTTGTCCAGGGAGGTGGTCTTCAGCGCCCGAAGCATATTAAACTCACTTGAGAGCTTTTAAAAATATGGATGCCCAGACCAATTAAAGTGAATCTCTACAAACGGGGCATAGGTATCTATAAAAATCAACCCAGGTTGTTACAAAGTACAGCCAGGGCTGAGAACCTACAGCCTCGTCACCCACAGAGCAGCCCTTGGACCAGCACATTTGGGAACACCTGGGAGCCCATCAGGAATGCTGAGTCTCAGGCCCCATCCTGAACTATCGAATCAGAATCTGTTTTAACAAGATGCCCCCGCCAACCCGGGTGATTCATGTACACATAGTTTAAGGAACACTGCTCTAGGAGATGAGAAGATAAAACTTTATCTGTTGAGTTAATAGGCTCTATTACAGTAGTCTGCGGTCACATCATTTTCAGAAACTAGCACCTGTGTAACTTTTTGAATGTAAGACGCAGATCCCTCCAGAGCACTTGGAGACACCAAAGGACCCTACTTTCTTTTTTTTAGGATAATCCCACCAAAAGGCTGTGATTGGATAAAAATAAAATTAAAGGACAAAATGTGGGGCTAAGATGAGGTGGTGTGGCATACAAGGCTTGCACATAGTAGGTGCTCACTAAGTAAGAATTGCCTAATGTAGTGTCCAGAACAGAGGACAGCTCTGTTACCCATTTATTTTGGGACAATGGACCAATCTCTCCAACCCTCTTTTTTTCAGTGTTTTCATCTATACGATCTGCCTAAAGTATTTACTCTGAGATACAAAATGCTTAGCAACTAAAAGCTCACTGGTAAGTAATTATGTGATAAATGAATACAATGAAGGGTCCTGATATCTCAAAGTACCATGTGCTTCGTTGAGGAGTCCACTCTTCTGCAGACCACATGCTTAAGTTGTATCTGGTACATAGATACCCTCGACATACACTCGTTAAACAAATATGCACTCAGCTTATACTACGAATATATGTGCCAGCCGCTATTCTCAGCCTTAACAAAAAAGATCCATATCCTTGTTTCTTGCAGTCTGTGTACCCATTATATATCATTCAGCCGATCACAGTGTTAAAGAAAATAAAGACTAGTAAAATTACTATCATATTTTTCCCCAAACGGTATTACAGCTTTCAAGCCTATTTATGGCTACAATTTTTTAAAAATCCAAATTCAATGTCACCAATCACATTCTTTTAAAAAATACTAGGAAAAAGTAATTCTTATGATGATTTTTGAAGCTGTTTGTAAAATAACGATGTCACACTTGCAATACTATTTAAAGTCAGTTCATCCAGGTCTTTGTGAACGAAGGCAATTTTCCCAAGCAGTCACTTAAAGGGAAAAGGTGCAATAATGTATTTGTTTAGGGTTGAATTGTGGTTGAATGCAAATAATATAAAACTCAACCATCTTAACCATTTTAACAGGACAGGTCAGTAGTTTTAAATATATTCCCATTATTGTGCATCCAATCTCCAGGAGTTTCTCATCTCGCAAAACTGAAACTCTGTGTCCATTAAACAACAATTCCCCATTCCCCACCCTCCCCACGTCCCTGGCGCCCTCCGTAATAACTTTGTGCGTCCATGAATCTGACTACCCTGGGCACCTCACATAAGTGGAATTCTACAGTATTTCTCTTTTTGTGACTGGCTCATTTCACTCAGCACAATGTCCTCAAACTTCATCCAAGTTGCATGTGTCAGAATTTTCTTTCATTGTAAGGCTGAATAATCTTCTCGTGCACGTACATGCCACACTCTTGTTTGTCCAGTCCTCTACTGATGGACGCTTGGATTGCTTCCACCTTTTGGCTATCGTGAATAATGCTGCTATGAGCATGAGTGTACAAATATCCCCTCAACAATTTATGTTTAAAAATTCGTCTCCAGGTACTTTTGCAAAGGTGACTGAGCCTTCCTACTCAAAAGGCAGTTAGAGAAACTAGAAGACAAGTCAAGTATTTTTCATGTAACTTGCACAAAAGAAATTAGTCAGTCTTCATCAAACAACACTGCCACTCCATTATGAGAAAATGCATCCTGATTTGAAGGTAGAAATAGGAAGAACTTAAGAGCGTTACTCAGCAAATGCAGAAGTGTGAAACAGGTTGAAAAGGACAGGATTCATATCCACGTTCTAATTAGAAGCGTGACCACACAGTTTCTCCAAAGAAACTCAATTATAGTCTTTGACCACATTTACTCTCTTGAAGAGATAAAAGTTCATTTTCCTCACTGCATGATTTTAGAAGAAAATGTATCCACTGTTTTTAATGGAGGAATATTTGGAGGGAGATCAAAGTGAGCAAAGAAAATGACACAAAGGTTGGAAATTGTGAAACTTATAAGGAGAGGTTAAAAGAATTTCTTCTAAAGAAGAAAAGGCTAAGAGAGTAGCCGGCGGGCAGATAAAAAAAGTAGTCTCCACACGCTAAACAAGAATAAGGAAGGGGATTTAAAAGAGTAGAAAGATAGTTTAAACTTATGAAGATGAATTAAAGTTAGACTACCTGAAGGCTCTATGGAAGTTGAACACAGAAGATTAAGGAGAATAGAAGACAGCCCTTCGAGAAACCACCTTCAGACAAAAGAGAAGAAAGGTTCTCAGTGTTTTCACATTCAGCTTAAACAAAGGAAGCAAATGAAACAGTGAATAATAACTATTGTCAACTGTTGTATCCAGAGTTTTCAGAGCAGGGTGACTGAGAAGAGAGGCCAACATCTCCCTTTTTGTCCCAAATGTCTAAACCACTCACTTCCCTTTATTTGGACTAACTTGAAATCAGTCAAGAGAATGTATTGAGGTCAGGGGTGAGGAGGAATCAGAGGCAGTCAGATCAAGCCCAGGGTGAAACAGAACAAAGAAAACTGTGAGTGAAGGGAACAGGTAGGAATCCCGTGTCCTGTGAAAGTCTATGCAAAGCCAGCTCCAGAAAGATATTTTTCATGAGCTTAAGGGGCTAAAATGACTCCTCTCCCACGCCCACCAAGAAGAGAGATCCTAAAGGGCTTTGCCTATTATTAAAGCTATTTCTGATACATTTCTGATTAATAAAATTAAATAATGTGTTGCCACCAGTTAATAGTACCGCCATCCACTAAATTCCTTAAGGCAAAAATCTGAGTCATACCTGGTGATCTTTCTTTCACTGCTCACATCCAGTCTCTCAGCCAGTGTATCCAGTCTTCCACAAACATTCTCTAAATCTGTCTTCTTTTCTCTGCCCCCATATCTACTGCTGCATTCAAGTCTCCAGTGTGTCTTGTAATTACTCATTCAATGATACATTTGCTCCCCACTCACCACTGTTCTTTATACAAGTAACCATGGTCACATTGTCCCCCTGCCCAGTTTTCAACAGTTTTCCATTATCCCTACAAACTCCTTGACTTGTCTGAGAAGACCCTCCATTTACTGGCCCTGCCCACCTCTCAGCTCTCCCTCTCCAAGCTCATCCCTCTTAGGGGTCTTTGCCCCATGAGGACCCACACATGGCTGGTTCCCTTTTGCTATGACATCCCAGCATAATTGTAGACCCTTTCCTCCCCACTCCGTACTTGGCCATTCTGGAGCCAGTCATGCTGGTGTCTTGCTTTACAGCTGTAAGAATAAAAATGATGCCCAGAAAGGTACAAAATAGAATCTGAATCCAATCAAACCTGAAGCACCTATAAACTAGATTCTAGAAAAGTAGAATTTTCAGATTTGTTCTACCCGTAAGTGATGTTCGTCAAGTAAAAAGTACCATGGTTTGTTATACAGGTGTACATTCCTCAAGGTTTCATTATAGAATATTTTAAACATGTACAGAAGACAAAAATGAGTATAAGGAACCTCCATCACCCACTTCACCGATGGTTGAGTCCTGCTGGACCCCACCCCATGCTACTGGATTAATTTGGAGCAAATCACAGATATCATCAAGGGGTTTTTAAACAACTAGATGTTGGTTAATGTTTGTCACTGAGAGTAAAAAAGCCACCGCTTATATATATATATATATATATATATATATATATATATATATATTTATTTGTTTGTTTATTTATTTATTTATTTATATATACATAAACACACACTCACACACACACAAATTCACATTTGTTAAAACAAATCATTCCAGTCGCTTCTGTTTTCAGGCTGGCATCTCTGGATTCCTTTCATGGCATGGCACAAGAAGGTGTGCTAATGGATCTCTCTCTCGTGTTCGGTTACTGTTGATAAGGACTAGAAATAAAATATTTGTTGCAGGGCTTCCCTGGTGGCGCAGTGGTTGAGCGTCCACCTACCAATGCGGGAGACGCGGGTTCGTGCCCCGATCCGGGAAGTTCCCACATGCCGCGGAGCGGCTGGGCCCGTGAGCCGTGGCCGCTGAGCCTGCACTCCGCAACGGGAGAGGCCACAACAGTGAGAGGCCCGCATACCGAAAAAAAAAAATGTATATTTGTTGCAGACCACGGGGACTAACGTGGAGCACATTCATGACTGTCAGATTGGTTCGGGCCACACAAACCTGCCAACAGAATCAGGTCAGCAGGCTAGAGAAGAGAAGAAAATCAATAAATCTTTGAATTAACCATGCAGCCGTCAGAGAGAATACGGGTGCACAGAATGAAATGTATACGTGCGGTGTATTTGCTTTTCCTTTCTTCCTCTAGTTTTTCTTTCATTTCCATCCGATAATGCAGTCCCTCCTGCGGGACACCCCCCTCCAATACTTCACTTCTATAACTGAGTTCAGATAACTGTCCCTAAATTATAGTTTCTGTTCCATCTAATTATTTTAAAAAAGGATTTGAGACTAAGGGTAAATATCCCCAAATTTAAAGGAAAAAGTGCATTCTAAATTGCTCTTTTCCCACCAGTCTTTAAATTCTGGTCTCATTTAATAGTTACTAATAAACAGATAAACTTCTCTGTAAACCTGGATTTGGTGTCCTATGTAATAACCTGATATACATAAAGAATTGTACCAAAGCTTTACATAGATCTCATCACCTTTAATACCTCTGCTGTTACACATGGGGTTTAAAATTCTTGACACTTTAATGTCAAGTTAACACTTGTCAATTTAATGGACTCTCCAAAACAGAAATATCCTAAATCACGTGTCCATAGGCCTTCTTGTGCTACTCCTGAATGACTATTTCACAAGGGCATATGTAAAAGATCTGTAAATCAATAGCCACTATCAGTAAAATGTAGCTTAATCTTAGAGCCTACCTTTAAAATAAAAACAACTTTGGATATATCTTTTCCCATGTAAAGCAAACAGGTATAGGATTTGAGATTATCAGCGATGGATGTGCTCTCAATGTATATTTTAAATACATGAAATTAATTTTCCAGCTTCATTATTTTTCTTAAAAGGTTAATAATCATGTATCTACATACATTACTACCTACAACATTTTTTTAAAATTTCAGTATCAAGTTAAAGGTGTGTAAGGTAAACAGTTTGGTAATTTTGATAAAGGAAGAGAGGAACGCATATGCATTCGTCTTTTGTTTCAACAAATTGAACCCAGTAAACAAGAGTAAGAGATTCAGGGGAATAAACCTGGATTCGCATGTTCAGGACATTAATAAATCACGTAAAGAGTCCAGTGAAGAGCTTGCAACAGGCCTCAAAGAAACCAAAGGTTCTGTGTCTCACATCTAAAACCGATTTCAGAGTTTCATGGGAACCTTTCAGGGGGTCATCACTGAAGGCATGACCAGCAATGGCAGGCTTAGATTTTCTTCTTTTAGTGATGGGGTGGTGTAGAAATCAGCACAAGAGGAAGTGACTGAAACATAACATTGGTATATTTTTTCCTCATTTAATGACAAGAGATGAAGTAAAACTCAACAGAAGAGGGAATAACTGGGACATAGACTAACAGAAAATATCAACAATGCACAGTTTATGAGCCCTGAAAAAACTCTGTGGATCATTTAAAAATTACCTGCAAGGCTGAAATATACTTTTCTTCAACATTTGGTTATTCACGGAGTAACTTGTAATACAGATTATTTTTTTAAAAGATCCTGAATCTCAGGATAATTTTTTCATGAGCAAATGACTTAACTTGGAGATGGGAGCTATAGAAATGTGTCACGTACATCCAGATTGTGTGTGTTCTGGCTTTCCATGGAGGGCTGGAGCCTGGCTGCATTCCCTTTTGGGAAATGGCCCTCCTCAGTTTTAAGTTCATTTGGCTTTTTCAATGATAGGGTTTCAATTCAAACAGATAACAGTGCCAAGAACTAAAAATTTCACCATCTAATTAGGGAGGGGGGAACTCAGTATGGCTTTTCTTAAAGCATCTGCAGTTTGAAAATGACTTGATGAAGGCTTTTTATAAAAACCCCTTGCTTTTCCTGGTATGAGAACAATTGCAGTGAAAGTTACTGGTACAATTCAAGGGGCACAGAAGGAAAAAAAAATATATGCATAACAGATGGAGCAAAAGAAGCAAAGACAAATAAGATATCAGAAAAAGAGTGGAGGGGGTGGCGTGAATTGGGAGATCGGGATTGACATATATACACTCATATGTATAAAATAGATAACTAATAAGAACCTGCTGTATAACACTGGGAACTCCACTTCACTGTACAGTAGAAACTAACACAACACTGTAAAACACTATATACCCCAATAAGAAAAAATTAAAAAAAAAAAAGATTGAGCCTGAAGGTTTCAAAATAAAATTGAGTTCAAAAACAGAGAGAGAGAGAGAGAGAGAGAGAGAGAGAGAGAGAGAGAGAGAGAGAGAGAGAGAGAGAGAGAGACTACCCAGCATTTCTATCAGAGTGTTTAACCTGGTATGAATACCTAGTTAATCTGGGCTAGGGGAAGTAAGGATGGGGTTAGGAGGGTGTAAATGGATGGTGAGGTTGAAGGGAAGGAAAAAGGCCTGGAATTAATGCAGGTTTGGGTGCTAATGTGTTTTCCTGGGGATCCACTGTTCCATGGTTTTCATTATTTCCTCAGCACATCCCTGATCCAAAAAAAGGTCAAGAAACATTGATCTGAGGACATTCCTATCTATAAAGAAATATATATATATATATATATATCGTTTCTCTTTTCAGAAACCACCAGTAAACATTCCCAGATATACTACATATTGTCTGCATCAAAATGCCTTTTATATATTTGCTATTGAAATAAAACTTAGAAACTTAGAATTTTAAGGCCATTCCAAAATGATTCATCTTGAGACATACAGTTTTCAATGAACTTCTTTTAAATCAATAATTAAAAGCACCCCATTGGTCTTTGCCCATTCTTCAATATAGTAAACCTATCGACTTTAAGTAAGTTGTTTCTGTGTGCCTCTAGCTCACCTGTGCCCTTTTTAAATGGGTCATATAATAAAAATGGCAACTTTAGAAACAACACCTTATGCATATAATAAATGATTAAATGACAGCAATGAAGAAATTTAAAATCACTTGTGCAAAAACAGCCACACAAAATCCCAGGTTTGAGCCTCCACCTTGCCACTCACTGCCCAGATGACTCTTTCTTCCACCAAGGAATAATTTTCCGATGCAAAATCGCATCCTGTGATAGAGATGGAAGGATGGTCCAGGCAGCATTCCCATCCTCAACCAGGCTCATGAGAGTGAGCCCTCTGGCTAGGCGGCCGCCATTCCTGCTGCCCACCAAGTGACCTTTCAGGGCTCCACCGTCCAGGTCAGAAAGCACACACAACAGCCATACAGAGTTCACACTCTGTGTTTACCAAATGTGTGTGCCCGTGTGGGTATCTCCCTTTAGATTAACAAGAAAAGTGATGTCTTAGGACCAGTGGCTTGGTTGTGGACCCAGTGCATCAAGAAATGCTATACAATGCCTCTAAATGTCTTGGCATATAAGGATTTTCATTATTTCATATAAGGATTATTTCATTATTTCATATAAGGATTCATATAAGGATTATTTCATTATTCATTATTTCATATAAGGATTATTCATTATTTCATATTACAGTTGAGTGCTATACTTTAACAAATACTGCAGCATAAAATTGTAAGGCATTTACAAAAATAAAATCATTTCATGAAAATAAAAGAAGACAGCTTTTGCTTTGGGACTACTAAATACTGGGGATGTGGATATCTCTGTGCGAAAGTCAGCCGTGAAATCCCGGGTTACCTCTGATGCACGTGCTCAGACATTCTTTGCGTTGGGTGAGGAGGCTGATTTGAAATTGTACTGTGCAGAGGAAGAAGAAAAATTATAGGAAAGTAAGAGCTCTCCATAGAGCATTAAGAATAATTTGAAAGGAAGCAGCTCCACCACTTTGATGGCAATGGTGCTCATTTGACATTCATTTAACAAGTATCTATTAAGCTCCTACTGTGTACCAGGTATCATAATATTATACTTGAGGTCAGTGGGAAGGGTCAATTTTAAATAAAACTGAAATTAAGAAAATTATTTTTATCCTAGACAGTTTCACCTATTTTGATTTTTCTTTAGTTGTGCAATATTGTTTCAAAAAACATTAAGCATATTGTCCTCAAACACAATAAAATGCTCTAAATAGATCAAATGTCCAGAAAGGTAAGTCTAGTTTGGATCATACCATATTTTAAAATGTTTTACTTGCTTAAACAAGTTCCTACTCTCGAGTTAAAGCTGTTAAAGTTGTGTGTCATGCAATGTTGACCACTTGTGTTGACTCACGCATTACGGACTATGGACTGAAAGAAAGCTTGTGGTTTTTTTAAACGAAAAATCCCTATCTTTTAGAGAGAGAGAACTGCAATGCAGGATCTTGCACAAGTTACTGAAATTCTCTGTGCCTCAGTTTCTTCACCCGGGCTGATGAGAATAATGACGTATGAGGTTGTCGTGAAGTTTTCAGACATAACGTGACATACGCTGTTAGCTATTTAATAACCCAAATGTGTTGCAAGTGTTTTAATCTAAGTCCAAACCCTTCCTGCAAACATATATTCTGATATATCTGTGATGGTTAAGGCAAAAAATAAGATTATTTCATTTTTACATCATCCGATATCTGTTTAAGAAAAGTAAACATTTAACAAAAAGCTGTTTATTTTGATAAAATCCAACACAACTATTAGTTCCATAGCATTCTCATGTTCTTACATTGAGTTTGCAAGATTTTGGACCATTTACCCATGACTTCTTCAGAACACCTCGTATTTTAACAACTCTTCTCAAATAGAATTACTTCTGTTCGTACCCCTAACAAGCTCCACACAGCAACTTCTTATTTGTTTTGGACCATGGAGTCCTGACCACCCAGTTTCTGGAGGAACACTTTAGATAGATAGGAGATAAGAATTACAAGATTAATAATGCCAAAATTTATGTCAAACACTGTCCTAAGCACTTTACGTGTATTCACTCATTGGAATGTGTCAACATTCTATTGTTACCATTTTATGACTGAGGAAACAGGCAAAGAAAGACTATGTGATTAGTGCAAGGTCACAGCGTGGTCCGTGGGGGGCCTGGAACGTGGATGTGGACAGTGGCTTCAGACTCCAACCTTGTACCTTCTGATGAGATAGCCGAGTGCACAGCCAGAGAGCAGAAACTGGCTATAAAGGAACACCTTGCCTGGCATTTCTAATCTTTATAAAAATGCTGTGTCCAATTCCACAGAGAGGCAATTAACTGTTGAAGCTCCCACAGCTGTGAAATTGAGATCCAAAGCCTGGTGTCTCTGAGTTCAAACTCAAGCCCTCGTGCAGATTTGGCAAAATGGAAGGCGGGCAGAAGCTTGAAACCTTCCCTGGAAGAGCATGTGACCCAACTGGGAGATGTTAAGAAGCCTATATTTCCTTATTTACTCTGTCTGCTTATCAGCATCTCTGAAAAGAACATCTCAACTACGCCCTCCTGCAAAGCAACGTGTGCTGGGAATTTTTAATCTTTATACAGCCCACTTCTGAGCAGTAAATACTGGGCATCATCACGATATTCCAGAAACTAAAGAGCCTGAAATAGTCTATAAATATTCTCACTACTTCTCTACACATGGACACAGCATAGTGAATGCAATTGTCCAAATATGGCTTAGTTGTAGATGTTTCAGTACAAAGTGATTGTTCATCTAATAAAACTAGAGTTACCTTGGAATTGACTTTGGAATTTGGGGTATTTTGGGGGGAAAATTTAATTGCATGTAAGTTTTCAGACCACTCGTCATTTGGGAAATGTATAGTCGCTCCCCCTTATCCATGGTTTTGCTTTCTGAGGTTTCAGTTACCCACTGTCACCTGAGGTCCAAAAATATTAAGCGGAAAATTCCAGAAATAAATAATTTATAACTTTTAAATTGTGTGCCTGTTCTCAGTAGCATGACAAAATTTTGCCCCATCCCACTCCATCCCACACGGGATATATGCATCACCACTTTGTCTAGCGTATCCATACCAAATAAGCTACCTACCCGTCAGTCACTTAGTAACCCTCTTGGTTCTAGTAACACCTACTTTACTTAATAATGGCCCCAGTGCCCAAGAATAGTGATGCCGGCAACTAAGATATTCTCTTACTGCGCCTAATTTATCAATTAAACTTTATCATAGCTATGTATGTATATATAGGGCAGATCGCAGTATATATAGGATTTGGGACTCTCCATAGTTTCAGACATCCACTGGAGGGCTTGGATTGTATCCCCCATGGATAGGGTGGGGCACTGTAGTCTCCATTTTTCCATCAATAACTGACCCACTTTCCACAGAGAAGGGAAACACAGGACTCTGAGACGCCAAACAATCCACTGCACCTGAAAATAGTACCATTTAACAAAAACATGAGTGATCACTGTGTCATCAAGTTGCTTCGTAACACGTGGTATTATTGATACATAATCCAAAAAGTTGAGTAGGGAAGCAGTGTAACACGTGCAGTTCAGGAATTGCAGAATTAGATTCAGAAAATGAGTTTACATGCATATTATCTGTTAGCCAGCTCGGGCTGCTGCAACAGAGCACCACAGACTCGGGCTTAAATAGCACATATGTATTTCTCACAGTTCTGGAGACTGGAAGTCTGAGATTAGGGTCCCAGCATGGTTGAGGTCTGGTGAGATGTCTTCCCTTCTTGCTGTGGACTCACATGTCTTCCTCTTATAAGGCCACAGTCCTATTGGATTAGGGCCCAACCTTTATGATCCCACCTAACCTTAATTACCATCTACAGACCCCATCTCCAGATACGTCCACATTGGGGGTTAGACCTTATGCATTAGGGGGGTGGGAGCACAATTCAGTCCATAGCATGATCTGAAAATATAAGTCAAGCCGTTAGTCTACAGCCCTGGTGTCCTGGCCCTGGACCATCTTGATTCTGTCCCATCCTGGCTCCCAACCCAGTGTGACCCAGTGTGAGCTACATGCAGCTGGAGGAGAGACGGCTGGGGAGGAGGCTGCCAGCTGGCGTTCTGACATAGCTGGGGTGGAGTGGCGGACAGCACACGAACAGCCGGGTATTGGTACCTCTTGCCACACTGCTGAGGCTTTCTGCTTTTTGTTTCCTTCCTTTAAAAACAAATTTTAAAGATCTCCTCTAATATGCATTGTCTATTATGTGTCAAGCAGGAAATAGAAAGATGTAAACTACGAGAGAGGGTCAAAAAGGAACTGAAAGGATTTATTAATGTAGTGGGTTGAATAGTGTTCTCCCAAAATTCACGTCCTTCCTGGAACCTCAGAATGCGACCTTATTTGAAAATAGGGTCATTGCAGATGTAATTAGTCAAGATGAGATCATACTGGAGTAGGGTGGGTCCTTAATCCAACATGATTGGTGTCCTCATAAGAAAAGAGACACAGAGTCACACACAGAGGAAGACAGCCACGTGACAACAGAGAGTGAGATTGGAGTGGTGTGTCCACAAGCTCAGGAACACCAAGGATTATTGCAAGCACCAGAGACTAGGAGAGACACATGGAACAATTTTTCCCTCAGAGCCTCCAGAGAGAACACAGCCTTCCTGAGACCTTGATCTTGGACCTCTGACTTCCAGACCTGTGATAGAATAAATTTCTGTTTTTTCAAGCCACCTAGGTTGTGATTCTTTGGAAACTAATAGTTACTACCTGGGGAAAAAAAAAAAAAGAGTAATGCCAAGGCAAATCCATTCGTGGTTGTGAGAAATGCTTAGCTCTGCGTTAGTTATCCTCAGCTGGAAATGGCAGGAAGGGAGCAGGCAGTGGGGATCAATCAATCCCAGGAGAGGAGACAGAGCCAGTGTCAGGGTCATCAATGCAGAAGTCGTGGATGAAGCCTGAGAAAGGGAGGAAATGAACAACAGAGAAATTGGAGACTGAGAGGGAGAGGTGGGGAGGACTGAGTTCTGGGGGCTACTCACATTTATGAGCACGGAAGAAAAGATGTGAACTCAAGGAAAGAGATCATGAAGATATAGACAGGAGAAAGTCACCCAGGCAGTGTAACAGGGCACCCAAGGGAGAAGGAAGTCAGAGAGAACTTGCACCAAGAGATGACCTTGGGATCTGACACTAGGATGCCACGAGTGACCTTGACAAGGTGAGTTGCAGTAAAATGTAAGAGGCATAGCCCAAATCAGTACAGACTAGGAGTAGCAATGAGTATAGACTATTCTTTTAATAAGTTTTCCAGGGGAAAACAGAATGAATGAAAGCTGGCAAGGGGAAAGTTTTCTTTAAAACTGGGGGAGCTGAGCACGTGTGTCATAAGAAATACAGTAATCACTGAGGAGGCGATGGTGGCAATAGAGGAGAGAAATGACGGAACCGGGTCCTAGAAAAGGCAAGGGGGAATCATGGCCACAGTGCTGGTTGGGAGTAGACTGGAAGGAAAGAGGGCCATCTCTTCCTGTGAGAGAAAACAGGACAAATACAATGTCTGAGGTAGGAGGGGTCATCAGAGAGAGGTGGTTTCAGACTCAATGAAGTAAAAAGATATTACCTTTTGCACATTAGAGAGTAGACCCACAGTGGGCTGGGAATGAGGGCCTTAAGAACTCCCAGGAAAAGCTTGGGAAAGCCACTTTCAACAACACAAAGCAGATCAGCAGAAATATCCAAAGATCTGGAGAGACCATGAAGGGCAGTTAAAATTAATTGTTGTGAATGGTCAGGGTACCCGGTCTCCAGCCAGCTCAGCAGGCTGGAGGAGGGGAAAGAACATGGTGGCAACTACCTGGACTGGGGATTCCAGGGGCGATAGGGATGCTGAGGAGGGAAGAAGTCTAGGATGCTAGAAGTTTACTATCCTGCCCCATCTGCCTGGAGATAAAGTCACAAAGGGCAGACAACTGTGGTGCCTCTGCTTGGTGGTTCTCTGGAGCTCCTGCCACAGACACACATAGTAAGGGACTTTCTTCCACTTGGACTTGCCTAATGCATGGGAAGCAACACCAAGAGCCCCGCATAATTCATGTTCATCTCAGGTCTTGGCCTTGATTTCACACTAACCACTTATTCTGAGTCAAAAACTATGTTTCGAAATCTTGAACCCTGCTTTCGTATACTATGGCACGTTGCCCAAGCAAATTTCAATTCATGACATCTGATTTGAGCTTGATAATGCTAACGTCAACAGTATTATTCATTGTCATCACTGCCTGATAATATTTTGTTAATGATCCTGTTATTGTCTTCAACTTCCCTGAGATGAAATCTCACAGAGGAGCAAGAGACCGGAAAATGCACTGGGGTCCAAATAACATCTCATTGACTTGGCTTGCCATCTACTTCTCATGTCTAGAAAGAACGAAACATTGCAGGTAGAGAAGAGAACAGGTAGGAGATCCCTAACAGCTGAACATAAAGTAAAACTGTATTGACATTCAGGTAGAGCTAGGAAAGAATCTGGGTCAGTGTGTTTGGGGATATTAGAGAATCTGGGGTGAGATCTATGTAAAGGCTGTGAATATATGGATATTACGTGATAAAGTACTCCAAGTATAGATTGTCTTATTCAATTGATTTTTCCAACATTTGGTGCTGGGGATATGCAAAAAGCGATGGTTGAATGAGGGGAAAAATGAGTGAAAATAACGAGGCACCATCAGGAATTCCCTGGTAGTCCAGTAGTTAAGACTCTCTGCTTTTATTACCAAGGGCATGGGTTCAATCCCTGGTCGGGGAACTAAGATCCCACAAGCCCCACCAGCGTGGCCAAAATAATAATAATAATAATAATAACGAGGCACCATCATTGAAGTTGCGTTGTACAGGCAAGAGTTAACACAGCTGGTCTGAGATTGCTACCCCTAGAAAGGCCTGTTGCAAGTTGACCCTTGGCTGGTGTCTGGGAACTGGAATTCTGGGAGGGTTCCTGCCCCCCACAATGGATAAGAGTGGCTCGCTGTGATTAAAATGTATAAACAATACTGTTTACGTGGAAGACCTACTTTCCTTCTAGGAGTCTGGAATTTGGGGACATGCCATGCACATGCCTATGTGACCAGCCCTCCAGTAAAAACTTTGGGCACCAAGTCTTTAATGAGCTCCCCGGTGGATGGCATTCTGTATCCATCTGTTGTCACTGCTCTCTGCTGGGATAATAAGCACATCCTCTGTGGGGAAAGAACTCTTGGAAGCTTGCACCTGGTTTCCTCCAGACCTCTCCCCATGTACCTTCCCCTTTCCTGATTGTGCTCTGTACCCTTTCACACTGTGATAAATCCCAGCAGCGCATACGGTATGATTATATGCAGAACCCTGGGAGTCTTGCCAATGAATGACCGAACCTCTGACACATGCCTAACATTAAAATTTTATGAGATTAAATCTAAGAAGAAAAAAAAAATAACTTGGACAGTAGTTGGCTTGAGAAGTGGAATATTCAGTTTGTAATTTTAATATCCTGTTATTTTATTGTGAGGGGAACCAATGAAACTAACGTTCATCCCGTGAGGAGGCTGCGGCAAAAGAAAGAGTCACTTCCCCTGCACTACCCAGCTAATCTGTGTCAGAGCTGCAATTAGAAGCCATGTTCTCCTGGTAACACTCAGAGTAGGAAATCAAAGGGCATTTTAGGCTGACCTAATGACCAACACCTTCACAGCAGATAGAGTGTTTCACACACACAAATACACATACACACACACACACACACACACACACACACACACACACCAGCACTCCAGAGATGCTCCAGGCAAAATTTGCTACCCTTCTCTCTCATTTCCTTTTCTTGTATAAATATTATGTTAACATGCCTACTACGATGGGTCTCTCTCCCTCCCTCAGGAGTTCAAAAGTCAGAAACATATTTTGTTTGTTTGTTTCAGGCTATAATCTACAATGTACAGCTTCTAATTTTGGGAGTGGGGATTTGCCTTCTTTATGAAGGCTAGTAGTAGGCTCTCTGTTTGCTCGGGGTCTTCCCGGGTCTCATTAGCTGGTCATTTTTGAAAAGCCGGGCTTGAGCCCCTCATCAATATGACCTCTAATCTCACTGTCATGTGAGCTTTCTCCAGATCTGTAAACAACCCTGTTTCTAATTACTTCCAGGTGGCAGTAGAATAACATGTAAAAACTAATTTAGTGAGCAACGGACTTAAATGGCAAAATTATCATCAATTAATGGTTTTTAAAAAGAAAGAGAACAGGACTCTCCCTTCCAGTAAACTTCCACATGGAATATATTATTCCACTCCCCAAAATAAACACAGTGAAAATATTACATCTCTCCACCCTTTGAATTCCAGTCTGCTGTATACCTCCTGTGTGAAGAATAATTTCTTGTATTTGAAATGAGGATCCTATTTGCTGAAAATCAGTACAGATAGATGATAGGTAGATGGACTGATGGATGGATAGATAAGTAGATAGATAGATAGATAGAAAGATATTTCTCTTACAGTTTTCATTTGGTCCTATAAATTTATTTTTAGTGAATGTTAAAGAAATGCTTCTTTTAATTCTGCAACTCTCCGGTACCTTAAAAATCAAAAATGAAGCTTTCAGGTGATTACAGGTCTGCCCCTTACATCATTTTGATGTCGATCTCATTCCTTTTGCTCATAAGCACCTTGAGGGCAGAATCGGGTCTCATCGCCATGGCAACCTGAGCAGCTATGTAGGAGATTGCCTTGAAAATGCCTAGTGACTAGGAGTAAAATTAAAACGCAAGTGCCTTGGAAAGAGGGACCATGGGCTCACAGAGCCCTGCGTTACACAAACAGAACACGGCAGGCAAATACTGCACCGCCCACCGCAGCATCACCGCCCCCCGCCCCCGGCCCGCTACAGTCGTGCTCCTCTCTCCTTCCCAAAGAGCACAGAACACATCAAATCTGCTTTCATTTTAAGTCTGCTGAAACGTGCTTAAGGAAAACCTTGCCTCATATATACGATGTAATTATTTTTCCCATCCCAAAATGCAAAGACTTTCTTAAAAGATCACTTCTTTTATGAAGTGATCTCCCCAGGAAAAATCATGAGAAGGTGTGTGTTCTTGTAACGTCTGCCCATATGGCTCTCACAGCACTCACACCCCACATAGCACAGTAATCTCTCCCCTGAGCTCCCTAAAAGCGGAAGCCATCTCCACGGGGGCCTGGAGAGGGAGATGCTTCCTAAAGCATAGGCCCTGCCTTATCTATGATGACCAGACCCAAATACAGCATCCAAAACCCACAACAAACGTTTCATGTGAAGTACTAGGCTGAGGTCCTTTGATATTTAACCTGGGCAGAAAACTGTTCACTTTTACTTGAAATACAGGAAGAAGATGATCATCCTTGGACTTAAACTCATTGATCCTAAGAGATAAAATTCTCCTTGAGTCACATCACTAATAGAGGCGTTCAGATGGGAGATACTGAAACCGAAATTTGGGCCAGTGCAAGAGAGGGAGGTAGATCCTCTGGGAATGTTTGTGCTTCCCATTTTCCAAATCCGGTTACCCTAGGGCTGTGTCTTTGATGTTAATGTAGCTAAACCCCCAGGGAGACTGTCAGAATTTTATCGGAGGAAAACAGACACGGAACGCTGGGCTCTCTGATTGCTGGCCTCCTTAATCGGGAAGAAATTCACAAAAGGCCATTCAGTGAAACCCGGCTGTAAAGCTGTTGATACTGTTCTTTTCCAGGATGGTGTCCTACATATCCATCCCCACATCAGCAGAACCTCCCACAGTGCATCCCTACTCAAACTACTACATTTTTAAAATTTATTTATTTATTTATTCATTTATTTTTGGCTGTGTTGGGTCTTCGTTCCTGCGTGCGGGCTTTCTCTAGTTGCAGCGAGCGGGGGCTACTTTTTCATCGCGGTGCGCGGGCTTCTCACTGCGGTGGCTTCTCTTGTTGCGGAGCACAGGCTCTAGGCACGCGGGCTTCAGTAGTTGTGGCACACGGGCTCAGTAGTTGTGGTGCACGGGCTTAGTTGCTCCGCGGCATGTGGGATCTTCCCGGACCAGGGCTCGAACCCATGGCCCCTGCATTGGCAGGTGGATTCTTAACCACTGCTCCACCAGGGAAGACCCCACAAACTACTACATTTTTATTGGGTTACATTAACATCTGATATCCAAAGGATCTCATTTTTGCTTAGAGGAAGAGAAGTGATAAGCGTGCTTTAGAAATGCATTCAGGCTTCATCATGCTTGTTTTTCCTGGCTTATTTCAGGAAGGCAGTAAGTCAGGGGCCACCATATTAATAGAGGACTTTACATGCACGGGTGTGTGCCTGTGCCTGAGATACTTTGTCTCCACACATTTACAAGCCTCTTATCATCCACTGCTGGAGTCTGAGAGTGAGGGTCAACCACGGGGTGTCCTGGGGCCCAGGTAGACAGCAAAACAGAGGGCACAGCAGCATCAGGTGCAATGAGCCTTTCCTTTCCCGGGGGGAATTATGAGATTCCTTCCCTTTAGCTCTGCTGCTAAAACAAAATACCACAGATGGCGGGGCGGGGGGCTTAAACAACAGACATTTACTTCTGACAGCTCTGGAGGCTGAAGTCAGAGACCAGGGTGCCAGCACGGTTGGGGTGTCGTGAGAGCCTTCTTTCGGATTTCTGGGATGCAGACAGCCACCTTCTCACTCTATCCTCACATGCTGGAGAGAGAGCTCCGTTCTCTGCTTACAAGGACACGAATCCCATCGTGGGGGCCACACCCTCATGACCTCATCTAACCTTAATCACCTCCCAAAGGCCCCACCTCCAAATACCATCCCACTGGGGGTTAGGACTTCAACATGAATTTTGAACGCAAACATTCAGGCTATACCAAGACCACTGAAGTAGTCCGTCTGAAGACTGATCAAAATTAATGAACCCATTTACATTTCTTAACATCAGTGATCTAATGATGTCACATGACAAAGAGGCACAACTTGATTCCTGAGCCAACATCCAGGCCAACGCGAAACCTCCCTGGGAAGAAATCAGGGCATGACCCAACGTGCATTAAGCCAGTGATGCCACAGTCAGAATGGCCTGTGACACCACGCTGCTCCCATGGAAACCCAGACAGACCGTGGCTGGCGCGCTCACCCCTGTGAGAATGTAACGCAGTCCCCGATTCTCTCAACCAAGATAACGGGCAAAATTAGTATGCTGTGCCAATAGAAGCCTTTGTGTTTCTTTTTATAGGTATACACGCACCTTAAATTTCTTTTCCTTTGAAAAGGAAAGCCTAGACAACAGATAACCATTTACCTTAGCTGACTGCCCAAGAGCCCTGGCCTCGAGCCCCAAGACTCATCTGCTAAGAGCAGGCCTTTGCTACTCTGGTCCCCCAGGCTCTGGCCCCATGGGGCTGAGCGGTGGCACCGGAACGTCACCTTGGTGGACAGGCCTCGCCTGCACAGGCCGCCGAACCCCCTCTTGTCTGCCCCTAGCTCTGAGCTTTCTCAAGGCAGCCCCACCAGCACCCCTCTGGTCCTCCCCCAACCTCACAGCACAAGGGTCCTCACACAGGCCTGTTTCATAGCTGATCTAGGTCCTTGCTTTTCTTCACCTAGAGAATCAGAAATTCAGGAGATGGTCTGGGCAGAGTAGATGTGCTTTGCTGGGACAAGCTTCCCGGCCAGGCTTACTGCAGACCCAGGGGAGAGAGGCAGGCTGACAGCCGCTGACCATCTAGCCAAGCTCAACAAGGAGTTTCAGGAGCCCTCAGTTTATTTACAAACTGAGATGAATTCACCTTTTACATATAGCATCCAGGATGTCTCTTCTGAACTCAGAGCCAACTCAAGAAATGCCTCTCCATCCCTGGGACCTCTGTGCTGGGCAGGGTCATCCCCTCCAGTCTAGACGCCCCAGTACTGCCCCCGCCACCACTCAGCCCTTGGGACGTGCTGAAGGGAGGTCCCAGCCTCCTCCGCAGAGCCTCCCTGCCCCCTACGTGTGGCTACCTGTGCCCTGCCACACTCTGGGCCCTAAGGAGAAATGTAACCCTTCTCCATCTAAACCACCCGAAACTGTTTTTTATTAAGATTCCTACACTTTTTAACCATTTTGTCATTTCCAGTGGCTTCATCACCTCCTTCCCTGGGCATTTTTGCAGCCTCAGAGGATGGGGCTCAGGCACTGGGAACTGGGTCTGACAGTAAGCGACAGTAAGTTCCATTACAGGGTGTGATTCCAGACTTTCTACTTACAGACCATAACACTGCTTTGGGGCCCCGTCCTCAGGTTGAAATACCTGAGTATAAAAATATCTCTTTCTGTATGTGTCTCAACCTCTCTCTCTCTCTGCCACGTGCAGCATCTTGGGGATAACTTGTGTTTGTTTAAATAGCTTGCTTATAAACAACAAAACCTTACTATGGATGTATCCCTTAATGAGGTAAGAGCCTGTACAATATTGGTTTTCTGATACTTTTGTGAAAAAAGAAAAGCCCACAGTCCATGCTGTGTCGTTTTAAAAATTTTGCCAAAGGATAAAGCTCCAACGCATGACTGAGGAGAGGACACGGGGTCAGCAGTTCTTATCGGCAAGGTATCAACTGTTTACGTGGCAGCATCCCCTCCACTGACCAGACACACAACTCCTCTCGTCTTATTTTAATTAGGTTCCTGGGGGGAAGGAGAAAAAAGTCTATTCACATAGATTACAAAGAGGTGAAAACTGAATAAAAGCATACCATTAATTAAAGATGTCTGGGAAACGTAAGAATAGCTAGAGATACAGATATATAGATTAGATAGATACAGATACAGATGTAGGTCTATAACCTCACGGTCGATACTTCTATTTCTCATCCATGTTTCCAGTTCTCTCCTTCCAGGCACATGCCCCATTGGAGTCAGACACGGCCATGTGACTTGCTTCGCCAATTAAATATGAACAGGAATGACATCTGTCACCTCCAAGGAGAAGCTCTTAGAGGCAGTTTGTCATTCTCCCCTGCTCTCTTCCCCTCCTAGGGCAGACACTGAGGTTGCGTATTTGATGGCCCCTGAGTGTGGGAGACTGCAAATATCACCCCAATTTCTCCCCTTCCCTGAACCCACAAGCCCCCTGCTGTGTACTTTTGAGAGCTCCTGACTCTGATTCTGGGCTCAGCCAGACTGACTGTCATCACATCTCTCCATCTGCTATCAAGAAACTAAAATGACCTCTGAAGCAAAGCGAGTAAGACCATTAAACAATCGAAATGTGCAAATAAAACTGTACAGGTGAGTCTCTATTCTGATTACTGCAATCACGTTTCAGGTCTTAAGCTTAGTATTTTTTCAACATTCTAAGTTAACAAATTACTATGATTAATTAACATAACAGCAAGGAATGTATTGTTCAGTAAAGTGTGAGGGACTTCAGATTCACTGTAAAGATGGCGTTACGGAAAGCCAGAAACATCTATTACATCCTAGTTCCTGTAATGTGCAAATCTAATTTTTGATTTGTGTGATGGTTCAGTGATGTTTTTGACGGCCCTTGTCGTAATAGTAACCTAGACTGTCCAGCAAATCAATAAGCCATATAAAAATGCTCTTTCACCATGGGAGTTCAGTTCCAATTTCTTACCTCTGCAAGCTGACACAAAGTTGGTGGTATTCAAGAGTTACAATAAATTGTGTGTGTGCGTGTGTGTGTGCGTGCACTCGCACACGTGGGCACAGGGGACATGTAAAGAAAAGCAATCATTTATACCATTATACCCCATTCAATGCTCATCACGACTGTTTTCCAAAAGTATCCAACAGGCATTACCCAAAGATGTGCAAAACAGAAAAAGTGAGCCTAGTGTCTGCATAGCCTTTCCAGATAAGTAGCAAAAGGACCAAGAACTCAGCTTAAAAACCGTGAGAAAAGTAGAGCCACAACTTCTTAGAAGCTAGACTTCAGCGGTAGCATTTCTAGATACCAAAAATAAACCAGGAAATTATTTATTTACATATATATACAGATATAAATAGACATATATATATTTCAGTGCTGACTACATATTCCAAATAGAATCTTCAAGAAAGAGGCCACATAACTCTGAAGACATTTGAAAAGGTGAGAACAGCATGAAATCAGGGTTTCCATTTTCCAGATTATAGAGAATATCACGATATCAGCACTGAGGTCGCTCACAGACACAGTAATCCTACTTTCCTCTTCCCAGGAGCAGAAATAAAAACAAAATTTCCTTTTTAAAGTAACATAATGATTATATTCATAGTGCAAGGAACTAATTTCTATCCACCGGTCAATTCACTGGAGAATATCTGAGTCGAGCCACATAAACCAACAGAAAACACTGTCATCACATTTAATCATGCAGCAGCGTCAACTTTCCGCATACTAATTCTTAATTATGACGCGCATATAGACGGAGACCCAATTCGATACGCAGAACAAGCTGCGAGCCCCGCGCCCTGCGCCCGGGAAGCTCACTGTCCTACCTGAGATGAGTGAGACGGTATCTTTCTCCCATGAGACGACAGTGATGTACGCCTCCACCGAGGAGGGGATAATGCACTTGAAGACCGCAACATTGCCTCTCATGGTTTTCTGGTCCTCCACACGGACTGTATAGGGCTCCCGTAAAACTGGAAGGCAAGAAGAGGACCCCGGTAACACACACAGGCTCATTGCGAGAGGATCCCATCTGAATATGCACATTGTATCTTACACGTATCAATTGCATCAAATATATTTATTGGAAAAAAATTTTTAAGTAACCTACATTTCATGTCTTAAAGACTTTCATTCTGTTAACAATAAACTACACTAAGAACTAAAAAGCATGAGTATATCTAAAAGCAGTTAATCTACTCTCTAAACACATCTGGACATGGGAAGTAGTTTCTTAAACAGAAGTTATGATGATGGGAAACTTCCCTCCATGTCCTCTGAGGACCAAGGAAAAAATGTCAGACTATCAAGGAAAAGAATTTAAAAATCAAGAAAGGCAACCTCTCCTGGGAATCCTCGAAACTAGGTGACAATTAAAACAACTCTTCCTAAGTAATGTTTATGACAGTTGCAAAGCAGTTTTGGAAAGAATCATTCTGCTTCCTGTCACTTAGGGAAGCATGCTGATTAAGGGAGCCTGCCCAGACATTCCCAACAGTAGGAGTAGCCCAGAAAGTGCCCAGAGGGGGTTTCCACAAACTAGATGTCATCCAGTGCCCACCCTGCAAGCCCAACTGCCTGGGTTCAAATCCAGGCCCTACCACTTTACAGTGAGCAAGTTCTCTTGCCACACATATAATGGGAATTTTGATAAAAATATCTACCAAGTAAGTCAATTCTGATGATTCAATCAGTTAATGTGGCTAAAGCACCCAGAACCATGCCTGCCGTGAACAGTTTGCATAAAGCTACCTGGATCCACACCATCACCTGGTGTGGGGAAGACCTCTGCTTCCAGGATAAGGAGACGTGGGTGCGTCTAATCCAGGTTATGCCTCCCTCCAGCTCTACAAATGTGGGCGAAAGACTTATTTCTCCAGTTTTATTTCCTCAAATTTGAAATGAGGGGTTGGGATAGGAAGATTCAAGGTCTGAATTCTGTAAGTCTATGATTTTTCTAAGTTATCCACAGAGACAACTTACCTTACCATCTAATTAGCTCTCTGAAAGTTTTAGTCATTTATTGGACAAATACGTGTCAAGAAAACTGGCCATAAAATTAATTTCAAAAGAAATTAATATCCCAACAGATATGGGAATGAGTTTCTAAGGGGAAATCTCCTAATAGGCAGACGTAAATAATGCTCCAGAAGAAGCACTTTTAAGATCGGTGCTAGCTCTGTGATATGCTAAGTAGTTTAGTATCAGAGTATGTCATTATTAAGATTATTGAAAAGAGGATGGCTCCCAGTACTGTTTTTTAAATATTACTATATAATATCTTCCCAACGGGGAGAATTTTTTCATTCCTATCCCAAACCAGAGAGACTTTCAGAAGTTTAGGAATCTTCTGAGACCCTCATTCCTGCACTCTTTGTGCAATATGATGGGACGGTCCAGGTGGCAGTTCCACATCTGCAGGAGGTCCACTGGGCAATCATTCAGGGTACTCAAGAAACATCACTGTTATACGCAGAGGGAGAAACTGACTTTGTACACAAAAACACCTCGATAAATAGCCCTTTTGAGGGAGTGGAGGTCTACAGTCATAAATTGGAAAGAGGCAACAAAGAGACAGATGAATTAATCAAACTCCTCAATGAATGAGAATTTGGTCCTAGTGGGAGAATAGAAGACAGAAAATAGGAAAAGGAGCAGAGAACAGAAAACAATAGGGGGCTGGACAGCATGGCGAAGGCCAATAGAAAGAGCTCACTATCACAGGGATGGGGTCACCTAAGCAGGTATATGAATCCAATTTAAGTTTGTCTTTGCTGATGTGTGTTTCTAAGCTATAAAGTCACTCCATCTCCCCAGACCTTCAGTAAACAAATGGCAACAAATGGTGGGGGAATTTTTAATGGAAATCAAGGAAAGGAGCCAAGTTCTATGTCTCAGACAGGAAGGGGCGGGGACAAGAGAAAGTGCCTACAGAGAACGGGAGGTGGGCAAGAGGCTTACCCCCAGCAAGTTGCTTGCTAATGCACTGTGGTGCTGCTAGCCTGGGGCAGAGACAGGCTCCCCCACACTCCGCTGTGTACCCACTCCACCCATACCTCTGCCCAGGCCTCCACTGGATGCAGGGTGCCAGTGTTTGCTGGATGGGGCAAGGAGGAAGAGGCTGCGAAGGGCTCAGGGCACCAGGGATCAGAGGGGCAGCAGTGGCCACTGGGTGGGGTTAGGGAGGTGAAGGCCCAATGGGGCTTGGGGCACCCAGAGCCTGAGGAAAGGGTGGCTGGGAACCCACCCCAGGTGGGGTGGCATGAGACAGGACTCTCCAAGAGCTGAGAAACCAAGCCCCCAGGGCATGTTCCATTCTCGCATCACACTTCACTCACAGAACACAAATGGAAAGATAGAAGCATTAGTATTTCAAGATGGCAACAGGAGAGCTTGAAGCCTGAGTGCAGGGCCCTCAGCTTTGTGTGACCACACTGGTCCCATCCCATGAAGTCAGCCCTGATCCCAGTCTGCCTATGCAGCAATCAGAGGAAGTGGGAAGATGGGATGGAGAAAGTTTGCAGCACCGGGCATTGCCGAGGAAGGCAGGTCCTTTCTTGAGTGGTTGGATTCAGATGGCTCCCAACCCCCTTGATCCTTATGTCTGAAGTGATAAAGCATAAACAAATGTCCCAGGGTTGGATGCCTTAGGTACACCAGAAGACTCTGTGCAGGTAGGAGGGCTCTATGCCCGACGTCCATCCTACTGGGGCAATGGTTATCTGAGGCACAATGAGACCCTAAGGCACAACATCACTTTTATAGAAACTTGCGGGGGAGGTTGCTCTTTCATTTTGTAGCTGATTACTTAACTTGGGAGATGCTTTAAATATTCAGTTACATCTTGAACACACCCTCATGTCAAGGACTGCTCAGGGACTAAGGAGATCCTCACATTTTATGGAATAATCAACTGAAGAAAGAAAGAAAATTCACATGGCAGAACACCTGGAAGAAAACAGTCAAAGACTGAAGTGCACGGTCCTGAAAATGACTGAAGGTAACAGGAGTTCAGGGAAGGAGGGAATCTGGGTGCCTTGAGCTGGCCCTGAAGGACCAGAAGGACTGAGGAGGCAGAGAGGAAACGGGGAGAAGGGGAAAGGTGGAAGTGAGCACAAAATATTCCAGAGACTGAGGCACTGGCCCAGTGCTGTTTAGCCAAACCAGCCTCCCGACCACAGCCGCTGTGAACGGCCAGCAACAGGATCACGGAGGCCTCTGTGTCCTTCATCTAAATAACATCTACTTCACACGGTTGTGCATTGAACACAGAGGATGTCTCTAGAGGACTTGGCACAATGTCTAGCACATAGCCTGTCTGAGTCTCTCTGACTGCTGGCCGGAGAAGCCTACCTGAGCTGAAGACACTACAAGCTCTGGAACCTGCAAGAGGGCCTCGGGAAGGGTCCCGCAGCCTGTGTCCCTTTGATTCTGGCTTCATCCTTCTCTTTCCCCACAGACAGGCTTCCTCTGCTTTTCTGGGCCACGTGGAAGATGGAAGGTGTCTGGCCCACAGTTCCCAAAATCTCTCTCTCAAGATTTCAGTTTCAGAGGATACGGGAACTGACACACTAGCTTGGTTAACTGCCCTCCATCAGTTCAATCACCTGTGACCAGGGATTCAAGACCATTTTGCATGATGGGGATGCAAGAGACAATTAAGGGGGTTAATGTGGCATCTGGGCAGAGAGGTATATCGATGCCCACCATATGTGCAGCTATTATTAGCTACTGTTATTATATGAACATCAAGACAGCCCTAATAGGTCAGACACGTGCTATCACTGGCTTTTTCTTAAACCAACTTTAAAAGATATAAGTGACATTCAATAAGCTGCACATATTTACTGATGTTTTAACACATGTCCATACCCATGAAGTCACCACCATAACCAAGATAAAAATAGATCCATCATCCAAAAGTTTACTTATTCTCCTATGGAGTCCCCCCTTCCCATCCTCTTTACAGGCAACCATGGATGTGCTTTCCGTCATTATAGATTAGTCTGCATGTTTTAGAGTTTATATAAACGGGATCATATAAGACATCTATACTTACCTGGCTTCCTCTATTCAGTATAACTACTTTGAGATGCCTCCCTGCTACTGTCTTATCAATAATCCATTCCTTTTCATCCCCTTGTGTGGATAAGTAACAATTTATCCATTTATCTGGTGATGGATTTCTCTCACCCACTTTTGGCCATTACAAATAAAGCTGCTATGAACATTTATGTAAAACTCTCTGTGTGGACATATGCTTTGGGTAAGTACCTAAGTATAGAATGGATGGAATATATGGTAGGTGTTTGTCTTTTCAAGAAACTAACTGTTCAAGGGGGCTGCACCATTTACATTCCCACCGGAAGTTTATGAAATTCCCAGGTGCTACATATTCTCACTAACACTTGGTCGGTCATTGTTTTTAATTTTAAATATGCAGAGGAATCTATATCATTGTGGTTTTAATTTTCATTTCCTTCAAGGTTAATAATGCTAAGCATCTTTCATGTGCTCACTAGTCATTGCATATCTTTTCTGTTGCTCTACCTCTCCAAATTGCTAACCCATTTTTTAAAATAGGGGTGTTTGTTTTCTTATGATTATTTAGATTTCATTATATTTCTGGATAAAAGTCCTTTAACAGATATATGACTTGGAAGTATTTTCTCCCAGGCAGTGGCTTGCCTTTCTATTCTCCTAACAGTATCTTTAAATGAGCAGAAGTTTTTAATCTTGATAAAATTCAATATAACAACTTGTTTTATATGGATTTAACTTTTGGTGTCACATCTAAGAAATTTTTAAATAACTCAAGGTTGCAAAAATTTTCCCCCAATTTTGTCTTTAAAAGTTTATTGATTTATATTTAGATCTATGATCCATTTTGAGTTAATTTTGTGTACAGTGCAAAGTGTGGACTGAAGCTTGTTTTTTTGCACATGGATATAAACATTTTCCAGCATCACTTGTTAAAATAACTTTCTTTTTTCACTCAATTCCCTTTGCACCTTTGTCAAATTTCAGGTGTCCATGTATGTATGGACCAATTTCTGGATTCTATTACTTATGTTTATAATAATTATCTTTATAATAAGTCGTAAAGTCAAATAGCATTAACCCTCTTAAATTATTATTTTTATTTTTCACAGTTCTTTTGGCTATTCTTGGTCCTTTGTATTTCAATATAAATTTTAGAATCAACTAATTAATTCCTATTTGTTAAAAAAAAAGGCTGCTGGGTTTTCACGGGGATTGTATTGAATCTATAGATCATTTGGGGGAGAACTGACATCTTAACAATACCATATCCTCCAACTCATAAAATACTATTTCTCTTCTTTATTTCTCTCAGAAATGTTTTGTAATTATCAGTGGAAGTGTCTTCCACATCTTGGGTCAGACTTATCCGTAAGTATTTCTTGTTTTTTGATGCTATTATAAACAGTATTTAAATTTGTGTGTTTGTGTGTGTTGATCTTGTATACCACCATTTTGATAAACTCATTTAGTTCCAGTAGGGTTTTTTTTGTAGAGGCCAGCATATTTTTTAAAAATTAATGATTGGAATCTACAAATAAAAACAGATGAATTTTTTTCATCAGGATGTCTTTTACTTATTTTTCTTGCCATATTGCATTGGCTGCAACCTCCAGTACAATGTTGAATAGAAGTGGTGAAAGCACACATCTCTGCAGTCTTCATATTTGGGGGAAAGCACTTAATCATTAACCATTAAGTATGATGTTAGCTGTAGTAGGATTTTTTTTTAATCAAATTTCTCTTCTACTCCTAGTTTTCTGAGAGTTTTTATTATAATAGGATGTTGCATTTTGTCAATGGTTTTCTGCACCTATTGAAATAATCACATGGTTTTTAATGTGTTAATGTGGTGAACTGCCTTGATTAATTTTCAAATGTGAAACCTACCTTCCATTCAGGAGATAAGCTCTTTTTATATGTTGTTGTGTTATCCTTTTTATATGTTGTTGGATTCAATTTGCTAAAATTTTGTTTAGAATTTTTACATGTATATTCATGAGGAATATTTCCCTTTCTTTGTTTTAGTATCGTGGTAATGCTGATCTCCTAAAATAACTTGGGAAGTAGTCTTTCCTCTTCAACTTTCTGGGAGAATTTGTGTAGAATTTTTGGTATTTCTTCCTCAAATATTTGGTAGAATAAAGAGTGTATCCATTTGAGCCCGGAATTTCATTGTAGGAAATTTTTCTATTACAAATTCAAATTCTTTAACAGATATGGAGCTATTCAGCTATTTCTTCTTGAATGAGTTTTGGCATTTTATTTCTTTCAAAGACTTTCTCATTTTATCTAAGTTATTTGATTTACTGACATCCCCATGTTCTTAATATTCTATTATAATTTAAATATCTGTACAATTTTGACTACTATAGAATATTGATGATTATACATATATATTGATTATATCTGTAGAATAGTAATGTAACCTCTCTCATTCTTGACACTGATAATCTGTCTTCTCTCTTATTTTCCTCTTCAGTCTGGCCAGCTTACCAATTTTATTGATGTTTTTCAAAGTAACAACTTCTGGCTTCAGAGATTTCCACTCTAATCTTTGTTATTTCATTTTTGCTTATATTGGTTTTAATTTGTTCTGGAATTAAGACCACTTGAGATCTCTATTTGAGACCATTTTCCCTTCCCAATGTAAGTTTTTAGAACTATAAATTTCTCCCCCTAAGCATTGCTGTAGTGGCATGCCCAAAATTATTAGATGTTGTACTTTCATTTTTATTCAGCTCAAAATACTTTCTCATTTACTTTGTTTTTTTCTTTGACACAGATTATTTAGAAGTACGTTATTTGGTATCCAAATATTTGGGGATTTCCCAGAGATCTTATTGTTAGTGATTCTAATTTAATTCTATTGCAGTCAAAGAACATACTTTATATGACTTATTTTTTTTAAATTCGTCCGATTCTTGTTTCATTCATAATATGATTTATTTTAGTAAATATCTGTGTTTTCTTGAAGAGAATATGTATTGTGCTATCACTGGATGGAATGTTCTGTATTTGAATGTCAATTGGGTCAAGCTGATTAACAATGCCATTCAAGTATTCTTTATTCTTGCTTATTTTCTATTTCTGGCAGTTATTAAGAGAGTGGGGGCTTCCCTGGTGGCACAGTGGTTGGAAGTCCGCCTGCCGATGCAGGGGACGCGGGTTCGTGCCCCAATCCGGGAGGATCCCGCATGCCGGGGGGCAGCTGGGCCTGTGAGCCATGGCTGCTGAGCCTGCACATCCAGAGCCTGTGCTCCGCAGCGGGAGAGGCCATAACAGTGAGAGGCCCGCGTACAGAAAAAAAAAAAAAAAAAGAGAGGGGTATTGAAATCTCTAACTATAAGTTTTGATTTGTCTGTTTCTTCTTGCAGTTCTATCAGCTTTTACTTCATGTATTTTAAAGTTCTCTTATAGGTGCATAAAATTTATAATAGTCATACCCTCTTAATTAATTGAACTTTTTTTTTACAAAATGACCTTCTTTAGCCCTTGTAATATTCTTTGCTCTGAAATATACTTCGTTTAATATTGACATAGTTACTCCAGCTTTCTTCTGATATTTTCTTTTAATTAGACTGATTAGATTGATGATTTGATTTCTGTCTGTGTGCTGTTGTTGTTTCAGATAAAAGGGTACATTTTGTCTCTGCTACTCGATCTCGGCCATACGCAGAGGCCCCAGTCAGATGTTATTAAGCACAGTTCACTAAGGAGGAAGCAATCACTAGAAATGTTTTGACTTGACCAAGGTCATATAGCTGATTACTGTTTGCTAAGTAGAAATGCGGCATGGGCAGGGCAGTACTGCTTCAAGGGATCCGTGTGCATTTCACTCCTTAGAACAAAAAGGGCAAGAAAGTATTTTATGTGAAGGAGAACTAGGATTGCTGATTAAGGAGACAAGATGTATGAACCTTCCCTGTTTTGTTGACAGTCAGACCTAAGTCAACGTCACTGAAAACTGTTAAGAATAAGAATTCCCTGTACTTACAAAGGAGAGATGATGAAGCCATTTACCTAATGGATTATTCCAGGAAAGTTCCAATGCCAATCTAGAGGCACACAGACATTTCAGATGACCCGATACACAGGAGGATACCCCTGAGTCAGTGCTCATTCCACTCAAAGCTGCACTACAGCCATCATTGGGTAACATACACATCCCTCACCTGCCCTTCTGAACAGCCATCCAGTTTTGTACTAGCATCTACATAAAAGTGATGAAACCAGATTTTCCAGCATCCAATAAATAATCTAAAAGACTACTACAACTATAATGTGTTCATATTAAGAAGTAAAATTAAATGAGAAAGGTAATTTCAATGGGGCAACATGACTATCCATCTTGTAAGTTCAAACTGACAGAGCAATCATGTATATGATGGGCCTTAGATGTCAAGAATAACAGCACACAGACAGAAGTCACATAACTCAGTGGAAGGGCGGGGGGTAGCATAGATGCCAGACAAGATGATGGAACTTCCATCCCTTTAAAACCTACGTGGTCATGCAAAGACAATCAATTCTATGAGAAATTTAGAAAATAGCAGTTAAAACAGAAGTAAGCATTTAATTCTTTTATCTGACAGGAAACCTAAGACAGAAATAGCAGATTAATACAGACAAGTATAGCTGTTTGAAGTTCCAGGTTTTACTATAAGTGGTACTTTGTAGTTTATGAAGATGTTTTTATGACACACCACTAAACTTGTTAGCCTGCCAGGTAAAAGGCATTCGCGATGTCTCCCTGTTTGTCAGGTTTAGAAGTTCCTATACAAATTTCATTTGCTTCATTTTAATTATTCGGGGTATCAACTTTTCATATCTCTTGATTAAAGCCAACCTTTTTCTTCCTTTCTTAAATGCATTTTTGTGCATGTCTTGAAATTCATGAGCATGTCATGGAGATCAAAATATAGCTGGGAAATGACTAGCTAGCAGAATGAGTCACAGTCTAATGTTTGATTCCTTACATCGAAGAGATCACATGCAGGAATTCAGAAACATTTCATATTTTGCTCGTGTTGTGATGTCTTCAAACGGCACCTCCACACTTGCTGCAGAAATTATTACAAAGTTCCCCCAGCTACCTGGTGTATACGTCAATAATCAAGGTCACATTCTCTTTTCCTAGTCACTCCATTATGTCAGTTTACCATAGGATTTGAAAGCCTAGGCTTAAAAAAATGATAAAACCACTGCTTTCTAACTGGTGTCTAACTGTGTGTATGTTTTGGGGGGCTTTATTAAATCTATAGAATGACACAATATGTCCTGTATGTACAACTTTTGACGCCTGTGAACCTCAGGCTGTATTCCTGGTTTGGCTTCTATCTATGGCAATTAAAATACAGTATGATGTTAAAAGGAACATAACTAATTCAGGGTTTATTTATTGAACAACATTCCAGCAACATGTGACACAGTCAAAAATGTTAAAAGAGCCCTTTTTATTTCACAAGGAACAGAAGAATATTAGACTGATGCTATTTTACTGATGATAAACATTGATGCTATGGTTTATTCCAGTAAAATTCCTTGTCCTCTGTTCTCCCTTTGTCTTCCTCACTCCTCACACTGCCTGCCTCTGGGACAGAGTTGGGTGGGGAGGAGTGAAGAGGGAGACAGGAAACAAACACAATGAGCTTGGACGCACTGAAAGTTTCAGTCACTGTATCAGCTGGCCAAAAGACAGTAAGTCCGGGATATAGTTTAGACCTTACTAACTTGATATCACTAATTTCAAGTTTTAGTTCCAGCAACGTAAGGCACTCCAAAATCCAGTCAAAAGATGCTCTGACATCTCAAAGCGGCCATCAGTATCACACTGAACGGATGACAGGGTTTTCATAGATTCTCAGCTGATGATTCTCTCCCCCAATTTTTTTACAATATACTCAGCAAATGTCATAGTGCCTGGGACAGAGGCCAACTCTCCATTGTAAATTTTGACCCAACTTTATTTGTCCATTGTCTGACTCCCTCATAAGGACTATGTCCATGAGGCCATGTACCAGGCCTTTTTACCCATCTACTCCCTGCACCTGGCACAGTGCCTGAATCAAAATAGAAGCTCAAGGAATATTTGTTGAGTGACAACGTTAAAACTGACCCAAGAATTGTACTGCAAACTTAATGTGAGTGCCACAGCAGGGTTTTCCCCACTTCCACAGTGCTTAGTGACTTACAGAAATAGAGTTGCAAAGGTTTACAAATGCATTGAATGTTTTTTTGACGTGTCTTGTTCAAATAGCAGAAATGTTGAATAAAAGTCAGTCAGCAAAAAGCTAGAGGTGATATTTGCAGGCCTCTGCATGCTTGTTTCCCTGAGGAAGAGAACCACTAATTTTGAGTTTTCATTCCAAACATGTAAGGCACTCTGACATCTCAAGGCAGCCATTAGAAGAGTGAACTAAGGATAGGATTTTCATTGGTTCTCAGCTGATAGCATTTTAATATTTGTCATTGCCCACCTGGACCCCCAGCAGGCAGAGAACGAATAAAGGTTGAGGAGCCGTACTCACCAGCCTTGATGTGGACATCCTGACTTCGAATTTTCCCTGAAGGATTTTCAGCTGTGCAATAGTAAGTATTATCATGGATTAAGGTACTAAAGCTTGAAGGAGGGAAGGGGAAAATTTGGAGAGTGCCGTTGGGGTGGACGTGGCGGATCCCGGGGACATCGTAGATCTCCTCGCCCGTTGCTAGGTACCATCTGAGAGACACAGGAGGGATGCCTGCAGCAGGGCAGGGCACCAGGGTCCCCGTGGTGCTCGCAAACACTACCTCTTGCAGAGATGCATTGACAAAGTAGAGGCTGGAGTGAAGGTCCTCACTGAAAACTACAAGAAGACAACACAAGAATATGTCAGTAAAGTGCACCTTCTGAACTCGTCCTTCGATCAACTGGCATCAAGAGGTTATTCTGAGAAACAGACACGAGGCTCAACTAAAACCAAATCATTCGAAATTGCTCAACCTACTGTGGACAGAGAGGCACCATCTTCATAGTTTGTACACGAGTTACATTATCCTGGGTCTTAAACTTTAAATAGATTACTCTTCAGCTCTGTGTCCCATGCCCTGTTCTGTCTCCATGGTACTGACCACTATTGGAATTTATATTGGGTTTTGTATTCACTTACTGTCTGTCTCCCCTTCTAGAAGGTAAGGCCCATGAGAACAACGTTGTCATTTGCTCACACTATTTACCTGGGGCACAGAGCAGAACATCCCGTGGCGGCTGAAGAAGCAGCAGCTACATGACTGAATAACTAGATCCGGTTGCTAGGATCAAATTGCTCTGGTTGAAAGGTACATTGAGAGCTAACGTTGAATGAAATTAGCCACAAATTTTAAAAATTAAAATTGAAGATCATATGTAAAGCATTTTAAAAAGGACAGTTGGTTTTCTGAAAATCAAATCCAATCAACAATGCATTTTTTTTATTGAAAATATGTTGCAATGATAAAGAGAACTTCAACAAAGTATCATTCAATTCCACCAGCCTATGGCAGATTCTGTTCCGATTTTCCTCTTCTGGCCCATCCACCTACATGCCTATATAATTACACTATGTCATAATGTGCACACATGAAACATGCAGTTTTTACAGACTCTGTTTCATACTCATATCACTGTTTCGTACACGTAATGCCATGTTTCACAGACTTCGTTAAATACAGCTGACCTTGAACAACACTGGTTTGAACTGCGTGGGTCCACTTATACACAGATTGTTGTCAATAGGAAATACTACCGTATTACACCACCTGCAGTTGGTTGGATCTTCAGATGTGGAGGAACTACAGATACGGGGGGCAGACGATAAGTTATAGGCACCTGCACAATTTATATAATGTGATTTTCTTAACTAGTTCCCTGACCTGGGCTACTTCTTTCTAGTTTAATTACCACAAATAAAGTGTCTGCAAACATTTTCATGCATTTATTGACTGCTTACATTGCCCTCATTTACAGTTGTAGAGTGTCCTTTACATGAAGCAAAGAAACTCAGTTTCTGGAATCCAAATATTAAACAAAAGGCGTATAAATGCCGTGAAGACCTACCTTTTAGACACTGGTGTTTATATATGGCTTTCTAAGAACAAATGCATACCAGGTCACATAGTCACAAGAGAGTAAAGAAGCCCTAGACATTTGGAATTAATCTCACTGGGCAGAGATGAGAGTAACGATTACTGAGTGCCCAAGCCATGTCAGGCAATGTTATGAGACTTGAAGTGTTATTTCATTTACTCCTAGGCACAGCAGTCCTGCCAGCTGAGCCCAGGCTCTGCTCCACAGAGGATGAGGTGGAGACTCAGAGGGGCTGTCAATGAAGCAAGGATTCAGGGTAGGAGGTTGCAGAGCCAGGATTCAGCCTCCCTGATGAAGATTTTATTTCATTGCATGGCTGCCTTTATTGTACGAAGCCAAATCGTGGGCAAGCTGTGTTCATGAGATTTGCCCTACTCCAGATAGCTTACTTGGAGAGCTACCTGCTTTCTCTTGGTCTCTGTAACTAGCGGTGACCACGAGTTTGCCCACAGCCCATGCTGCCTATCTCTGAGCTGGCAGCAGAGTGAACTCCATTAGTCAAAAAATGGCAGAGAAAACTACACTTCGTAAAAGTGACAGATTTACTCTAAGAGAAGACAGGCAGGGGTATTCATCAAGTAGTAACTGTTTGATGGTTTTCTTCCCCAACCATAACTAAAGCCTTTAGCAATGCTCCATAAATCAGAATATGGAAAGCATTGCTAACTGAGAAATTGGTTCAGACCAGAAGCATAGTTAATAGTTGAACATTGTAGCTTTCAGCTCAAATAAAAATGCTGATAGTAGCACTGTGGTTTTGAGCTTTTTAGAAAACTGACATCACCCCAAACATATTGCTAGGAACGAGGTAACTGTCACTCTTGAGGCTAATTCCACCTCAATTCTTTTTTTCCCTACCCCCCGTTACTCTTCTGTCAACTGAATTGTAGGCGATTCAAACTAAGTAAAATTTAGTCGTATTTGAATTTATTCTCTTGTGTCCTAAAAGTGGCCTTGTTAAGAATAGCAGTCTTCGAAAATGTGAATGTATGTAAGAAATATTTCTTAATTAAATATATAGTTTTCTATTGTCAACCACATTCTAAGAGCCAGCCTATAAAATTATTTAAATGACTGTGAGAAAAATGCAAAACAAATGTTTAATCCTAGTAGTTAAAGAGATAAGTGACCTATGGGGGATTACTGTCATTTCTCCTTACATTTTTTAGATATTTCACATTAGTCTTTCTATTTCCCACCACTGGGTTTAATAACATAACATAAACTCACTTTCTAAGATACACATCATATGGTCACAGGCAAAAGAAAACCCAAACTATATTCCAACAGCTTTTATTTCTTCCATCTAAGGGACCATCCATCTGCTTAAATAATAGTACTTCTTTTTATGGAGTGCTGAATGCACTTTAAATACGGTAACATTTGCTCCCTCCAGTAAGGGCATGGGCAATCTTAATGTGAATTGTGAGTGTGTGTGTGTGTGTGTGTGTGTGTGTGTGTGTGTGTCTGTGTGTGTGTGTGTGTGAAAGTTCCTTGAACATAACTGCAGTTTATTAACTGAGAGCTAAACAAAATGCTTGGCAGAATCTTGTTGTGAGATTCAAGGTATAAAATCCTGGCGTACGAACGCTAAGGGCATAAAAGGAAGGGGCTTTGGAGAATTGTTTCTTCGTTTGCAGATTTCTCCATATTTTTTTATCGTTATAACAGATGGTATAACCAAGACTCCCATGACAAACATAAAGGAGAATGTTACACTAAAAAGAAAAATAAGTCAATATTGTTTTCTTTAAAATCCACATACGGCAAAGTGAAAAGAAGAAACATGGGAGAAACTTTGCAGGAAGCAATGATACAATCAGTTATTCATGTGACAGTATTTATTGAGCACCTGTTATATACCAGGCCTTGTGCAAGGTCACAGTTACACACATTTGCAGGAGTCATGCTACTGCTTTTAAGGAATTTTTGGTCTAGAGGGTACCATGGTCATGTAACGAGATCAGCAATAATTATATATTTTGCTGAGTGCTGTGACAGAGTTATCATCAAAGTGCTACAGATGCATAAATGATAGAGAAACTAACCCAACCTGGGGAAGATAAGGGTAGATTCCCAAAGGAGAGGGAAAAACAGATTCTAGGCAGAGGCATTAACATAGTAGGACACTGAGTTGTCATAGGCAGGAGAGAAGTGAGAGGACACTGGATACCAGGAACTTGAGGGCAGAACCAACAGTGACACAGATTTGGGAGAGGAAGCTTGAGGTTCTTTATATTCATTTATTCTGTACGTACATATTCAGCACCTAGTAAGTATCTGGCGCTTGCTAAGGCCGTGGGACACGCTAAGGACCGAGGCTTGGAGGGTGATCCTGGGAGCTTCTATTTCAGAAGCTTATTATAAAGTCTGGATCATAAGGGGTGTCAGATCTCAAGCTAAGAGGCATGTGCTTAATTCTGAAGATGGTAGGACAAGAGGGAGCCCCATTCCTAGGCATACACACAAGCGAAGTGAATGCACATGTCCATGCAAAAACTTGTACACAGATGTTCAAAGCAGTGTTATTTATACTAGACAAATGTGGAAACAACTCCAGTGCCCATCAACTGAAGAATGGATAAACAAAAGCTGGTATATCCATGCAATGGAATTTTACTCAGCAATAGAGATAGATGAAATACTAATATGTGTTACAGACATGAACAACTCTTGATAACATTATGCTCAGTGAAAAGAGTGAGTCACAAAAGAGCACGTACTGTGTGATTACATGCACATGAAATGTCCAGAACAGGGAACTCTATAGAGAAAGAAAGTAGATGGATGGTTTACTTAGGGGTGGAGGTGAGGGGCTGGGGAGCAGGGTGACAGCTAAAGGACGCAGTGTGTCTTTCTGAAGTTATTACAGTGGCCTAAAATTAGCTGTGATGAAGGTTGTGCATGTCTTTGAATTTACCAAAAAAAAAAAAAAGAACCCACTGAACTGTACAAACAGATGAATGTTACTGTATGTAAATTATATCTCAATAAAACTGTTTAAAAAGTCGGAAGTCAATGAAAGTTTTGACACAGAACAAGCAATTTTCCAGACTGTCATTTTGGAAAGTGAACGCTGGGTGGGGGTGGAGATGAAAACTGGAGGCAGGAAGTTTGGCTGGGCTGCTGTGGGTGGCCCAGGCCCTCCGGTGCTTTGGTGCCGTGAAGGGAGGAGAGAGCCTCACTCTACAGGTGTGTCTGATATGGTCCGGCCAGAAAGTGTGGGCAGGGCACAGAAGTAACGAGAGTGAGGGAGGATAAGGAACAAGTCAATGTGATCCAAATTTAATAGCTTGCATGCCTGGTTGCATAGTTACACTATGAACGCAGATGGAGAACATACAAGGCAGAGCCAGCTGGGGGAAGGAAATGACAGTGCCAGTTCTACTGAAGTTAAGGGGGCACTGCTTCGGGGCCAACCACTAGCCAGCTGGGAATCGGAGTGCAAGATCTCCGATTCAGACAGAGATTCCACAGTCAAGGAAGCTGAAGCCCATCATTGGGTGAGATATATCAAGGAGAGACAAAAAAAAAAAAAAAAAAATAGAGATGTGTTGGGAGCCAAGAAGTTTTCGCCATTAGAAGATGGCCGACATCCTGCTTCTCTTCCTGCTTAATGAGATAAAAGCCCGCGCCTAAAAACGAAAGCCCGCGCTTCCAACGAAAGCCCGCGCACGCAGCACCAATGATAATTTGCCAAGTACTTCCCTTATTCTGGATCCCGCCCCCCTTTCTCTGTACTGTATAAATACAGCTACTGCAGCAATAAAGGTTTGAGGCTTGATCAGGATTTTGTCTTGCCTCCATTCTTTCGCGTCTCCTGCCCCTTCTTCTCTTTTCAACCCCTACAGGTTCCTCCTCGGACTCACAAGGATTTGTCCTGCTGGTCGGGACTCCCGGGGACGCCCGGGGCCGAGCACAGAGATGGATCCTCAGGGATAGTTAATACATAAAAAGTGAGCAAAGGATATTTGACCATGGACTTGCACCCAAAATACATAATGAACTCCTCCAGGTCAATAAGAAAACCATAATCTAATTAAAAATGGGCAAAAGGCTTAGAGGGTCACTTCACAAAGGCCAATATTTAAATGGCCAACAAGCACATGAAAAAAAGAAAAAACCTCAATGTCACTGGTCATCAGGGAAATGCAAATTAAAAGCACAAAGAGTTACCACTACACAACAATGACTAAAATGGAAAAGACAGACTATATTGAGTGTCCCAAGGATGTGAAGCAACATGAAACACATTCACTGCAAGCGGGAATGTAAATTGATAAGGTCATTATGGAAAACTGTTCCTCAGGAACTACTACAGCTAAACCTAGGCCTACCCTATGACTCAACAATTCGATTCATAGGTATTTATCCAACAGAAATGCATGCATATGCTCATAAATATTACACACTGGAATATTCACAGCATTACTATTTGTGGGTCCCAAACTGGAAACCACTCACAATATCCATCAGTAGTAAAATATGGATAAATATATTGTTATATATTTGCACATCAAATCATTATATAAAAATAAGAATGAACAATCTACAATTACAAAACTATTATGAAACCACAACCATAAAGTTGAAGGAAAGTAAACAGACACAACATGAGTGCATACATTATTATTCCATTGATACCAAGCATAAAATAGGAAAAACTAATCTATGATGTTAAGAGCCAGGATAATAGTAATTCATGGGGTGGACACAGAGAATAGAAATGGCATGAGGTGGCATCCAGGATGCTGTCTGTGTTCATTTTCTTGACCTGGGTGCTAGGTACACTGATGTGTTCAGCTGATGAAAATTTCATTTAGCTGTACTCTGTGAAATGCACACTTCTCTGTATGTATTCTATACTTGACTTAAAACATTAAATATTTTTAAAAAATTAAATATTTTAAAGAAATGGGAAAAGAGAGAAACATCATGAAGATAAAGAAGACGTTATGAGATAAGTAGCCAAAATGTTATAGAAAATGATGCCTTAGAAACAAAAGGACAGCATTGTGAAATGTCAACCAGCCGTTTTCAACTGTGTCAATTGCTTCACAGAGATCAGAAAACATGCAAATTGAGTATATCTATTTTGAATGAAAATACCATTTAGGATCAAAATAATTTTATTGATTTCATAGGAATCTGTGAGTGTATATGCTTAGTAAAATGAACTGCTTCTATAAAGCTCTTCCCAAATGAAAAGGAATATACCTAAGCCTCAGGTAAATATTATCTAGAAAGCATAACACTTAGCTGATTCTGAGACTCCAAAATGTTTTCACATTTGAATAAATGCTTTGAAATTTAGTGTCATCTTGATCAGACAATCTGAAAGCAGATAAATGGATGGTCTCATAATGACTTGGAAAGCATTCCAAACGTCTATGAAATAATTCCAAGTTAGGTTATAAAAATATGCTCATATGTTACAGCAATTGTGCATTTAACTCTAATATATTTCAGTCATTCTATCTATTCCCCAGCACTAAAGCAACAACGGAACTGTCCAAATAAGAATTGGATAAAACTTCATAATGACCCAGAACTTAAAACTATGAAATTCTGTCTTTGTCCATGATAAAACAAAATGAAACAAAACAGGAAGTGGATTTACCCTCTTCTATGTAAACATTCATGCAATACAAAACAGTAAGCTGTAAAAGAAGGAAACAAATGAGATGGGGCCCACTAGCATCCAGCTTAATGCCTGGAGAAAATTCACAAATCATCCCAACAGGAGAAACCTAAATAGAACTTGGTGGAATTTCTGAGTTGAAGCTTGGGGAGGCCAAGCACACTGGATTTACAAAGCAAAGAGACGGAAGTTGTGTGCAGAGGGAACTCCAACAATCTGAAGAAGTTTCCTTTTGGTGAGTCTTTAGCTGTGGACAGATATTTACAGGTGTGTGAGGAAACTACTGATGCTGCAAAGAAACACCAGAAAGGAGCAGCTGGAAAATTCCTGAAGCTCAGGGGAGGCACTAGTTCATGTTCCATCCAGAGAGGAAAGAACTAATATATGGGGTACCAGATAGAGTACTCAGAAGTGTATGACCACTACCGTGGGGGCCAAATTAATCATAACAAAGTTTAAAAGGGATCCCAGTATGGATTCCAGAAGGCATTCAATTGAGTTCAAGTAACTTAACTGCACGACCAACAAATTTCAATGCTGGTTAATGAAAACAAACAAAATCCAATAATCAATCATGTGAAGTTTACAATATCTGATATCCAATAAAACAAGTAGACAAGCAGGAAAATATGACCTATTATCAGAAGTAAATGTATTCAATAGAAGCAGACACGGAAATGACAGGTGATAGAATTAGCAGGCATGGACATTAAAATAGCTATTATAAATATTCTCCCAATATCATCAAGATGGTAAGGGAAAGCAAGGGAATACTGATGAGAGAAATGGAGACTATAAAAATAGCCAAAAATGAAACTTCCTGAGATGAAAAATACACTATATAAAATGAAACACAGGCAAATGGAATTAATAGCAGATTATACCTTGCAGAAGAAAATATCAATAAACCAGAAGGCAGAGCAATAGAAACTACACAAATTGAAAGACAAAGAAAACAGGCTTAAAGACAGTAAACATAAAATCAGTGAGATGTGAGACAATATCATGTGGCCTAATATATGTATAATTGGAATTCCACAAGGGAGGAGGTCAGACAGAAATTTTCTTAAAGAATTAATATCTAACATTTTCAAAATTTAAGGAATGCCAGAACCCCAAATACCCCATAAATTCAATGAACACCAAACAGAAGAAACACAAAGAAAATCACACCATGACACATCATAATTCAATTGAGGAAAGCTAGTAAAAAAGAGAAAAATATTAAATGCAGCCATTTAAAAAAAATACACATAGCATGTGGAGAAAGAAAGGTAAGAATGATGCCAGACTTATCAGAAACAATGCAAGCCAAAAGACAGTGAAGAGAAAGAAATTTTAAAGTATTATTTAGAAAGAAAAAACCTCCCAACCTAAAATTCTATGCCCAGCCAAAAAAAAAAAAAAAATTATAAATGAAGGCAAAATAAAAATGACTTTTCCAACATCCAAATACTTAGAGAATTCATTGACAATGGATCAGCGGTACAAGGAATGTTAATGGAAGTCCTTCAGGCAAAAGGAAAATGTTACCAGATAGACATTTTTGACTTCTCAAAAATAATGAAGACTAACAAAAATGGTAAATATATGGGTAAATATACAAAACACATTTCTTTATTTAAAAAAATAATCAAAAGACAATTTAGTGTTTAAAGCAAAATTGATGATAATGTACTTTGGAGTATAACATATATAGAGAGATAAAATGAATGACAATATCAGCATGAAGGCAGGTGGGAGGAAGAGAATGACAATCTACTGTCTTAAGTTTCTTCTACTGTACATCGTGTTGTAATATTATTTGAAAGCAGGCCATGTTAGTTTAAAGATTTATATTGTAAACCCTAAAGCAAACACTTAAAAAACAAAGCAAAACTTAGATATTAAACCATTCATGTAGATAAAATTGATCATTAAAAAAATTCCATTAACACAAAAAGAAAAATAAACCAGAGTGGATGAAATAAATAGGAAGCATTATCAAGATGGTAGATTTAAACCTAACCAAATTGGTGTTCACATTAAATATAAATGGCCTAAACACTCCAATTGAAAGGCAGAAAATGTCAGATTGATGAAAAATCAAGACTTGATAATATGTAATCCAGGAGAAACCCATTTTAAATACAAAAAAAACCAAGTAGATTAAAATTAAAGGGATAAAAAAATATACCATGCTAACACTACTCAAAAGAAAGCTGGAGTGGCTACACTAATATCAAAGTAGATTTCAGGATAAGGAATGTTACTAAGATGATTTTTTCTAATGATAAAGTGATCAACTCAAGAATACATGACAATCCTAAATGTTTATGTGTCTAATAAAAACTTCAAAGTACATAAAGCAACTCTGCTAGAATTGGAGGGAGGAATATCAAATCCAGAAGGAAAATTGAGAACTGGGTTTCTTTCTTTTTTAGTGCTGATTGCCATTGGGTTGATATATCAGTGTTCTTTGTTGAGATTTTATCTGCCTTCTTGTATATTTTGATGTTAAAAAATTGTGCATAGAAAAAATTCAATCTTACCTCATACTGATGGTTTGCTAGGGTCCAGCCAGGCCAGCCTCCTCAGTGCCTTGGGAAACCCACTCCCACCTCAGAGCCAGCACAGATACTGAATGCCTTGCTGGAATACTTCACCATCCTTCACCCAACTCATTAAGACTCATGCTTTGACCCTCAGCTTAAACACCATTTCCTTAGGGATTTATGCCTGATCTTCTACCTCCCAGACTGGACCCCATGCCCTACCTGTCAGCTTCTTGCTTCATTCATTCATAGTCTCAGCTTAGTTGTTTAGTGTGTGTCTCCAACACTGTTGAAATCTACAAGAGTGTCACGGCATATAGAGGATGCAACCTTATTCTTTTGTATTTAGTGAACAGACTAGTACACAATAGAAGCCTTCAAATTTTTATTGAATGAATAAATAAATCTTTAAAAAAAATATGGTTTTCATACCACATATAGCTAAAAGATTCCTTTTAAGGAAAAATAATCTGTATTTCATAATGCATCATCTATTTTAATTTAAATTCCATTATAAAGATGTTAAGGGACAACAAGAATTAGTAGCTGAAAGAAGACTTTCTCGGATATTATAAGAAGAACACATTTATGAGATTTTTAGCTACTCTGTGTGAGAATGTTCTTTTTATCCAATATGTGTGCTGATTTTTCAATAAGGAAGAAAAAAAGTTCAATTTTGCTATGTGTTTTACAAATCTCTGGAGGAAAAAAAATAAGAAAAATGTTAATATTTTACCCATAAAATGTCTAAGTATTGTTTCCAATATCCTTCTAGAGAATTATTTCCATGTGTGTCTAGGGAATTCATTTTAGAGATGAAGTCTCGCTGTCCCTTCAAATGAATGAAAGTCACCCTCAGTAACATTGCTGGCAGTTACGTGTACAGTTTCAGAGAAGAATGCAGCCTCTGTAATGAATGATACGTGTGTAGTTTGCTATGTTCCCGCACTTACATTTTAAGCTCAAAGATTTCAAAAGGCACGAAAGTGGCTAGTGATTTGAAAGAAACAGAAGACTCTCTGGGATTTATGATCACAAGCAGCAAAGCACATGAATAAACCAAAATGATGTAAATAACTCCTTAGGATCAGGGAGCATAGAAATGTGGGAACAAATATAGAACAAACTCATGAAGAATGAGGGATAAGTGCAGATTCACACAAGGAATTATAAATTAAGGAAATCATCAGAAAAAGAGAGTGGGAAATGGAGCTGACATCATAATAATGTCAACAGAATTGCTTCCTGCAGGTTAAAAGGCTTGGAGAGAGGGGAAAAATTACAGAAAGAGAATGTCCAAAACCACAGCAATAGGAATTAGAAACACAATAACAAAGCAACAATAAAATCAGACTATTAATGGGAGGGAAAGATTGAAATTCATTGAAGCCTAATGAGTCACCTATCCTATGATTAAAGAACAAAATAAACTGGGAATTTGGGATTGACATATACACACTACTATATTTAACAGAGATAACCAACAAGGACCTACTGTAGAGCACAGGGAACTCTGCTCAATATTCTGTGACAACCTAAATGGGAAAAGAATTTGAAAAAGAACAGCTACATGTATATGTATAAGTGAATCACTTTGCTCTACACCTGAAACTAACACAATATTGTTAACTAACTATACTCCAATATAAAATAAAAATTAAAAAAAGAAAAAATTTAAAAGAAAAACAATTTTAAAAAGAACAAAATGAATTAAAAGCAGAGACCACAATGGTACCTCAATAGAAAAATGTAAAGTCCAAGTCCTGCGAGACATCTTAAACTCTGGTGTTGAGTGAGAGCACTGAAGTGGAATGATAAAAAGACACACGTTCTGGGCTTCCCTGGTGACGCAGTGGTTGGGAGTCCGCCTGCCGATGCTGGGGACACGGGTTCACGCCCTGGTCCGGGAGGATCCCACATGCCGTGGAGCGGCTGGGCCCGTGAGCCATGGCCGCTGAGCCTGCGCATCCGGAGCCTGTGCTCCTCAACGGGAGAGGCCACAGCAGTGAGAGGCCCGCATACAGCAAAAAAATAAAAATAAAAATAAAATAAAACACGCATTCTTCTTAATCTCATTGACTATGGCAGTGTTCAGCATCATTTTCTTTTGCTAGAACTTCACCATGCTCAGGGGCACTCAATTTTCCATTTTGCTCTGGTCTAAGGACTTACATTAAGTCTACTTTTTAAGGTACTTTTTTTTTCAGGTAGTGTGTGGGTTTTACTTTGTGTTTCAGTGCTAAAATGAATGGTTATTCTCATAATGGCAAATATACCCTGAGTTGTAAGTGGCAACAATCTTTTGAATTAGAAAGACTCTTAGAGGACTGACTCTAGTCTAGCCCCTCTGATTCACCAGCCTGAGTCAGAAACCTGGTCACTGTCTGCCTTCCCCTTGGGTGACTTCCTTGAGTTTTCTCCAGTGTGTTAAAACACTCATCTACCATCACTGGCATCTTATGACTGCCATTATTTTATCTCTCTCCCTCTTTATCCTTAGGATGTTTATATGCCTTTACTGTCATTGTAATGGAGTTTCGGGGGCAAGGTGGGTGAACAGGGATGGAACATAGATGTTCATTTATTTTGTGTTACCAGCAATGCCTACTATCTCCAAAGCAGTGATGGGAACAAACCGTGTTTGGGTTTCAGGTATGATACAACCCTCTATCTTCCCACAGAACACTGGGGAACACTGCACAGTACCCACCGGACTTCACCATCCTCTGCACTTTCACACCACTTAATCCATTCTTGCATTTTCTGCCCTTGCTTCTTCAAGATATTGCCTATCTATGTGACTTGTTCAGTGCTAAAACACCAATACCTTGGATGAAGCAAAGGGGACATTATCATTCCTGTATACCATGTGCTTACACAGCAACGAGTACATAGATAATGCAGTGAACACTTAAATATAACCTAAGTCAGGTCTCCCCTGAGGTAGGAAGGGCACTTCTTTGGGACAAAAAAGTGCCATCCTCCTGGGGTTTCTCCACCGTTGGAAGCTGCTGTCAGGTTGTGATCTACGACAGTATGGAGGCCAAGGGCCAGCTCTTCAACCTCGGTGTGACCATTTATAGCAAAAGATGTCAGACTGACCTAGAATTCTACACCCAGAGTATTAAGCAAGTGAACAAAGACATTTTTAGACAATGCAAAGTCAAAAGCTTTACCTCTCATGCACCCTATTCCAAAAGCTTCTGGAAGATGAATAAAAAGGCAGCAAACTAAGAAAGAGGAATATATGATATACAGGAAACAGAGGCTCAAACACAGGTGATGAGAAACAAAAGGACTTTCCAGAGTGACTCTGAAGGATTCCAAGACAACAACTGAATAGTGGAAACTAGTCCAGATTGATGCAGAAAGAAGGCTCCCAGAGAGATGTTTTGAAAAAATAAATAAATAAACGTTCAAAGACCCTGATGTATCTGAATGTATTAAAAGGAGTACTTTGTCCTGTTGGAGAATTTGGGAAATGAATTACACATGCAGTGAAAACTAAGTAAACAAAAAAGTAAGTAATTATTAACCCTAGGGAACAAACAAAGCCATCACAGAAAGGAAAGTGTCTATAATATGCTATGTGGCTCAGCTGTAGCTGAGTTATGTATAAATATTTACATAATTATAATAGTGCAAACCCCAAATACTGATTTAACCCCAAATGGTAATATGATTATATGGAAAAAATAGCAGAAGGTAAGGAGGGAGGGCATTCATAGCCCAATTTAACAATTAAGTTAAATACATATCTGAGCCTAAAAAATTAAATATTTCAATGTAAACAGAGAACCTGAGAATGCCGATCTGAATACTAGAAGAAAGCTTAGAAAGGAAAAACATGCAGAAAGCAAAATCGGTAGGTGAATGTGTTCTCTAGAGACTGTGTTTCATTCCAATCACATGAAGACGCAGCCCTAACCAACCCTCATGTTCAACAATGCCTTCCACACGCATGAGTCAACATGTCTGACCTCACCCTATGTCAGCCAACACGGAGCGCAATGACACCGACAGCTCTCGTTGGTGGAATGTAAGATGTAGAAAGCCCACTTACAGAGCCTTAACTGCAAGTCTCAAACACTTAAGACTTGAGAAAAAAAAAAAAAATCTGTTGACTGGGACCCTGGTAAATTGTTGCCTTAATCTCCTGGTCCACTCAGTTACACCCATATTCTGGGATCCAGCATTCTTTTATTTTTTTTAATTTATTTTTTTGAAGTATGGTTGATTTACAATGTTGTGTTAATCTCTACTGTGCAGCAAAGTGATTCAGTTATACACATACATATATTCTTTTTCATATTCTTTTCCATTATGGTTTATCACAGGATATTGAATATAGTTCCCGGTGTTATACAGTAGGACCTTGTTGTTTATCCATTCTCTATATAATAGTTTACATCTGCTAATCCCAAACTCCACATTCTTTCATTTTAATTTTTATTTTTTTGCAGTACGCGGGCCTCTCACTGTTGTGGCCTCTCCCGTTGCGGAGCACAGGCTCCAGACGCGCAGGCTCAGCGGCCATGGCTCACGGGCCCAGCCGCTCCACGGCATGTGGGATCTTCCTGGACCAGGGCACGAACCCGTGTCTCCTGCATCGACAGGCGGACTCTCAACCACTGCACCACCAGGGAAGCTCCCCCTAATTCCACATTCTTAACATATCACATTCAAGAAGTTTGCTTACCTTCCTCCTCTTCCACATTTGTTAAGGGTTCAGAAAGAGATAAATTAGAACCACACAAGGTACATACAAAAATATTCTATCCATAAAATATTAGTTTTTAAATAAAGGACCTAATGACCATCCACTCTTAGTTGCTCACAGCAAATGCTCAGGGTCCTCCCCAATGCCCCTCTTTTTCTCATGTTTTGTATTCACTGCATCAGGAAGTCCATTAGCTGCACCCTCAAAATAGCCTCAGAGTCAGCCATTTGCCACCTCTCTGGTCCCACTGCCACTGCTCTCTCTCCCCTGGATTGCCACGGTGCTGCCCCATGGATCTCTCTGCCTCCACCACTGCCCCCTACCCTTACGCTCTGTCCATCAGCCAGAGTGGTCCAGTTGAACATGTCAGGTCCTCTCTCTCCTTTGCTCAGAACCTTCCAGGGCCCCCATTCTCTCACATGAAAGACCATCTTTCTCTGTGACACAGGCTCACTGTTCCCCCTCAGATGGGACCCCCTGCTCCTTTCCCTTTCTCATTCCACTCCAGCCACATGGCCTTCTTATCGTCAAGAGCATCCCCACAGGCTCTGATCTCTGCATCTTTATACATTCCTCTCCCTCTGCCCAGGATGGCTCTTCCCACAAAAACCGCTTGGCTCATTCCCTTGCCTTTTCAAGGCTTTGCTGAGCCACTGACCCCTGGATGAGGCCCTAACTCAAGTTGTCTCCACCACAGTGAGTACTCCCAACTGCCCTCATCTGCACCTTCTCTCCACAGCATTTGTCACCTGCATCATTTACTTATTTATTATCCTTTTTTATTGTCTGTCTCTCCCTCCCTTTAAAACTTTAGTTCCTAAAGAGTAGATAGTGGATTGGTTTTACTCCCTGATAAATCTCCAATTCCTTATACAGTTTCTAGCATGTAGTAGAATCTCAGTAAACATTTCTTAAATACATGACTGTTCTATTAAACTCAATTAAATATAAGTAGATAGGGAATTCCCTGGTGGTACAGTGGTTGGGACTCACTACTTTCCCTGCCATGGCATGGGTTCAATCCCTGGTTGGAGAACTAAGATGCTGCAAGCCACGTGGTGTGGCACATATGTGTGTGTGTGTGTGTGTGTGCGTGTGTGTGTGGTGTTGTGTTGTGTATGTAAATAAATCTCAGTGAAATATAACATCTTAAAATGAATGTTTGACTACAAATGATTCATGATTCCACCTGTACATTTATGGAACACTTTATCCAAAGTGCTTTTATTCCAAAGCATTTTCTCCCCCCACTGTCTCATTAAGTCACCAGAGGGTCTTTCGTTACACACCGTAGGAGGGGAAAAGACAGAGGCACAGGGAGTGGAAGGGGGTTGGTTATCCAGGATCTCAGGCTGTGTGTTCTGGGCAGTACAAAGATGAGAGTGTGCTCCCTTCACTTGCTGGGGTGTATCTGTGTACGACATTATTGTACTCTTTCCTTGTGCATCTTGCTAGCCTCATTTCTAGCCAGAGAGTGTCACCAAATGTACTATTAAACTTCAAATTTAGTTTATATCTATTATTATTGTTTTCGTTTTGGGTGTAACTGAAGAGCTAACATTTACTGAATATGTATTACGTGCTGGGACTATGCTAAGTAGTTTAATACAAGACTTCACAAATCCTCAAAACAAATCTTGTAGGTAGCTATTATGGCTATGTTCCCATTAGGGATGAGAAACCATATTGAACTTTGAACCCTGTAGTGAGGAAGACACATGGGGTTTGATCCAGGAGTCATTTACACAGGGGCTGTGGGCTCAGGACCCTCTGAGAATGAGAGACTTGTCCTGCACTCTCCCTTCTGAAGGGGGGCAAAGGCACCTACAATTCTGAGTTCAGTTCCTGAAGATTCAAAGTCCCCAAGTTAGCCACCTTTGATCCGGACATCATTGCAGAATAATGGGCTACGATGCTCATAGTAAGATGTGCTTAGCTAGGTACACTGTATTTCTTGGGGCTCATTTCAAAGTCTTTGTCATTTTTCGTCTTTGTAATTTTTACCTTCAGATAGAGGCTCAGGAATGATATCCTTAGACTAAAACTGAACACAACACGAAAAAAAGAAAACTCTGCCACGGAAATGTCTTTGATTACAGTTCTTATTTACTCTTTTCTTTCTTTTTCTTTTCTTTTTTTTTTTCTCTAGAAAATCCTAATAATCTACCATAGAGTACTTCTTCCAAAAATTAAAACTATGCTTAAGGATTGAAAACACCAAACCAAAAACCACGATTTCCAGAGCGTTTTCTTTCCAAAGACATCCTCTAGGCCCGAATCCATGCTGAAAATGTAGCATGTTCAAAATACACTGTCGCATTAATGCTAATTTACAACTGCATGAGGTTTTCCCCTTAAGGGACCGAAGCTCAGCTGGAATTCATTAATTTTGACAGTTTGCCTATCGCAGTAGAATGGATTCGCTGAGTGACAGAAACTTCTCTAAAAAGAGAAGAATCACATTCTCCTTACTCTTAAGTATTCATAACAGAATGGAGTTTGAACATTCTCAAGGCAACCAGATGCACCATTAATAACCCCAGAACCTATGAAATGCGGCTCAGGCTTCACAGAGCAGAAACCCCACTGCCACTCAAGTCCCTTTAGTAATAAACTTAATATACACCAGCCAGCTGTGTAATGGGCCCAAGCACCCCTGGGGCTCAGAAGAAGGTCATAAAATAGAGTCCATTATCCCACATTGGAAATTTGGCTTGATTCGGATTTGACACTTCATTTGGAGAAATGTCCTAGAGGCATATCCTTTCTAGAAGGTTAGGGTTGGAGTGGGTAGCTGTCTGTTGCCAAATCAATCCTGCAGAACACTTTTAAACGTAAAGGAGTAAGACTTTTAAAATATTCCCTTCATGCTGACTTCTGTAAATCAAATTGAGTTGTAACGTCTGAAAGTTATTACTGGAACATTTTAAATTAAACCAAGGCGGCATCACTCATTCCCAAGAGGGAGCGTGAAGACATTGCCAGTTGTAGCATTTTCTGGTGTTTGATAAAAAAAAAAAAAAAATCCAATCTTATTTGTAAAGACAAAATAGTTCTAACCTTAAATGGATCAGAAGGAGGAAATAATGACCACACAGCCCATCAAGGACACCCTGGGACCACAGTATGGCACTCTCTTGATCCTATGGTGACCGTCTCTACAGATAGAATAACCTGGCGTGAGATGCTAGCAAGAAGGTGCAGGAGAGGAGGTGACTGGAGCCTAGTACCAGACTCAGTACCAGCTTCTAAATCAGTGCTACCTTCATTTGCATATTTTGGGATGGCTACAGTATCATCTTGACAACGTAGTTCATGAAACCCACACATGATTACTGAAGCCCAACACAGATACCACGAGGAAATAGTACAAAGCGAATTCTATCATGGAGCCCCAAGTATGAATCTCTGAAGGGGAGTTTAGGAAAGGGTCAAAGTCAACCTCACAGAAACGCTGAAGTGGCATTGGATTGGCCCTAACCTTGTCTTATTTAACAATTCATTAGTTACTTAAACAAAGATCATATAATGATAGGAATGAGAGTCACATTAACAAGAGGGGCATGCATTCAGTACCATGCCTGAAGCCATCCATTATCTCCTGTAACCCGGTCAGCTCCCGGGGCAGGTGTTATTGTTATACAGACAGAAGTTGAGGCAGGACCTTGACAAGTTACACTCACACTCACGGGGGATTCGGGGCAGGAGTGGGGAGAGGGTGTATCAGTCTGCTCAGGCTGCTGTAACAGAATACCACAGACTGGGTGGCTTCAACAACAGAATTTTACTTTCTGACAGCTCTGGAGGCTAGAAGTCCAAGATCAAGGTGCTGGCAGGGTTGTTTTCTCCAGATGCCTCTCTCCTTGGCTTGTGGATGGCCACCTTCTCACTGTGTGCTCACGAGGTCTTTCCTCTGTGCACCTACATCCCCGCTGTCTCTCTCTGTGTCCAAATTTCCTCTGCTTATAAGGACACCAGTCAGTTTAGGTTAGAGCCTCAAACTAACGACTCATTTTAACTTAACCACCTCTTTAAAGGCTGCATCTCCAATACAGTCACATGCTGAGAAACTAGAGGTTTTAGGGCTTCAACATATGAATTTTGGGAGGACACAATTCAGCCCATAACAGAAGGAAACAAAGATGGTGGAGGCATGACAAAAAGAAAATTCGAAACAACTGAGGTAAAGGAATTCTGAAGGTCCTGCAATGACTGCTATGCGTAAGGAGATGAAATGTACTCCAGGCCCCCAGACCCTCAAGAAAGAAGTTAAGGCAGGTTTTTGCCTCCACAAAAGGTAGAATGTTCTGACAACCAGAACTGCCCAACATTGAGGCTAGTGCTGGAATGCTTCCGAGGGGAATGTTATACTGCTGCAGCCAAGGGCCATGAGGGTTATTGAACCGTGTCTAGGTTCTTACATCTTTTAACTAAGAAGCATGAAATAAATAAAGCAATGCATATTTCTCTGCCTTGGACTAGAACACTGATTTTATAACTTGATCCCCTTGGAAGCTCCTTTTCTGGGTGATATGAACAAGGTTCTTGTAATTAATTACATATTAGCTCTAATTCCTGAAATAACTTATACAATTATTGATACAGTATCAAGTGAACATGCTTTGCAAAGTAAGTTACTTATCACCCTTTAAGTAATCCTAATTAGCTACTTATATAACTGGAAGATCATAGCTTGAATCTAAGATAAAGGCATATGAATGATGTATTAAAAACACTTTTTGAGAGGAATCAAACTGAGGAAGGCAATCTATACGACTATTATCACTGTTTAATGATACTTTCTGCTAGGACTGGGCTTGGAGCCAGCACCTCAGCTAAGACAATCACTTGCTATTCTTTCTGCTATTTCAAGAGTCCCTACTTTTTGCGCTGGGTAAGATCTGTGAGTTTGGCAGATCAGATGAAGGCATAAAATGATTTGGGGGAAATACATTGATAGCTAAATATTTATATGAGAAAACATTCACACCAATTCTCTTCCAATATCTGAAAAGAATTCTCTAATACCAATACCACCATACACACACAAAGCCCTTCTATGCCAAAGGCTGTGCCAGACACTGGGAGGGGTAAAGAGGTACACGTAGGTGCTCAGGAAACACAAAGCCAGGTAGCTGCTGTCTTCACAACCATGCACAGGTCACAACAATTATAAGAAGGGAGGATGGAGAAAATGAGAGAGAGGCAGCATAAACAGGGAACTGGGATGGAGCACAGGATCCCACTGCTAGGATTAGGAGGGACACTGTGGAGGATGCTGCCTGGAGAGTATTTTGCAGCTGTAACTTCCCGCTCCGGGGCTTTTCTTTCATTTGGAGGGTCCTTATATCGAAGGAGTGATTCTCCACTGGGGGAAATTTTGTTCCCCAGGGAACATCTGACGATGCTTAAAGACACGGTTGATTGTCCCAGCTGGGGGTTGGGGCAGTGGTATGTATCTAGTGAGTAGAGACAAGGGGGGCTGCTAAGCATCGTACAATGCACAGGACAAGCCCCTGTAATGAAGAACTATCCGACCCCAAATGTCATTAGTCCCACAGTTGAGAAACCCTTCATTGGAGTATAAGACCCACAGACTTTCTCTCCTTCCCTCCTTTACCTCAGACGAGAGGTGAGTCTGGGAGAAGAAAGTAGCACATCTCCTTTTTGTCCTTTCTCCTGCTGGCATCTGTCTGCCTGCAGGGAACATGTCCTTTGGGTCTGCTGTCATCTGTGTGGTAAACTAAGCAGGGTGCAGCTTGGCCTGGTTCTGGGGTTCAAACTGAGACTTTGTCATAAAAAGATGATATTTTGATCTCCATCATTCCTCTTTTCTCTTTCTTTCCTCTCTCCTAATTGGTTCCAAGGGTGGAAAGAAAACCAGATGTCTCATTGGCTTCCTTAAAATCCCACCATCAGTTACCCTCAAATGTAAAATGTATGACAGGCCTTAACTACATTCTCCAAATGTCAGCGCTTAATAAACAATGAGTAGATTAAGCTCGGTGAGTATTGAATTAGATGTGCACGGACTTGGGGTCATCTGGAGATCCACGTCACCCTAAGGAATTCTGAAAGTGGCCTAAAGATGAAATCTCGAGGACCTCAGATCCCAGGAAACCCTAATTAGAGGCTCTTGGTTTTAATAGCTTCTGAAGAGGTCAGACTGTAGGGCTACTCTAGAGGAGCCTTTAACATATTTTTTTAATTAAAACAAATGTGTAACTCTGTGTGGTGATGGATGTTAACTAGATTTATTGTGGTGGCCATGTCAATATATATGCATATATCAAATCATTAAGTAGTGCATCTGAAACTAATATAATGTTTATGTCAATTTTATCTCAATAAAACTAAATTAAATTTAAAAATATTTTTTTTAATGATCAATAACCACCCTGGAAAAGGCCTCTTTAACGATGGCCAGAGCCCAGAGTCAAGCCAAGAGAACAAAAAGTCTTTCTTTCCTTCCTTCCTTCCAAGGTCTGCATAATATGTAAATCACGGCACTTTCTTTTCACCTTATTTCAGCACCTGCTCTGCCTCTCTGAATGTAAATAGAATTGTTTGCGAAATCTGCACACAATGTGTCAGCAGAAGTGTCTCTAAAAATTCAATGAAGCCCTTCATCCCACCTTTGCAATGCAGGTGGCTCCCACTTGATTTTCCAGGGCCCTCTTTTCAGTTACTATCTTATTTCCTCTAGAACGCCATATGAAAATGTAGACTACGGAAATGGTGTTTCTGCTTGCTTAATTCATGCAATCTCTACCCTCCTTCTCGCTTTGTCAACCCCACTTTGTAGGGTTCCAAAGGGTGAGGCATGGTCTCACATATTTATGTAGAAGAAAAATGTGACGTGCTTTTGGAAGAGAGAAGACAAGTAAGAGGATCCGGTGGTTGGGTCCCTGTCTTCATTTGCATGTATGACACAAAACAGAAACGCGCATCAGTTTGAAATGGGTCAACTATGCACAGATCAATTTTAAAAACTGCTAAGGCATCCAGAGATAAATTGGCAAAGGAATTAATCTCTCCTCTTTCCTTGTCCATATGCCTGTTAATTGTGTGTATAGCACTGAGTTATATTGATTCCCGTGCTTGTTTTTCTCTCCCACTAGACTGAAAAGTTTCAGCGAGGCAAGGACTGTATCCCATCCGTCCCCGGGATTCTAACACCTAGCCCGGTACTGACACAAATGAGATACTACGTAATTGTTTATTGAATTTAATTCAATTCAAAGGACGTATGAGCAGACAAGTCACAAAAGAGGAAATGCAACTAGTTAAGGAACATGTAGAATTTATAGCAACTAAAGAAATGCACAAAAAGCCACAGTGTTTAAAATGCATTTGCATTCACTTGAAACTGTAATGCACATTTTAGAAAGCAACGTGGTTAACAGGTACCAAGATGCTGAAAAAGGTTATCCTCTTTCACTCAGTAGCTCTACTTCGAGGAACCTACTTTATAATACTATAATACTAATATACATATATGTACTATTGGTGAAGTACCTAACTACAATTATGTTGAGAAACTTCGAATGCCATTGTATCTTTTAATCTTCAAAAAGACAGTAACAACAATCTTATGGGGTAGGTAGTAGAGTCCCATTTGAAGAATGAGAAACAGAGGCTCCTGGACATTATCTAAAATAAGGAGGTCGTGAGGACCACAGGGCTGCAGAGGGGCAGAACCACGATTCAAACCAGATCTGTGAAACTCCCAAGCCTGGGCTTTTTCATCTACAATGTATTCTGAGGTTATGATCTTAAATAGCATAGATGTTTCTACACAAAGTTCTTCTTCTCAATCTTATTTAAAACCCCACAAAGTTGCAAATTATCTAAATAAACCATAAGAAGAAAATTTCTAATTGTGGAGCATTAGTTTAGTAGCTATATAGTTTACAGATGAAAAATTCTATTTAAAAATTATATTAGGGAATACTATAGATCTAAGACAATATTAAGCAGAAAGCACAATTGTGACTGCACAGTGGTTTCAATTAGAAAACCAAGTTTAAATGTAGGAAAAAAAGGTAATAAGGAATATTCTAGCCTTCTGAGAGTTAGGACTATAAAAGATATTTTCCCTTACTCTAACGTCTTGTTTTCACTAGCAGAGTTTTTTACTAATGGATTTCTTGAATTCTAACTGTTAGTTATAAAGGCAGGTTTTGATTTCACTTTAAGGCATAAATGATGGATGTATAGTATAGGATCCCATGTTTGTTAAATCAACACTTTACCGAGCCATGGGAGAAGTTTGCATTTAAAAGCTCGGCAACCTGCATGTCTTGGATCAACAACTTATTACAGGGCTGGTGGCATGAAGTCACAGGGAGGAGAGAGCAATGGTGGGTCCTCTTCTGATGAGCCTGAAAGTCAGGACTTATCAGGAGGAGAGAGCCTGGGGTAGCCTCTTCCCGACTGTGTGCTTTCTTCCCCTCACATTATTGGACTCACCAACCTCTTGCTGAAGTTTCCTGGGACCATTCTATTTGCTGGGCTATTCTGTTGGATCTCTGTTTAGCCTAACAGCAATGGGACTTAGGTGAAAAAACTTACCCAAGCCTCAGTTTATTTATCACTAAAATGGGACTGAAAATAACTAGCTTATATTTATATAAATAAATATGTACGTTTAGTGCTATTTTTTGCCAATAATATTCAATAAAGGATAGCTACTATTATTAGTATTAAAACAGTAGCAATAATAAAGAAAACAATGTTGATGATAATATATCCACCTGATTAAAAATTCATTTGTTTCAATGGGTCCAGTGTTACTGATGGATGTCCTTTACCAGCATGAGCCTATTTCTCCTTCCCTCCCTGTGTTTGAAGAGCTTGGGAATCTCTTTACCCATCTGTTCATAACTTTAGCCACCCAAATACATGCACACCCTGATTCCTCCTACAAGAGCTCAGACAGTGGTGGTTAAGAATACTCCAGAACTCGACGAGCCTCCCTAGGTTTGCATCTTGGCCCTACCACATTCCAACCACATGACCACGGGCGAGGTAACGACCTTCTGGGCGCCTCTCTTTCCACATCTTTAAGATGAAGATAATAGTAGAACTGACTTCACAGGTTTATTATGATCATTAAGTGGGGCCAGCACAGAGGAGCGTCCAGAACACTGTGGGCAAATGGCATGTGGCCAGTCAACACAGTCCTGTATCTTCATCAGGATACTGACTGTTAAAGACACACACACCCCTGTGTTCACAGCAGTACTACTTACAATAGCCAAGGCATGGAAGCAACCTAAGTGTCCATCATCAGATGAATGGATAAAGAAGATGTGGCACATATATACAATGGAATATTACTCCCATAAAAAGAAACGAAATTGAGCTATTTGTAATGAGGTGGGTGGACCTAGAGTCTGTCATACAGAGTGAAGTAAGTCAGAAAGAGAGAGACAAAACCGTATGCTAACACATATATATGGAATTTAAGGAAAAAAATATGTCATGAAGAACCTGGGGTAAAACGGAAATAAAGACGCAGACCTACTAGAGAACGGCCTTGAGGATATGGGGAGGGGGAAGGGTGAGCTGTGACAAAGCGAGAGAGAGGCATGGGCATATATACACTACCAAACATAAAATAGATAGCTAGTGGGAAGCAACCGCATAGCACAGGGAGATCAGCTCGGTGCTTTGTGACTGCCTGGAGGGGTGGGATAGGGAGGGTGGGAGGGAGGGAGATGCAAGAGGGAAGAGATCTGGGAACATATGTATATATATAACTGATTCACTTTGTTATAACACACCATTGTAAAGCAATTATACTCCAATAAAGATGTTAAAAAAAAAGATGTGGTACATATATACAATGGAATATCACTCAGCCATAAAAAAGAATGAAATAATGTCATTGGCAGCAGCATGGACATGGATGGGCCTAGAGATTATCTTATTAAGTGAAGTAATTCAGAGAAAGATAAATATCATATGATACCACTTACATGTGGAATCTTAAAGAAAATGATACAAATGAACTTATTTACAGAACAGAAATAGACTCACAGACATAGAAAAAAAACTTATAACTACCAAAGGGGATAGCAGGGAGATAAATTAGGAATCTGGAAATTAACAGATACACACTACTATTTATGAAATGTCAATAGATAATCAACAAGGACCTACTATATAGCACAGGGATCTATATTCAACATCTTGTCATAACCTACATGCTTAGGTATCGACAGGGTTGACTTTTTCTGGAGGTCCCTCTCCTGTGTTTGCAGGTGGCCTCCTTCTCCCTGTGTCCTCATGGGGTCTTCCTTCTGTGTGTGCCTGAGTCCTAATCTCTTCTTTTTATAAGGACACAAATTATATTGGATTAGGGCCCAGTCTAATGACATCATTTTAGCTTAATTATTTCTTTAAAGACTCCAAATCCAGTCACACTCTGAGATACTGGGGGGTTAGAACTTCTATGTAAGAACTTGGGTGGGTGGGTGGGGGCACAATTGAGTCTGAAATGAGGAGGACAAAGTGTAGTTTTTATTTCCCACAGTCACTGTGTCACTTCAAATTTGTAGGTTACAGTTTTCTCCATCAGAGCAAATCTCCTAAACCTGGCAGGCAGTTTAGTCATGGTTGTTTTTTTCACTTTAGTCTACAGTCTTCAGACATGATTTTCAACAGGCCCGTTGTCACAGGTGGAATCTCTCCTCAGGAAAGAGATGCAGGTGAGCCTTCTTCCTGCCAACATTTCAACCAAGAGCCACAGCAAACCTTTATAAGCAAACTTTTACCAGCCCCCTATCCCGAGGACTATGGGAACAACGGGATGTGAGCAGAGGGAAGCCCTGTAGCCAACAACCTTTTAAAGCGACTGCTTGAAAGGCCTACAGTTACGCCCTGTGAAGTCTTCGTAAGGAGGGAAAAACAGATTCAGAAGAAGGTCTTCTTCCGTATTTGAGGTGTGAAGTTTCAAGTATTCACAGTTAGCTTTGAGCCACGCCAGCTCAAGTACAACAGGGCTCTCTGCAGCCTCCTTGCAAAGCTAAAGTGAGCAGAGGGGGTGGATGATTTGGTCAGAAACCTCAAACCCTCTGTTTAGTCCCCATCAAACTAAGGGCAGTCCAGGTAAGGCGGTCAGGAAACTCTCCACAGCATTTGCTGTCCACAGCCATCTCCTAACCACATATAGTCCCATATATGACAGTCACGACAAGCTCCTCTTTAAATTTAAGACTACCATGGAGCATCAAGCCTTATTTACATCTGAGTGCAAACTACTTTAATCACAGAATCTTCTGCATTAGCCGAGTGTTGCTGTGTGTTTCAAGAACCGACAATGTCAGTTTGGACAAAGTAGATGAAAGGGAGGTTTGGGATACATCTGGATGGAGTTTTTGACCCAAGCAAGGGAGGCTGGGGATCATAGATTTCTGGGTGGTAGGAACACTGGGAATGAGAGGAGGGCTCAGAAAACCAGGAAGGGCAGCCAGCAAGGAGGGAGTCCTTTGAAATTGTGTCCAGAGGCTCTGAGATAGGTGGTATGGTCCTGAAAAATGTCTCTTGTAACTTACAAAGTCCTGGTCAAAATCTCAGAAGTTGAGAATGATGCTAAAGCTTAACAAATTTCAAATCGCTGTCATTTCCCGAGTCTCAGTCAGCGTGCAGCGTCTCCATTCAAGTCGAGTCAAGATATTTTAGCTGGGCTTCCCTGGTGGCGCAGTGGTTGAGCGTCCGCCTGCCGATGCAGGGGACGCGGCTTCGTGCCCCGGACCGGGAAGATCCCACATGCCGCGGAGCGGCTGGACCCGTGAGCCCTGGCCACTGAGCCTGTGCGTCCGGAGCCTGTGCTCCGCAACGGGAGAGGCCACAACAGTGAGAGGTCCGCGTACAGCAAAAAAAGAAAAAAAAAAAAAAAAAAGATATTTTAGCTAAGCAGCGACGTGTGCTGTGCAAGGAGGACAGAGGCTGTTCCCCTTATACAGAGTAAGTGGGGGCTAGGATAATCTCCCCGGGCCCTCTCACGGCAGTCACCAAGGTCGGGACAGGAGCCGTGATCAGAAATGGAGAAAAAAGCTGAGCACAGAATAGTGAAAATGTCTCTAGTCTCTGGAGGGTGTGACTTTGTGACATACTGAAAACAGGAAACATGACTCAAGCAAAATTCACCTCCCTGGTTTTCTAGTTTGTCAGCTAAAAAACCGAAGGTTAAACATGCCTACCTTGGCAGGCTGTTGGATAGAAGGAATAAAATGAGATATCTCAACTGTGTGGAGTGGGTGCTCAATATCTTTTGTGTGTACACAAACACACACACGCACACACACGTACACACACACATACTCTTCTAGAATGGTGCCCCAACTGTTCACCCCAGCACACGTTGAACGGACTTACCTACTGTACTCCGGAGCAGTGGTTCTCCAAGTACGGCCCCTACAGCAGCAGCAGGAGCCTGAGGTGGGAGCTTGTTAGAAATGGATATCTCAGCCCCCAAGGGAATCAGAAAACCTGCATTCTAACAAGCCCTCCAGGTGATTCTAATGGACAAGTTTGAGAACCACTACTCTAGACCAACGGTTAGCTGCTTGGCTGCACAGTAAAGTCACCTGGGATGTTTGTAAAAACAGTGGTAATACCACGGCCCCACCCACGCCAACTAAATCAGAACTTTGTAAACAGAGTCCAGGCCCAGAACTTTCTTTTTAAAGATCTTTCTCAGGTGATTCTAACGTGCAGACAATACTGAGAGACTACGCTTCTGGGTACCACAGCTGCGGAGTTCCTTGGTGGTTCTCAGATTGAACACCCACCTTTTCATTCCTTTGTTTCCCCAAATACAAGGGCCTCTTCTATGCCAAGCACTGTGGTGGGTAGTGGGGATACAAGACAGACGTGGACCACACATTTCTGGAGTGTAGAGTCTGGTGGGCATCACAGAGCCCACCACTTACAGCCACACTAGTTGTGCACTGCATAACTCCAAGTGGGTGTCCTTCACATCTTTATATACAACGAGTAAAGCCACACAGAGTATCCGAGGCTGAAGCCCAAGGTAATCTTGGCCCCTAAAGATGCAGAGTATATAAATTCCAAGTAGCTTTAGCCTCTACTCTTGGCACTGCCAATGGCTTCCCAGGGAGTCCCAGCAGGATCCAGGCCAGTGAGTTGATTTTCTTATCACTCTGTTATGTATAATCACTACATTTTTTAATTGATGAGGGACATGACATGGAATATGACTTTGCTGAGCATGGTGGTTTTATTTTTTAATGAACTGGTACCATTATATAGTGTTTTCACTTTGAACTTACTTTATTCATAATGGCCCCCAAAAGACATGCAGGTCTTAACCCCTGGAACCAGTCAACGTTTTCTTACATGGTGACAAGAACTTTGCAGATGTGATTAAAGATCTTGAGATGGTGAGATTTTCCTGGATTATCTGTTTGGCCATAAATGCAGTCACAAGTGTTTTTACGAGAGAGCGACAAAGGGAGATTTGATACAGGAGAGGAAAACAATGAGACCAGTGAAAAAGGATGCTACCCTGTGGGCTTCAAAGGTGGAAGAAGGCGCTAGGAGCCCAGGAATGCAGGTCTAGAGAAAGTGAAGGCAAGGGGATGGACACTCTCCTACAGCCTCTGGGGGGAACACCTCTCGACACACTGATTTTGGCCTAGTGACCCTGATTTCAGACCTCTGACCTCCAAGCTATAGGAGAATAAAGGTGTGTTGTTTTAAGTCACCAAGGTCATAATTATTTGATGCAGCAGCAATATGAAGCTGATATACTTATGCCCAAATAAAGAAAATCCAGAACAAGAGTAGTCGGTTTGGGAGAGAGGTTAAGGACACCTGAAATTTAACGGGCCAGGCTCTGCGCTGGTTACTTTACGCGGATTAGGTCTCAACCTCACAACAATCATGGGAGAAAGGGGATCTCATCATCACCATCACCATCCTTTCAGTTTTAAAGACGAAAGTAACTTACAGGAAAGGTTAAATAATGTCCTCCAAATCACCCACCTGGTAAGTAGCAGAGTTTGAACCCATGTCTGCTTGACTCATAAGTACAATTTCCAAAAGGCACCTTCCACTCAACAAATTAACTGAATATCACTGTAGAAGGCTTTTGTATTGAGTTTAAAATTCTGCTCTGATTGGAGCATAACGGGTTACTGATTAATGACCTCTATGGCCTGAAAGCAGAGTGTCTGAAGCAACCACTTTTGAAGAGCTTTTTTTTATAGTAACCTGCAAAGAGCAGCCCATCCCACAAGTGAATGTGGTGGGCGGTCCCACAGACACTGTTCACACAGCCATAACATAAATGCCATTAATAATTCCCCATTCAATACAGTCTTGCCCCAAAGAAATTGTTTCTGCATCATCAACTCCTGGCAGCAACTTTGCTATATCTGAGCTGCCACTTCTCACAAATAATGGCCTTTTATCCCACTTGAAACTTGTCACCTGGAACAAATAAGGTCTTTACAAGTCCCAGAAAATGAGAGAATTCTCTCCACAAAGTATATTATTTTTTACTCATTCCCTACCCTGACATAATAAGAGGGGTTAACCTACCGGAGAGGTTGAATTCACATCACCAAAAAAATGCAGTGAGGATTTGCTCATATCAGAAGGGAAAAATCTGGTTTGTATAAAAAAGTAAAATCTGACATGCAGAAAAATTATTCTAAAAACTAACAAACAAGTAAATTTTATTTATTTATTATAAATAAAGTTTGATAAAATTTACTTTATAATCTATAATTACATCAGTAAAATGATTTCATGCCACAGAGACTTACTCAGATATCACATTTCTATGTGGTAAGAAAGTCTTAGGATCTCTCACAAGTCCTGGGTCTGAGGAACTTTCCCTAAATCCCTCAAAATGTGTCTTTGTGGTATAAAGAGATCAACATTCCCTAAACTGATCAATAGTTTAAAAGAAATTGCAATAAAAAATAACAATAATGATGACGCCTTATACTCAGCGATTCCCCTATACCAGAGGACGTTTGAGGGCCTCACAGCCAGTAACTCTTTACTCCTCTCATTGTGAGGAAGTATCTTTGTCATCCCGGTTTTGCAGATGAGGAAACTGAGACACAAAGTGGGTACGAGGTATAGCCAGAATTCTATGCTAAGCATATTAGGGCCAGAGTCTTCTTAAGCACAGTGTTTTAATGTCTCATCAAAATTCTAAAAGGCTTTTCAGAGAAACTCGAATATCTTACTTCATAACTTACACAAAAGTCTAAATAGCCAAGAACAGCAAGGACTCACTCTACCCGATAACAAGACTAGTTATAAACCACGGTAATTGAACCAGTGGTCTGTTGGTGCGGGGATGGACCAGTGGGTCTCTGGAGCCAACGAGAGGCCAGAAGAGACCTGCACTACACAGGAGGGAAGAAAGGAAAAGAAGAGACACTCAGGAAATAACGCTGGGACTATTTGTTACCATATGGAGGTAAACAAAATTTAATCCCTATCTCTCACTGTACAAAAATCAACTCAAGGTAAATTAAGGACTTAATGAAATGCAAGTCAATACAAACTATTCTGGAAAAAAAAAGTAGGAAATGTGTAGTAGGAACACAATTTTTAAGACAAGAACACCAATCAAAAATTGGAAAATTAATCTGAGAGTACCTATTCATCAAGAAAAGCAGCAAAAAGGTGAAATATAAAGCACAAATGGGAAGAAACTTACAGCATCTGCAACCATATTACTAACAAAGAATTAGTATAAAGAATATATAATAAACTACAAAGAGAGAGAGAGGAAGAAGATAAACAATCCAATAACAAATGGGCTAAAGGCATTAGTAGGCATTTCACAGAATTAAATGTTTCTTTTTCAAATCACTGAATTCCATTTCTCTACTAGATCATTCCTAACAGCGTACGGCTGAGAGGTTATCACACCCATCTTACCCTCTCATCTCAAATCCTTCCTTAGCTCCACTTTCCCCCTCAGCCTTCTACTCTCACCTCCTAAGCAGGTGATTTTCCCCACCGCGCCACCAAAACAGCTCTTATAGACGTCACCATGGCCCACATGTCACCCCAGCATGACATGAATATTCGACGCTACTGATTATGCCCGGTCGCCCTCTGATCAGAAACCCCTTGAGGCTCCTACTCAGATTCCTTTGAGGATTCCCTCTTGTTTCCTGAATGTTGAAGTGTCTCTGCACTCAGTCTGGGACCTTTTCCCTATTTATACTCACTCCCTTGATGACCACCCATCCTGAAGTTTTTTAATGGTATCTCTAGGCTGGCATCTCCTAATGTCTCGTTCTAGCCCAGACCTCTCATCTGAACTCCAAACGTCTATGCCCAACTGCATCCTCCCATCGGCACTAGGATGTTGGGTTTGCTTCGCAGAGCGGACACGCCCCTAAGTGAGCCCTGGTCCTTCCCTTCCTGCCCTCCAACCTCTCCTCTCTCCAGCTTGCCCATCACCACAAGCAGTACCTGAAAGCAATCGTCCTTTCTCTGTCACCGCAAATCCCATTCATCAGAAAAACCTAACGCTCAGCCGAAACGCGACCCCCTTTCACCGCATCCGTTATCATCTCTCCTTAGCAGGACTGCAATGCCTGTTTGGTCTGCGAGCTCCACGCGATGGACAGAGAAATCTGGTCAGAACTCTGGTCACAGAATGTCACTCTGCTCCGACACCTCCCACTCTCTCTCTGTCCTCATCTCCTCCATCGGCACCCTCTTGGCCACCCTGCTTTCTCCCCACAGAGGCCTCCTTAAGGTACTCGAAACACACCTGACTCAACATTGCTGCGGGGCTTTGGAACTTCCTGTTTGCTCTGCCTGGGAAGTTCTTCCCCTGACATCTCCCTCACCATCCCCAGGTTTTCACACAAATATCCCCTCCTCAGCCCCCCATCTGAAACTCCACATCTCCCCTAAAATTACTCTTCACTGCTTCAGTTTTCCCCTGACACCAATTACCATCTAACCAGCTACACCGTCTATTTATCCTGTTCATGCACAAGAATGAAGCTACCTTAGGACACTGGGTTGCCTGTTTTGTTTGCTCTCTAGCTCCAGACCTAGAATCAATGGGCACAGCAATTGCACAGATAATTATTTGTTGGATGGAAGAACGAACTACACACACCATCACGGATACATCTCAAAGCAATAATGTTGAGAAGAAAGCCAGTCCCAGAAGAACACCTCCCTTGTGATTCTAATTACATAAAGTTCAAGAGTATGCACATCTTAGCAAGATATTACTTAGGGCTACGAACACATGTTGACACAACTACAAAGAAAAGCAAGGATTAACTAACACCAAATTCAGGAGTGAGGTTCCCTCTGGGGGAGGGGGTGTGATTGGAGAGGAGCACACGGGAATTTTCAAGGACACCCTTCGGTTTCTTAACTTCGGCAAGGGTTCTACACACCCATTTTGTTAGTGTAAAAAACTTGTAGGGCTTCCCTGGTGGCACAGTGGTTGAGAATCTGCCTGCCGATGCAGGGGACACAGGTTCGAGCCCTGGTCTGGGAAGATCCCACATGCCGCGGAGCAACTGGGCCCGTGAGCCACAATTACTGAGCCTGCGCGTCCGGAGCCTGTGCTCCGCAACAAGAGAGGCAGCGATAGTGAGAGGACCATGCACCGCAATGAAGAGTGGCCCCTGCTCGCCGCAACTGGAGAAAGCCCTCGCACAGAAACAAAGACCCAACACAGCCATAAATAAATAAATTAATTAATTTAAAAATTCACGACATATGTTAATATTAAAAAAAATTGTAAAAAGACAAGAAAAATCATTTAGAGCACAGCAGACCACATCACCTCTTTGGAATCCAATATTCATAATACGGGATTTCAAATACGGTCCCACCACTGATACAGTGCTCTATTCTGCTTTCTTGGCCGTATACAAACTCACTGCACAGCAAAATCAGTTTACTTATTCTTGCCCCACAGCCCAACTGGACGGCAAAACTCACCCCAAGAGACTGAGCTGTAACAGCCAAGGCAAGAAGCAGGTGACGGTCGTCTCTGATTTTGTATCCGCCAACAGCGCTTTGTACATGGCAATGATGAAAAGAGACATCTTCTGATGCATTACACAAACCACGGAATTTGACTTAGTAGCGTGGGGGTTTGTATCAAGAGAGGAGAATGAATTCCCAAAGGAGCGGGTGCTTCCTTTCTGCTGCGCCCCTCCTTTTCTCAAAAGCCAGTTCAGCTCTCCCTCCTGCCTGAGAGCAGCTGCCCTCACCGCCCACATACACGTGGGTCCTCACGGGCTCCCACAGCTGAAAAGGGCGTCATGAGGCAGAGACTCCGCCAAATGCTCTTCCTCAGGAAAATTACCTTTGGCTCCATTGACATCTGACACTTTGGCATGAACACCGAGAAGATTTGAGACAATATGTGAGAAAACGAGCAGTTATCTTTAAAACATTGTTATAGCACTGGACAAGAATGCAAATGTTCAACGGTAGCCCTGTGAATAAACCTCAAGGAAATAAACAAATTAGATGATAGACAGATGGATAGACAGCTAGACAGATAGACAGGTAGGTAGGTAGTAGATAGATGGATAGGTAAGCAAATAAGTAAATGGAGGAAGGAATGAGTTTGTTGTCCCCAGCAAATATTATATACTAGACACTCAATAAACATCTGTTGGGCTTCCCTGGTGGCGCAGTGATTGAGCGTCCGCCTGCCGATGCAGGGGACACGGGTTCGTGTCCCGGTCCAGGAGGATCCCACATGCTTCCGTACCGCAAAAAAAAATAAAATAAAATAAAAATAAACATCTGTTGACTGAATGAATGAGGTAATGGATGTCAAACAACGGGATAAACTATGGTCCAAAGTATCTAACACCTCATCAGTAGACACAATCTACCTGAGTAGACACAATCAGCCCTTCGGCCTCCACTGTGTGCGAAGCTCAGGTAAACGTGCATTTTGCTTCCTTCTCCTGGACACCAGGCCTTTAGGAAGCCAGCCTGTCCATGTTCCTGCTACATGGCAGGTGCTTGATGAACAAACTGTTTTACTTAATCTCTTATATATTTGGGGAGAGTATCTACAAGGATCCATCCAATTTCATGTATCAGGAGGTTTCCCTTGACCTCTCAGATACCAAAAAATGACCTTCTCCAGGGAAAGTCTGGTTGTACCAGGTGAGTCCAGTGTGGTGACACTAAGACCTCTCTATCTCTGGGTGACAAAGAGCCTTGGAGGGGTCAAAACCTTCCACAGCTTATCTATAGTCCTTTGTTCTCCAGAACCGTGCCATCCCATATGACAGCCAACAGCTGCATGTAACTATTAAATTCAAATCCATGAAAGTTAAATAAAATTAGTAATTCCACTCCTTAGTCACTCTAACCACATTTCAAGTGCTTTTGGGAGTCACATCTGCCTAGTGGCTACGAGCCGCTAAATGGCCTAATGTTCTAGAACGTTTCCATCATCACAGAAAGTTGCTTTTAGACAGGGCTGGGCTGGCATGTGATCCGATGTTACAGTATCACCTTTGACTGTACCTCAAAGGATACTGAATATAAACCAGCTAGAAATCCTGAAAACTACAGAAAGAGCTACAATGATTTAATAAGGATTATGGAACTTAAAAAGACATGAATCATAGTTGAGGAAGCAAAAATATAAATGAAGTAGCATTTCATGGGGGAAGGGAATGAGTAAATCCTCTACTTAAAGATGAAGCAACACATTATACAAAGTATAAACGGATACAAGTGACGCTCTTTAGATCTATATAATGCTGAATTGAAAGCAAATGCATTGGTCAAGATATAAACGAATCCATTTACAAACTAATTGGATTGTTAGGTGCACATCACGATCGGTAGCCTGAGGTAGCACTTCCAGCTAATGGTGGTAATTGTTTTTAGATAACCTCAAGGTGAGTACAGTCACTCAGTGCTCTATTTAACTCCCTTTTCTAGTGGAGAAATTATGCTATAGGTCAGCCTAATGGGAACACACACCTGATATGCATACAAAGGGCAACTGAAGAGTCAAGAAGTAAAATGTTTAAAAAACAATGCTTCGTAGAATTAATTAAGACGGACAAGAACCTGCACTACCACTGCAGCAGAGCCAAAAGCCCGCACCCTTCACATGCACGGTTCTGCACTTGCGAGCTTTGTGACCCGGAATTTGCCACTAAGCCTCGCTGCATTTTCAAATTTCCATCTGCCAAGTGAAAGGGGTTGTGCGACTGTTTGGCACTTCTTTTCGTTCCTGGGGACAGTGAATCAATGACCACGGCAGTGACAGAGATGGGAAGGAAGAGTGGCCGAGTCTTTCTCATCATCAAGCCAGCTCCTCCCATGCCGGGCCCAGATGGAGGCACCGACATCTTCCCAGTCACCTTCCCCAGACACCTTGGACCCAGGCTCCATCGTTCTGCTGACCCTGCCACTATCCTGTCCTCCCTGTTGCAACACCACGTACAACACACACACACACACACACACACACACACACACACACACACACACACACACCATGCACACATTAGCAGACAGGTGAGTTCAACAGCAAACCAAGAGGGCTGATGGGATGGAAGCGAGGGGAGGCGCAATCTCTGTCGTGAGCGTTAGTCGCTGCCTTCGCCACTAACGTTCTGGTATGAGTCACTAAAACCACGGTGAAATCTTGCTTGGCCATTGGATGTGCTTCTCGCTGTTTACCAAATTCCAGGTTAAAAGGACTGACATTTCGCGTATTCTCCAGAGATGAAGACGTCAAAAGAAAATGGGTATTAGCAAGAAAAGACCTGATGTGAATTCAGCAGGCATTTGGGAGCCTAAAAAAGGAGATGTGTTGTGTTCAAGGCACTTTAAGAAGACAGATTTTGACAGAAGCGCTCCAAATATTAAACTGAAACCTGGAGTCATACCTTCTAATTCCCCATCTCACTTATAGGGGAAGAGAGAAAGCTTCACTGTAGGAAAAACTTCACCCTCAAGCCCTTCCAGTCACAAACCACAGTCACCACCTTGTTGGTGCTTCCTCGTGTATGGAGGAATTCCAGTCCCAGGTCATTTTTGAGCATAGCTACAGTGTAATGGACAGTCCAAAGAAACTTAAGCATAAATTAGATCAAATGATCAGCGAGCTAGAGGATACCAAGAAAAGTCTGCGGAATGTTTTAGACGGGGAAAAACGTTTCCAAAAATCAGAGGGAAGACAATCAGGGAATTAAAGGATGAATGTCTCATCTGCCAAGAAACAGCAAACAGACTGGAAGTTTTCTGTTGGGAGTGATGTCAGGAGAGTATGAACTATATTTCATGAAATAATTTCACGTTATGTTCTACCTAAAATTGATATTGGTACAGCTTTTCAGAAAATGATCACCATCATTAAATAATATCCGTCAGGGCTTCCCTGGTGGCGCAGTGGTTGAGAGTCCGCCTGCCGATGCAGGGGACACGGGTTCGTGCCCCGGTCTGGGTAGATCCCACATGCCGCGGAGCGGCTGGGCCCGTGAGCCATGGCCGCTGAGCCTGCGCGTCCGGAGCCTGTGCTCCGCAACGGGAGAGGCCACAACAGAGAGAGGCCCGCGTACCTCAAAACAAAACAAAACAAAACATATAGCATTTATTTAGCGGTTGCCACATGCTAAGTACGGTACTAAACACTTTCATATTTTAACTCACATAATCCTTACCACCCACATCCCTAGGAAGGAGGTATTTTTATCCCCATTTTATACACAAGGAAATTAAGGCACAGAAAGGTCGGTCAAAGGTCATACAGTTTGTATGTCTTGGAGCCAGAATTGCAACCCAGGCCATGTAGCTTGCAAGCCTGTGCTATTAATTTCTAGAATATTCTACAGCTCTGTGAAGAAAGTGGCAATATATACATATTTTACTATACTGCACATACAAGAGATCATGTCAATCAAAATCTATGGTTGATTACCCACAAAAAATGATTGCAGTAAATTTTCCCACCCCTCTGTACTTGGCCTTTGTAATGTGGCTGCAGCTCCTCGCATGAAGAAGTGTCTTCTTCTCAAGTCCTTGAATCTGGGCTTGACCGTGTGACTTGCTTTAACCAATGGAATATTTACAAACATGATGCAAGCAAAGGCCTGAAAACTACCTGTGCACTGGAACTTGCTGGAGACATGGGATGACCACCACGTGGGCAAGCTAGGCTAGCCCCCTGGGAGCTAAGAAACACAAGTAGAGGCCCAGCCAACCCAGCCATCCCAACAGAAGCCCTTTAAATGGGTGGTTTGAGAATGATCTGCAATGTTCTCTTCCCTTGCCTTCTAACGCCTGGTCTTTTCGTTGATTTGTTCACCAAGGCATGGCTGAACCCTCCCTATATGCCTGACATTGTTTTGTGTGCAGGACTCTGTACGTATGGTGTAATGAGAAGAAATGTGTCTCCCAAAAAGGTATGTTCAAGGTCTAATCCCCAGTACCTATGAATGTGAACTTATTTGGGAACAGACATAACCAACGTTCCAGAGATGCAGAGACGGACACACCAGGAGAATATCATGGGATGACAGGGGCAGAGAATGGAGTGATGCAGCCATAAACCGAGGGTTGCTGGCAGCCACCAGGAGCTGGGATTGAGGGTTGGAACAGACCCCCCTCAGAGCGTCCAGAAGGAACTAACCCTGCCAACACCTCAATTTCCTACTTCTGGCCACCAGAACGCTGGAACTATCAATATCTTGTTTTAAGGCACTTTGTCATAGCAGCCTAGGAAATTAATATGTATATATATTCTGGGAAACATAGAAAAAGAACCCGGAGAAGAAAGAAAGATCACAAAATAAGAAACTGAAACTGAGATACAGATTGGAGGAGGTGCAGTAACTTCTGGCATAAAAGTGAATGAATCCCTTTGCTAACACCTATCCTTCTCCGGGGCCCACTGTGGCTCTGCAGTCAGCTGCCTGCTTGCCTGAGGACCAGGAGAGCCACCCTGGACACCTTGGGAGAGGAAGGTGCTAAACCAGCTCCTAAGGGAGCCTTTACATCCCAAGTGGGCTTGTCTTTCTTCCAGCCAAGACATGCCTGGCAGAAATTCAGGAGAAACAGGCTTCTTCAGAAGGCCTGGTCAAGACACAGTCCTACTCTAGCAGGTGGTGTTAAGGCAGACATCTGATCTGTAGCTCTTCGTCTGGCCTGCACCCAAACGTGCATCCTAGTTAATAAATTACTCCCAAAGAACCCCAATGTGCTTGTGACGATCCTCAGAGCAGAGGGGTCTAGGCTACACAGGGCTGCCTGACAGGAGTACTGGGGTGTGGACTGGGGGGATAGGACCATGTGGGAGGGAGAAATCACAACAGCTCCTTCCCAGCCCAGATCTCTGTCTTTGCCCCATCCCACCTCCGGGGTGTTGAGTCCTTCTGGAACGAGAACTAATCACCCAGGGGGACCCCAGCTTCCACACCCCTCAGCCTTTCAAACTGTTTCTTATTCTAATTCCATCCGGAGTGTCCCATCTCACCTCCCACCACTCCCCAAAACCCCAACAATCAAGACCCCTCACTATCCCCTAATTCTTCCAACATCATGGCAGCCTTGCAGCCAACTCTACTCTGGGTGCCTCACGGCACTTTGGAGTCTCTCTCTGTTGCTTGACATCTTTTTGAAGCCTGATGAAAATAACCAGCTGAACAACCTCGAAAGTGTGTGTGTGTCTCCCCTACGCCCTTCCAATCACTGATAAATACGCATGATACGGAGAAAAGCTGGCTCACCTGTCTCAGCCTCTTCCTCTTCTAGTTGGGGGACTCCAGGGAGCGTTCTTAAAGATTAATACTCACGTCAACAGGGACTTGTGCTGCTAAGACCCTTCGGTGCTGCCTTCGGCACAGATCTGGTCCAGTTCTCAGACTTCTGCCCTGGCTGTTGGCCTGGTGGACCCCACAGCCCTTGCTATACAAGCAGGAGAACCAGCTAAGTCCGACACGAATACGAGTGGTCGCAGTTTGCCTACAACCACTTCCCCATCTCTGAGATGCTCCCTGGTGGCGGTCAACGCACAGCACGAGGTGGTGCCTATGCTTTCAGCACCACCTTCCCCCCCTCCCCCCTCTGTCTCAGCATCGAAGTCCAGCCGTCGCCCTCCACACCCCAAAGGAGGGAGGTGGTGAGAGGCAGAATTCACCTCTCCGATCCCCACTTAGAATCTGGCACTGCATCTGATCCTTTCACACCCATTGATTCCACTGGTCCTTGCCTCAATCCTGCTCCAAGTATTACAAGATTATTCCCATTTTTTAAGATAAGGAAACTGAGGCTGAGAGAGGTACGGTAACCTGCACAAAAATCCATGCGTCATATAGAGCAGAATTCGGATTTGCTTCCCAGCCAGGCCTGCCCCAGAGAAAATGCTCTTTCAACTGGACCACAGAGGCCTCAGCTGCAGGCCATTCAGAGTTAAAAGTTGCCACTTACAGACACTCAAAGCCAATCAGCAGCGTCACTGTTTCGCCATAGTCAGGCAGGCAAGAGCCAGAAAAATCACTGCAGCTGTGGCAATTCCGCTGCACAGATTCTCTGTGATCCCCTCCGTCCCCACTGGCCAATGTCTTGCATGGCTGTCCTCTGCTCCTGGAGCTCCATGAGACAGGGTCTCTGGGGAACAGCACACCAACTGTACCCATGACAGCACCCAGCCCCCCTGCATCTCCGCCTGCTGTGCCCGACCCCCAGACTGACCTTCCTATCCACCCCTTCATCCTCCCAGCTGGTGCTCTGGCTTAAGTAGAACAGGGATCCCCAAGACACCTTGCTGGGCGCCAACTCAATCTCACAACCCCAGTGAGTGTGTGTGCAGAGAGAGAGAGGCAGAAAGACAGATACGCAGATAGACTGCGGAGCTCTGGGCTGGGCTTCAAAATGGATGGAAGGACTTATTTACAATCTTGAGGTTCCTGGACCACAGCTTGGTACTCAGCTCCTCCCCTTTCCCTGTTATGATGCAGGAATCACTGCTGAATTTCTACCTTCCTAGCTTCAATGCCTCCATCCCATCTGTAACCTGGCAACTCCTATGGAACAAGCTGGTCTGGTATCTGAATTGAGTGGAACCTGGATGGGGGCTTGAAATTGTTAGTGAGTGACTCCAAATCAAGTCTTAGGCTTTGTCTATGCTCTTTCCAGGTAGTGGGCTTTATCATCCATTACTCTATGCGACTTTGCTAAACCCAAGTACAGCTCCGGGATGCTCCAAGCTCACCAGCTTGGTACCAGCATTATTTTCCTATTTGCCGCTGTAACAAATCACCACATACTTTGTGGCTTTAAATAACACAGATTTATTATCTCACCGTCCTAGAGGTTAGAAGACCACATGGGTGGGCAGAGACGGCCCTTCCTAAGGCTGCAGAGAAGGATCGCTTCCTTGTCTTTGCCTGCAGTCCTTGGCTTGTGGCCCCTTCTTCCATCTCCTCGCTCTGTCTCTCTCTCCTTCCGTCCCCTGCCCTTCTGCTCTCCTCTTGTAAGGACCCCCGTGACTACACTGGGCTTACCTAGATCACCTCCCCACTCAAGCTCTTAACTCAATCCCATCTGCAAAGTCCTGACTGTCATGTAAGGTAGCATCATCACTGGTTCCAGGATTAGGACATGGGCATTTAGGGGGCCTACATTGGCACCCACGTGTGCCATAACCCACAGAGGGCGCTGTGGACTCATAGGCCAGGAGCTGTATCTTCAAAAGTTTTGAACCTCACAGGGCCTTGTCCTTGAGGGCCGATTATTTTTTTTAAGTGATTTTTTAAAATTAATTAATTAATTAATTTTTATTTTTGGCTGTGTTGGGTCTTTGTTGCTGTGCACGGGCTTTCTCTAGTTGCGGCGAGTGGGGGCTACTCTTTGTTGCTGTGCGCGGGCTTCTCGTTGCGGTGGCTTCTTTTGCGGAGCATGGGCTCCAGGCTCACAGGCTTCAGCAGTTGTGGCTCGCAGGCTCAGTAGTTGTGGCACATGGGCTCTACAGCGCAGGCTCAGTAGTTGTGGCGCACGGGCTTAGCTGCTCCACGGCATGTGGGATCCTCCCAGACCAGGGCTCGAACCCATATCCCCTGCATTGGCAGGCGGACTCTTAACCACAGCGCCACCAGGGAAGTCCCTTGATGGCCGTTTGACATATAGTGTTTGGATAAATGAATGGAGAGTATGTGGACTGAACTGTGTCCCTTCAAAATACAAGTATTGAAAGCATAACCCCCATTAGCTCAGAATGTGACCTCATTTAAAGATAGGGTTTTACAGAAGTCATCAAGGTAAAATGAGGTCATTGTGAGTGGGCTCTAATGCGATCTGACTCTGTCCTTATGAAAAGGGGGAAACCTGGACACAGACACACAGGGGGAGGGCATGTGAACAGGAAGACGGCCGTCTGCAAGTCAGGAGGTATGGTACTCAGTCTTCTCCCACAGGCCTCTAAGGAATCCAGCACCTTGAAAGTCTACTGTTAAGTCCCCCAGCGTGTGGCGCTTGTTATAACAGCCCTAGCAAATGAGCGCAGATAATAGAGCTCCTAATTAGAGAGCACTCTGGTACATTGAAAGTATGATTTAAAAAAAAGAAAAGAAAAGAACTTGTCACAGGGTTCTGTGCCACCAGAAGTATTTCACACTAGCTGTTAGTTTGGGGGCAGGGGGAGGGGGCTTAGAGCATCATTTCCTAATCAGTGTTGTTGCCATCTCTGTGTGCATGGATATTAAAGCAAAGATGGCTGGGCACCTGCCCCTCTCCCAGTGAGGCGTTCTGGCCCCAGGAGAGGATGCTGCCCCTCGGACCCCCGGGCTCCACCCTGCACAGAGCAAGACCAGACTGGAGGCAAACTTCTAAGGAGTTGCCAGGCCCCTCTGGTCCCTGGTCAGCCCTGCTGGTCTTCCTGTGTGGTCTCCACCTGTCTGCCGTCAAGTGTAACTCTCCCCCCAAGCCCAGAGCTCTGTGTGAGTCATCCACACCTTTATTATGAATTGTTTATTCTCCAGGGTGTCTGTGGCCACAAGTGACATCTCCAGTTAAGAACAACAACTAAAAGAGTGTCCCCTGAGAAAGAATTTTGGGGCTTTGGACAGCAGTGGGGTAAAGAATTTGGGCGAGGGTAATCCAGTCATTGCAGGTAGGGTATGGCCCCCTCACAAGACCATCTTTGACATCTTGTAAAATGTTCAGGAAGGGATTTTCTCCAGAAGAAATTAGTTCAGGGTCATCTTATTAGAAATAGGTTAAGTATTTGCTGGAGGCCACCAATAAGATGGGTGGTGATTTGGTGTCCACGACCAAAGATGACCCCTCGCACTGCACTGCCAGTGTGTTTATTAAAGCCAGTGAAAGGTCTTGATCTCTGGATGCCCCCTTATTGTGCATCTTACACACCAATAGTGGGGAATTACTTACTGATCAATTGTGGGGAAAATAATTAGCTTCCCTCCACCCCGGGCTAATTACAGAGAGCATCATTTAGGCAACGCCGTGCACACATGTGCAGCCCACCTCCACCCTGCCTTCCCAGACCGTCCGGGAGGCAGACAGCAAGTGCATTCCGGTGACAGCTGGCAAGCCAGCCTCTGGGAATGAAACATTTTAGCACTTCATAAATTTCTAACAAGGTTTCAGATTGCCGCCGTTTCCCTCCTCTCAGCTCTGTCAACTAGTGAAAGGGAGGGGAAAAATAGACTAATTAAATCTACAGTGAGAAAGTGCTACTGGTAAGATTGCTACTTATTAAAAATAATGAACTGTTAGGACCAATTTGCAAAGTAGGTGAAATTCTCCCCATTTCCCCTATATATAAAAACACATCCTTCTGATTGTATATGTATTGGGTATATATGGATATATATCAGAACAGAATATGATATATGACATTCTTAAACCTAATGGAAAGTGACACATAATAAAGTAAAACATTGAGAGACCATGTAACAATACTCGATATGAACACTGAGGCTTGATACCGTGTACAAAGTAGGTCATTTCAAATTCTTTTCCCACATGATTGTTATCGCAAGAAAAATTATTGCCGGTGACGTACCAAATGGAGAGAAACACAGCCTTGAAAACCTTCCTGAAATGACAATTTCCAAGTTTTGATCACCATCACTAATTTTTTAAAATAACAGTAGCAATAAAGCTCTCTTCATTCTTTCACTCTGTTTTAAAAGGAAAGATAGTCAACTGGAGATATGCAAGACTGAGGGGCAGGGCGAGCAAAGAGAAAGGAAAATAACTCACAAAGTATTTCACTGTCAACTAAAAAACATGTAAGCAGCTTGGTGGGGGGGGGGGTAAGTTCAGAAAAATAAAAGATAAAATTTTAAAGAATTTTATTCTGAGGAAAGCAACGTACCCTCCTGTTTCTATGAGCACAAGTTATGTAACTGCAGCTGTCTTCAGCCTGTAGGTGTATCTCATACAAGAACTACACAGGCTGCTATGCAGGGGACAGTATCGGACATGTGAATAGAATAGGGCAAAAACGAGGGCGCTGACAATCCTGTCGGTAACTCGGGGTCCAAATCCCTCTGAGCCAAGCGCACAGCCAAGCACAAAGCAGGTACTGGAGAACAAGCAGCTGCTGGGCCGGGATTATCAGTGCTGCCTGCCCCTGCCCACCACACGTCTGACATCCCCTGCACAGGGCTGATCTACTTCACCTGATGCCTGCTTTCTTTTTCAGCCTGAGAAGGCTGACCTTTAGGATGACGTATATAAACAAACTTCCGCAGCTAGGATGGGAGGAAAATGCAGAGAAGAACATGCGCCCTATTTATGTTCGGGAAAATAAACAGACCTTTAAAGTACCGGCCCAGATGATATTCACAACAGTGACCTCAGGGTTGGAAATCTCACAACGGCTCCCGACTGAATTTCAGATGCAAATGATCACTTGGTATTAATTTCAGCCTTGCTAATGTTTGGTCCCGAGCATCACAGCTAATTGGCAGGAGGAACTGCCAGTTCTGCTGATGGCAGCCCCGTGGAACACTTGGGATCTTCTGAGTGGTAGAACCCACAGTCACTGGATAGTGTTAGCTTGCCAATTATGAACCTTGGTATCTCTCTCGCCACTCTCTCCCTTCCCCTCCCCTTCCCCCTCTCCCTCTCTCCTTCTCTCTCTCCGTGTGTGTGTGTGTGTGTGTGTGTGTGTGTGTGTGTGTGTGTGTGTTTCTACATATGCAGAGGTTTGGTGACAGGGACAAAAAGAAAAAAAAATTGAGAGTAATAAACAGTGTGATTAAGTGGAAGAGTACTCATAAAACACTCCAATGTTGACTGACAATGCCAAGCAAGGTAAAAGTGATTCTAGAAATTCATCCAGGCTTTTAACACATAGGCTGCGACTTCACTAAAGAAAACAAGGTCCCCCCGGGCCACCCTATACCCAGATTACAGCTCGGGGCCACTGAAGGGGACCCACCCATCTGCCCCATTACTTTACAGTGACACCCCCTGTGTGGACTGCAATGTGGTCATTCTGAGTACAGCATCGTAACATACATTTTCCCTGTTTTTTTATCCAAACGCCCAAGTGATTTTATGGGCATCGTCTGATCTACTGCTTGCCACAACTACATCCATCTTGTCTTCCACCAACAGAAACGATTATTCTCTATCTCTCCCAGCAATTCCTACAGGGCATAACCAGTAAGGACAAGACAAGTGACCAGCCAGCATTTTGGGCTTAATGAATGAACCCGACCTGAGTTTATTCTCATCAAACACAATTTCCATTTCCAGGTGTTTACAAGGTTCATCCAACATCACATGGAGGTCTTTTCCTGGTAAATTTAGAAATCCATCTGCTGCTAGAAGCACTGATGCACTTTGCTCACCAGATCTGGAAGTGTTTCAAGGTAAAAACAGGCTTCCCAAGGAACGTGTTGATTGTAATCAGAGTGAAGCCAGCAGTTACCAGGAACTGAAGTTGAGCGTTGAACCGTGGGCATGACCTGGAGGAATGGAGGAGCTGAGAATGAGAAAAACTGCTTTTTCTTTGGAAAGGGAGATGGAGGTCTATGTGGGATACAGCTGAAATTATCTGAAAGGGGACATTATCGGAGGGACTGACATTAAACATGGCAGTTAAAGATCTCCTTCAATGTCAAGGTGAAGTGTTTTGGGGCTGCAAAAGTAGACCTATCTCTAGAGGGTGGTTGGGGGATATTTGCTCACATGAATTCACTGGAGTCTCCACCTTAGAAGCTCGGGGGTCCTGCCCCTGCCCACTTCAATCTCCTCTAAGGCTCTGAGTGGCCATGAGCAGAGCCAGATGCCCTCCCCTGACCTGCAACATTCCAGAACAAACAGTGACATTTACATCCCTGTGATAAACTACTTGCTCCCCCATAAATATCCTGAATGGTTTGAACTTTTGGAGTGGAACCTTCTAGAAAAGATGCTGTGGCATCTTAAATGCTCAAACTCCATTTTTCTTTGGGGAAGTGTGAGCACCCTGGCCAAAGCCTCACAGGTGACCTCAGCTATGAAAACTGGCCCATTGTGCTGCCTCCGTGGGGTAGAAGAAAGCGAGTCCTGGGCTCCCGGAGCACAGAGGCTGAGTGTAAGCAGCGCCCAACGTCACGCAGTGAGAACCCGACAGAGGCCCCGAGTCCTAGGCCGGCCCCCTTCACTCACCCCTGGAGAGGCGGTCTTGCAGCTTTGTCCGGGCATCTTGTGTTTAGCCGCACAGAACCCTGAGCTCTTTTCGCAAGTCAAACCAAGAAACACCCTCTAAATTATACCCGTTACCTTCCTAGAAATAATAGTGAATTGTTACATAACTGGTCTTTGTTATCACAAAACAAACCACTTCCCTCCGGTTTTTCCGTTTCTCCAAAGTTAGCATTAGTTTCCCATCCCTTTTCACCATCTCTTTCCGCTATTGGCAGGTTAGGGTCACAGTGTCAAGGCAGCATGGTGGGACTCACAGCTCCAGCCCGAGGAGATCCATAATTCATGCATAAGTACCTCTTCCAAGACTGGGACCCTGGGATACAGGGATGGCCTGGCACCAACTTCAAAATTTGCCCACAAGAACTCGTCATGTGAGTTTTCTCCATGAAATCATAGCGAGATATTCTCAGTCACTGGGGTAGCCAGTTCAGGGCTGGAAGCCCTCTGCATCTTCTCAGCACAGTTGGGGCTGCAGGAGAAGAAATAATAGCCAGCACTCAGCACTGGCAGCTGGCCACCTGCTGCTCTAAACCTTCTGTGAGCACAGACTCACTTAATTCTCACAGCAGCCCTACAGGAGGGAGATGTTATTATCAACCCCACTTTCCAGATGAGAACACTGAGACACAGAACAGTTAGGTAAGCTGCCCAAGCCATACAGCTGATGAGAAGAGGCACAGAGATTCAAACCCTGAAACATGGACAACCTAATTAGGAAACCTTTTTCACAGTTACTAAGAAGCAGGTAAAGCATGATAAACATGTTGGGGGCATAATTTCAGTGTAAAAAATAAAAGAAGAGGTAAAAAGTTGCCAAGTTGAGGAGCATACGAGGACCTGGGCAGTCTTTTCTTGCGGAAACCCCTAGAAAGATTTAGGAAAACATTTTTTAAAAAGCAGCCTTCGAAGGGAAGGAAATGGAATAAACATAAGGCTGCATGGGGATGGGTGTGGGCGTCACTCCCGGGCTCAGGGGCGGCAGTCTCCTGGCTAAACAGGGTGGGCGGGTCAGCGGACAGACACACTTAGGACTGATGTAGTAGGAAACGGCCAGCGAGGTGTGCGGAGTACAGAAGGGACAGAGGGGCTGCATCAGGAAGGGAGTTTTCATCAGCACGAGAACCACGTGGCTCTTTTTTCCAGGCGCCCTTTGAGCAGGTGCTGGACTGTGTGTCCTTCAAGGACCTCACTGCTTGCTCAGCTGCTGTCGGGACGCCGTTATGAACTGAGATGGGGGAGGGGGGGGCTAGTACCGGGAATGGAAAGAAGTGAGGTCATCTCAAAGAACAGAGTGCCCTTTGCAGCTTTTCTGAAAGCTGGAGTTCTGAAAGCAGCACTCCTTGAAGACGTGTACCCTGCTGCTCCCTGGGACCGTGAACAAGTTACCTCTCGGCATCAACGCTAGGTGAGAGAGGGTACCTCCTTGACCCCCCTTTCTGCCAGGCGCACCTCTACCCACGGTTGATGGAAGCTACACCAGAGCTTGCTCAGTTTGCTATCTCTGTCCCTCAGTGCCTCGTTCATTCCCATCTAAACTGCACCTCTAAGTAAACCGAGCACAAGCAAAGAAAGTATGAAGGTATAACGGAGAGCCCTGAACAGCACATTTTTATTCTCAGTTGCTCTGGGTAAAACTCTGAAAACAATTTGTTTGATTTGTGACGCTACTGTTTCTGCCTCAAGAACTGTTTTTGATTTGGAAAGGCATTCCAAGTAGGTACACCGGAGAATGCAACCTAAAGTAGCCAGGTGATTTAATTTTACATGCGTGTTTTATTTCCAGGGAAGATGAGTATGTTGCATACAATGGAGAGAAAAAAAATTGGAGACTGGAGTTCCTGATGTCATCTTTATGTGAACATTCTTTATTATTTCATAAAATGTAACCATGTTAATGGGAAAGAGGCCATGAAAACTATTCATTTTTGCTACACGTGCTGGTAACCACAAAATAAGATGTATAGGAACTGATACCGAATTTTCGTTAATAAGGATTGCTACTCCGTCCTGTTGTGTCAACACAAATTCCATTCCTCATTTTTGTTATTAAACATTTTGTGAGTAATGGATGCAGAAAGCAATTCAGTGGTCATCACCTATCTCCTTCCTCTCAGTTAAAGGTATTTCAGACCTGCATCCTGTACCATCAGCTGGTCCTGGTTCTGTATGGAGCTCAGTCAGTTACAGGAACTGCCTCAGTCCTCCCTCAGCGGGAGCCCCGCCCCTCTCCGATGGCTTCTCCAGCCAAATTCCCTGCATCTCTCTGGATCATGTGACTCCCCTCCCCAAATGCAGAGAGCTGGAAGAATGGCGAGCATCTGATGTGCTGGGCAGCATGGTGCCATTTGTGCGTGTCTCTGGTCAAGCAAAGTGGTTACCACTCATCACGTATCAGGACCTATAACAAATTCCACAACCTCACCGGATGTGGATTAAGAAACAATTACTGGCATAGTAGAAGCTGTGATGCCCCAGCACTGGGCCCCTTTTCCAAGCTGGGGCACCCATCTCCTAGCTGCTATGAGGCTCAAAAGCTCATGCCTCTCAGCTACCACACCACCACCCCCCGCCCCAGAAAATTATCTGCCAAACAATAACCAGCTGACCCCACTTCTCCCTGACAGCCCAGTCAGTAACTGAGCCAGGGTTCAGACAGATGACCCCCGCCACAGGTGCCACGAGTCCCGCAGGAGGGCACCGTGCCCCAGAGCTCTCCTGTGAGGTCAGGCGGAGTGCAGACTCCCGTTGAAAGCATCCCTGACTCACCTGGCTCCTCCCACAGCCCTTCTTCAACCAGCCCTGCGAGCACTTGCACAAGAACCCCCTTCTCAGGTTCTGCTTCTGGAACCAACTGTAGTCGGTTCCTGGGGCTGCCCTGACAAATGACCACAAGATGGGGGAGGCTTAAGGCAACAGGAATTCACTCTCCCACAGTCTGGAGGACAGAAGTCAGGAATTAGGGTGCAGGCAGGGTTGGTTTTCCTGGAGGCTCTGGGGAAGGAACCATCCCATGCCTTTGCTGACTCCTGGTATCTGCCGGCAATCCTTGGAATCCCTTGTTTGGTGGAGGCATCCTTCCGATATCTGCCTCCATCTTCACACGACTTGCTCTCTCTGTGTCTCTAAGGTCCAATTCTCCCTCTACTTTCTCTCATAAGGACACCAGTTCTCCAGATTTCCAGGATCTGGAGACCCTATTTTCAAATAAGGGCACATATCCTGAGGTTCCAGGCGAACATGGATTTGGGGGACGCTTCAACCCACTACACCAAAACTAAGTCAATTGAGCGAAGTACCTACAAGCCAAGGTTAGCAAGAGAAGGCATGGGTCCCCCCACCTTCACTCTGACCCCATGGAAAGTCATGCTGGGCTCGGGTTCTACAATGAACATGCAGTGCGGCTGTGAATTTCAGGGAGGTCCCCTCCACCCTGCCGCTCTCCCTTCTAATAAGGCAAGTGTAAGAGCAATCCTGCACACAAGGGAAGAATCAGGCTACTGGGGCCTCAGGGTGGGCCTGTGGGATGCCAGCTGTTTGCCAGTTGTTTGGGGCTTGGGGATCCAGTGGAAGCTGGATTCAGGTGCAACCCCAGCGGGAAGGAAACCACTGGTCCCACAGGAGGCTGAAATCGGGGTGAGCTCCTCCCTCCCTCTACACACGCTGGGGGACGTGCCAGCTGAGACTCTGTCCAACAGGCAGGAGAGAGCTCCCAGGGCGCCTGCAGACAGCTGCGCTTTTTACACCATACCCTACAAGGACGTCAGCCTGGGACTTGGTGACGCACTGTGAGAGCTCTGCCACGAGACGATTCTTCCTCTCTCAATTCTACTATACAATGCAGAGTCAAAGAGCATCAGAGCGCTAAAGAGAAGAGCAGGCAGTGTGCATAACGGGCAGTGAAGTCAGAGGCGTGTTGGTAAAAGCAGCTATGCCCAGAATCTGTGAGTGAAGTGAACAGCGGGAACCAGAGTGGAGGCCCATGAATTGCACAGGAGGGGTCAGTGAGACGACATGGGCTCCAGAGCCCCCAGGGAGCCTCAGCCACCTTCCAGTTCTAGTTTCCAGAAGGTCCACCCGCATAACAGTTCCTTTCTTCCTTGGTATCTGGTCGTGTAGCTGAGGATCCTAGCATTCTCACTACAAATGGATATTTTATAATAAACTCTCATTACTTGCAGTGACATGAGTCAGTCTTATTTTAGTGCATTACAACGAGCCAACAGAACATCCCATAAAGTTAGGAGGATACAGCTAGTCCAGTGTGTGCCACTACATTAAAAGCCTTACCCACAGAGCACCTTTACACTGAAAGCCACAACAGTCATTACTGGGTCTTACTTGTGTCTCAGATGAGTCTGAGATTCAGTTTAGTGAAACATCTTGCCATGATCACTCAGGGAGCTCAACTCAGATCTGCTAAATGGTCTCAAAAAAAGCAAGTTGAGGGGCTTCCCAGGTGGCGCAGTGGCTGAGAGTCCACCTGCCGATGCAGGGGACGCGGGTTCGTGCCCCAGTCCAGGAAGATCCCACATGCCACGGAGTGGCTGGGCCCGTGAGCCGTGGCTGCTGAGCCTGCACGTCTGGAGTCTGTGGTCCGCAATGGGAGAGGCCACAGCAGTGAGAGGGCCGCGTACCGCAAAAAAAAAAAAAAAAAAATACTCACACTGGGCTTTTAATTCAATATGTCAGAATAAGTCTATTCATGTTCCCTCTTCTGCCCCAAAACTTCCTTCAAATAAGAGCAATAGCCTAAGAAAAACGAAAAATGGCAAACAAAATGGAGCAATCAGCAACTGAGAGATTTCAACAGATTCTGAAGCACAGATTCCTCTCATCACAAAGCAATGATACCTATTCCACGCGCTCTGACCACTTACGTAATGCTCCCAGTTTCCTTGTGTATGTGCTCAGTCTTGAATATAAATACACAACCAGTGGCCATCAGATATTTGAGGAATGCTCACATCATAAAAGAGTAAGACCAAGATAAATAAATATGAAAACACAAACCTTGGATGAGACATAATCAAGAAAATGAAAGAAAACTAAAATTATCATCATCATCATCTCTAAGAAATATCCAGCAAGGAATTCTAGAAGATAATTTATTTGTAAGACAAGAATAGAATAATAATGGACACTATGAGAAACATTAACAGAAATGAAGAACTGAATGAAAAGGACAGATGCACAGCTAACTGGAATCTCAGGAACATAAAAATGAATGCGAAGAAATACTTAAAAGAAAATAACGGTAAAATTTTTTGGACTGACAGAAAACGTGGACCAAAAATCCCCAAAGCATGATATACTAAGTTAAATAAAAGTTAAAAGTTAAATAAAAAGTTCACGTCTAAGCACACTTCGATAAAAATTACAGAATATCAAAATACAAACAGAAGATATTAAATGCAGCCAGAGAAAAAGAGCAAATGATCTACAAAAGGGTAAGAATTTAAATGATAGCTGACACCCCAACTATGCCAAAGAAATCCAGAGACAGTGATATATTACCTTCAAAGTGTAGAGGGGAAATAACAGTCCATGTAGAAGTGTGTACCCAGCAAAATACTCTTTCATGAAAAGGATGAAATAAGGATAGTTAGAGATCACAGAAACTAAGAGTATACTACAAAGAGACCAGAAATAAAGGAAAACCTAAAGAATACACTTCAAGAAAAAAGAACATGATCCCACAAGGATGGTCTGAGATCCAAGTAGGAATGAACAAATGACATGATAAAACTGTAGCTAAATCCAAACCAATATCATCTGAGTAAGGTCATAATAAAATAATGCCTAATGTCTAGATTAAAAAACATAACAACAAGTACATGTAAGCCTTGAGATGGGTAATCAAAATCAATGTGGTCCAACCCTGTCTCCAAGAGGAGACCACAGACTGGGTGGCTTATAAACAACCTACATTTTATTTCTCACTGTTCTGGAGGCTGGAAGTCCAAGGTCAAGGCACCGGCAGATTTGGTGTCAGGTGAGGGCTCTCTTCCTGGTTCAGAGAAGGCACCTTCTGGGTGTGTCTTCACATGGTGGAAGAGGTGAGGAAGCACTCTGGGGCCTCTTTTATAGGGGTACTGATCCCATTCATGAGGGCTCCACCTTCATGACCTAACCACCTCCCAAAGGACCCGTCTCCTAATACCATCGCATTGGGCATTACGTTTCAGCATATGAAGTTTAGGTGGATATAAACATTCAACCTATAGTACCTGTTTTGTTGTGAGTTTGTTTTTTTTTTTTTTCCTGTGGAAAAAGGTGGCTAGGTTATCATTTACCTGTAGACCTTTGCTAGTTTAAATGCACATGGGAAAATTCCAAGGTAAATTTAAACATACAGAAAGAGAAAATGTGTCCTAAATAAGTAGAACAAAAAAGAAAAACTCATTAGACAAAGAAAGAAAGGTGAAAGTATAAATACAATAAAGTCAAAAAGTAAGACAGGAGAAAGAAATCCAATGTATCAATCATTAGAATGAATGAAAGCACACTGAACTTGAGTTTGGATAATCCTATCCTAGTCTGGGGTAGCAAACTATTGTTTTCCAGTATAGAAGACTAATTTTTGAGCATGATTATTTTCACGGGGTTTTTTTTTTTTCAAAAAGGGAAGAAAAGATATTCTTGCTTGAAGTATGAAAAAAGAGAATGGAGAGATGAAAGGCTGGCTATCAGGATGTTATCACAGTAGCCTGATCGAGTGACGATAAACATACTTAAACTTTTTGAGGACATCCTCAACTACGTCCATGGAATAAATTCTAAGGAAGAAAAATTTTGAGGTCAAACAGATGCCAGTATTTGTAATCTTTAGTATGTGCTGTCAAGTCTCCCTGCAGGAAGTTTGCACCCTTGAATGCTGTTACAATATTTATCAATATTCTTGTTATAGCTCTTGTTGCATTTTACCAAGAGCAGGCGCTACTCTAGTTCATAGTAGGGAATGAGACAGACAAAACCCCTCCCATCATACATCTACCATTCCATGTGCAGAGGGGAAGAAGACAAGGAGAATAAAAAGTCAACCAATCAATAATAATTTCAGATAATAAAATGTTATGAGGAAAATAGAATAGGTGAGTTGATGAGCAGTGACTTCATAGTGTGTAGGTGGTGAAGGTCTCTTTGAGCCAGGGCCTGAGAGACCTGCAAAAGAGCACCCCTGCAGAGAGATGGCAGTGAAGGCTGTCCAGTGGAACTAGCTGGACATGGCCAGGGAATAGAAAAATGCCCAGGTGGCCAGTGTATAATGAGGGAAGGGCTGGTGGGCTTTTCTTTCAAATAGATGACTAAGATTTACATATACACCCATGTCCCATGAGGAAGGGAAGTGGGGCAAGGTAACTGATGAGCAGATCAAACCCATAAGTGTGTCTTCATTCACACAACACAGGGATCTCACCTTCAGTGAGCATTCTTCCGTGCTTGGGACTTTATATACGCCATCTCTTCAATTATAACACAATCACAGACATCATCAACTCCATTTTCATGTTGAGGAAACAGAGTCAGAAGGAGAGAAGTCACAGCTTATAAGTAGTGGAGTCTGGCTTTACACTCAAGTTGTACTGACTCCAAAGTTCATGTTGTTTCCACCCTGAGCAAAGGGACCACCCAGATGGACACGGACACTGTGATGAGCTTTAGAAACCGACAGGCAATGTCTTGAGCATGTAAACTTGTAAAGGTGAGATGGTTTTCATGACTTTACTTACCATTACCATAATTTTATGAACCACCTATTTCCAAATTACATATACTAATCATTGTATATATTATTTAATATATATCCTACATATAATCTAAAGATAATTATTATGAGAAACTAGAGAGCAGAGAAAAATAAGTACAGCAGCATCCTATAGGGTGAATTGGCATTACAAGTAGGAATTAGCTTTATCTCCAGCTAATCATTGCTATATTTAGGCTCACTCTAAAAATTGTTTGTGTCTGATAGTCTTGCTACCTCATTAAATAAAAAGTACTGATTCTAATAATTACCAACTCATCTTTAAACTGATAATTACAATACTGGTAGTGGCTATCTCATACTAAGATTTAAAGAGTAAATTGTACTTATATGAGCCCTTTGGGGTCTGGGATATACAAGCCAAAAGTGGGTGATTGTGATGGCTTTCAAACGTTTTCAAGTGAGCTGGAAGAGGGTGGCTAGTAGGGACCACTGGTGCCCAGGAATCTGAAGGATCCTCACCCAAGACAGGAACCACAATTACTTGAAAGGAAAACTTGAGAAAACATTTGAAAGGAAACTCCAACAAACTTATAGGTACGTGGTATCAGGGAACTCCTGGGTTTCCATCTTGAACACAGGGCTGACTACATTATGAGATCATAATAAAGGACTGCTGCTGTATAATGAAAAAGAGGAAAGAGTTCAACAAAGATTTGGGCCCATTATTCAGGAGAAGACTTAGCCAATTCTATTGAAAAGAAATCTCTTGAGCCCTTGTCTGTGGCTATAGGAGACAGATTTGATTTTTTAGACTCTGTAAGATGATCACAGAATCACTGCTGGAGAGAACTCTGGACTGAACAGAGAGGCAGGGCCTTAACGGGACACAGACTGCCTTTCTTGGTCATCACTAGCATGTGTTCCCCACAAGCTACTCTAGGGGTAGTATCATCGCCCTCCACACACATGGATGAACCCAAAACCTCTTAGCAGTAGCCAGTACAACTCATTCATTCATTTTTTCAACTGATGATTTATTTTTTTAATGCTCATAGTAAAACATGTTTTAAGTATAGAAAGGTAAAAAATAAAAGCAAAAATGTAATCTACACTCCCAACCTCAATTACAAAAGGAGGAAACCGTGGGTTATAGTTTTACATGAACTCTTCTGGATCAAAAGTACATAGTATATAAACTATATAATATGTATGTACTTTTGAAATATGCAAATAAGATTAAAATATTATATTATGCATCACATTTTTGTCATTTGATAACCTATTGCTTTATGTCAGTGCACACAGATGTACCTCATTCATTTTAGTGGCATCATGATATTTTATCATATGGTTACTTCCTAGTTTTGACTACCAATATCACTGTATGAATATTGTTATTTATGTCTCTTGTGTGAGAATATCACAGAGTAAGTTCCAAGCACAGAACTTGTTGGGTATTTTCATTTTTAAAGAAAATTTATTATTTTTAATTTTTATAAAATTTTTAAAGTTTACACTCCATTTACGGTTATTACAAAATATTGGCTATATTCCCCACATTGTACAATACATCCTTGTAGCCTGTCTTACACCCAATATTTCGTCCCTCCCACTCCCCCCACCCCTATCTTGCCCCTCCCCCGCCTCCCCACTGGTAACCACTAGTTTGTTCTCTATATCTGTGAGTCTGCTTCTTGTTACATTCACTAGTTTGTTGCATTTTTTAGATTCCACGCATAAGTGATATCGTACAGTATTTGTCTTTCTCTGTCTGACTTATTACATTTAGCATAATGCCCTCCGAGTCCAACCATGTTGCTACAAATGGCAAAATTTCATTCTTTTCTATGGCTGAGTAGTATTCTATTGTGTGTATATGTATGTGTATATATATATATATACCACATCTTCTTTATCCATTCATGTGTTGATGAACACTTAGTTTGCTTCCATGTCTTGGCAATTGTATATGTGTGGCTATAAACATTGAGGTGCATGTATCTTTTAGACTTAGTGTTTTCGTTTTTTTCACATATATCCGTATATATACCAGAAGTGGAATTGCTGGGTCATATAGTAGCTCTATTTTTAGTTTTTTGAGCAACTTCCATACTGTTTTCCACAGTGGCTGCGCCAATTTACATTCTCACCAACAATGCATGAAGGTTCCCTTTTTTCCAGATACTCGCCAACATTTGTTATTTGTGTTCTTTTTGATGATAGCCATTCTGACAGGTGTGAAGTGATATCTCATTGTGGTTTTGATTTGCATTTCCCTGATGATTAGCAATGTTGAGCATATTTTCACATGCCTGTTGGCCATCTGCATTTCCTCTTTGGAAAAATGCCTATTCAGTTCTTCTGCCCATTTTTTAATCAGGTTGTTTGTTCTTTTGATGTTGAATTGTATGAGCCGTTTATATATGTTGGATATTGATTCCTTATCAGTCATATCGTTTGTAAATATTTTCTCCCATTCAGTAGGTTGTCTTTTGTTTTGTTGATGGTTTCCTTTGGTGTGCAAAAGCATTTAAGTTTAATTAGGTCTCATTTGTTTATTTTTGCTTTTATTTCCTTTACTTTAGAAGGTAGGTCCAAAAAATTGTTGCCGCAATTTAGGTCAAAGAGTGTTCTGCCTATGTTTTCCTCTAGGAGTTTTATAGTATCTGGTCTTATATTTAGGTCTTTAATCCATTTCAAGTTTATGAACAGAATAGAGAGCCCACAAACAAACCCATGCACTTATGGTCAATTAATCTATGAAAAAGGAGGCAAGAATATACAATGGATAAAAGACAGTCTTTTCAACAAGTGGTGCTGCGAAACCTGGACAGCTACTTGTAAAAGAATGAAATTAGAACATTCTCTAATACCATAGGCAAAAATAAACTCAAAATGGGAGTTTCCATTTTGAGTTTTGGGAGATACTCCCTCCTGCAAGGTTGCTCCCATTGGCATGCCCACAGAAGTGGGCAGGGAGGGATCCTGTTCCCCACACCCAGGCTACTGCAGTGGTAAATTTCCATTTTTGCCCATTTGGTACATAAAACAGGGCATGGCATTGTTTTTTGTTTTTTATTTTCCTTGGTGTCTTTTTTTTTTAACATCTTTATTGGAGTATAATTGCTTTACAATGGTGTGTTAGTTTCTGCTTTATAACAAAGTGAATCAGCTATACATATACATATATCCCCAGGCATTGCTGTTTTGATTTGCAATTCTTTACGAGGAGCTGAGCCCATTTTCAAGTCTTTATTGGACATTCAGATTGTGTTTTGGGTATCAACCTGTCCATGTGCTTTGCTCATTCTTCTACTGGCTTATTTATCTCAGTCTTATTCATTTTAAGCATTCCTTACAAAAGAAGAAACTTAGTTCTTTGTTAGATGTCTTCCAGGTTATTATTACAGATATTTTCCCAGAATTCCATGTGTATATTGGTTTCATAGTATTTAATAAGTTGTAGGTAGTCTTGGAGTGTTTTGCTATGACTAGAGAGTTTTTCCCCACCACAATATTAGTTTCTGACACAAATATATTTTTCAAGCACTTTTCTGTTCACATTTAAATATAAATATTTACTTCATTTATAATTAATTTTGGTGTGAGAAGTAAGGTATAGATTCAGCTTTATTTTTTTTCCTAAATAATAATTATGTAGTTGAACCAACTTCATTCACCAAAGATTCAACTTTCCCTTGATGATCTGAGCTGCCTTTATTGTGTAATACATCTCCACACATATTTGGACCTATTTCTGAACTTACTTCTATTCTATTGAACTGATCCTGCATCTTTAACAAGCTGAATAACAGGTACAAATCATCTAATCCTCACTTCATAATTCTTCTTTTACAAAACTTTCCTGTCTTTTCCCTAAAGGACTGGACTCTGGTCAAATCCCACCACTTCCGTTTACTGGGTGTACTTCCACTTAAGCCTAAGTTATATGCCTCTCTCTACCTCAGTGTTCTCATGCATAAAATATTGATATGAATAGAACACACTGTGTAAGATGCTTTTGAGGAATGAATAATTTAAAGCAATTAGAACACAGCAGGTATAATAATCACCCAATTAGCGTCCACCATTGTCATCATTATTATTCTTTTGTCTATAGATTGTTGTTTCGTTGTGTGCATTTTAAAAAATAATTTCAAAGATTTATATTTAGTTTTAGCCCTTCTATTGGTTATATTTATAATTGTATTTAATATTAAACATTTATTACTCTGTCTAGTGATTTCAAGCAGTATCTATCAGTTCTCAGTTATCTGCTGTTCTGCATTCTCCCCCATCCTCGGTTTAATCTATATTATTCCACATAATATTTATATGTATATATTTAATATAAATTATTCCACAAATAAATAATATATACCTAATAACGTTTAATCACATCTAAATTTTATAACCATAACTCTGCAGTTAAAAGCTCATGAGTACTCCTCCACTGCTGAGTTCACTTGGATTTTACTATCTGTTATGAGCAGAATTTTGTCCCCTCAAATTCATATGTTGAACTCCTAACCCCCATGACTTCATTATGTGACTGTACTTGGAGAGAGGTCTTTAAAGAAGTAATTAAGGCAAAATGAGGTCACATGGGTGGGCCTTAATCTGATAAGACTGGTGTCCTTATAAGAAGATGAGATTAGGACACTGACACACAGACTGAGGGGTGACCATGTGAGTACAGGTGAGAAGGTGGCCATCTACAAGCCAAAGAGAGAGAAACCAACTCTGCTGATACCTTGATCTTGGACTTCCAGCCTCCAGAACTGTGAGGAAATAAATTTCTGTTGTTTAAACCACCCAGCCTGCAGTACTTTGTTATGGCAGCCTGATCAATCTGATACACCATCAGACTGTTTTTTGTTCGTTTTGCTTTGTTTTTCCAACAAGTAGCTAAGGTTCTATATTTTCTGACTTCTTGCATGAGTGAAATGTCTGCTGCTTTTATATTTGAGTGACAACTGAACTAGGTATAAAATTCCTGAGCTAAATTTTCTTTAAATGCTGCTTCAACTGTCTTCTGGCATTAAGTATTTCTGGGGAGATGTCTTAGAAGAACGTGATACTTCATCTTTGCTTGTTACTCTTCTGTTCAAATATTTGAAGTGTTTTTTCTTAATCCTTGAATTTTGGTGAGTTCACTCACTATAATGCCTCAGTGTGCTTTTTTTGTATCAATTTTCCCCTGAGTACAGAGTAACTTTCTGATCCACATCTTTACTACTTAATTCATCATATGTTTATTGAGTAGCTACTATGGGTGAGCACTGTTCTAGGATACCTTCAGATCTTCCTTCATTTTAGGAATTTTTTCATTCATGCCTTAACTTTCTCTTTGTTTGGCCATTTGCTATTTTCCCGATTAACTTCATAACATTGTTGTATGTCCTCTATGTCTTTATACTTATCTCTAATTGGTTTATTTATGTGATTATCTGAGGTATTTGTTCTATTCATACAACGAATACTGTACCTATTACGTGCGATCCAAATAACTTAGTTTTCATAAGTATCTTTCTCCTTTTCTTCCTAAGTCTTTTTTATTTATTAGTTGGGAAAGATGTTGGTTTAGTTCTCATCCTATTTCTTTTTTATTTTTGGCTGTGTTGGGTCTTCATTGCTGCACGCAGGTTTTCTCTAGTTGCAGCGAGCAGGGGCTACTCTTTGTCGTGGTGCATGGGTTTCTTATTGCGGTGGCTTCTCTTGTTATGGAGCATGGGCTTTAGGCGTGTGGGCTTCAGTAGTTGTGGCACGTGGGCTCAGTAGTTCATGGGCTCTAGAGCACATGGGCTCTAGAGCACAGGCTCAGTAGTAGTGGCACACGGGCTTAGTTGCTCCGTGACATGTGGGATCTTCCCATACGAGGGCTCAAATGTGTCGCCTGCACTGGCAGGCAGATTCTTAACCACTGTGCCACCAGGAAAGTCCTTCATCCTATTTCTTAGTAACCATAATTACCTTTTTTTTTTTAATTAATGTATTCTTTTTATCAACAATTTTTATTTTTCTTTCAGTTAATTTCATATTACTTAAAGTTCTGTTACAAACAAAACATTGTTTTTTCTTCTTTTTCAGAGTGTTTTCTTCCCAAATGAAATTTCTCATATGTTTCTCATATGCATGTTATAGTTCTTTGCTTTTCTTTCTATGCACTATCCTTGAATAGCTCTTATGCAATTTCTTTGTATACTCACCACATTTAACTTGGGCAGCTCAAGCCAGTCCTTCTATTCACTCTGCATGCGGTGTAGGTAAATTTTTCCTGATTCTCTTCCCACTCTAACCAAAACACGTCCATCTTCCTTGCAGAAAATCTGATTCGTATTCTAAGTGGTTCGCATTCCACCTATTTCTCAGCAGCTGAGGTCCTTTTTTACCTGTTGGAGGGAGGTTGTTTTGGGTGCTGAACTCCAGATGTGGCTCTAACAATCTGGGACCGCAAGTCCCGGTCTCTGCTTGTGACTCGTTATCTGGCCCAGGTTCGCTCCACCTACTCAGAGGTGTAGCCCATTTGTGTTGGAGAGGGGTGAGTGCAAGATTCAGATGCTCCTCCCCAACATGGGCCTGGAAACTTTGTGCCAGAAATGATAAGCCCTTTATTGCCCCCAAAGCCACCTCATCTTTACTTCTCTGAGTGGAAAAACAGAAGAGAAAGCCACAGGTTTGAGCCCAGTTAGCCTGCAGTGGAGAGAAGAGTGTTCCAGAAGGATTTTTCTGTGGCCCTTTGCCCCTGAGCCGTAGGCCTCCTGCCAACGCCATCTGCTGAGTGCTTACTTATCACTAGATGCAATTAATTATGGTCAATTCGTCTATCTGCTTCCCTTCTTCTCTTCCCCACAAGCCTGTAAAAAGTGGTTATCTGCAGTAGCCCTTCCCTCAGCACTTCTGAGGTGGTGAGAAGGTTTCAGATTCCCCGTGTGTCACATAACAATCAAATCTCCCACGAGGGTTGCCAGATTTAGCAAATAAAAATACATGACCCGGGGGCTTCCCTGGTGGCGCAGTGGTTGAGAGTCCGCCTGCCGATGCAGGGGACGCGGGTTCGTGCCCCGGTCTGGGAGGATCCCACATGCCGCGGAGCGGCTGGGCCCGTGAGCCATGGCCGCTGAGCCTGCGCGTCCGGAGCCTGTCCTCCGCAACGGGAGAGGCCACAGCGGTGAGAGGCCCGCGTAACCCATAAAAAAAAAAAAAAAAAAAAAAAAAAAAAAAATACATGACCCAGTTAAATTTGAATTTCAGGTAAACAATAAATATGTTTAAAATGTAAGAATGCCTGTTATGGATTGAATTGTGTCACCGTGAATTCATATGTTGAGTCCTGACCCTCAGCACCTCGGAACGTGACCTTATATGGAAATAGGGGTATCGCAGATGTCATTAGTTAAGATGAGATCAGACTGGAGTGAGTTGCCCCTAACCCAATATGATTGGTGTTCTTTTAAAAGGGGGAATGTGGATACAGCCACACCCACAGGGAGAACAGCATGGAAGACTGGGGTGATGCAGGGACAAGACAAGGAACATCTGGGGCTCCCAAAGCCAGGAAAGAAGCAGAAACAGATCTTTACCTCACAGCCCTCAGAAGGAACCAACCCTGATGATACTCTGATCTCTGACTTCCGGAACTTCAGAACTGTGAGAGTAGAAATCTGTTGTTTAAGCCACACAGTCTAGGGTACTTTGTTAGGGCAGCCCTAGGGAACCAACACAATGTCCCATACAATACTGGGAAAATACTTACGTTAAAAGAGTATTCATGTTCACCTGGAATTCAAATTTAACCCTGCATCCTGCTTTTTTAATCAGCTTTGTCTACCCTCCCTACCCTGAATCAGTCTCCTTCTCCCCAAATATGGCGGGAATGGGAATGTCCTGGAGGTCTTTTAAAACTTTGCCCATTCAACGACACTGGCCCTTCTGCTTTGGGCAGGGGTGCCAGTCGGTGTTAGGGTATATTTCCTGAGACTGCTTGCCTATCCTTACCTGAAGATGACCCAGTTTTTAGGATGCATCCATTCCCTCCTGCCCCATTGTTGTTTGTGCCCATGTAATTTCGTGGCGCTTTACTTAGTGCATGAATGCTCGGGGGCATGAGGTTTTGGACCCAGCTTCACTTAGCCATCAACCCTAGATCTCATCTCCAATTTAATTTCTCTGTAGTGTCAGTAAAATTTAAGAAGCATATGTGTACTCATACAATGTTAGAGCTGAGCTCTGGTTGCATTGTTTTGATGTCTGTTTTAAAAAAATATGTCCCAGTCACGTTTAACCAGGCAAAGGATGGGGATGCCAATCCCCTAAGTGCACAGACTCAGGTGAGTAGGCTGGTGACCAAGATTCATTAGTTGTAGGGTGTGAACTCCCAAAAGGTGATCCTCACAAGTCAAGAAACATTGATAAGAACCATCCTTTCTCTCAGGACTTGCCACATACTACTTATACGAGCACCAGAATGTTCTAGAAAGTCTGGAGCATCAAGGTGAGGCATTATGCCAACAGGTAACTGTAGCAGAGGCCAACATTTATGTAGCCCTTACTACGTGCCAGGTACTATTCTAAGTGTTTTATACATTTACTCATTTAATCATCATAACAGTGCTATAAGATAACATTATTATCAACCTTCTTTTACAGATGGCGGGGCCTGAAACACAGAGATTCAATAACTTTCCCAAGTTGCTCCTCAGTGATATACCAGGATTTGAAGCCAGGCACACTGACTCCAGGGTCCCTACTCTCTAACTATGCTGTGATGTCTCCTGAGTAATTCTGGGTGATCTTACCTTTGTACACAAATGACCTAAGCATCTCCCTGATCATAGCTGTCAGTTGGCCTCCACCCCAAGTCTGATTTGGGCCTATTCATTGGATAGTTATGGAATACTGTCTAATTAATTCACCACAGAATCATGGAATACTGTCTAATTCACCACAGAATCAGCCTAGGAAGACTTCCAAGTGTCTTCCGTCATCCATCTGCATTTCGTACGTAAGAAGTCAGAGGCCTCAGCTTAAATTCGCATCATGCACTATTTACACCACATGTCCACATTAACCCCATAGACATGCAGAAACAGCAAAATGGGAGTCGATCAGACTACCAGATTTGCTACCAACTACCTGTGCGAGGATGGGCAGGAGATTTATCTTTCCTCTGCCACCATTTGGGCTTGCTTGGAGGAAAAATGCACCAAAGAACAGAGGATTCTGTTCTATAGTCTTTTGGATGGACAGCTTCCCTTACTTGGAAAGACTGAGCTTAGAAAATGTTCTTTAGGTTTGCAAAAATGGAACACTGGCTTCCATCTTCAAATGCTCATGTCACAGGCTGAAACAAGACACGCACAGTCGGTTTCTTTTTCTCTCTGAGGGGAGATTAAAGAGCTGAGGCGAGCGAAGAAGAGGAGAACAAAGAAAAATCCAAACGCATAACTTGAGTTGATAACAATTTGGTTTCCCTGTGTATTCACAGAAAGCTCTTCAATATGGAAACATCTTCCCAGAGGTAACCAGCAGGAGAGAGTTGATAATAGTCAATCATTACCCAGCTGTTATGTCCAAAGCAGTTTGGAGATGGATGACCAGGGGCTGGGAGCTCTGACTGGAAAAGCCAGCCAGGTAACCTGTTCCCAGCACCATGTGGTCCTTCAGGAGTTCCACTCAGAGGAGGAAATAACAATCCACCAGTAAAGAAACTGTTTCATGATCCCAAAGAAGGAGCAAATGTGTTACCTTAAGGAATGAGCTCTAGATGCCCATATTCAGCCTATGACCTTCACAGGGGAGACTTTCCCCAAAATGACTGTGTTGAATTTGACAAACAGTCACAGTCCAAAGGAACATCATTTAAGGTCCACTAGTCTAACTGCTTCTTTGTAGTAACAATTCATTTTTCCATCTTAACATTTCAGGCACTAAAAAGCCAAATATGTGGAACATGATGGACTGATTTGTGTCCCCCCAAAATTTATATGCTGAAGTCCTGACCCCCCTGCCACCCAGTGCCTTAGAATGTAACTGCATTAGGCGACACGGCCTTTAAAGAGGTAATGAAGGTAAAATGAGGTCACAGGCTGGGCCTTAATCTAATGTGACTGGTGTCCTTATAGGAAGAGATTAGGACACAAGCACGCACAGAGGGAGGACCAGGTGAAGACACAGAGAGAAAACGGCCACCTGTAAGCCAAGGACAGAGGCCTTAGGAGAAACCAACCCTGCCAACACTCTGATCTCAGTCTTCCAGCCTCCAGAATTGTGAGCAAATAAATTTCTGTTGTTTAAGCCACCCAGTCTGTGGTACTTTGTTATGGCAGCCCTAGCAAATGAATCCAAGGAACATTTATATATACTAAGTATTCTATACAATACTGGAATATTCCTGAGGCCACATATAAGGTGACGCACTTAGTTAAACTCTGTAAAAACAAAATAGGTGGTTAAACACTTATGTGTTTGAGTTACTATCAGTGTCTTAAAAATAACTCAGCTGTGGCACTTTCCAGGTATTTTTGCCTGGTACATTCTGGTTGGGAATCCAGGTGGGTCACACATTAACATTACTGCCCCATGCTTGACCACGGCAGCCACGAAGTCACCTCCCTCCGTGGCACACACATAAAGAGTTCTGAACATGGAGCTCGTGATCTGAGCCCCTCAGGGAGGTAACCAGCTGGTGGTTTTACTGGGATTGTTCTCCATCCTACGGAAAAATTTTGCAACCAAATTATTGTAAGAAAAGAGAGAAGAGAAGGAATGAAAACGGGCCTCGGAGAAAGCCCAAGTCAATGCAGTAGTGAAGGAGTCAGAGATCACTGAGACCCTTACACCAGCCCCCCTTCTCAGTCCAGGGAGGCAATCCACCCAAAGTCCAGGGGAGATTTACCACATAAGAGGGGTGGTCACTGGCTTTTCCAATTCTGACCAGGAGCAGCACGTGTAATTGCTATAATACACGCAGCACTGTATCTATCTGTCATTACAAAGCTGCACCCGTGCACTTGTAAAGCAATAGATGGGGTGAGATTGGATGTTGCATATGTAGCTTTAAACCTCCTACTGTGTGTGTGTGTGCATGTGTGTGAGAGACAGAGAGAGAGAGAGAGGGAGGGCGAAGTAACAAACCACTGAAAGGCCTCAGTTCTGCCCTTGGAGAAAGCTCATTCTTTGAAAGAACTTCAAATGAAAAAGTAATTCTCCAGTGGGAGACAAAGGAAAGACATTCCTGGAGGCACATGGAACATAAACATGAAGGGGCCAAAAACCTCTTAAATCCCTTCACATCAAGCTGGCACAACGAACTGGATGTAAACAGTATGATGAAACTCGTGGATGGTATCTTGAGTCCAGCACACATAAAACTGCATAAAAGTGTCTTCCATACGCCCATCGGCTACATTTTTGAAAGCAAATGATTGTGATGCTTTGAAGATGCCCGATTTGAAGAATCTATTGCTTTCCAAAGGCATCTATTTGGGGGTCACGTCCCCCAAGTACCTGGTGAAATTGCCTTCCCTTCTTCCTTCAAAATACTGGGGGGGCTTCCCTGGAGGCTCAGTGGTTGAGAGTCCGCCTGCCGATGCAGGGGACACGGGTTCGTGCCCCGTTCTGGGAAGATCCCACATGCCACGGAGCGGCTGGGCCCGTGAGCCATGGCCGCTGAGCCTGTGCGTCCGGAGCCTGTGCTCCGCAACGGGAGAGGCCGCAACAGTGGGAGGCCCGCGTACCACAAAAAAAAATAAAAATAAAAAATACTGGGAAGGTAAAACTTGATTCTGTATTTAATCCAAAGGGCAGGCAATATTGGGGGCGTTAAGGAAAATTTTTATTTTAAGGCAAGTTTTTTTAAACAATTAATGTGTCTTCTTCTACTAGAGGATATACAAAACATGCTTTGAATTTCTAGAAGTAAATCACCCTTTATTAGAATCACCTTCCCATAAACATATTCCTTCTAGACAAGGCCATGTTATGGCGTATTTTATTAATTCGATGATTTGGTTACTTACTTAAAATACACCATTTAGTCCTCTCGTTCATGAAGTCTCAATCCACAGAAATAGAGTTTCCAAACAAACGGAAGGATTCTGCACTAAAATTTTTGGGGGGAGTAGAGACCGATACAATTACAGTGGAAATAAACTTACATTAGGGCAAAGCAATTGTTTTGAGCCACAAACATCAACTATTTTTGGTGAATTTCTAAGCTGTAAACAGGAACCGGCCCCACGCTATGGAGAAGTCTGCAAGAAATCTCCATTCGAGGACCTTCCCAGCTGACTGTGTATTGTCCCCCACAAGCTGTGATAACATTCTAATAAGAAAATGGTCTCATGAAGAGATCTTGAGCGGCTGTACTGAAGAAATAACTGGACCCATCCATGCACCCTTCCCTGAGCTCACCATGGAATTACTCTCATGGAAAACTGACCTTTGCTGTCCTACCTGTTCCTGGGGCTTCTGAAGGTGCCTAAAATAAAATGCAGGCATGGCCCCTGCAGGCCAGAGCTCTTATTAGGAGAACATTAGTAAAGACTTTTAACTGACAGAAAATAGAAAATATTGTCAGTAAACGATATGTAGAAGTAATGTTTTCATATGTTACCTAAGTCTTAATTTTGTATGTGTCTTTCTAATACCACACTTTGGCTTCCCCCCAACCTCTGGGGTGTGGCATCTGAGACACCCAGGGAAAAAAAAGACTTGGAGTCCTTTCATTCATTCACTCATTCAGTCATTAGATATGCATTGATCTGTCCGTGACAGCAGGAGAAGCTCCAGGTACTAGGGACAGAATGGTGAGAAACTAACATGTCTCTCTTCCCAGAGAGCAACTGCTAGAGGGGTAGAGACAGTCATTTCATCAAAACCTCACAGAAAATAGGGCACTCAGTGCGTCTCTCCTCTCCACACCTTCCTATCTGTGTCTTCCATGGAGATGATATTCTGCCCCTACTGCTAATATAGGAGTATTTCATCTAAGAAAATCACTTAGATAAACACTTCACAAGGAAAGGCATAACACCCACATGCCCCGAGCCCTCGCTCCCTGTACAGAGGCCCATGAGCCAGCGTCATCAGCATCATTTGGGAGCTTCTTAGAAACACGGAGTCTTGAGGCTACCCTGGACCAAATGAATCAGAACCTGTACTTTAATAAGAGCCCCAGGAGATCTGTAGGCCATTACATTTTGAGAACTGCTCCTCTAAGATGCTTTTCTCAAAGTGCATTCCAGGCAACACTGCATATTGGATCCTCAGACAAACCTAAAAATTAGGTATTATTGTTCTCATTTTTCAAATTGGGAATCTACAGCTCAGAGGAGCTAAGTGATTTTTCCAACATGACACGGCTAACAATTAACCAGCTGGGGTTAGAACCCAGCCCTGCCTGATTCCAAAGCCCAAGGGCTCACCTGGAAACTTACAGCAGTTTTCTAAACATATGTGAACACTGACCTTCCCCCAACATAGACAGAGCACTGTTCAATTTTGTAAAGATCATATAGGACTAGTCCATGAAATGGTTGGGAAAGTCTTTCAGAAAAACACAACACTGGCCATAGTGTGTCAGACCCATACCCCAGGCAAAGAAGCCCCCAGTGGGGTGAGGTCAGGGTACCATCAAATGTGATGTCAATTTTAAATGGAAGGCTTGCAGGTAATGAAACAATTTAAGGGTTTCCTTCAGACCTGGGACATCAGTTACACACTTTCAAATTAACCTTGTCTATATTGACATGCCACTGTCATATATAACATGATAATCACATGTGGCCTAGTCCAGACACACAGTAGACTTATGGACTCTCCTCCCATGGTTGCTAAGTAGCTGCTAAAAATGGATCCAATTTTGCTCATATCAGGCTTGGGACTTGTACTTTATACCTTTTCTCAAGTAAGTATTCAAGCTCCTTATAATGTCAAAACACTTGAGTTATCTTATATTGTTTAAAATTGCGTGGAGGCCCATCTTAGGATCCATCCAGTCAAGGTCTGCTCATATGCATTCAGTCTCTATTCATCCATCCAAACCTGTTTATTTTAGTTCCTACTATGAGCCGAGAAGCAGTTCAATGTAACATGAGACTCTTCACATTCACAACTATGATCTCCTCGACGCAAAATGGCTATACACTCAATAATGGCATCCATTCGAGCACCTTCTGATACAATATTATATCCACGGAGAGACTTAGGGGAATGGAAAGGTCAGAATTCAAGGTCAGGCCCAAAATATACCTGGAAAAAATTACACTATAATATTCATTTTCTCCACTCCCTGCGCAAGTTTATGCTGAGGAGATGTGTCTAAAGTAATCATTAACAGCAAACTTGAAGTAGGGAAAGAAACTACAGGAAAACGGACATTATGAGTATGGTCTGGTATGTAAGCAGGCGTGCAAATCCCACCGCTGGCTGGCAAAGGTGACCCAGAGTTAAGGGTTCGTTTTGCTCTACAGGAAGCTCTAACACCCAAGCAAATTAACACCAGAATCAAAAATGCCTTTCACTTCCCTCAGCTCTCTTCCAAGAATTCCTTAAATATTCACAATTAACTAAATGTGTTTAGTTCTGAAATAAGTACACGCTATTCACTAAGAAAACACTGTTATACAAACGGATCTCAATTTCTTTTCCAAATCTGTATTTCTGTGTTCTCAGTAAAAATAAATGTCTAACCAACACATATTTCTTTTCATCTAGAAGGACAACATTAGAGAAATTCAATGGGGACATGACCCTGCTTATCCTAATTTATTGTGTTTGTAAATAAATTTGGGTGCCCTCTGGGTTAAAGTGTAACTTCGATTTGTGACACAAAGAACTTGCATCTTATGGCTTCACTGGAGGAGGTACTTTATCTTGACTGTCCCAGGCAAGATGGAAGCATAACCACCGCCTCCTAGAACCTAGGACATCGTTTACCAGGTTGGTCCGTTTCTTCTATTTCATTTTGAGTTGGAATCACTGGTTACTGTCTCCAACTTGCCCTAGAGCTAGGAACTGTGAGTAACTGCAGGCAACAGCTATTGTTAATCGCTTTCTCCAAACTCCAGTGTCCTATAAATTGAGCGATTTAGGCACACAATATCTGTAACTCCTTAGAGACTACCATATATGGATTTTGCTTTAATATCAGAATGCCTTTACTGTAAAGACATATGGAAGGTATTCTATGATGATTTAAATCTAAAGCCATAATCCAACATTTAATTTAAACCAGATTATTAGGACATGTAGTAATCAATCAAAAGATTAATTTAGCAATATATCTTTTTTATGCTATTTTATAGTGTAATGTAACAATTTAATAGGGCCACAGTTTTATATTTAACCATTAAAGAATTGTTTTCTACTTAGCAATCAAAATCTAAGTCTAGAATTTCTACTGGAAAAATATTAATATTTTAATGCCATTGCTTCATAGATAGTTAGCACTCATGAAAGGTAAACTAGTGGTAGAATATTACTAAAGACCTGGGAAAAGTATTTTACTTAAATGCTTCATCTTATCCTTTGGAATAATCAGAGAATATTACACACTCATCTGTTGGAAGGCTGTTGGTAGAACAGATGGGTTTGATGCTACCTTAAGAAGATAAAATGGGCTTCCCTGGTGGCGCAGTGGTTGAGAGTCCGCCTGCCGACGCAGGGGACACGGGTTCGTGCCCCAGTCCGGGAAGATCCCACATGCCGCGGAGCGGCTGGGCCCGTGGGCCATGGCCGCTGAGCCTGCGTGTCCGGAGCCTGTGCTCCGCAATGGGAGAGGCCACGGCGGTGAGAGGCCCGCGTAACGCAAAAAAAAAGAAGATAAAATGAAACCAGAGAAGCACTGAGATGATCAAGAAGATGAGGAAAGATAACTGACAGCTGAATAAGACAACTGAGATAAAAATGAACCACACTTTAGAGGAAAACTCAAATGTTAATCCTTTGGCTCCAAAGAAAAAGTGACAGCAATGGAGTGACTGTCTGAGTTGGACAATAAACCAGGCTTAACACCTGCTCTAGAACCTAAGCATGCTAGATGTGACAAGGACGGTATTTAGGTAGCTGTGCAGCTTTGTAAATAAGTGGGACAAAATTCCATAATCATAGCAGCTGCTTCATTATGTCCTGATAAGCTGCCTATGTAATTAAAACGTCACACATGATGCAGAAGACTAGATTGATGTTTCTGCTCCATTTCTTAGAGTCAGATGTTCACCCCCAGCCTCAGTGCTGGGAGCCCGACCAAGCACACACCATCCACGTGGCTCTGACTGGTGCCTCAGCCGATCTAGCATAGGCGGACCTTATGCGTACTTCCCAACTAAGTGTGAGCCTTTGCTTTTAAAGTTCAGTACAGGAATGGGTAATTCTTAGTCCTTCCTAATATCTTTTTATTTAATTTATTATTGAAGTATAACTGATTTACAATATTGTGTTAGTTTCAGGTATACAGCAAAGTGATTCAGTTATACATACTGATTCGGTTATATATATATATATTCTTTTGCAGATTCTTTTCCATTATAGGGTATTACAAGATATTGAATATAGTTCCCTGTGCTATACAGTAGTTCCTTGTTGGTTATCTATTTTATATATAGTAGTGTGTATATGTTAACCCCAAACTCCTAATTTACAAGATTCACAAGCCACTATCCAGGACTCATAGGGCCTCAAACCTTTTAGTTAAAAGGCCCCAGTATGGGGCTTCCCTGGTGGCGCAGTGGTTGAGAGTCCGCCTGCTGATGCAGGGGACACGGGTTCGTGGCCCGGTCCGGGAAGATCCCACATGCCGCGGAGCGGCTAGGCCCGTGAGCCATGGCCGCTGAGCCTGCGCGTCCGGAGCCTGTGCTCTGCAACGGGAGAGGCCACACAGTGAGAGGCCCGCATACCGCAAAAAAAAAAAAAAAAAAAAAAAAGCCCCCAGTATGTAAATGTTTACCTTTACTGAGCTTACTGTAGGTGACTTTTCTCATAGACCCTAATTAAAGTCCAGTTTATCTTACACATAACGGAACCCATAATGGCGCTGACGACTTATTTGCTCTCCACAGGGGAATTACCTTCCGAATTCATCATTCTTCTATGTGTTTTACATTTAAAGAACACTATATGGAATAAAGTTGGTTAAATGATTTCCACTGAGGCTTTCTAATGCTCATATACCCATCACCCTGTTATCCTAATCACTTGAATAGGAAATCGGGGTTGGTTAACTCTTAGGGAGAATAATCGTGTGTGTGTGTGTGTGTGTGTGTGTGTGTGTGTGTGTGTGTTTACATGTGCACATGTGAGTATGCTGTCTTTCATGCAATAAAGTATTGAAGATGTCTGGGATGCTACAGGATAGAACATAACAAATAAATAAGAATTCATAAAAAATTATAAAAATTTCTAGGGACCATATAACAAAGAAATAACTGTGACCTTGTTCGGAAACAGAACTGTTGCAGATGCAATTAGTTAAGACAAGGTCAGACAGAAGTAGGGTGGCCCCTAATCCAATATGACTGGTGTCCTTATAAAAGGTGGACATTTGGACACAGAAACATGCCAACAGGAAGTATGCCATGTAAAGATGGAGGCAGAGCTCTATAAGCCAGGGGTCACTACAGTCATCAACAAACCACCAGAAGCTCGGGGGGTGCCTGGGACAGACTCTCCCTCTCAGCCTCAGAAGGAACCAGCCCTGCCCTTACCTTCATCTTGGACTTCTGGCCTCCAGACTGTCAGGGAGAGTAAATCTCTGTGGTTTAAGCTCGCAGTCTATGGTGCTTTGCTGTGGCTGCCCTAAGAAACTTTTACAGCGTGTATGCTCTTGGTTGATTTGATGGTAATATAATAACCGTCTTCAACAGGCTGACCCCTTGTGGCCTTGTCCTCTCCTTCCTTATAAGTTTAAGAGTTACAAATAGGTATTTTAAGAATACAACAATAGGTTCTTCACATCAATAAAATTAGTGTAACACATTGATCTTGCAAAGACAAGTATTTCCTCCTGAAAAGAAATGATGACCTACTAACAGAAACCCAAAGTTTGCATGGAGCCAAAATTACTTGATGAGGAAAACTGTGATTAAAGTAAGAACTTGTCTAAAATTATAAATTTGGAAACCATTTATTTGGTTCTTGCCTCATAAAATATTGGTCAAATCCTATGTATTATTAAGCCCACTCTAAACCAAAAGCATTTTAACTTTATATACAGACACATACACACACATACATATGTCTGTATATGTTTATACGTGTGTACATGAACACACATTAATACAAATACATACATACATGTGTGTGTGTTTGTGCAAAGCTTCTAGGATGCTCTCATCTGTGACATTAGGCAGAGCAGAGCACATTTGAAAAAACAGCATGAAAGGCAAAAACAATTTAAGTAAGATTCAGGCTTTACGGAAGTCTCTGGGAAGATGGCAAAGGGCAGTTAGTCTTATTATACAGAGTCCAACAAATGTGGAGTTCTCACTCTCCACCACAAACGCCCAACACACACACACACACACACACACACACACACACACACACACACACACATGCTAGGCTACTGACCAAATTACTCTCCCATCATATTCCAAGTTCTCCAGACACACTGTGTCTCCAGCTGGCCACCCAGGCTCTCCCCTCTCCTTTCCTAGAAGGGTCTGTCTCCTCTACCAGCAGGTCTCTGCCCTTCAAACATAAAACCCCTTTGTTCTCTGGGTTCTCTAGCTTTAGTTTCGTTTTGCCCATGCCTCCCCAGAAAGCCTCAAGTCAGTATCTTCCTGTCCTACACAAGAGACTCCTCAGCAGGGGAAGAGTAGAGGAGGTGGGTGGCATGCAAAAAGAAAGAAGCTACTTTTTATGCTCTGTCTTTTCCTTTTCCCTTACCAAACACACAAAGTAAGAACTGTTGCCACCCTTTCAAAAAAAATCAGATGTCTTGCAAGAAGCTCCAGGTTTTTTAGACTTTCAGGTGTGACCCTGCCTGCTCAGGGATCAAGCTGGTGCAATGGACCCTCAGAAAAGAAGGGAAATGGGGAGACGTCTAAGGGTCACAGCACCCCGGTGTGGGTCCCTCGCCCAGCTTTGGGCACAGATTTCTGCTGTTCCACCTGTGGTTTTAGGAGCAGGGGAGGTGTCTTAGTCTGCTCAGCAGCCTGAACAAATACCACAGACTGGGTGGCTTAAACACAGACATTTACTTCTCACAGCTCTGGGGCTAGAAGTTCAAGATCAAAGTGCCACCAGGTCAGGTTTCCCCTGAGGCCTCTCCCCTTGGTTTGTGGATGGACATCCTCTCACTGTGCCTGAGTATCCTTGGTGTCTCTTCCTCTTCTTATAAGGACACCAGTTCTATGGGATTAGGGCCCCACCCTTAGAACCTCATTTAACCTTAATTACCTCCCTAAAGGCCTGATCTTGAATATGACCATGTTGTGGCGTCAGAGCTCCAACTTATGAATTTGGGGAAGGCACATATCAGTCCAAGATGGGAGGGATGAAGGAATAAGTGGGTGAGAATAAGGAAGCCCAGAAGTCCGCTGCTGGTGTCACAAATTCAGTTGTCTACAGACACTGCCAGGATCAAGACAGGGCAGTGGGGGAGCCTGTAGATATCTGTGATATCTACATCTCTCAGATGTAGGTGTAGGTACAAAAAGTAAGATATGTGTGTAACTTAATGTCCTGAAACACTTACTTCTGGCCTTTACTTTCCATATATAGAGTAGAAAGAACTCATTTCTACAACCTGAACTAAAGCATCAGTTGATAGATGTTTGCATGTAGCTAAGAAATCAGACACATTGTTAAGATGACAGATAGATGTTACCAGATTCTTAGTGCCTCAGATCCTCAGTCAGATGGCACGTAGGCTTCATGCCACATGCCTATTCTTTTTTATCAACTAGCAGTGACCACCTGGAGTCCTGTGATGAGAAGGACTCTGAGGTTCAGATCGACCCTACAAATACAGTGCTCTCATCAATCAGCCGCATCTGTCAGGGATGGCAGAGGGAGGGCTTTGAGGTACCAGGAAAAGAAAGCACGGGAATCAAACCAGCTTTCTAGGACACTCTTGTCTTGGATAAGATCCAGTGTGGCTTTAGCCAGACAAATCCCTCACTTTGCAGGTGCAACAAAGGGGAGAGTGTTCTGTCGTACTTTAGGAAGCCAATAAGCACGAAAAGAGAACAAATTATTTCTTTGGGTGTAGAAGAAAATTAAGATCATGTGAAATATAAGTAGCATACACATGCTATGATTTTAATATGAAATCCAAAGCAACAAACGTTTATCAGTTTTTTTGTTTGTTCGTTTGGGAGGTTGGTGGTTAGTATTTTGCGGTTTAAAAAGAAAATCTCTGTAATAAGTTCATTGATTTCTTCCTCTTAAAATAAGCAATATTCTGTGAGGAAAAGACCAACCTTTCTTGGCACTACCTCTTTTTTCTGGAGATTATTAATTTCTTTTTAATAGACCTCACACTGCAAAATCAAATTTTTATGTCACAAAGGGATTTACATTTATCTTGCGCTGCTCACTCTTCATCGTCGATCAAACTGAGTTTAAGTTTCTAATTGCAATAATTTTTCAAGTGTTGAGCAATAAAGAGGCAATAAGTGATATGCTTAAATTATTTATCCATCTTATTTATAATTAATTCGGTTTTGTTCCTTGCTGCACAGTGAGGCTACCTCGATGAGTTTGATTTTCAAATCTTCCCTGTCATTAGGCAACAGTAGAAGTGGCTGTTTCTTCCACCCTTCTTGTGTTTCATTTGTCCCTAGGGACTCAGGCAACATCAATTTAAATCACAGTTAAAGTTAACACGTTAACTTTTTTTACAACACGCTGCTCCAAAATCAGAGATTCATAAATAGATTATGCCTATGCTTAGTCAAATTGAAACAAATATTAGCCACCTGGTAAGATGAGCTATGGCATTAACAATGATCTCATTCTTCAACATTGAAGGACTATATATGCTTTGGTCTGTACTCTTCCCTGAGTTAAGGTTGATGAGATTAAGACTGATGTATCTTGAACATATATTATATAATGGATTCTCAACTAGTTGATCTGGTGAACTGGTCTCAAGATTACCTGAAACTCTCTTTCAAACGTTGCAACGCAAGCTCATGACCAAATTGAAGCCACCATTTCCTCCCTCATCTAAACCATTTGCCTGCTCACAATTCCTCTTTCTGATTATGGCATCATGAACACCTTCAGAATTCTAAGGTCATTGGTTACTCTCTTCTCCCACATACACATACATCCCAAACCGGTTCACTCACCACTGCTGTATATCACACCCCTATAATCTCTCCTTCCACCAAGTTCCCAACCACTGGACACTCCTACAGCCTATACACATACATACTACCACAGTTTTTCCCCTAAAGTCCAGGTAATGTACCTGCTCTGCTTACAAACCTATAAAGGTACCCCTTGGATCAATAGATATGTTCAAGCTTCTCAGATTCCCGTTTATTAAGGCTGGATCCCGTCTTTGCAGCCTTTTCCACCACCACTTGGCATTTGGATAGTAATAAACCAGGGCTTACACGTAGCGTATGCTAAGCCCTCACTCGACAGTAACCATACTTTTTACGTATCTTTGCTGCTCACACAACATCTGGCGTAACTGGACACTCAACATATATCTGTAGAATAAATGATCAAAGAGTGGGTCAAAGACAAAATACAGAGACTAGAATAGAGAAATCAAGTGATCTAAAACTCAAGCCAAAAACTCAGAAAATGTGATGGGCAGGAAGATTAAGCCACTGCCTAAAATTATCCAAGAATAACTGTTTGTGTGATAACCCAGCCACCTAGAACTGCAAGCAAGCGCCTAACTTGACCAAATGCCTCAAGTGATCTGATTGTTCAGTCCACAGTGGGTCACCATATGTTCTGTGTGTCCTGGCAGGCAGGGATAGGGGCCTTCCTCAGCCTGGACAATGCAGTAACTTGGCAGTGAGGATCGGGTTGACCTATAAGAACAAACACAATAACAAGTATGATTACAAACATTTACTGAGCTTCTCTTATGCGTCAGGTACCATGTGCTATCCACTTCAGCTCATTCAATACTGAAAACAACCCTGTGAAAGTAACAAGAGGGTACAGCTACTGAGTGGCTTCTGAGAGATTGTTCTTGTCCCAACGCTTCACTCCCTTTCCTGTAGTGGGCGATACACCCCCACCTGCCACTTCATGGGAGGAGTCGGCTTCCCTACCTACTGACATCAGACTTGGACATGTGATTTGCTCTGGCCAATGACAAGTGATCAGACATGAAGTATGCAAATCCAAGCAGAAGTTTTAGGAGGTTTCCAACAGATCTGGGGAAAATGTCCTGTCCCAGATAAGGCTGCCTTCAGGTGGGTGCTAAAAGAGCAGAGTTGTAGACAACACTCAGCCCGACACATGCAGGCAAAAAATAAATCTTCACTGTCGTTGGCCATAGAGACTTTGAGGTTCATTGTTACTACCCAAAACTTAGCAATGGCAGAGCCAGGATTCACACCCAGGGCCTACATGTTTATCCATCACATTCTTCTACCCGCTTAAGCACATGCCATATTATTTTAAGAGACTCTACGTCTACGTCCGTTGAGCTGTGTTCCCTCCTTCCTGCAAGATGGAACCAGCGTGCTACTCAGAGAAGGTGCAAGGACCCGAAACAGTATGTGCCTCACCTGGAAGTTGGTTAGATATGCAGGATCTCAGCCTCCCACTCCAGCATCCGCATTTCAACAAAATCACTAAATATGAGAAGTGCTGGTTTAACACATCTGCGTGAATATGTCGCTTCACAAAAGGGCAAGATCAAAGGGCCGTGAACTGGAGATGGAAAGGCACAAGCACCCACTTACTTTCCTAGAGTCAGAGGGGGAGGACCCATGTGCTGTACTGCTGTGCTATTACCATGAGACTTTCTAGGGCTTCTGCTCTAGCCACCAAATAATGTCTTTTGATGGAGCATTTCACACCTCACTGCTGGCCACGCTGACCTCTTGTTCACAATCAAATGGCTTGTTTATTGAACAAATAAACATTAGGTCCTATTAGTCCTCATTATGAGCTGTTAGCATGTGAATAAAATGACACATTGCACTTATCTTTCCTCTCCTGTTCCAAGATCCCACTATTGGTTTATCACCCTTTTGATGAGTGACATTGACCATTAACCATAACAGTAAACACTACAGCTTCCCCAGCACAAGTTATCCTCGTAATTAGAAGAGGAATATAGCCCTTACCCAGTGCTGCATAGCTGAAAAGTCAATGTCATGGTCTCCTCTCCACACGGTCCTAAAACCCAGTGGCAGTGAGCCAGGGCATGCAAGTAGTCGTGGAAATGAGTAACGACCTTTCAAGATGGCGGGTGATATAGGTAGAACAACTACCTATGCATGTGAGACACTTTCTCCCAGTGAAAGCTAAGGTTTTTGACAGGCTCGTTTATGAATAAAGTCATGACATGAAGACATTTCCAAGATGTCTGTTAAGAACCGTTTCAAAATGAAGTCATCAAAATTACTGCAAAATGTATACTTTAAATTCCAATGGCCGGGGCAAAGAGTGTGCTTGTTATGTAGAATTCATTATCAGTATCTCAGAGTGCAGCCTCTATAAACATGTGTTTAGGATTGCTTTTATGCAACTGTTTGGAACATAAGCAGAGAAAGAGCTGAATGGGAAATTCCAGAAGCCCAGAGCTTATTCAGCTTTTTTTTTTTTCTTGCTTTGCTAGAAAGAAATCATTTCTTTTTCTTCAAATTTTAATGCAATTGGAAGAATCTGATTTTTTTCTAATTTATCAGTTTATGTTGTAAAGAGTACAGACAGCTAAAGCAATTATGCTCCAACAAAGATGTTAAAAAAAAAAAAGTACAGACATCATTTTAACGTGGGAAATGGAAGCCATGTACTAGAGATTTTCTCTTTCATCATGCGGGGCAAAAAGAAAGACCCTTTATTAGATGCAAATGACTTTTCATAGGTATTTAATTCACAACATAAGTATGTGCATATTCACAGACTCACATTACATTGATCCTTATATATTTTGAATTCAGCCTGGAGCTACGAAAAGATGAGATTACACGGTCAAACAATCAAATTAGCCAAGAGAGAAGATTCAGGTCAAAAATATGCTAAGGGAAAAAAAAAAAAAAACTATTCTTAACATAGAATGAACTAAGTGTTTCATTAAGCATTAGAAATACCACCCCTGCACCACAAAGAAGAAAAGTTGTAATGGATCTAAAGGAGAGGCTGGTTAAAATCTGGTGTGCTATCAGAAGTGAAGAAAATCAATCTGTAAATAATAGAGAATAGAAATCACCAAAGACACATCCAAAAAGCTAAATAGTTTAGAGTACAAAAAATTTAGTAATATTTATATGTCAAAGAAGCTTACCATAAACACAATTAAAATGCAAACAATGAACTTCAAAATTGTACATATCTGTTTCAAAAATTAATAACCCTAACATACAACAACAAAAAGCTCACAAACCTATTTTTCAAATAACATACCAAAAAATAAATGGGCAAAGCACAAGAACAGGCAACAACAAAATTGCAGGAACAACCTGAATGCACAGAAATAGAGGGATTGGCTAATAAACTGTGGAAGATACATATTAAAAAACAGAACGCTGCCACGATATAATTATATTATAAAAGAACATATACTGATGTGGGGAAATGTTCAGAAAACAGTAAAGAAAAAAAATCTGACAAGCACTTAATCATGAATATACCCCAAAATGTTAATATACCTATCTCTACATTGTAGAACTACAAGTATTTTCTTGTCTTTTTGACTGGTGCACAAACATTTTATAAATTTTACACGTTCAATATACACTGTTTTTCAATTTGAAAAAATAAACCGTAAAAAATTAAAAAGGGTTTAAAACTGGAATAATTTAGATCACAGACTTTAGCGTAAGCAGGAGAGACATTCTTCCCAATCTTATAAGATGATAGACTAAGCCACTGAAATATCTTCCTTTCAATAGTAAACTGAGTTAGTATTTTAGACAAATGTCATTAGCCTAGGCTGGCGTTTTTAGGTATCAGCAGCTATGTCTGTAGGCATAGGACAATGTTGAGTTACATATGTAAGGAGAAAGCTTGGACCAAGAGGAAGATTCCTTGTGCTTAATTCAGAGCGTGTGTTTGCCACATCAGCGACTCTGGCCAGAACACCTGCTACCTTCCAGGGTGATTTGGGTTGACAGGACCAGACTGCTGGGGCTTTAGATTGGGTGGTCCCTCCTCTCTGCCTTTGATTCTACACTGCCGATAGGTTGAGACGGGTGCTAACACACCAACTCAAGTTTATTGCTTGCATCAGACCTCCCATCCCCTCACATGAAAACCAACCACATAAATTCATCAGGGTAACTGATCAGTGAAACACAAGGGAAAAAAAAAAACTCTAAATAAACTACCCTACATTATTAGTGTCTTGTTGTTACTGTTGTGACCTAGCACAAAGTCGGTGGCTTAAAACAACTCAAATGTGTTGTTTTACAGTCTTGGAGGCCAGAAGTCCAAGATCCCTTTCCTGGGACTCACGTCAAGGTGTCAACAGACCTGTGCTCCCTCTGGAAGCTCCGGGGGAGAATCTGTCGCCTTGCTCTTTCCAGCTTCTTGAGGCTGCCTGCATTCCTTGGCTTGTGACCCTTCCTTACATCACTCCAATCTCTCATTCTGTCATCACATCTCCTATTATCCCTGTGTTCTCCCCCCTCCCTCTCAGAAGGATCCCTGTGGTTACACAAAACCTAATAGATGGTTTTTGTGAATACACACACACACACACACACACACACACACACACACACAAGAACAGGCTTGCATGAAAATGGATTAAGACTAAGTACGTTTGAAATCGGTGCAGCCACTATGGAAAACAGTATGGGGGTTCCTCAAAAAACTAAAAATAGAGTTGCCTTATGACCCAGCAATCCCACTCCTGGGCATATGTCCAGAGAAAACCACAATTCGAAAAGATACATGCATCCCTACATTCATAGCAGTACTATTTACAAAAGCCAGGACATGGAAACAGCCTAAAAGTCCATCGACAGATGAATGGATAAAGCAGATGTGGTACATATATGCAATGGAATATTACTCAGCCATAAAAAAGATGAAATAATGCCATTTGCAACAACATGGATGGACCTAGAGATTAGCATACTAAGTGAAGCAAGTCAGACAAAGACAAATATCATATGATATCACTTGTATGTGGAATGTAAAATATAACACAAATGAACTTTATCTATGAAACAGAAACAAACTCACAGACATACAGAATAGCCTTCTGGTTGCCGAGGTCAGGGGTGGGCGAGGAATGGATGGGGAGTTTGGGGTTAGCAATGCAAACTATTGTATATATTTAGAATGGATAAACAACAAGGTCCTACTGTATAGCACAGGGAGCTATATTCAATATCCTGTAATAAACTGTAATGGAAAAGAAAAAATAGAAATAAAATATATACAGTCAAAAACAAACAAACAGAGAAAAGAACAACAAAACAACTTAATAGACAATCTGGGAGAATCTCCCCACATCCAGAGCCTTACTTTAAATACATTTGCAAAATCTCTTTGGCCACATAAGAAATAGTCACAGGCCCTGGGGGTTAGGACATGGACATCCTGGGGATGTGACAGCGTTATTCACGGCCACCGAGCAGCCAAGCAAGGTCCAGCCTACAGAATTCTCCTTCTTAGAGCAGCAATTCGGTACATTTTTATTGATGTTTTAAAGTCCTGACACACTACGATTCTCTTCAGAAGTACTAAATTGAAAGTAAGTCAGATAAGAGGGTTTCTGAGAAGAAAAGGAACACTCATTCTTAAATCTCCTGTTCTTTCCCCAAGTCTCCGATGAGGGCTGCACAGGTGAACACACGTATATTTTTAAAAACAATTATGGCACATCTGCCATCTGGTAGATACAGATGTGATCAGCGGCTCTTGCTTGACAAATGCAAATGACACCTTTGCCTTTGTGTGGCCTGTCTTTGCCAAGAAGGCAGTGAAATGATGAGACCACCTCTGTGCCACATGCACCACCCTGATCGCCCACCCCAGGCCTGAGAAAACGACGGAGGGTGACTATAGCAGACAGTGAAGGTGACTGAAAATCTGCTAAAGACAAATATAGAGGCATTAGGCTCCTTAATGAGCCAGGGCCACGAGACCGGGCAGATCACCCACAAGATGGCTCTACCACTGCCACATCCACGAGTGAGCCATGGCTGGCCTCCAGCCTTCCCCTTCTCTTTCTCCTCTTGAGTTCACCATCTATAAAGGCGACATATTTGTGTGTCTATGATCACTGCACCACTGAGTTGTTTGGTGAGTTAGTTATGACTAGGATAAGTACTAACTAAAACTAAAAATAAGACAGAAATACTGAACTCCGACTTGGAGAGATTTGGAAGGAAGGGAGAGAGGGACAAAGAAAGGGGAGAATGGGGAGAAGCCACCTTCAAGCCCGTATCTGGACCCTTCAATGTCATTGGAGAAAATCACACAATGGGAAGGATCTGTGTCACGGCAAACTCACAGTCACTAACCTACCCGGGTCCCTCCACGTCTCCCAGGGAAGGTCTCTCCCCTGCTCTTCACAAGGCCTTTTCACCTTCTCTAACCTACTGATCCCTCACTCTTAGGAGCCAGTCTGCCATCCCTCTTTTAAAAAAGAATGGGGAAAGAGTGAAAAATGCCATTAACCATCTCAGCACCACCGCCAAATCTGCAAACACCCCAGGATCTGATCCTTTCTTTCCTCACTTGGGTTGGAATGGAGACAATGACCTGTTATATAATATAAGACACTCCTCCAGTTGTGCCCGCAGGGAGATGGGGAGACAGGCTTCCTGGAGTTCTGAGTGTGGAGGTGGACTTGCTGATGCTGAGTCTGGTTCAGAATCAGAACAGCCCGAAGTCTGCAAACCTCCTTTAAACAGAAGCACAGAGGCTGCTCTTGCAGAGCGTGGCTAAGCCTGGGGACGCAGTTCTACAGGGGCACCTTTCTTCTTCCAGCCTTTCTCTTAATATCCTCTCAGTTGCCACTGATTCTCCACTGACTCAGCTCTCCATTTCCATATGCTCCAGCCCCCTCACTGGGCAGGGCTCTCCCTGTTCCCCCACTACTTCCCACGACTGACTGATTGCTCCCTATTCCAGGTAAACCTGCACCGAGGAGATGCGAACACCCAGGCCGGTCTCTCCTTCCTCAGTCACTCCACCTCCCACCCTGACCCGCTCCCCGCTCCCCGCTCCCTCCTTCTTGATTTTCTGCCATTTATGTCCACTGCTTCTTACTCCCCTTTACTGAGTCGTCTGTCTCTGCATGATCCCGAAGTGTCGATGTTTTTAGGGATTCTCGCCTAGGCTCTTTTCTTGTCTCACTGCACACCTGCTCTTTAGAGACGGCAGCCACACCCTTGCCTAGACGACGGCTCATCAGCCCCTCTCCTCTCGTTGGACCCAAGTCTGTCCCCTGAGCTCCACACTTACACTTCCAATTACTAATCTGATGCACCCCTGGGATTCGTTCGTAGCATCTCGAGCTGACCGGGGCCACACCTGAGCTTATGCTTTCTCCTTCCTCACCTCTAACCTTCTCCAACTCCAATGTCCCCTGCATCAGGAAAAGGCACATCCTCCCAGCTTTCCAAACTAGACTCTCCTAAACACAGCTCGAGCTGGCTCATTTTCCCCAGGTGCACTGCTCAGCCCTAGTCCAAGCTGCCATCCTCTCTCCTAGTGAGCGGTAATGGCCTCCTAATGGCCTTCTATTTCTCCTCTCAAATCCATCTCCTACGCGGCTACCTCATTGCCTTCCTATAACATGATCACATGACTCTTTTGCTTAAATACTTTAAGAACTGCTCAACGGCTTTTGAATAAAACTGATCCTCAATTTGAGCCAACCATCTCTTTATAATCTGGCCACTGTCCACTTCTCCAGTCCTGTCTGCATCATTCTTCCTCTGGGAAGACCGCTTTGTTTGCCCATCCACACCCCGCTCTATCCTGTTCCCTGGCCCGTGAGGCTGACCAGTACTGACCACATCACTGAGCTTTCCATGCCCTCAGACTTCCTGTGGGCTCAGGGCAGTGGACCCACCACAGAAGATCAGAGGTGGGCAGGAAAGTGGATTCAGTCACTATCCCCCTGGCTCACTTCCTCATGGGTCTCCTTAGCTTGCTGCATTTCTCAACCAAAGGTCACTCCTCCTGTAAAGGGGTCCTCTCCTTCCAGGTTCTGGGAGCCACTCCATCACCCCCTGACCCTACCAGGCTTACAGACAGTGACAAGTCAGCCATCACAGGACCCAGGGCACTGCAACATCCTTTGTGCTCTCTTGACATGCAGCCCACACCTTCAAAAATGGTGCCTTTATTAAACACTCCTGGCGGGACTTCCCTGGCGGCGCAGTGGTTAAGAATCCGCCTGCCAATGCAAGGGACACGGGTTCGATCACCGGCTGGCAAGATGCCACGGAGCAACTAAGCCCATGTGCCACAACTACTGAGCCTGCGCTCTAGAGCCCGCGAGCCACAACTACTGAACCTGCATGCCACAACTACTGAAGCCTGCATGCCTAGAGCCCGTGCTCTGCCACAAGAGAAGCCACCACAATGAGAAGCCCGCGCACCGCAACGAGGAGTAGCCCCCGCTCACCGGAACTAGAGAAAGCCCGTGCGCAGCAACGAAGACCCAACGCAGCCAAAGATAAAAAATAAATAAATAAATTTAAAAACCAACAAACAAAACACTCCTGGCATTTTACCATGAGAGCGCCATCCATTTCCTGTTGGCATCCTGCCTAGAATATCCTTGTCCTCCGTGCTCCAGCCCTGCTGACCTTTTCTCAGATCCTTCAGCGTATGCCCTGGAGGCCATGCCACAACTGAGGCTGCTGCTTCTACTCTGGCTGGCTCACAGGCTAGATTAAGTGCCCCACTATGCACTCCCAGTGTGCAGTCTCCTTTGCCACTGACACGCTGAAACACTGCCATTAATGACCCATGAGTGACGTATCTCTTTAATTAGCTCCACAAGGGCAGGGACCATGTGGGTGGCACCCGATCCCTCCAGTGCCTGGCACCAACAGGTGCTCAATAAACATGTGCTGACCAACAAACTCATTTCTCCAAGTTTCCCTAGCGGATACCTGATGATAGTTAAAGTTTCATTCTAGCTTGTGTATTACACATGCAGAATTGCTACACAAATAGCTTTGGATGACCTTGGGTAAAAAGTGACATCATTTATTTCCAATTCCTAGAGGTATTCAAAACTCATCCTTCATTTTGGCAATCATGAAGTCCAAAAACATGTATGAATGCTACAGTATGTACAAATATATTCAAGGGCTGGGTTCCCATTAGTTTCACCTTCATAAGAAATGAGTCCTGCATAGCAGACCCAAGATAATATACGATGAAGAGCATTATAAATATTTGATTAGTGGTTTATTATTACTGAACTCTGTGGCTGGTTGACCACCTAACCATGTGTTGTCCAAATTCCTTTATATATTAAAAAATGTCTACAGCCTATATGCCTGTGGTCCAAACACCGGTTCTTACACCTGCCTCATTGCAGGTCGGCCTCCTGAGTTTTGGATGGCCACTTAGGGACTGGCTCTTCTCCTTGGTCTTTTGATTGCCCTTAACTGCTATCAAGCAAACTGCAGGCTCTTGGTTCTCCCGCCCTCACACCTTCTGGGGGACAGTTCTCCTGTCCACTCCCTTTAGAAAGCTTCAGTCCACTCCCTGGACCTGTTCACTCCTGAAAGTGACCACAACTCTCCTAGCTCTTTGCCAGCTCACCAAAAAGGGGGAAATCTTGACTTGTTCACGGTACTTGACAACCTAAAGACCCCAAAGTAACAAAATGTAAGGGGGACATCCTGCAAGTGGATAGACAAGTAATAGCAGCAAAGCCAGAAACACACGGTAGCCAAACTCTGGCAGCAGATGAGAGAAGAGAAAAAACAGGTTGAGGAGAGGGGGAGGGGAGGGTAGTGCTGAGGAGGGTACAAAAGCCTCAGTTCCTAGCCACCTTCTTCCATCATCCACGCGAGGGACATTTTTACATATTACAACATAGGATTGTGACAGATGCTGTATCTCACAAACCACCAGTGCCCTTTGGCCACATGTTCACTGGGTGACTTTGTTCAGCTCTTGCTGTCTTTGTAGTGGATGCTGTAATCCGCTGCCCAGATGCCCACTAGAGGACTCAGGTACCCACCCACGCATTTCCCAGGTGCACTGCCTGCTGAGAGCTCATGGCTGAGCCCCTCCAAGGAATCAACCTCAACCGGTAAAGCCTCCTCTTATCCAATGACGGGTCAAGGCGCTTACAGGGGCCCAACTCAACCAGGGACAACTCTGAGTGGCATCTCAGCTCCAGGGTGTCTCTTGGGATCAGCTGAGGCTCTGGTTGCAGCTCACTGAAGCTTCTCCTTGACCCAATCCTCGCGGCTTCACTTCCTCACAGGCGTTGTTCCTGAGAACATCCCCCCGACAATTTCCTGCACGCAAGTCTTCCCAGGAACCGACCTAAGACATCAACCCTCCCTGCTGAAATATTGAACAATGGAGGCTCCATCTTCACTGTCCTTCAATCAGCAACATCTCTTCTCACTAGGCCTCAGGGAGGTCAATAGGTCCAAACATGCCTACTAAAGATGACCTTTGACACTGAGATCCTAGACAAGCCTGGCCTTTATATAAGTACTGTTATATTTATAATCTTATAATCTTATAGTTGATTATAAGCAGCTTCCTTTATAGTTGATATCTTATAATCTTAAAGTTGAAAAAGACCTTGAGGGTCACGCATTCACCTACTGTTCAGTGTGGGTCGGAATCATCCCCAGAGCACACGTCGTCTGCAGACAGCATCCTTCTCTGCCTTGTGTAGGCTGTGATCCCCCCAGGTCATCAAGTCCAGACCTATCGACCCGTGTCTACCTCTAACTTCCACCCAGAGACTGTCCTGCACCCCCTCCATTGACCATTCCCAGTGTCAACCTGACCATTCTTGAACAATCTTTGATGACCCCTCCTCACTGGACCCTTGCCCCACCCAAAAAGTCAGCCTGCCTACACCTGGCTCTGGTCTGCTGGGATCCATATCAAAATGTCCACGGTACCTCAGGGCCGCAAACCACTACCACAGTGGAAGCAAGAGAAAAAAGTTGTCACAATGTCCCAGAGCAGGACCAGTATCCCACTGCCCAAGAGGCAGTGTCTTGGTACGGGCTCTTCAAAGGCAGATCCTAATTCACAAATTCAGGCGCAATATATCTATGTCCCTGCCACCTAGGGAAGGCATGTGATAAAATCTGCTATCAAAGTGGCCCTGATGCTTCATCCTGCGGGGAAACTCTGAGAAGTAGTGCAAAGTACACACCTCAGAGGTCTTCCCTGTGATTTGAGGGAACCATGTTATTTATGCACCCACCGCAGTGGACTGCAGGTTTGTGTCCCCTACAATTCATATACTGAGATCCCAACCTCCAATGTGATGGTATTAGGAGGTGGGGCCTTTGGGAGGTGATTAGGTCATAAAGGTGGAGTCCTCAAAAGTGGGATTAGTGCCCTTATAAGGGGACCCCAGAGAGCTCTCCCACTATCTTTTGCTGCCATGTGAGGCTGCAAAAATAAGACAGCACTCTGCAACCCAGAAGAGGGCCCTCACTAGAACCCAACCATGTTGGCACCCTGATCGCAGACTTCCAGACTCCAGAAAGTAAGAAATAAATGTGTTGTTGATAAGCCACCATGTCCATAATAATCTGTCATAGGAAATCGAACTAAGACACCTACCACCATCAAACATCAGTTTTGGTTGAGGGCTGCTATGGGGGCTGTTAATTCTTTGGCATTTCCAGCCTGCCCTATATGGACAGACCGGCCTTGTGGGAAAAGTCCACAGGCACTGAGAGGCAGATGCTGGCAGCTGGGAATCTTCAGATCTCACTGACACAGTCAGGTCTGGTCACCTGGAGGTAGGTAGCACATAGGTGTCCAACATGCCCTGCATCCCCTCTCCTGCTGTGGTGTACACTGATTAAGTCTCACACCCTACTATGGTTGTTGACGTGTGTAGTTACTATGATGGGTTTCAACAACCCGGTTCGGAACAAGCCAGAATGCAGGCAAGTTGTATTGGTGCTGATTTCTAACAATGATCCCCCATACCTGGAGACTTCCATGTTGCTCCACTTTCTCTATAGCTTTCTTTAAGAAACAATAGCAAAAAATAAGCAAAACGTTTAAAGGGACATTTCACCTAGAATATACATAAAAATAGCTAGTAAGCACATGAAAAGATGTTCAACGGTATGTCTTTAGAGAAATAAGAATTAAAACCACACTGAGATACCACTTCACACAGAGTAGAATGGGTTTAATAGAAAAGATTTAAAATACCAATGTTAAATACACGCTACTACATATAGAATGGATAATCAACAAGGACCTACTGTATAGCACAAGGGACTCTACTCAGTATTCTGAAATAACCTATATAGGAAAAGAATCTGAAAAAGAATAAATATACATGTCTGTATAAATGAGTCACTTTATTGTACATCTGGAACTAGCCCAACGTTGTAAATCAGCTATACTCCAATGTAACATACAATTTTTAAAAAATTAAAAATAAAAATACCAGTGTTGTCAAGGACGTGGAGAAATTGGAATCCTCACACACAGCTGGTGGGAATGTAAAATGGTTCATCCATTTTGGAAGCAGTTTGATGGTTTCGTAAAAAGTTAAGCATAAGTTAACCATATGACATAGCATTTCTACTCCTAGGTACAGACCCCAAAGAAATGAAAATATATCTCCACATCAAAACTTGTATACAAATTTTCATAGCAGCATTATTCATAGCCAAAAGCAGAAACAATATAAATGTCCACCAACTGGAGAACGGGTAAACAAAATGTGGTTCGTCCACGTGATAGAATATTATTTGGCAATAAAAAGGAATGAAGCACATGCTACAACATGGATGAACCTCAAACACATTATAGTAAAGTGAAAGAAGCCAGTCAATAGACCAAGTATTATCTGAATCCACTTATACAAAATATAACAAAAGGTCAGTCTATAAAGCAAGGAAAGTAGAACTCACAGACAGAAAAAACAACCTCACGGTTACCAAAGGGAAGGGGGGAGGGATAAATTAGGAGTTTGGGATTAGCAGATTCCTATACATGAAAAAGAGGACCTACTGTATAGCACAGGGAAATATATTCAATATCTTGTAATAATCTATAATGGAAAAGATCTGAAAAAGAATATACATACATATATATATATATATATATATATATGTATATATATCTGAATCACTTTGCTGTACACCAGAAACTAAACTAATACATTGTAAATCAACTATACTTTAATTTAAAAAAAATTTAATTAAAAATAAAGAAAGGCGAGTACAGGTTGTTGCCAAGCCTGGGGGTCAGGGGCGGGTATGAGGAGTGGCTACAATAGGCATGAGGGATAGTTTTGGGTGGTGGAGAAATATTTCTGAGTGGTTCTAAAACTGGATTGAGGTGATATTTGTACAACTCTGTAAACTTACTAAAAATCAGTGAATTGTACTTCAAACAAGTGAATCATATGTCATGCAAATTATGCCTCAATAAAGATGTTAAAAAATGAAAATGCAATTAAAAGGCAGATAAATGAAAATGCAATTAAAAAGGCAGATAAATGACTAATAAACCGAGCCCTGTGAGCACCCAGCACAGATCCCACCCTGCCTCAGACTAGAGTTAGCTGGTAGGTGTCTGTGTCCCCATTGAGACTAATGCTTCTTGTCATCTGGCATCTTCATTTTTGTTATATTCACAGCAGAATATCTTGACTATAGTGATCATTCAATAATTATTTGTTGAATTGAACTCTAGTGGGGGGTAAAAAAGACATTTTTCTGGACATCAAAATAATGCTTTAAAAAAACAGGTTTCGGGAGCTTCCCTGGTGGCGCAGTGGTTGAGAGTCTGCCTGCCGATGCAGGGGACACGGGTTCGTGCCCCAGTCCGGGAAGATCCCACATGCTGCAGAGTGGCTGGGCCCGTGAGCCATGGCTGCTGAGCCTGCGCGTCCGGAGCCTGTGCTCCGCAGCGGGAGAGGACACAACAGTGAGAGGCGCGCGTACCACAAAGAAAAAAAAAAAAAAATCAAAAACCAGGTTTCAGGCTTCCCTGGTGGCACAGTGTTTGAGGGTCTGCCTGCCGATGCAGGGAACACGGGTTCATGCCTTGGTCTGGGAAGATCCCACATGCCGTGGAGCGGCTCAACCCGTGAGCCATGGCCGCTGAGCCTGCGCGTCCGGAGCCTGTGCTCTGCAACAGGAGAGGCCGCAGCAGTGAGAGGCCCACGTACCGCAAAAAAAAAAAAAAAAACAGGTTTCACGAAACCCATTCCCCCAATATCCCCCCCAGGATCCCCGTGTAAGTAACTCAGGAGCACCACGTCTCGGGAGAGTGTGATGATGTGGGTGTGAGAAGCAGATGACATTTAGCTAAAGACCCAGCAAGTCTGTCTTCGGGGGAAAAAATATAGCAGCAGTGAATGTGTGTCGCCTCCTGATTTCGGGCCAGATGACAGTGGCACTCCAGAAGGGGCAACCATCCATCCGCCACTCCACAATGCCAGAGGCTGCTGGCTCCACTGCAGTTTACAGCCCACATGGCTGAGCTTGTGGACAAAGAAGACAGCTGAAGCTGCTTTTCAGTTTAGTCTAAATGTTCCTGCACGTCTCTTTGCGGGACACTGATGAACGTAGCCTCCATCCTGATGAAGCCTGTCACCGAACCCATCAGGAGTTCCTGAGTAGAATTCTGCACCCCAGGACTGCACCCAGGAGGGATAGGACAGCAACATTCAGGGGGAAGGACTTCTCTTGGAGGAGTGTAAGTTGTTTTTCCGCTGGAGGTTCACGGGAAAGGGGACCAGAAGGTGTATCAAAAGAGGAGGATTCATTGGAAGCTCTCCCTGGCCTCTCCCAGGTCCAGGCTACTCCTGACAGGCAGTTTTTTGAACCAAGAATGTAGGTGGATGGGTGGAGTGTTTAGGCCTTAGGGTCCAAGAGACCTGGGCTTGGATCCTGGTCCCATGAGGTATTAGCTTCCCAGCTCTAATCTCCCTGGACCTCACTTTTCTCACTTGTGCAACTGGAATAATAATAAAATCTTCTACTCAAAGTTCTCACAGATTTGAAATGAGAGGATGTACCCTGACTGGTGTGGCTGTGTAGGAAATACTCAGCTAGGTGCCATGGAGCCCCCAGGGAAGAGCCCGGGTGCAGCCGGTCATCAAATGAGACTGGAAAGCTCAGTGTGCCCTTGGTTGGGATTTCAGAAGTCCTTCCCAGGAAACATTAAAGAGGAGAGGGTCTGATTGCATCACTTTCCTGCTGTAACATGTAGACTCAAAGAGGAAGAAAAAGACTCCCATGTGATGTTAGAAGACTGGCTTTTTGAAGGTATCACTGAAACCGAAGGACCCTGTGGCGCCTTCTGGGGACGGACACCAACCTCCCCCTGCCACTCCCTGCCTCTTGTTTGTAGAAAAGCTTTACCCTCCTAGGCTTTCCCTGAGTTCCAAAGAGCAAATTAATCAGAGAAGTGAAAAATACAAGAATAAAGGAAAACAGTCAAATAAAACCCAAATAACGATAGTTTATCCATAAAACAAAGTCAAGGACCTTTAGTTCCTCCTCAAGGGCTGTAGAGGACATCCTGAGCCATACCGCTGAGTTGTTTTGCAGATACTGAAACCCGCACCAGGTGGAAGAAGTTAACTGCATTCTGACCACATGCAGGTAGACACCAGAAGGTTGATGACGTTAACTCCCTAAATACCACCCCATTACCTCACCACCAACCAGTCAGAAGAACGCCCACGAGCTGAGCAGGCACCCTACAATGCTCACCCGCTAATGCTGCCTTTAAAAACCCTCCCCTGAAAGCCACCAGGGAGTTCAGGTCTTTTGAGCGTGAACTGCCCATTGTCCTTGCTTGGTCTTTCAATATACACTGTAGGGGACTTCCCTGGTGGCGCAGTGGTTAAGAACCTGCCTGCCAATGCAGGGGACATGGGTTCGAGCCCTGGTCCAGGAGGATCCCACATGCCATGGAGCAACTAAGCCCATGCACCACAACTACTGAGCCTGTGCTCTAGAGCCCACGAGCCACAACTACTGAGCCTGCACTCTACAGTCCGTGAGCCACAACTACTGAGCCTGCGCGCCTGGAGCCTGTGCTCTGCAACAAGAGAAGCCACCACAACGAGAAGCCCGTGCACCGCAACCAAGAGTAGGCCCCGCTCACTGCATAGAAAAAGCCTGTGCTCAGCAACGAAGACCCAATGCAGCCAAATAAATTAAATAAATAAATTTATTTTAAAAAAAACACCCACTGTACCTGGAGTCAGTAGATTGGCTTTACTATATTTTGCACAAGTGGACCCAAGTTCGGGTCCATAACACTATGTATTAGCCAGAACCCCAAAATTAGTATCTGTAGCTCTGCAATTTAGAGAGCCATCACTTCAAGTGAGCATTTCTTTTGTAAACTTTTACCCTTCAGAAATGAATCCTGACTTCACGCAGTCAAGTGTCTGACACCTACAAAGTGCTTAATAATGCTTGTTGGATTTTAATTCACTTAAGTGTTCCCACAAGTTCACCAACATGAATCATGAAGAAAAACTGTATTATAACAAGACTTACATTTCACCCCAAAATGGTCCTAAGCAGCTCGTCTAGGAACTGGGAAGGGGGCCCTGGAACTGCAGAGCTGATGGCCCAAGCTAGAGAAGCCAAGAGAGGATGAAGCCAGTACACTCGAGAGACCCTGCGGGAGCCTGCAGACCAGAGAGCAGCCAGCTCAACAAGGGGTCACTCCTCAGGTCTGACATTCCTTTCTCATGTGAGAAATCTCTATCTCCCACCTAGCCTCCCTTCGTGCTGAGCCACACAGAGTAGGTTTCTGGATGACTCATGTGGTGTCTCACACAGGACAGGCACCTGGGACCACTGTAAGTCCACCTGGTTTGGGATGTGACTCACAATCACTATGTTCTCCATTTAAGCATCCGGGCTCCAGTGAAAAGGGAGCATTCCAACCCAACTTCCTGGTATTGGGGAGTAGAAGAGATGGCTTATAAGGAGAAGGACCAAAGATCAAGAAAAGGTTTTATGGTTTATGGGGAAAATGCCATTGACTAAATGGGAAGTGAGGTTTTCTTTATTTTTTTTAATTTTTTAATTTAACTATAGTTTATTTACAATATTGTGTTAGTTTCAGGTATACAGCTCCAGATTCTATTACATTATAGGTTATTACAAGATATTGAATATACTTCCCTGTGCTATACAGTAAATCCTTGCCATTTACCTATTTTATATACAGTAGTGTGTATCTGTTAATCCCATACTCCTAATTTATCCCACCCCCTCTCCTTTCCCCACTGGTAACAGTAAATTTGTTTTCTATGTCTGTGAGTATGTTTCTGTTTTTTAAATAAGTTGATTTGTATTATTTTTATAGATTCCACATATAAGTGATATGTAACATTTGTCTTTGACTGACTTCACAGTATGATAACCTCTAGGTCCATCCATGTTGCTGCAAATGGCATTATTTCATTCTTTTTTATGGCTGAGTAATATTCCATTGTATATATGTGCCACATCTTCTTTATCCATTCATCTGTCCATGGACATTTAGGTTGCTTCCATGTCTTGGCTATTGTGAATAGTGCTGCTATGAACATTGGGGTGCATGTATTTTTTCGAGTTAGAGTTTTCTCTGGATAGATGCCCAGGAGTGGAATTGCTGGATCTGAAGTTTTCTTTAGATGGGGACAAATTACCAAGGGGCAAGAAGCAATACCAGAGTGTTATAACAGCCAGAAATCCTTAGCATTTGACCTCACAAACTGTCTCACCCCAAAGAGCTACTCTTAGTAAGAAACAAACCTTTTCCACTTCACTGCAGGTTCTCAGGTCCAAAACCATCATCCCACAGTACATGAAAGATGGTGATGGCCCACTCAGTCTTCCCAGGTAACCACCCCATGCGCATATCTTCAGATCAGGACACCACATGCTACAATCTGCATGCCCCTAACACCCAGACAACCATCCTCACCATCACAGCCCTCAACAAGCAATCACAGCCAGGGCTCCAGTAACACCTGAATTCCCTCCCACCTCCCGTGCTCTCCTTATGTCTGAATGATTCTTACCCACATGCTTCTGGCATGGCTATTTGCGGGGCACAGAGGGAGAAGATGGAATCTGGTTTGGAGTATTAGCTTGAAAAGTGAATTTGAGAATTCCAAGTGGATGCATCTAGAAAATTGAAACTCAGGTTAGAGCTGGAGACATTAAGCTATGGCATGCATTTTACCATCCAGGAAAAGAGTAGAGAATAAAGACAGAAGAGAGATGAGGCTTGGGCATCAAGGAATTCTAACGCTGGAAGGCCATGCATGAGCTGGCAAAGCAGACTGAGATAGAGACTAGAAAAACTGGAGAAAGCAGAAGAGTGACGGAAGTTGGAAGCCAAAGGAAGAGACTGGTGCAGTGAGGAATGAGCGGTCATTGGCGCTGAACATGACTGTAAGGATGGAGAACCATCCGCTGCATGTGGCGTGTGGAAGTCACTGGTGACCTTAGGTAAACTGCTTGAGTGAAGGGAAAGAGCTGAGTGGTGTAGACAGATTGGGTGCTGAGCGACTACAAAGTAAGAACATGGGGCCAGTGACTGTTGACGTGTCTCTACAGAAATTTGACTTTGAAGTGTACAAAGAGAGAAAAGAGGATAGTAGAAAGTGAGGTAAACAACCAAGAGCAAATTTGCATGAAAATGCAGCCAAATATACACTAAAAGTATAACAGAGATGATGGTCAAAGCAGCAGAAATGAAACACCCTTTCATTCCACACAGGGCTAGAGGATGAGTTGATTGTATCTGAATGCACATCTCTTTGACCTAAAGACCACGGTTGGTCAGGAGAACAGAAGTCCATGAGACCGAACATGCGGTCATTAATCTAAATAACTGTGGCACATGAAGAGCGGGGTGTGGGGCAGGCCTGATTCATCGAATCTTTTGGACACTTGCAACTTTCCAGTGGTCACACAGACACAGCTGAAATTCACCACTGCAGTCAAGCAGCCATAATACCCAAGAGGAAGCCAACAGTAAAGGCCCTAAAAAGCATATGTGACCAGAATGCAACTGGAGTGTGTTGCAAAACAGCTTTATTTGTGCCCCCACACTAGGGGCTGGGTGTGGCAACTGTGCAGCTCTCCTACACATGGAGAACCGCAGAGCCATGAAGGCTCTTCAACTGTTCCAGTTACACCTCTTAGTATAGTAGAGAAAGGACCAAAGTTAGAAGTGCTGAAATCTCTCCTGAAAACACATGCTATGAAACAAGAAAGACTGCCTTTTCTCAGTTACATCTAATCGCTGTTTTTTTTTTCTTTTACATTCTTTTATTTTACAGTCTTTGAAAACTGGTGTGTATTTTACATTTACTTTTTTTTTAGTTGGTTTACAATGTTGTATTAGTTTCAGGTGTAAAGCAAAGTGAATCCGTTATACATATACATATATCCAGTCTTTTTTAGATTCTTTTCTCATATAGGCCACTGCAGAATATTGAGTAGAGTTCCCTGTGGTATACAGCAGGTCCTTATTAGTTATCTATTTTATATATAGTTGTGTGTATATATCAATCCCAATCTCCCAATTTATCCCTCTCCCACGTCCACCCTGGTAATCATGTTTTTTTCCTACATCTGTAACTCTATTTCTGTTTTGCAAATAAGTTCATTTGTACCATTTTTTTAGGTTCCACGTATAAGCAGTATCGTATGATATTTGTCTTTCTCTCTCTGACTTACTTCACTCAGTATGACAATCTCTAGGTCCATCCATGTTGCTGCAAATGGCATTATTTCATTCTTTCTATGGCTGATTAATATTCCATTCTATATATGTACCATATCTTCTTTATCTATTCCTCTGTCGATGGACATTTAGGTTGCTTCCATGTCCTGGCTATGGTAAATAGTGGTTCAATGAACACTGGGTGCAAGTATCTTTTCAAATGATGGTTTTCTCCAGATATATGCCCAGGAGTGGAATTGCTGGACCATATGGTGGCTCTATTTTTAGTTTTTTTAAGGAACCTCCATGCTGTTCTCCATAATGGCTGCACCAATTTACATTCCCACCAACAGTGCAGGAGAGTTCCCTTCCCTCCACACCTTCTCCAGCATTTATTGTTTGTAGTCTAATCGCTGTTTTGAAAGCTCATATAAAGATGTGCATAGATGAGAATGGAGCTGGTTATCTCTATCGTGTTGGTACCAAAGGCTAAGAAGTAATACGGATGAATAAACAGTTCACTGACGCTGAGATTTTAGTTAATCTTGGGGGAAGAGGATATAATAGAAGACGACATTGACCTATAGATGTGATTGCCTTGGAACCACATCCTTGCAGCCGTACAGGCAGAAATAAAAGCACTAGGACTGGAACCTCCCTGGTGGCGCAGTGGTTAAGAATCCGCCTGCCAATGCAGGGGACACGGGTTCAAGCCCCGGTCCGGGAAGATCCCACATGCCACGGAGCAACTAAGCCCGTGTGCCACAACTACTGGGCCTGCGCTCTAGAGCCTGCGAGCCACAACTACTGAGCCAGCGTGACACAATTACTGAAACCCGCATGCCTAGAGCCCATGCTCCACAACAAGCAAAGCCCCCACTCGCCGCAACTAGAGAAAGCCTGTGCGCGGCAACGAAGATCCAACGCAGCCAAAAATTTAAAAAGAAAAAAAGCACTAGGACCGTCCACAAGAGGCATCAAGGCAATCTAGCTAACAGGAGGTAGACCAGATAAATGAACGTCCAGGCTTCACATAATGACCTTCGACTATTTAATGCTAATGGAAAACACTGTGAAGGCCTATTGATCTCATATACTTATTAACGGAAAACAGCAATGTGTGAGGCAATTGCAATGTTTAAAAGTGTGATGACAATTTACAGGTTCAAAATAAACACAAAAGAAAGACAACTACTTAAGAGGATACATATCAAATCTTCTAAACATGACTTGATCTGCTTCGGAAGGAAAATGTCATGTGCTACAGCCCGTGACGGAGGCAGGCAGTTAAAACTGACAGTTGAGGGGCTGAGTGGAGAAAAGAGACCGACTGTCACCAGCCACACCCTTCCAGGTGCTCCCATTTTTTTTTTTTTTTCGGTACGTGGGCCTCTCACTGCTGTGGCCTCTCCTGTTGCGGAGCACAGGCTCCGGATGCGCAGGCCCAGTGGCCACGGCTCACGGGCCCAGCCGCTCCGCGGCATGTGGGATCTTCCCGGACCGGGGCACGAACCCGCATCCCCTGCATCGGCAGGCGGACTCCCAACCACTGCGCCACCAGGGAAGCCCCAGGAGCTCCCATTTTGTTGGTTTCTAGTTGCCAAGGAAAAAAGCAATCTGAAAGCAACTTCAATCTAGGCTGTGTTTGTATACCAGGAGGGGCCCATGGCCTGGTAACTTCCTCAGGACAAATAGGAATGGACAGACTGTCACAAGATAAGGCTCTTTTCCCCTGAACAAAGCTCATTTGTTTCAACCAGCAGGCTCCACTCCTGGAGGCCACAGCCTGGGCTGACACAGATAATGCTGCAAAGGCAGGCTGCTCCCTCTCAGGGACACAAGACCCCATTCAGTGCATCCAAACAAATGGAGGTCCCTTTATCTCCAGGATAAAGCTGGCACCAACCTCTGCTGGGGAAAATTAAAAGACAAAATTTTCCAACACTAAGCAAATCTCTTCCACTTAACGAGCACCAACGTCTTCTAGGGCAGCTGCGACTGTGTCTGTTTTACAAATGAAATCCTCAGGAACTGGCAATAAGGGCAGTGTGACAGAT